>NC_136262.1:85233353-85363353 GCF_964187855.1 Myxine glutinosa | reverse complement strand
CTACGAACCGCGCTCTTTGTTTATCACGTACAGACATACTCGAAAAATCTTAATTAGCCGACGTTGGGGCCCAAAAGCATCCGATTAACGGCCGATACGACGCCATCTTACGACGCCATCGTATTGACGTCTGCTGGGTGAAGGCGAAGCAAGCCGTCCGCTGATTGGACAGTCGAAGGCGACAGCAAGCCGTCTGCTGATTGGACAGTCGAAGGCGACAGCAAGCCGTCTGCTGATTGGACAGTCGAAGGCGACAGCAAGCCGTCCACTGAGTGGACAATCCAGAGCATGCCTTTGTGCCAGTGTCGATCGCGGTGTACGCTGACCTCATCAGGTGGGTTTACCATAATTTCTTCCATATACTGTGATTACAACGTGCTGAAACCGATCGGCAGCCCATCAGTATCATATAAAGCAATATATACCAAGGCTTCAGCTTCTGAAAGCTTAAAACAAAGTGTACTTCGCCGAGTGACGAAAAGTAGGCCTAGGCCCTACCCATCCAGTTGTTGTGTTTCCGTTGTGGCCATGATCTCATCAAATGGCGTAGGCCATGTGGCGTTGGGTAGGTCATGATCAGCCCCCACCCCCCCCCCCCTTTCGTTTCACCAACTCCTGCATCTGCCACCGTTCATGATTATCAAAGTAGGCTTTACCCTGTTCACGATAAGGTAGAAATATCCATAATGGTACACTCCACCCATACACCACATCCTCCCTTCCGTGGATGTTCCACGGGTTTCGGCTAGTTATGATTAATAGGCCTACAAAGAACTAGACTTGGTGACATAATCGTTAGGGTGTCCACTCTGGAGACTGGAAGGTTGGCGGTTCGAACTCCGGCTGACTAATACCAAAGACTTCACATAAGGTACGTGCTGCTTGCATCGTCACCAATCTTGGGGTTCGCTCACTTCAGTCACCCTTTCATTCTAGAGACCAATTCCACATTGGAAGCTTTGGGTTATCAATGCGCTCGTTTCCTCTGGTCCTGAACGCGGTCCTCCATTTTGTGTTGATGCCTTTGCATTTGCAGAAGCCTGGTGTTGGCTTAGCAGTTAGGGTGCCAGCTTGGGATCCTGGGATCGAATCCCGGTCGATCGCTGAATTAACACCAGGGGGGTTGACTCAGCCTGTCATCCTTCTGACGTCGGCAAATTGAGCACCAATTCACTGGTAATTCCCTGTGTGTCGCAAGAGGCGACTAACAGGGTTGGCGGCAGGAAGGGTATCCGACCGTAAAACATTGCTTCGAAAAGGGGACCACGGTGCCCAAAAACGGCCAACCCCCGATCTGCAGGGAAAAATGGCCTCCAAAGACGGTTCCTTTGCATTTGCAGAAGTTCACTTCCAGTTGATATATTTCCAGGTCACGATGCATGTGCTATGGTACAACACCGCTTTTTCACCTGATGAATAAACTGATGGTTTATCTGCAATGAACTTTTTTGTTCAACGCAGCGCTGAACACAAAGTGGCCCAAACGTGCCGCAATGGTAAAAAAAAAAAAAAAAAAAAAAATCAGCAAGTCTTTCGCAAATAAGTAGAATGACAGTGTAAATTGAAGATTTGTGAGAACATTCGAACACTTCCATCATCAAGCCGCCATCTTGCCCTACGTTAGTCATTTTGAAGCCGTCACTTACAATGGAGGATGATGATGCATCCCAGGATCCGCCCACAAATGGAAATTGAGATGTTCTGAATTCACACCAACCACTCATGGTGGAAGAAGGTAGAGTTGTTGTCATTGACATGCATCAGCCCCATCAAGGGCAACATGATCAACAAAATATCAAAGATGAAGGAAAAGACATAACCCAGTGGGATTCAGTCTCTGATTTATCCCATATTATGCCAAGATTGTCAAGATCCATAAGGAGTTAACTTGCACTCCTAACTGCCGAGGAAGCTGCTGCTCAACGCCATGCTGAATTTAAAATGGCCATCACAGCTAAAATAGTTGAGAGATGAAGAGGAGCTGACCAAGATGCTGAATTCCATATCCTGATGACTCAACATGCTGGCAGTTATCCAAGCCAAGGCAGACATGTTTGCAGTTCATTCCTCTGGGGGAATCAACCTCAACATACCCAGTAGGAGTCATTAAGTCACCGAAAGGAGCCTCCATCACTGCACAATGGGAGAAGAATTTGGACATCTATGGAACTTCACATTTGGCCAGCCGACTGGTCAATCCGAAGATACATGTTACCTAAATTCTCTTATTCTTGGTGAGCTACTCTTCAGCATTCTGAAGTAGCTCACCAAGAAAATGATGCTCAGTGGTTCATATACCTTGAAGATTCCAAGGTGAAAGTCCATCCACCCTCCACCAGTCCATGAACAATCCACATTATGCCCTGGTCCAGTCCCTACCTCGTTACATGCCAGATATGATAACCTTCTTCCACCAATGGATGCCTTTCATGCGATGATTGGCAGAACGAGAGTTTCTTCCAAGGAGAAGACGAACTACATGGCTCGAATCGCAGCTGGGAAGATAAAGGAGATGGTCCAGAACTATCTGAAAATGCTCTTCTTCACCAACCCTGGCCAGGCAAGGGATGAAGCCTGGTTGGATTTGGAATTGAGGCTAGGCAATCCTGCTATGGTTGCTGGCAATTTGAAGGGTGATTTGACTAAGTTTGCAAAATTTTTAACCACAGGTTTACGAGGTTTCAGATATTCTCTGATGCATGCATGGATACCTGCTCTCAGATTGACTACCGACCCAACTTAGGCAGCTTGAACTTCCGAGATGCTATCTGCCCACTGGTTGAAAGACCACTCATTCATCATTACTAACTGGGCCCCAAAGATGCATGAGTGTGTGACTACTCACCAGCATCAGTACCCCGGCTTCAAGGTCTTCACACATTTCATCAGGAGTCTTGCTCAGACACACATAACTGCTGGGATTCAGTTTGATCCTACTGCTGGGTCACTCGTAAAAATACTGATGGAGACCTAGTGCTTGGGCATACAACCAGCCGTCAGGTACCAAAGTGCTGAAGACTGACACTGGGCCACAGCCAATGAGCCACTGGCCTCGTTACCTGAATCATAATACCCAGGGACACACCCTCACAGAATGCTTTAGTTCCAGAATAAACACCCACAAGAACGCTTGATTTGGCCAAATCAATGGGACTGTGTTTTTGTTGTCCATAAGAAACTGATAGACATTTATCATCGAAATGCAAGGCCTCAGCTTCGTGTGATATCTGTGGTAAGCACAGACACCACAGTCTCCTCCATTGTCTTACTAGTCAGGACCAGTACAAGAAATAATCAATGTGCAAGATGCCATGACAACAACGTCAAAGGTGCATGGACTGGTACTGGAAATAAATAGAAGTTCTGTGCGAAGATTACTTTAGTCAAAGTATCCAGGAAGGAACTCGGATTTCGAGCATCCCTCTGTTTCCTTTAGCAACATGCACCATCATTCCTGACTTTCGAGCAAGAATATTGGTCAAACATTGTTGCACTTATTGGACAAGCTACTCGTCATCAAAATGTTTTTGGTGGCCATTCTCGGATGTGGGCATGGATTAATGAAAATCTTCGATCGATTCATTTTCACTTGGAAATTGCAGCTCAGCCAAGACTTTGGCAGGTCGGTGCAGGGTCTGTCATTCCATTGACCTCCTCACATTGGGC
Source organism: Myxine glutinosa (assembly GCF_964187855.1). NCBI lineage: Eukaryota > Metazoa > Chordata > Myxini > Myxiniformes > Myxinidae > Myxine > Myxine glutinosa. Next base: position 85,359,687 of record NC_136262.1, on the reverse strand, counting down.
ATTAACATGAGGACCCCATGTGATGTTTAGTCGTAGCTACTGTAGAATAAAATTTCTGGGAAAGAACGAAGCAGGCTAAAAGATGGTGATTTGACCACTTCCCGTCCATCTTTACCTCTGCCACCGAAGGTTATTTTTACGCCCTTGTTTATTTGTCTGTCTTTCTGTCTATGAACAGAATATCTCAAAAAGTTGTGGACGGATTTGGACGAAATTTGGTGGAGAGGTTTGGTATGTGACACAAAGAAATGGTTCGATTTTTGTGAATATCTGGACCAGATCCGGATACTATCATTTTTAAGTGATTCTTCAACATTTAGAGATAGGGCCAAAAACGATATACAGTATAGCACGATATCTCATAAAGTTGGCAACGGATTCGGCCAAAACTTGGCAGACAGGTTGGGCATGTGACAACGAAGAATTGATTCAATTTTAATGAAGATCTGAATACGGATCCGGATACGAGCATTTTTTAAGGTTTTCAAGTGATTCGTCTCCATTGAGTGATTGGGCCAAAAACGATATATAGCATGATATCTCAAAAAGTTGAGGACGAATTATGACAAAACTAGGTGGATGAGTTGGTTCGGTGACAATAACAAGCTGATTAGATTTGGGTGCAGGTCCAAATCCAGATCCGGCCTATCAGTGGGATACAAAACATAAACTGTTCACCAGGCGGAGGTTTGTGCTCTACCGAGTGTCGTAGTTTTTCAAGCGTTGTGCCACGTTCACTTTAATATTCCATCCATAGTAATTATCATCTGATGATCTTGTGAGAAATTCCGTTCTTCTTGTCAATTTATTCATCCTTCTTCAGTCCATATAAAAACTTCCTCAAGCCTTGACTTCTGCTTGCTGTATTTTCCTTCATAGGGACTCAATTTCTAGATAATAAGTGCTTATGTAGAATGAACATCTCCTGCCAAAACATTTTTGACACTTCTCGCAGAAGAACTTCTTGTTGTTGTGCTATATTCACTTTCAAAGTCGCAATATATTTTTTGATTCCTTAACTACACCGCTAAAGTAGAGCACCAGGAATCAGTGTCTGCAGAACTACGAGGTGACTTGTACGCATGAACAAAGTTATATTATATTGTTTCGGATTAGCAGAACTATTGTCTACTGTGTATGTCATTGTAAGAGCATAATTATGTTGAAGTCAGTTGTAGGATATGTGAGATCAATTTTCTTGACCTCTGAAATTTCTTCCCACTGATTTCTTAACTTGCTCTGCTTCCTTGTAGTGAATACATGAAATAACAGTTTTTTTTAGATTGTTTCCTCAAGCATAATCAGTTGTAAGTTCAGGGGCATAAAAGTATAAATACATACTCTTGTTTACTTGGGTGAAGGCAAAATAAAGCAAAGAACAGTTGTTTTGTGTATAACAGATAAGCTGGTTAATTTTGTTCTACAGTGTTGTTTGCTACTTCTTTAGTGTCTCATAACACCTTTAATCAGTAGAGAATTTCAGAATTAATGAGCTCGACATGCAGTGTTTTCTGACGCCTATTGACTGTGTTCAATGAGCAACAAATCTTCAGGGAGTCTGTGGTGTGAGTGCATTATACATACACTAGCATCGCACTGTTGTCCTGCGGGAGAGTGCCCATCTCGGCCTAGTTCGGTGGGTAATTCAAAGTGGTGATATTTCCACAAAGTGATACTTCTGGATCACATTCTACATACAAAATTGGGATATACTGTGGCCTTGCTGGCCAAAACTAGTGGTTTTGTGGTGAAAAATTCCCCAAAAATGTCAAATTTACACATGGTGATATTTTTTTTCTGGGACACTCTGTATACCCGAAAAAATTTTATGGGACATACTATAACAATATTTTGCTTTGCTGTACCAAACTTTAAAATCTTGGTGATGTAAAACGTCAAGTGATACATTTTGAAGTTTATGACATATATCTATCTATATAAATATCTGATTCACGCCTTTTAAATTTTTTCACATTTTGCTGTTACAGCCTGAAATTAAAATGGATTAAATTGAGATTTTTTTGGTCACTGATCTACACATAATACCCCCTTAATGTCAAAGTGGATTTTTTTTAAAGAAATCTTTACAAAAATTTAAAATGAAATACAGAAATATCTAATTTACACAAGTATTCAACCCCCTGAGTCAATACTTCGTCCTAGCGCCTTTTGCAGCGATTACAGTTTCGAGTATTCTTGGATATGTCCGTATCAGCTTTGCACATCTGGATTTGGGGAGTTTCTCCCATTCTTCCTTGCAGATTTGCTCAAGCTCTGTCAAGTTGGATGGGGAGTGTCGGTGAGCAGCAATCTTCAAGTCTTTACACAGATTCTCAAAAGGATTCAAATCTAGGTTTTGGCTGGACCATTCAAGAACTTTCACATTCTCATTCTGAATCCAGTCCAGTGTTGATTTGGCTGAATGATTGGAGCCATTGTCCTGTTGGAATGTAAATTTTCATTGCAGTCTAAGGTCTTTTGCATTCTGAAGCAGGTGATCTTCAAAAATGTATCTGCATTTGGCTCCATTCATTGTTCCCTCTATTCTTACAAGTCTCTCAGTCGCTGCCTCTGAAAAACTTCCCCATAGCATGATGCTTCCATCCTCATGCTTCACAGTAGGGATGTGGTTAGATGGGTGATGAGCTGTGCTTGATTTCTGTCAGTCGTAATGCTTTGAATTCAGCTCCAAATAGTTCAATGTCATCTAATCAGACCACAGAATCTTTTATCTCATGTCTCCGAGTATTTCCCGTGCCTTTTTGCAAACTCCAGGCATGCTGTCATGTGTCTTTTTTTCAGGAGTGGCCTCTATCTGGCCACTCTCCCATAAAGCCTAGATTTGTGAAGTGCTGCAGAGACTGTTGTCCTTCCGGCAGGTTCTACCATCTCAACCAAAGAACTCTGTATTTCTGTCAGAGTGGACATTGGGTTCTTGGTCACCTCCCTGACCAAGGTCCTTCTTGCCCGGTGGCTATGTTTGGTCGGACGGCCAGGTCTAGGAAGAGTCTGGGTGGTTCCATATTCTTTCCATTTTCTAATGATGGAGCTCAATTTTCTTGGGAACTTTCAACACTAGAAATAGCTTTATACCCGTCCCCAGATATATGCCTCCTCACAAAACAGAGTACAGACAGTTCCTTGAACTTCAAGGTCATGGATGCTTTCTGACATGGTTTAACATGGACGAATTTCTGACATGGCCGAATGTCTTTCTGACATGAACGGATCTTACATAGTTCTGATTTCATAGTTTCTGCTCTGACATGCACTGTAAATTATGGGAACTTATATAGAAAGTTGTGTTTCTTTCTAAATCATGTCCAATCAATTGGATTGGCCACAGGTGTACTGTAATCACGATGTAGAGACATCGCAAGGATGAGCAAAGGAAATTGGATGACCCTGAGAATGTGGTGTCATAGCAGAGGGGTTGAATACTTATTTACTCGAGATATTTCAGCTTTTCATTTTTAATTAATTAGTAAAAAATAAATCTAAAAAATATTCCATTTTGATATTATGGGGTATTTTGTGTAGATCAGAGACAAAAAAGCTCAATTAAATCCTTTTTAAATTCAGGCTGTAACACAACTAAATGTAAAAAAAGGTCAAAGGGTCTGAATACTTTCTGAAGGTATTGTATCTCCAACATGCAATTAAAAAGATGCACTTGCGTGGATCACAATTGAGATGGGAGGAAGAAGGACCTTTTTTGAAGAAGGATGCCAGAAAGGTGGGGATGGTACATGATAGTTGATAGATCGGCAGTTGTATAAAAAAATATTTTATTCTGGTCCTTGTGCTGGTTGTTCTGACTTATGTATTGTTACGGATTCGTCACTTCCGTTGTTGTGGTTTTCATCCACTTGAAACATTTCTGGTTCCATGTATTATTATTATTGTTGTTTGAGGGAAATAGCAATTATTATTGTCAAAAGGTTAATGTTTTAAATGAAACAGGAACCGGACGGTGACGAAGAGGAAGAGGAGAAAAAGAAGGCGGAGCGAGTGAGTCGGCCAAGAAAGCCGAGCTGCTCCGAGTTCTGAAGTGAACGTTGTCGAACGGGAGTCACTCGCGAACTTTCGGGTTTCCCGGGGAAGGGATTCCTGCGACAGAGTTGTCATCGCTGTGACCGATCAAACTGCATGTCAGGTTTTTGGCGGTGGATTCCAAGGAGAATTATCGTCGGGCCGTTACGTCTCAAGAATGGGTCGTTGGCCATTTTGACTCACGCGCTTCGCGCGTTGAGCAAGGTTTCTTTGCTTCGTCAGCCGTTTTCACCGCTTTCAGACGTATCTGGTGTGTGTGTGTGTGCACCGTGGCTTTTGAAGATTAATTTGCGGTTCGCCGACTGTGAGCCGTGAAAGTCCATACCCGAGGGTGTGATTTCCCAGTCGCCTGGAGGGCGCCCTTGGATTTTCCAGTCGCCTTGAGGGCGCCTTTGTGAAGCTTTGGCTGTGTGACTGTACTTGCCATCCGCACGGGATTCTGGTCTCGATTGGACATCGTTCTGGCAATCGCTGGAGCGAGTCAACTTTGGCTTGAAGCCGGGAATAAGAGATATTGGGGAATGTTCTTGATTCACCCACTTGGAGCACGGTGAGTTATATACTACGAAATTGATGGTACCATCATAGGACATATTGATTGTTGTTACATATTTCTGTGAATGTATGTGAATTACCATTCAGGTCTTTGCTTATCCGTGTGTAGTATATTAAGTTGTTGTGTAGTTGTTGTGGTTGGAGGGTCAGGAGCCCTTCTGAGGGAGTGGCCGGAAACGGAAGTGACCGGAAACGGAAGAGGAAAAGACACGAGGAAAAAGGACGAGTATTATTCTTCCTCGCCCCGCTCCGACAAAAGGTGGGATCGACCTTGCGCTGCGTGGAAAAGCGGCGTTCCGATCCGAAGCCTGTCTGGCGAGAGGAATTACCGGGACGTGTTCCTGTCCGGTGGAGACGGCAAGTTGACGTGGGGCCGTGCATCGACCCGCGTCTGGCCTCGTTCGCGGCACCGTCCAAACAGACGCGTGCGGGTCGCACGTTGGGGCCTAACGCGCCTTGCAAGCGGCGTGGGGTTTGGCTTGCTTTACCGTATCCGCTTCGCGTGGCCACGAGGGGCTGCAGCCACGGTGCCTGGTACGATACCTGCCCGGTGGAAACACGTCCATCCGGGGTTCGTTCAACCGCCCGAGTGCGGTGACGGCGACCATCATCTTGGTCAGGAGGGGCCCAGAGACATTGTGCGGGACCGAGACCAAAAGGGTGTCGTGAGTACTCACCGGGACACACGTATATAAGATGGCCATCTTACTCATAGGAAAGTGCTTGTGAATTGGGAATTGTTGATGGTTGTATATGGTTGATTGCTCGGGGAAAATCTCCGTGGTTGTGTCATTGCAATTGTATGGTCATTCCCATGGAAATATATCCTTGAACGTCAGTTGTCTCTTGGGTGAAATTAATATGGATTGCGTGGCGAAAGCGCATATATAATACAGCTTTCTGGCGAAGTTCCTCTCACGGTCCGGGGGTCACCGAGACCAGGTATTCACCGAGGGGACCACGTAACAGAATTGGGGGCTCGTCCAAATTACGATTTGCGGTTTCGCAATTGGGTCTACGTCCGGGATTTAAAATTGTATAAAATAATAAAATAATATATTTTTATTAATTAAAATTTATTAATTAATTATTAATTGGTAAATTTTTTTTTGGAGAAATTGGGGTAAAGTCTTGGGTGAAGGTTAACAGGTGTTAACGATAGACACCATGGCGTTTGTGGCACAGAACTTTGGGGTAACCCCGAGTGAGGCACAGTTCCGAGCGTTGCTAAAGTCGGACCTCTTGAAATTGGCCAAACATTTTAACTTGGAGGTCCGAACTAATTTGAGGAAGGCAGAGTTGCAGGCCACGGTGATACAATCTATGGTGGGATTAGGAACATGGGACGAGTTAGCCTGGGAGTGGCTACCCGAAGAACCAGAAGACGTTGAGCTCCGGAAACTGGAGTTGCAATTACGGAGCCAGGAACGGATCAAAGAAGAAGAAAGGAAAGCAGAAGAGAGGAGAGAAGAGAAACAAGCAGAGGAAAGGAGAGTGGAACGAGAACTCCAGGAAAGGTTAAAAGAAGAAGAAAGGAAAGCAGAAAAGGAAAGAGCAGAAGAAGAAAGGAAAGCAGAAAAGGAAAGAGCAGAAGAAGAAAGGAAAGCAGAAGAGAGGAGGGAAGAGAAACAAGCGGAGGAAAGGAGAGTGGAACGAGAACTCCAGGAAAGGTTAAAAGAAGAAGAAAGGAAAGCAGAAGCAGAGGAAAGGAGAGTGGAACGAGAACTCCAGGAAAGGTTAGAAGGGAGAAAAGCAGAGGAGAGGAGAGCTGCAAGGGACCTCGAAGCAGAGGAGAGAAAAGCGGAAAGGGAATTAAAGGAACGTGACATGGAGCTTCAGCAAGAAATCAAATTCAAGGAGCTGGAGTTAATGAGAGAACGGGGAGAGGCACCACCCTTGCTGACGGGGTCGACACCTAACCAGAAAACCTGGGATGTGGGCAGACATGTGAGGCTGGTTCCACCGTTCAGTGAAAAAGAAGTCGCGAAATTTTTCCCACACTTTGAGAAAGTGGCTCGACAATTAAACTGGCCGGAGGAGGCCTGGACCATACTCGTGCAAAGTGTGCTGGTGGGGAAAGCTCAGGAAATTTATTCGGCGCTACCAATGGACCAATGTGCAGATTATGAGGTACTGAAGAAGCACATCCTCAAGGCCTATGAGTTGGTTCCGGAAGCTTACAGGCAAAAATTCAGGAATGCCAGGAAGAGGGAGAGTGAGACCCATGTGGAGTTTGCCAGAGTGAAAGAAAACATGTTTGATCGGTGGTGTGAGTCAAAAGGAGTCGGGAAAGACTTCGAAACATTGCGGGACTTGATCCTGGTGGAGGAATTCCAGCAGTGTGTCCACGAGGACATCAAAGTGTACCTGCAGGAAAAGAAAGTACCAAAGTTGTGGGACGCAGCCACCATGGCAGATGATTATGCCTTAACCCACCGAATAGGGGTCCACGAACCTAACTCCTCGCCTAGATCTCCGCAGGGGAGGTGGGGAACAGCAGGTGCGGAGAACGACCATACATGGCGGCGGCCTCGAGATGATTATGGGGACAACTATGATACCCCACCGGTTCGAAATCAGAGGGATGCGGGCCCAAGACAAACTTATAGTTCGGGGGGCCCGAGGCAGACCCCGAGTTTTTCCTCCGGGCCTACTTGCGCGTTTTGCAAGAAACCTGGACACTTGATGTCCAGTTGTTACCTCATGAAAAGGGACAACCCAGAGCGGAGTCCGACTATTACAACTCCGAATGCGATGGCTAGCGTAAGAAATCGCCATCAAAAGGGTTACCAACCATTTATTTCAGAGGGGTTTGTGTCACTGGATGGAGCCTCGACTAACCGGAGACCGGTTAGGATATTGAGGGACACAGGGGCCCATCAATCTTTAATGCTTGAAGGCATTTTGCCATGGTCCGAGGAGACGGCAACGGGGGATAGTGTGCGTTTACAGGGGATCGGGGGCGGTGTTAGTGCTCCCCTTCAGGTCATCCAGTTGGAGTCCGATTTGGTGTCAGGACCGGTCACCGTCGGTTTACAAGCCACGCTTCCTGTAGAGGGTGTATCTGTGGTTATCGGGAATGATTTGGCCGGGGGTCAAGTTTATGGTAACCAGAGGGTTGGTAAAGAGCCCAGCAGGGAAAATAACACCACACCAGCTCGGGATGGCGACAAAAGTGCCAAGTTATTTGTAGGGGGACTGAACTTCAAAACAGAGGAAGAAGTTCTGACCTCTGTCTTCAACAGATATGGGCCGCTGGTGGAAGTGCGGTTGGTAAGAGACTGGGAAACGCAACAGTCAAGAGGGTTCGGTTTTGTCACGTTTGCCAGCACAAAAGACGCCAGAGAGGCAGAGAAGAATTGGAATGGCAAGGATTTGGAGGGTCGGACCATAACAGTAGGGAAGGCATTTCGTAGGCGTCGAGAGGTCTACAGGAGAGGACAACTGGGCGGTAGTTTTGGTGGTGGCCGCAATCAATATTATTATGGAGGCTCCCTGAGTTACAGCAGCTCCCGAAGGAAGGATTGTCAAAGTAGTGGCCGAGAAGGAGACCGCTATTCATGGGACTACAGGGACAAGTGGTCCCACCATAATTATTAGGGAAGTTCTGAGAAGTTGAAGCACTGAAGGCGGCGGAGCCGCCGAGCCAAGATTCCTACACGAATTAACCGTGAATGCCGTTCCTAAAGGCGTCCATGTAGTGAACTTTCATGCACGGACTAACCGTGAACTCCACGTTCCTCAAGGCGCCCATGTAGAGAACTTTCCTGCACGGACTAACCGTGAACTCCGCGTTCCTAAAGGCATCCATGTAGTGAATACTCGGCTTGGCCTCCCGGAAAAAGTGCTATCGAGTTGCCTAACTTTGGATCTTTGATCAACCCCTTAACCTTCATTCCCAAGAAACTGACGGTCAAAGTCAGAGGGTCATGAGATGGAGTTTGATTTGGCAGGGACAATGTCGTTGTTGGTACTTAGTCCAGAGGGAGTAATCTGGAGGGGTGGAGTTATCTGGTTTGTTTCTCCAAATTGGCCGGCAACGAAAGTTTTTGCTGGGTTCAAACTTTCTTTCTTGAAGGGGGGGAGTGTTACATATTTATGTGAATGTATGTGAATTACCATTCAGGTCTTTGCTTATCCGTGTGTAGTATATTAAGTTGTTGTGTAGTTGTTGTGGTTGGAGGGTCAGGAGCCCTTCTGAGGGAGTGGCCGGAAACGGAAGTGACCGGAAACGGAAGAGGAAAAGACACGAGGAAAAAGGACGAGTATTATTCTTCCTCGCCCCGCTCCGACAAAAGGTGGGATCGACCTTGCGCTGCGTGGAAAAGCGGCGTTCCGATCCGAAGCCTGTCTGGCGAGAGGAATTACCGGGACGTGTTCCTGCCCGGTGGAGACGGCAAGTTGACGTGGGGCCGTGCATCGACCCGCGTCTGGCCTCGTTCGCGGCACCGTCCAAACAGACGCGTGCGGGTCGCATGTTGGGGCCTAACGCGCCTTGCAAGCGGCGTGGGGTTTGGCTTGCTTTACCGTATCCGCTTCGCGTGGCCACGAGGGGCTGCAGCCACGGTGCCTGGTACGATACCTGCCCGGTGGAAACACGTCCACCCGGGGTTCGTTCAACCGCCCGAGTGCGGTGACGGCGACCATCATCTTGGTCAGGAGGGGCCCAGAGACATTGTGCGGGACCGAGACCAAAAGGGTGTCGTGAGTACTCACCGGGACACACGTATATAAGATGGCCATCTTACTCATAGGAAAGTGCTTGTGAATTGGGAATTGTTGATGGTTGTATATGGTTGATTGCTCGGGGAAAATCTCCGTGGTTGTGTCATTGCAATTGTATGGTCATTCCCATGGAAATATATCCTTGAACGTCAGTTGTCTCTTGGGTGAAATTCATATGGATTGCGTGGCGAAAGCGCATATATAATACAGCTTTCTGGCGAAGTTTCTCTCACGGTCCGGGGGTCACCGAGACCAGGTATTCACCGAGGGGACCACGTAACATTGTACTTTTGATTACTATTATTGTTGTACTGTGATTCTTGTGTGATCTTAATACAATATTTGTTTGTGAGTAACAATTGGGGTGGCTTCTCCATTGATCTTTGACATACAGAATAACACATTTTTCTGCCGTGACTCCTCTCGGGGCTCGGAGGTACACCGTGACCAGGGGGTCGGGGAGGAGCACGTAACAGAAATTGGGGGGGCTCATCCGGGATGAAATTCCCTGATAACATTCGTCCGGGATAGAAATCCCTAACATTCCCAAAATTCCCAAATTTGGAATTTTTCTAACATTCCCAAATTTTTCAAAAAAATTAGAAATTTTTTGGTGTGAAGGTTAACAGGTGTTAACTGATAGTCACCATGGTGTTTGACGCAGAAAAGTTTGCGGCATCCCCTAATGAGGCACAGTTCCTAGCGTTAAAAAGATCGGAACTCTTGATATTGGCGAAACATTTTAACTTGGAGGTCCGAGCTCATATGAAGAAAGCAGAGATGCAGACATTGGTGGTAGAATCTCTGGTGGGACAGGGAACATGGACAGAGGTAGCCTTGGATTGGTTACCCGAGGAAAAAGAAAATGTGGAACTCCGGAAAATGGAGATGCAACTGCAGAGCCAGGAAAGGTTAAAAGAGTTGGAATGGAAAGCCGAGGAGAGAAGAGCAGAGGAAAGGAGAGCTGAAAGAGAACTCTTGGAAAGAAGAGTAGAACAGGAACGAGAACTCGAGGAAAAAAGAGTAGAACAGGAACGAGAACTCGAGGAGAGAAGAACAGAGGAAAGGAGAGCTGAAAGAGAACTCGCGGAAAAAAGAGTAGAACAGGAACGAGAACTCGAGGAGAAAAGAGCAGAGGAAAGGAGAGCCGAAAGGGAGTTAAAGGAACGTGACATGGAGGATCAGAAGGAAGTTAAACTCAAGGAGCTGGAATTAATGGGAGAACGGAGAGAAGTCGTATCCATGCCGGCTGGTTCGACAACTAGTCAGAACACTTGGGATGTTGGTAGGCATGTGAGGCTGGTTCCACCCTTCAATGAAAAGGAGGTCGCCAAGTTTTTTTTACACTTTGAGAAAGTGGCTCAGATGCTAAAATGGCCTGTGGGGTCCTGGACTATGCTAGTGCAAAGTGTTCTGGTGGGTAAAGCTCAAGATATATTTTCGGCTTTACCGATTGACAAATGTACAGATTATGAGGAAGTGAAGAAAGCCATTCTCAAAGCCTATGAATTGGTCCCTGAAGCTTACCGGCAAAAATTCCGGAATGCCAGGAAGAGGGAGAGTGAGACCCATGTGGAGTTTGCCAGAATGAAGGAAACCATGTTTGATCGGTGGTGTGATTCGAAAGGGGTTGGGAAAGACTTCAAACTGTTGCGACAATTGATCTTGGTGGAGGAATTTAAACAGTGTGTCCACGAGGACATTAAAGTACATATGGAGGAAAAGAAGGTACCAGAGTTGTATGAGGCAGCAACCGTGGCAGATGACTATGCCTTGACACAGGAGGATGGGGTTCCACAAACCTAACTTCCCGCCTAGAGTTCGCCAGGGGAGTTATGGTACATCCGGTGCGGAGAACGAAAATTCATGGGGGCGGCCTAGAGATGATTATGAGGACAAATCTGATACCGCGACTTCAGGGATCAGAAGACTACAGTTCCAAGACAGACTTATCTTCCGGGGGGGCCCGAGGCAGACCTCGAGTTTTTCCTCTGGGCCTACTTGCGCTTCTTGCAAGAAACCTGGACATTTGATGTCCCAATGTTATGCCCTGGAAAGGAAAAATCCAGAGCGGAGTCAGACTAGTACAACTCCGAATGCATTGGCAAATGCGAGAAATCGTCCTTGGAGGACAGTGCCTTGTGAAGGTTCGCATGCCAAAGTTACGGCATCACAGAACGACCTTGTTCCTAAGGGTTACAAACCTTTTATTACAGAGGGGTTTGTGTCACTGGATGGAGACTTGACTAACCAGAGACCTGTTAGGGTATTGAGGGACACAGGAGCACATCAATCTTTGATGCTTGAGAGCATTTTGCCATTGTCAGAGAAGACAGCAACTGGTGTTAGTGTTCTTTTACAGGGGGTTGGTGGCTATGTTAAAGCTCCTCTTCATGTCATCCATTTGAAGTCTGATTTGGTGTCAGGACCAGTCACCGTAGGTTTACAAGCCACTCTTCCTGTAGAGGGAATATCTTTTGCTATTGGGAATGATTTGGCCGGTGGTCAAGTTTCTGGTAACCCGATGTTTGTTGAAAAGCCTAGTATGGAAAATAACACCGCACAGTTAGAGCAGGAGATTCCGGGCATCTTTCCATCCTGTACCGCGACTCGTGCTATGGGTAGGAAGCGCTCTGAAGAGAAGCGATCGACCATTCGACCAAGAGAAGAGGAAGGTACTGACGTCACGCTTTGCACAGTCACTTCTTGTCAATTACTCTGAAACTAAGTGTCAGTGTCAGAAACCACCTTTTCTGATCGAAGTAGAGTTCCACCAACAGGCTTGAGAATGACGAGACCTTTATTAAAATAACACTTTATACGGATCCGGAGGAGACAGACATCTACAGCAAGCTACAGCAAGAACATGCCAAGTCAAGCCTTCCTGAAAACACATTGATTCTCATTCATTTATATATGAATACGATTATCAGAAAATCTCCGAGAGAACAAAGCGACTGGCGAGAGTCCCTCCCCGTCATTCCTAGCCCCCACCGTTATCCGCTCTGTCATTCGGGGGAGTGCAGCACGCACCTTATCATTCGGACCAGATGTGATTTCAAAACTCCGACGAGGCAGAAAATATAACTCATTAAAGGGAGGGTGCATTCTTGGCTTCGACAAACCCATAAAGTATATGGGTTTGTTCAAAATGAGTAATTCAGAGCATGTTTATACAGAGTCAAGCGTCGCTGTGATTAATACAAAATATATATGGTTCACGATAGGTTTTATGTCTGCAACCTAAACATTCTGCTAGTGTTACGCAAAATCACGCGCATGTGAGCGTTCTCCTGCCCGCGGCTCGAGGCGCCGTCTGAGAATCATGATAGGGATTTTACGACCGGCCTTATCTAGCCTCGAAAGTGCACACGTATACAATTTGTCCAACACGACTGAAGCGAGCCTTTCCTCATTTTAAATGAAAGCGAAGCAAAAACCTCATTGTAACTCAGGCGTCACTGTCATTAAACAAAACAGTTAATGTTTTTGGCAATTTATCAAAGGATTTATGTCTACGATTCAAGCAGCCTACCTAAGGTTCGAATACATTTTATTAACTCATGAAATAACATTATAGAACAGCATTTTATAACATAGCTTACGTGGTAATACGTCAGTCAACCGGCATTTATAATTGAGCATTAAGCAGTAACAAATCTGAGACCTGACATTCCTTCCTCTTGTCTCGTCGAGACAAAGTATCTCAAGAGACAACGTGCCACATCGGGCTTTATTGAAAGACCATCGTGTAATGCGGGTATCTCCCAAGGGCATACCGTGCGCCCATAGCGCCTCGCCCGTGCATTTGGGGAACGTGTCGTGTGGTGCGTGCTTGGAGCCTGAGGGCTCAAAACATGAAAGTTCATTAACGTTTCGGATCCACAACGAAGACGTCTGGTCCAGATGAGGTTCTGCTCCGCCAGAGGGTGCATCACTTCCCCTGCGGAACTGGCTCCCCCCACCCTTTGCAGACGCAGTCCTTGCAGATCTTCGAAGTTAATCAACGGTCATGCCCATGAGGTCCCTCACGTGTTGCTGTTCTGGGGAATACAAAATGTCGTCAGTATCTTGTGTCTCAATTTCCTGGTCAGGGTACAGAGCGTAAAAATCCGAATCCGAATCACTTGAAGCAAAGAGATCCGCAACATGTGGATCAAAGAGATCCGAAACATTTGAAGAAAAGAGAGGGACTTCCTTTATGTCAAAGTCTCCCATGGGCGCCTGGTCGGCTTGCGGGTCTAGGACATCCGCGTCGGGTCCCTCAACCGCCAGACCCAGCGTCGCAATCAGATCCATAGTTGGGTCAGAAGGGGGCGTGCAGCTGTCAGCTTGTAATACATAAGAGGCGTTAGCCAGTACACGCAAGGGGTTTATAGCACAAGTATCACAGTCATCACAGACACCGTTACAGGCAGCAGCCAGTTCCCACATGGGATCAACACAAGTATCACAGTCATTACAAAATTCAATGCAATTTTCTGGAGCGCCGGTCACGTCTGCCTTGTTGAAGGACCCGTTCAGGTCGACGGCCTCTGTGGTCAGAACCATAGTCGTTGTCGGCGGCTTCTTCAATTTCCATCCTGTAAAATACTTTCTCATACAGAGGAGGACTAGAGATTTCATTAGTGCCCCCCAAATTACTACCCCGATTATCACAGCCAGTGCGGTCAATAACCACTTCACTATGGTGCCCGTCCATCCCTGGAACCAGTCAGTGAGCCAGCTAAATGTATAAGAATTTTCGCGCGCGATCCGATCGATCGTCAGGGCGTGGCTAGTTTCCCTTAGTCTCACTATTGCGGCTGACACTCCTTCAGATGGATCGGGTATGTAAGTGCAACATTTTCCCTCTATTATTCCGCATACCCCTCCTTTCTCTGCCAAGAGCATGTCCAAAGCCACCCGATTCTGCATCACCATTGTACGCATGTGAATCACCGTATCCAATAGTATGTCATGAGCCGTAGCGGTGTCGTTTGCCACCTTTTCTAGGGCCAAAGCCAATTTATCTATCCGGAAACTATCCATGACTGTGCCCGCTCCTGGGAAGAAGAAACCAAACACCTTTTCCCATAGGCTCCCGTGTAGTTTAGTGGTTCCATCTTCGTTCATGACTGACCTCTTATAACGCCTGTCCAAGGACTTTGGGTCTAGCTCATCCAGTATCTCAACGTCAGGAAGGACTGAACCCAGATAACATGTGCCCCCCCAATTATTTGGTAAATAGGGGTAAGCCTTGTCGCCGCATATAAACATTGTCCCATGGGGTGGGACCAGGTGGGTGGATAAGCACTGGGTTCCCCTTACCACCCCATTAATCCTACTAACCCCCCTAGAGAATGTTATAGCCGTTATGTTGTGGTTGTGTTTATCTTGCAGTACTATTCGTAGTGTAATCCCCGAGCTCCCTTGTCCCAGCTTCCCGGGGAGAGTGTAGGCGCATTCTGATTCTCCCATACGCAAGTGGCCGGAACCCTGGAGGCAGACCGTCCCTTTCTGTGGTTTGACCCAGACGGGGGCAGGCCTCTTGGCCACATGGGCAATCATTGACGGGCGATAATTAAATTGTCGATTGCAACTCTTGCCGTTGTCAACCCCTTCTCTTTCCAGCGTGGTGACTAAACATGGGGAATCGATAGGTTGTGAGCAGAGGTCATTGAGGGACAGAGGTAGCACTATCATGTGTATTCCTGTGGTGCCTGCTTGGGGAAAGTGCATGCACGACCAGCAGTGTGTCCTATTTTGAATTGTTGCCACCTCCCTGGCCACTTTCCAATATGTGTTTTCCCCCTTCTTTGGGGCCTTATTCTGGGGGTGTGGCGTGAGTATGTATTCGATGCATGGTGTGTATTTAGTTTCGCCCCTGGCCGCGCCAGGGGTCCAGACGCTGCACCGGACCTGCATGGTCATGTCTTTCCCTAGGCGTGTGCGTGTTTGTAGCTTAAAATCAGGGGTTCCCCATTGGTATCCTGGTTGGGCCAAGGTCTTAATTCTAGCTTGCCCGTCTTCCCGGAACTCTCGTTGCTTTTGTAGTACCATGCCAACGCGTCCAGGCCCTGCCGACAGTGCTAGCCAATTTATGTTCACCCAATTTGTGTGCAGGGCTTTCTGTTCGAAACATGGTAGTGATACTCTTTGTCCCCATGTTACGGTGAGGTGTCGGGTTTCGTTTTCGCATCTATTGGAATCGGAGTTTCCCCTAGCTGCTGTCGCTACCAATAGTATCGTACCTATGATTAGGCCCATCCTTACTGTGGTTGCTGTGGTGTAGTGTCTGGTGCTTGTATGGCCAACTTACAGTGCGTGGCGTGGATCCACGAGGTCTTGCCCTCGCAAAAGACGGCCGTTGGTGTAGTCAGCAACACCTGGACTGGTCCCGTCCACCTTGGTTCCAAGGCGTTCTTGCGGGTGAAGTGGTTTACGAGCACGTAATCGCCGGTCTGGAAGTCGTGGATGGCGTGGTTTGTTGGTTCAGGCAACGCCTCTCGTACCCGGGCGTGAATGCTGCGTGCCACATTGGACAATCCTCTGCAAAACTTTAAAAGCATGTCATCCATCACAGGCAAGTCAAATTTGGACATGTCCATCGGGGCCGAAACGGGCAAACTCATAGGTCGTCCCATTAATATCTCGTGGGGGGAAAGGCCCGTGGTGTGGCCCGGGGTGGAACGAATACTCATTAACGCCAGCGGGAGTGCTTCCGGCCACTTCAAACCTGTGTCTGCACAGATCTTGGCTACCTTAAGTTTCAGCGTCCCATTGGTGCGTTCCACAAGTCCCGCTGATTGTGGGTGATAAGCGCAATGGAAAGATTGTTTCACGCCCAGTGCCTTTAGGATGCCCTTAATCACCTCTCCCGTGAAATGGCCCCCTTTGTCTGACGAAATTTTCTGAGGGATGCCGAATCTGCACATGAAATCCCGCACGAGGCGCTTGGCTACTGTCGGGGCGTCTGACTTAACGCATGGATAGGCCTCGACCCATTTTGTGAACATGTCCACGATTACCAGGACATATCGGAACGACATACTTGGTTCCATGTTAATGAAATCGAACTGGACATGACAGAAGGGCCCGATTGGTCGAAGATGGCCCGCGTTATGTGGGTGCCTAGGTGGTGCCCCCCTGTTGTGTTGTTGGCAAATCGCGCATGACCGGCACACCTCAGATGCGATTCGCGACAGTCCCGGTGCCGCCCAGGTATAGTTTATCTGTTCTATCACCCCCCTCTGGCACACATGGCCATTTTGATGTCCCATACGTGCCAGCCAAGGCAGTAGTTCCTTGGGTGCTATTGGTTTTCCGTGAAGGGTCCACATCGCATTTGGTCCGGGGCGTGTGGCCCCTCGTTTTACCCAGTCATCATGTTCGGCTGCTGTTGCTGCGTTTTGAAGTTTTATAACGTCCTCATTAGTCGGTGAGGCGATGGTGATGGTGCACTCATTTTTCGAGGAAGGGGTTAGTCCTGAGGTCGGTACGTTGGCAGTTTGCGTGTGTGCCCCTTTTGCTCGCGTTACCATCGGCATGTTCCGTCCTATTTGTTGGTTGGCCGCTTTTCCTGCCGCTACGTCCGCTCTGGTGTTGCCTCGGGCGACGTCAGAGTCTGTCCTTTGGTGGCCGCGACATTTGATCACCGCGATAGCGCGGGGGAGCAAGATGCTTCGGAGTAGCCCTTCAACCAGTTCGCCGTTTTTTTTATGACCGAACCCGCAGATGTGAGAAAGCCTCGCATCTTCCAAATTGCCCCTTTGTCGTGAACTACCCCGTGCGCGTATGCTGAATCTGTATAAATGTTGACGGCAAGGTCCGCCGCCAAGCTGCATGCTCTAGTCAAGGCGCACAGCTCCGCCTGCTGGGCGGAAAATGTGGGCGGAAGGCGCCCGCTTTCTATCGTCTCATTATCTGAACACACCGCGTATCCGGATAGCAAAGAGCCGTCCCATCCGCGTTTAGCTGATCCGTCGACGTAGTACACACGATCGGGGTTATCGAGGGGAACGTCCTTCAAGTCCGGACGTACCGTAGAGACTTGCTGTACTACATCAACACATACATGGGGTTCGCCCTCCTCTGGGGTGGGCATCAGTGAGGCCGGGTTGAGTGTAGTGCAACGTTTAATGGTGACGTTGGCGGCCGTAATCAGTGCTGTTTCGTATTGCATTAATCTAGTGGTCGATAAGTGTTGTGTTGTCCGCTGTAGTAACAGTGAAGTGACGCAGTGTGGTACCTGTAGCGTTACCGGGTGCCCCATCACAATGTCCGCTGTCCTTTCCACTGCGTACCTAGCCGCTGCCACGGCTTGCAGGCACACCGGAAACCCTTGCTCGACCGGTTCCAGCTTTTTACTAAAGTAGGCTACCGGTCGTTCCTTATCTCCATGAGTCTGTGTCAAAACGGACTGAGCAAAACCCCTTATTGCATGAGTGTAAAGGGTGAATGGTTTCGCATAATCGGGGAGTCCTAAAGTCGGTGCCGTTACCAATGCCTTTTTCAGCCCCTCGAAACAGCGCATCAATTCGTCCGTCCAAACCAAGTAGTTTGGTTCTCCTATTCTGGTGGCTTCGTACAGCGGTTTAGCAAGTAGTGCGTAGTCAATTATCCAAGAGCGGCAGTAACCCGTCATACCTAGGAAGCGCAGCATCTGTCGTTGCGTACTTGGCCGTGGCGATTCCATGATAGCGGTCACTCGTCCAGCATGCAGTTCTCGCTTCCCGTGTGAAATGGCATGACCCAAATAGGTTACTACCTTCCGTACAAATTGGAGCTTTCTCCGTCCCACCTTGTGGCCCTTGGCCGCCAAGGCTCTTAGCAGGGCCATGGAGTCCCCTTCGCAGGCTTCCTTGGAAGGGGAACAAATCAACAAGTCGTCAATGTATTGTAACAACACCGATCCCCCTTTTAGTTCCACGTCTGCCAAATCGCGGTGCAGCGCTCGGGAGAACAGGGTGGGGCTGTCGGAGAACCCTTGGGGTAACACCGTCCAGGTGAACTGGCGCCCCCTAAAGGTGAAGGCGAACAAGTATTGTGACTCAGGTGCGATAGGTACGGAGAAAAAGGCAGAGCATAGGTCAATGACGGTAAAATGTGTTGCGTCCGGTGGGATAGATGTCATAAGGCCTTCCGCATTTGGTACCACTGGGTGTATGCCTTGTATGACTTTGTTCACTTCCCTCAAATCCTGCACGAACCTCCATTTATCCTGCATTGGTTTCTTCACGGGCAAAATCGGTGTGTTGCATTGGCTGTTAGTTTCCACAATTATTTTCTGTTTCACCAAAGATTGAATCACTGGCTCTATGCCCGCATCGGCCTCGTGCCGCAATTTATATTGTCTCACGTTTGGGAGGGGCATTCCTGGTTGGATCGGTATTACCAGAGGTTTGGCGTCGCGAATTCGCCCCACGTCGTTGTCGTGTTGGGACCACAAATCGGCCGGGACCTCCTCTAAAAGGCCATCGGACTCGCCCGGGCCCTGAGGCACCGTTCGTACAACGTGGGTGCCCTTTGGGGGCAGGTCTGTCTCTTCAAATTTTCCTTCTATACTCTGCTCATCATGGGTGATTACATACCCCTCGTTTTTGTCGAGCACTGTCACTGTCCAGTGGTCCACTTCATAAATGGCGCTGCACGGAATTTCTCGCAAGCGCCCCATCATCCATCCTACACTTTCCGCCGGCCACCCTTTGGCGGTGGTGAGGGTAACATGGGCGTCCACCCCTGCGGGATACTGAGACAACGCCCGCTGCTCCGCAGTTAGGGTTACCTTGACGCCTATTCCCTCCCGTCCAACCCATATATTTGACAACGATAGGTCCGAATTCTTACCTATTGACCCCTTTATCCTTTCTCGGTACTCGTCATCATCGCCCCTAGCATCGTAGTAAGCCGTGCAATGGGGAGGGTTGTCCTTTATGTCTGTTGTAATTTGATGTACGCGCAGCCAATCTCGCAACCCGTCGTTCCGGGAGCACACTGTGTCTAGGACATGTATCCAAGTGGCCAAAGCCCTCTTTTCCAGGCTCCACCAGTAGGCGGTGGGGCCGGGCCGAGACAATGCCGTCATTAACAGATCGCGTTTGGATTCCGCGACGTCTACAAAAACTCCCTGCTCCGTACATGAAATTTGGCAGCCTAAACGGCAAAGTAGATCCCGTCCCAACAAGTTAGTCGGGGCGGTGGTAGTCATCAAAAAAGCGTGTCTAGCCTCTAGTGGGCCGCACACCACTCTTACCTCTTCTGAAATAGGGAGCGCTTGGGGCAAGCCTGAAACTCCCACTATCTGGACATCCCTATCTGTGGGGCGCAAGGATGGTAGCTGCCCCTCGTTAATAGTACTGCGAGTAGCGCCCGTATCGACGAGAAAGTCTACCTGTTGCCCATCTACGTCTAGTGTCAAGGTCGGCTCCTCGGTTGGTGTCATAGTCAAGAGGGGACATTCTACGGGCGGCCCGCCGGCTTCCTGTCAATAGGCTACTTGATTTCTCTGTGGCGGGTACCCCTGGCGGGGCCCCCGGCAATCGCGTTTCCAATGTCCCGTCCGTCCGCAACGGAAGCACGCCCCCTGTGGAGCGGTGGATGCGGGGTACCTGTTGCTATTGCGCTGACCCTGTTGCGTCGGACGCCTCACAGGCTGTTGGTTCCGTTGGTCCCATTGTGGCGGCCCATTCCCGTTCGCTCCGCTTGGGGCCCAATAACTTGGGGGAGGCCCATCGATTTGGGAAGGGGGTCCCTGTGGATACCCGTTCTGGGGAGGGGGCATTTGTACTGCCCAGGTCTGTGGAGGGGGTGCTTGCATGGCCCAGCTCTGCGGCTGTGGAGGGGGCCCCTGCATGTTCCAGTTTTGGGGAGGGGGTCCTTGTGTGTTCCAATTCTGGGGAGGGGGTCCTTGTGTCCGCATGTCGACTCGTCCCCTGTCGTTATCGTCGACGTCGTCGTCGTTTTCGTTATCGCGGCCCCACTCTTCGTTGGGCTCTATCCTAGTGTTCCGATTCTGGGCCCGTCCTTGGCCTCGATTCCCCTTCTCTTTTTGGTTGAGTTGGGCCCGTTTTTCCTGGACCAGCATTTGCAACATGTCGTCCTTAACATCGACCTTCTTATCGTCTCCGTCGCCACATTGTTCGGCCGCTTCAACTAGTTGGTCGGTTGGGGTGTTTCTCCATCCTATCATAGCCGTTTGAATGCGCTTCCTAACTGCCGGTCTCATCCCTTCTACCAAAAAGTTGTTCACTACAGCGTGAGGGAGATCTTGTGCCCGCACCTGGCCCAGTCCTCCCCACTTTAACACTGCTCTTTCTACCCTCTCTCTCCAATCGATGGCTGCTTCGCCATGCTTCTGTTTTAGGCCGTATATTTTATTCCAATCTGGCCCTGCGGCTGGCATCAGTGCGGTGTATACCCCGGCCAACAATAGGTCGACCAGGGCCTCCCAATCGGCGAGGGTCTGGGCCGCGGTTGCGGCCGGGGGCGGTGCTACATTTGGCCAGCGTGCGTGTACTTTGGCCTGGTCCCACACCCGCGCGGGCAATACAGCCTTCCCCATGTGGCAGACGTCCCGCCAATCTGCACCTGTATTTTGTATCCACATACGCATAAATTCCGGTATCTGACCGGGATGTTCAGCCAGCAGGGTTCTCACCCGCTCCTGCATAGACGCCAAATCTGATTCTCTCCAGGGTATCCTGACGTTAATGGGTGCCCCCCTGTTCAGTCCTATGGTTTTTAAGGGACACATCCCGATTGTAGGCTGTGGGTTCTCTGATTCCGTGAACCCTTCCAATGAGGGGTACAGTTCTCCTAGCCCCTCTGGGGCCGCGAACCCGCTGTCCGCCCCACTAGCTTCTTGTCTTCTAAATGGATTGCCCGGGCTAAGGTGAACCTGAGGGGCGGCTGGTCTAGTTTTCTGGGGGTCTAACCCCTGGGGAAACAGGGGCGGGGGTGGGGGAGGTGGCGCCTGTGGCCCGGGGACAGGGCTCAGGGCTTGAGGGGGTAGGGGCATGGCAGCTGCCTCCCCTACCGCGGGGTCTTGGTCCGGATTTTGGACGAGCGGCATTAGCCGCTGATTTGCTTGCTTAACTACCTCCCTAATTGTTTTGTCCTGAACCTTGTCTGCTTGCTTCTTTTGGTCCTGAAGCTTCAGTACTTCCCCTGCCAGGCTAGCCTGTCTTGTGGCCGCCAATCGCTTCATTCCTTCCTTTTCCCACCACCCAAACACCTTCCAATAATCGGGTGGGAAGTGTTTCTTTTCCTTTTCTAGCTTATCCAAAGCTCCGTACAACACTTCCAATTTGTCAAGTGCAAACGATCCCTCCTCTGGCCAGGGATGACTTAAATCTTTAGTTAGCACAGCCCAGTCCTTTATTGGTCTTACCGCGGCAAAATGATGCCTCTTAAACATGAAAGATGCCGGGGTTCCCTTGAGGGGTTCCCCTTCTTTCGTTAGCTTGTTTCCCATCTTGTTGCTCTGGGCTGATCCTTCCTGGAAAGTTCTCGGCCTACTCAACCTTTACGGCTGTCCGACCTCACTTTCCCCCTCGTCCTTGTTAATTATTACGTTACCCTTAAATAATATCCAGCGCAAATATTGTAACGTTACTCTTAAATAATATCCAGCGCTAAATCTATCCTTAGCTTTACTCTTAATGTTTATCCAGCGCAAATATTGTAACGTTACTCTTAAATGATATCCAGGTGATTTCAACAAAGACACGTCATTCTGTGGCCTGAAATGAGCCTCTACTTACAATTTCTGTTCGGAGAGCAGGCAGAGCAGAAGGCAGAAAGGAACGGGCTGAACCCGCTCCAGGAAGGAAGGTACGACGTGCCGGCGTCCCGGCGTTCGGACAGCCTTCCTTCTGTCGCTCGGGGTCCGCTCTCTCTGTCCTCTGTCTGCTGCAATCCGAGTCACGGCACCAAATGTCAGAAACCACCTTTTCTGATCGAAGTAGAGTTCCACCAACAGGCTTGAGAATGACGAGACCTTTATTAAAATAACACTTTATACGGATCCGGAGGAGACAGACATCTACAGCAAGCTACAGCAAGAACATGCCAAGTCAAGCCTTCCTGAAAACACATTGATTCTCATTCATTTATATATGAATACGATTATCAGAAAATCTCCGAGAGAACAAAGCGACTGGCGAGAGTCCCTCCCCGTCATTCCTAGCCCCCACCGTTATCCGCTCTGTCATTCGGGGGAGTGCAGCACGCACCTTATCATTCGGACCAGATGTGATTTCAAAACTCCGACGAGGCAGAAAATATAACTCATTAAAGGGAGGGTGCATTCTTGGCTTCGACAAACCCATAAAGTATATGGGTTTGTTCAAAATGAGTAATTCAGAGCATGTTTATACAGAGTCAAGCGTCGCTGTGATTAATACAAAATATATATGGTTCACGATAGGTTTTATGTCTGCAACCTAAACATTCTGCTAGTGTTACGCAAAATCACGCGCATGTGAGCGTTCTCCTGCCCGCGGCTCGAGGCGCCGTCTGAGAATCATGATAGGGATTTTACGACCGGCCTTATCTAGCCTCGAAAGTGCACACGTATACAATTTGTCCAACACGACTGAAGCGAGCCTTTCCTCATTTTAAATGAAAGCGAAGCAAAAACCTCATTGTAACTCAGGCGTCACTGTCATTAAACAAAACAGTTAATGTTTTTGGCAATTTATCAAAGGATTTATGTCTACGATTCAAGCAGCCTACCTAAGGTTCGAATACATTTTATTAACTCATGAAATAACATTATAGAACAGCATTTTATAACATAGCTTACGTGGTAATACGTCAGTCAACCGGCATTTATAATTGAGCATTAAGCAGTAACAAATCTGAGACCTGACATCAGCACACACGTCAGGGATGGAGGCAATGTTGGCAAGCTCTTTGTAGGTGGACTGAACTTCAACACAAGGAAAGATGTTCTGGACTCTTGTCTTCGGCAAATATGGACCGCTCTTGGAAGTGCTGCTGATAAAAGACAGGGAGACGCAAAAGTCAAGAGGGTTTGGCTTTTAGTCAGGTTCACTATGTTTTTTCGTTCAAAATCATGGTAGATTAGCAAACCTATACATTTTTGGAAACGTTATTACATGGAAAATCTGAAAATCAATGTTTACATTTGCCAATTCCGACCAATTCGTTTCGACCAATTCGACCAATTCGACCAATTCCATTCGACCAATTCGACCATTCGACCATTCGACCAATCGCTTCGATCGACCATTCGAACAATTCGATCGATTCGATTCGATTTGATTCATCGAATTCGATTCGATCGACCATTCGACCAATTCGATTTGCCAATCAATGTGACCGACCTTTGCTTGTGTGGAACGGACTGTGAAAACGATGCGGACTATATTGTCGGATACGACACACAGGACAGTGATGACGAACTCTAAATGGCATATTCTGTAATCGTGTATGTTTGATGCCATTGACTGCCTGTGTATATTTTGTCATTGACTGCCTGTGTAGATGTGAAGTTATACTGACTGCATGTGTATATATGATTTTGCTGACTGCCTGTGTATGTTTGGTGATATGAATTATTGTGACACATTTTGATGTTATTAACTGCCTGTACAAAATGATAACATGTATTTGATTATGCAACTTATCGCGAATATAAAGACAGTATTTTGCAATTCAAAACCTTTGATTCGTGTCTTACCATTCCCCATAGCACTAATTTGATACTTTCATTGGATTCCTTGTCCCTGAATATATAGGTTTAGTATATTTTTAAAAGTTTTTAGGGTAATTAGAGGCAGAAATAGAACAAAATATGTATTTTACAGTGGCCATTTTGAAAATCCAAAATGGCCGCCATACAGGTATCTCTCCAAATGTAAACATTGATTTTTAGTTTCCTTATGCTATAACCTTTCCAAAAATGTATAGGTTTGCTAATCTACCATGATTTTGAACGAAATATAATTTATTGACATAGTGAACCTGACTATTTGTCACGTTTGAAAACACAAAGGACGCCAAAGATGCAGAAAAGGATTTGAATGGCAAGGATTTGGATGGTCGGACCATAACAGTAGAGAAGGCAGGCCATGGGCGTCAATGGGGCTACAGAGGAGGAAAACGTGGAGGTAGTTTCAGGGGTGGCTTTGGCTCCCGGGGTGGGAGTAGTAGTTTTGGTGGTGGCCGCAGTCGAGATTACTATGGAGGCTCCCAGAGTTACGGCAGCTCCCGAAGGGATGATTATCAGGGTAGTGGCCGAGAAGGAGACCGCTATTCACGAGACTACAGCGACAAGCGCTCCAACCGTGATTATTATGAAGGTTCGGAAGAGTTTGAAGCACTGAAGGCTGCGGAGCAGCCGAGCCAAGATTCCTACACGGATTAACCGTGAACTCCACGTTCCTAAAGGCGTCCATGTAGTGAATACTTCCAGGCCTCACCACCCAACCACCATGAAACCTGGCTCTCAGCTCGGCCTCCCTAAAAAAGTGCTATAGATTTGCTTGACTTTGGATTTTTGATCACAACCCCTTAACCTTCATTCAAAATATGAAAAATAAAAATCAGAGGTTGATGAGATGGAGTTTGGCTTTGCAGGAGTTCCACCTGGAAATTGAGCATGTAAAGGGCAGGGACAATGTTGTTGCTGATGCTTTGTCCAGAGTGAACTAACTTTGGAAATCTCTGTAGGTTGTTTGAAGTTTTGTTGCTTTATTTTTGGGAAATATTGATTATCGTTGCTCATGGGAATTGATGATTTGGGTGTGAGTTACTTTTGTTTGTTGGGAGAGTTTTGCCTACAAAGAAAGTTTTCACTATTTTCAAACTTTCTTTCTTGAGGGGGGGAAGTGTTACGGATTCGTCACTTCCGTTGTTGTGGTTTTCATCCACTTGAAACATTTCTGGTTCCATGTATTATTATGAATTGTTGTTTGAGGGAAGTAGCAATTATTATTGTCAAAAGGTAAAAGGTTAATGTTTAAAATGAAACAGGAACCGGACGGCGACGAAGAGGAAGAGGAGAAAAAGAAGGTGGAGCGAGTGAGTCGGACAAGAAAGCCGAGCTGCTCCGAGTTCTGAAGCGAACGATGTCGAACGGGAGTCACTCGCGAACTTTCGGGTTTCCCGGGGAAGGGATTCCTGCGACAGAGTTGTCATCGCTGTGACCGATCAACCTGCGTGTCAGGTTTTTGGCAGTGGATTCCGAGGAGAATTATCGTCGGGCCGTTACGTCTCAAGAACGGGTCGTCGGCCATTTTGACTCACGCGCTTCGTGCGTTGAGCAAGGTTTTTTTTGCTTCGTCAGCCGTTTTTACCGCTTTCAGACGTATCTGGTGTGTGTGTGCGCACCGTGGCTTTTGAAGATTAATTTGCGGTTCGCCGACTGTGAGCCGTGAAAGTCCATACCCGAGGGTGTGATTTCCCAGTCGCCTTGAGGGCGCCTTTGTGCAGCTTTGGTTGTGTGACTGCACTTGCCATCCGCACGGGATTCTGGTCTCGATTGGACATCGTTCTGGCAATCGCTGGAGCGAGTCAACTTTGGCTTGAAGCCGGGAATAAGAGACATTGGGGAATGTTCTTGATTCACTCACTTGGAGCACAGTGAGTTATATATTACGAAATTGATGGTACAATCATAGGACATATTGATTGTACTTTTGATTACTATTATTGTTGTACTGTGATTCCTGTGTGATCTTAATACAATATTTGTTTGTGAGTAACAATTGGGGTGGCTTCTCCATTGATCTTTGACATACAGAATAACACATTTTTCTGCCGTGACTCCTCTCGGGGCTCGGAGGTACACCGTGACCAGGGGGTCGGGTAGGAGCACAAAACTGTATGCGTTAAGCCCTTGAACCTATGTAAAATACATTTATGGTCACAATTTCAGGGGCTTATCTATGTCAGCTAGCCCTTGTGATTGGCCCAAATTGAGGGCATCTTTTGAGCCATCAAGACTATGGTACATGTAATTCTTTTGGCATCGTCAATTGGACCTCTGGGACAGTGTGAGGCCCACAACTCACACCAAGCCTGGCCGACATTCGTAACGCATTGCGTGCAGGTATTTTGTTTGCTATCAAGCATCATACAATGGCAAATAACTTGTCAGATAATATAAAAAAAAGTTTTAAAATAGTTCCCTTTCCTTGGCTCATCATTGCTGGTGAAGGCAGATGGATTCAAAGCACCTGCCTGATTATCGTGGCAATCTGTTACACAGCCCAAGTGCTGCGGGCAGATTGTCCTTTTCATGTTCGTTTCCCCATTCTGGTTGTTCCCAGTGTTTATTCCATTCGTCGGGGGATTACTTTCCGCGGAACTCCTGCTTTCAGCTCACCTCCTCATCACTTTCACTACATTTCATTGTGCTGCGCGTATTAGCTGAGCTCAGGTGCAAGCATTACGAGAAAACTTTGCTCTTTGTAAAAAAAAAAAAGGAAACACACAGCAGTGTGAATCCTTGTTCTCGATGCATTTAATGCAAAGGCATGTTCAAATGAGGCTTATTTTATTTATTTACTATATTATTTATTTCTACTATACTATTATTTATATTATTTATTTATTTATATTTCATTTTATTATTATTTATTTTTATTTATTTATTCTTATATAAATATATTATTTATTTATTCATATTATTTATATTATTATATTATAATATATATATTATTTATATATATTATATATATATATATATATATATTATTTATTTATTCATATTATTTATTATTTATTTCACTATATTATTTATTTATTTTGCCCTCTAATACAGACATGTAGGTACCCCTTGAAATGTTGCCAAAGGTGTATGAGCTCCAGAAACCAAGAGCACTGCAAAGTCAGAGGAATTTGCCCTGCACAATTAAATAGTCAAACAAGATTTCTTTATGCACGCGGATTTACAAAATATGACACATCTTCAGGGGAACGTAATCAGGGAGAGACGCAAACATTGACAGGAGCGGAGCACAAGTGACTCGATGTCTCGAGATAGGGAGCCAGATGTTGCTTTCCAAAGAGTGCTAATGAACTGCGTTTGTCATGCCTGATTGGCTGTGGTGTCAGAAGACTGCCGCCTGAGGAGGGATGCCATCCTGCAAAGAATCCCCGAGGGCTTCAGAGCAGAAGCAGCCGTTGTAACATGATGTGCACACTGAGTGCCTGTTTTAATCAGGCCTTCATGCGCCAAGTCCAGCTGTATTAGCTTTGCTGGAACGCGCTGTCAGGAAGGTGCCTGCGATGTGAGAAAACCAGCTGCCTGAGGATGCCAAACCCACCAGGGCACCTCGAAACACCACGACAGGAACGCCCTCTCAATGCTGTCCACTCGTCAAGGAACCTACACGTCGGGTTAAGTGACTGCCATTTCCATGCTGTTTGACGCAAGCCGGGAAGAGTTACAAAGACAAATATGGAGTTTCTAGGTTCTTGAGAAACGCAAAGCTGTTGATGTCCTTCTGCATGGGTTAAGCAAAACATTTTGAGGCAGTGAAAGACATCATCTGACAGACATTGCTTTGAACCTGTCACCTGTTTCAGACAGGTAAATATATTTGACAGAATTTAAAGCACTGTGATTTACCGTATGGTGATCTTAGCGAAAGGTGAGCCCTCTACCGCAATAACTTTAATCGTCTAGTAGATGCATATTCGACTGGTAGTCAATTACTAAGTTGTTCTGTTGGTTACATTATTGCTCAGGTCATACCAAGCTGATGTGACGTCCCCTGTAAGTTAGAGCAGGAACATATAACTTGACCAGCAAGAATCACGCCATTCGAAATGTATATCTTAGGATCAATTTTTTGAGAGTAACAATTATATATTGTAATTATAATAACTTGTCTTTTGTGACGTTTCGTTGACAGATTCTGACTGCTGAAGTACAGGTTTGCAAAGCATTCCGTAGCTCGTTACTCATGGTAATGCCATTGCAGTCAGTTGGCATCTGAAACACTTTTGAGGAATTTCCCTGCTAAGGTCGGAGATTTTTTTAAATTTTTTTTTAATTTTTTTGTATACAAGATCGAGGCTTGTGTAAGAGCTAACATTAATCACCAAAAAAAAACGGACACACAAAACATACAATAAAGGGAGCGGGAGACAAGATGGGGAGAGAGAGGGAAGCACACAAGTACAACAGCAGAGAACAGGGATATCGGAAGATCTGTGGGAGGGAGAGGGCTTGGGGGGAGGAGGCTTGGGAAGGCGGGGGGCTGGGGGGGGGGATGTAGAAAATACATGGACACTGCTAGAGCTTCCAGGAGAGAAAGAAGTCGGTATTTCAGAAAAAAAAGTGGGGAGGTGGAGTGTACCAGTGTGAATGAGATCCATTAAAGCTGCCATTGGTCCATCACATGAAGTATTAATTGGAATATTCTGGCAGAGACCAGGTACGTTTCTTGGCTGTGGCTTAGTCGTAACACATCCTATCCTCCCTCCACTTTCTGCTGTTCCTTCTTCCCCCGGACCCCTACCCGATGCCCTCGTTCCTCACTCTCACAGCAACTCCACGAACAGTGAGCCCATGCAGGGGTTAGGGGTGAAGCAGACCAGGACCAAAGGTCGCATCTGTCTCCCAGCTGCCTCTGCAGAGCCTGGGACCCACGGTCGTCTTGAATATGTGCTTGGCACGGTGAATAGATAGCGCAGCATTATCACTGGTCATTTTCTCCAAGCACATCAAACTTGCCGCTGGAGAGGCGGTCCGCGCGCGGCCGGGGCGATCCCTCATTAGAATTTCTACTGCGGATCACCAAGTGCGCGGCATATTAATTTCTTCTGAGACACACACGGAGAATCCCCTTTTGATTCGACTTAATGTGAGTTGATGGGCAGTCTTTCCTCTTTAGACATAGCATTGCGCTGCTGATGTCTCTTTTTAGAGGTTGCGGCGCACCAAGGAGGAGGGGATGAAAGGAGGAATTTTTTTCCTGTTTGGCGAGATGATGAGAACCACCTGACAATGAGCTGTGTCAGCAGGTTATGCTTATGGGATTGTGCAGGTGCAGGTAATTGCAGGGCTAAATCATGATTAAATGCATATCAGAATCCCACTTTATTACACCATACGATTAAAGCACGTGCACACTGGTACAGATTTGCAATCTAACATACCGTACGAAGATGTTGAAAATGTTCTACGACCGAGAAACTCATAATTGTCCAAGACACGCCAAAGGTATATAAATATATTGTTGTGGGGATGGCTTAAGCTTAAGGGGTAAAATGGGAATAGTTTATAATAGTTATTTCATACTATGTGTTCAGGATAAGTGTATATGAAGCAGGGTGGAGTCTGTTCTTGTAAACGTCCCTTCGTCCTCCCTTCCATATATTTGTTTCTATAAGCCTCATTTTGCATTCTGTGATGATGTTTTCCTTTAAAATAAAAAAACTCAATGCAGTTTCCACATGGAGGTAGGGTTCGAAATCCTTTCATGGGTCAAAGACTCTGAGAGGGTGGGGTTGATTCCCCCACCCGTAGAGAGTGGCCAATAGGAACGTTGTGAGTGTCCATAGGCTCCACCCCACGGGAAGTTAATAAAACACGTGATGCGACGGGCGTAAGCTTGCGGTGTTGGCTTCCGGTGGCAATCTCTTTAAGAGCTTTTCCCTGCTCATAACTGCCTCTTGGACCTGTCTTTCCCCTCGGACCTACTTTTTGTGGGACGTCCTACTCTGCACCCAGGTAAGGTGGTGCTCTGGTCCTACAGCTAGCTCTCTCGGCGCAGTTTCTGGCTGTTCGTGGAGCACTGTGGTGCACTATGGTGACAAAGCCGAGAGATAAGGTGATGGACAAAGCTTCTCTGGCACTTTCCAATGCCAAAATCAGGCTTGAGGATGGCCCCGCTCACCTCCCAGGTTATTTTGTTTCTATCTCTTCTGTAGCTTGTGTGTGTGTGTGTGTGTGTGTGTGTGTGTGTGTGTGTGTGTGTGTGTGTGTGTGTGTGTGTGTGTGTGTGTGTGTGTGTGTGTGTGTGTGTACGCATGCGTGCGTGGGGGAGAGGCAGAGGGAGATAGTCACCTTCAGATTAAATAAATAAGTCGGTTGTTGGCATAGTGTGCACGAGAGCTAATTATTTATTATTTTGTTTCAGTTTGTTTCACCTGTGGTGTTCTATTCCCTTCATGATAATCCTGCACAGCTAAAACCATACTCACATGTGATGTACCTGAGCTCACTTATCCTCCTTACTCAATGAAGAAAAGGCTTGCGTTTTGAGTTTAAAATTCCAATTGTATAACATCCTATTGCATGTCCAATAATCTTTTCATTTCTTTGAGAATGAATATCATTGGTGCTAGGTAGCCAGGTTCCGCCTGTTTTTTTTTGTTGTTGTTGTTTTTTTGCCTCTAATTGTAATAACAAATGGCCTGGCAGGATAGCTCAAAGGTAGTGTACAGAGTGCGTCATAAGTCGCGTTATCCCCTATATGGCTTATAATAGCAGGGACCCATGGAAATACCACGTAATGTGAAATGCGTCTTCAAGTCCTCAACTCTCTCCCTTGCCCTCTCACAAACCCCATGTTCTCAACCTCCACCTTCCAACCACACGTCTTCACACTCCCCCACCAGAACATAAGGCGTTGATCCCCTCCCCCACCTGAACCGAAGGCGTTAATCCCCTCCGCCTCCCGAACCTAAGGCATAAATCCCCTCCACTCCAAATCTTCAACCGCTCCCCCGCCCCACTAAAAGTCCTCGATCTCCTTCTCCATCCCCCAAAGCCTCAACCCCCCCTCCAAACTCTATCCCACATTTGCTCCATCTCCCCACCACCAACCCCAAATCATCACCCACCCCCTCCCGACCCTAAGACCCGAAGGCATCAATTCCCTCAAAACTTCAAGCTTTAAATATAGTTGCTTGTCCAATAATCATGGTCGCCGGTCGCCTGTCCAACTTGCAATACCATTTGATATGAAAAATAGATATGTGACCATGAGCAGATCATGGCCTGTCATTGGTGCCTATCCAACTCACAATCCCACGAGATATGCGGAAAATATATGTGACCATGAGCACTGAGTATGTCATGGCCATCATGGTTTGTTGAGAAGACGCAACGTGGGAAACAGGACAAAAGGACCAGTCGAGGGATAGGGGAAACACCAACAGCAGAGTTCAAGGCTAAGATAGAGGTAGACTTGGACAAACAATGAGTGTGGGGAGGAATGATGGGCAGAGGATGCACGGGGTGGACTAGGGTCCCTGTATATAGAGTTCTGACAACTTGCAATTAGAAGCCATTTTGTTTCCATCGAGTGCAGCGCACCAAACCTGTTTGCATTGTGTGGGAAGCATAATGTGTCCGTTTTCTAATCAAATTGTCTTTCTCTGCACCCAAAAGTGAAATTATATTATGTAGTTATTTATTTTCATTCTTCCACGCATCTGAATAAGCATCCAATCAGATAGGATTGATTTAACCTTAAAACATATCACCTCCATCAAGGAAAAATGAAATACAATATGCGAGTAAAGGTTTACACTGATGAGTGTCTGATTTGAGGTGTGGAGTGTGTGGGTAGAAGAAACACACAGGTAGTGACAGAATGGAGAAATCTGAAAGAAGTGGAAGAAGAAAAGTGAAAGACAGAGTTGGAGGCACACCATTCAATTTGGATGTGCACACCATCAAGAGGAGATGATTAGAAAATATAACAATTGTGAGTGAAAAAAGAGAGAGAGCTTGAGAAGATTGATTGAGTGATCGAGTCCTCTGCTTTAAGACAGGTCCTTGGCTGCTTGGCGAAACGTCCATGTCAAATTCATTGTTTTCTCACAGAATAGCACTGACTGTGGATGGTGGTGAATGGAAACAAAATGGCGTACACGGCTCACATGACCAGAATGTTCCAGACACGCCATGTCGGGACTCTCTATATACACGGACTCTAGGCTGGACAATATGGATATATAAGGAAACCCCTCAGGAGGGAAAACTGGGAATTTGAAAGGAGGAGGGATTGGGGTGGGTTAACGAGGACAGAAAAGACAATGGTTTTTGATTGTGGACAATGTAAGAATTTTATTGATAACTCTGACGTCATAGGTCACATGGTATAGCAGCCATATTGGATTAAAGGAAAATAATTGAATTTTTCTCTAAAAGTGCTCCACAAAAAATTTGAAATTTGGCATATGTCATCAAATCCCCCATTGGATATATAGGGTGATAATGATGACATCATCAGAGAAGTGGTAATCCAGCCATTATTGTTTGAAACAAAAAATTTGAAACGTCATATATCTGATCTATGAACTAATGTGTGAAGAATTAAATTTATGACATCAACCGTCATGTGGTCTGGCAGCCATATTGGATTGAAAATAAAAACATAAAAAATCTTCTTCTCCAGAACAGCTTAACAGATTGATACGAAATTTCATACATATGATCGATGAGCCATGGAGAATATAGTTTGAAATATTTTTCATATTCACCTTGACTCAATTTAGTAAGCCTGGTGTTGGTTTAGCGGTTAGGGTGCCGGCTTGGGATCCTAGGATCCTGGGTTTGAATCCCGGCCGATCGCTGAATTAACGCCAGGGGGGTTGACTCAGGCTGTCATCCTTCCGAGGTCGGCAAATTGAGTACCAGCTTGCTGGGATGAATGATCA
This sequence comes from Myxine glutinosa, assembly GCF_964187855.1. Lineage (NCBI taxonomy): Eukaryota > Metazoa > Chordata > Myxini > Myxiniformes > Myxinidae > Myxine > Myxine glutinosa. The sequence continues at coordinate 85,326,723 of NC_136262.1, read as the reverse complement.
CGGTGTGTACCCCTATTTAGAATAGGTACACCGTATCCCTGCTCATCGTAAGAGGTGACTAAGGGTTGGCGTCAGGAAGGGCATCCGGCCATAAAAACATTGCCTCAAACAGGGAACCATGATTGTCATGGGGCCCGCAAGCCTAACCCCCGCTATAGCGGGGAAAAATGGCCTTAAAACGATCATTCATTCATTCATTCTTGACTCAATTTAGTCTTGATGTGCACAAAAGTGGTTGTTAAAAACTCCAAAATTTAATTTCAGAATGAAAAGGCCATTATGTCCAAGCAATAACTTTTCAGAACAGACTGGGGGCTGGCAGCGCCATCTAGTGGCATTGTGTTTCCCATATTACAAAATGAGGGTTTTTTGTTTAAAGGAGAATTCCACCCCTTTGCCTCCCCCATTTCCTCCATAAAATGCCAAACCATTGGGTTTGTCTATGCTCTATCCTCTAAATGCTGAACATCAAGGAAGGAACAACTCGTACAATTTAGGTCTTTGTTATCAATCGGCCAGTGTCGGGATGGAATCGTCAATCTCCTCCCAGACTCAGATCAGACATCCAAACCACAATGCCGTGGAGTTTAGTAATGCCACAAATATGATAAGTTGATCAATTTATCAATACTTGTGAAAAATCTGTCATTGCTAACAGGTAAATTCCTCCAGAATGATTAATTGGATGACTTGTAATACCCACCACCACTGGGAGCAACGCTATACAATAACACATTTACAAAGAGAGAATTGTGATGTCCTCCCCCTCCTTCTCTCCTCACCCTCCCTCTTCCCAACATTAAACCCCTGGGATGATGACTTTTTCCCCTCCATATAAACCATCTCGTGCAAACCCACTGACACAACCACAGTTTTCAAGTCAATCTATTCAATGGCTCAGGAGAGCATATAAGTTAAACTTACAAACAAACAAGAAAAATGTCATGCATAGCACAATACTTGCAAAATCCAAATAAACAATAGTTGCCATGGAAACAGCAATTTGGCAATTTTGAAAATTTAGCCGATCAAATGTTTTACATGATTGAATGTTGTTCTTTCATTCATACATGTTGGTTCATTCATACCAACTTTGGATGATGCATTTTCTAATTGCAGCCTAATAGGTGTTTTACAAGTTTCAGATGGCCTTGACCTTTGACTAAGTTTGACCAAACTTTCCTCACATGTACTACACATAAGTACAAATAAGCTGCATATGTTTCAATTTGATGTCGTGAAAAATTATTGAGTGATGGTAATTTAAAAAATCACGAAAAGGCACATTTGATTATAACAGGGTGAAATTGTTTCCATGGAAACCATTGACATGTCAAAAAAACCAAATCGTTTGTTCTGATTTTTGGTGAACTTGGTCTGTAACCCAATATGCAAATCCTGCTCTGCACATCTTTCCAAATTAATAGGATGAAAAGTGATTATTTTATGTGACCTTGAGCTCTGACCTTTGGACCTCAAACAATAGGCTTCAGCTTTTTTGTATACATTGTCGAGGCTCATATAAGAGCTAACTAACACACATAGCACATAAGAAAGGGAGCAGAAGACAACATAGTACTGCAGCATAGCGAACCAATTGTTCAACTTTTCATAAAAGCACCAAAACTGGTACACATGTTGACTAATGTATTCTGAACAATTCTGGATATTGAGCCACTCGAGATTGTGCCTTGGAAATGGCCGCCATTCTACTTTAACAACATGGGATATCTGTCATTGTTATTCGCTTTGCAGGTTTCTTAGAGGTGATAAATACTCCATGTGATGTGCAATTACAAATAAAAACAATACACATGTCATTTGTGTTGATTTAATATAGTTCCAACCATTGTATTGGGGGAAAAAATGGTCATTTTTATGGGAAAATCCATTTTCGCATACAGCATCGGTGACAGGTTCAGAAGTATTTTGTTGTGGTGGTGGTAGTGGTGGAAGTGGTGTTGTAATTGGTAATAGTGGTGTAGTAGTAGTATTAGTGTGGTAACAAGGTGTTTTGTGTCTTTGCAGAATATTGAGTGATAATCATGACCCATGGCAAAGAAGATCCAGCTAGCGCATTCTTGCATGGACCGTGCGTCTGTTGGCCCGTCCAACACAAACTGGGAACTGTGTGCCATATGCCAGGAGGATACAGCAGAGTCCCTTGTTTGCCCAGCAAATTCAAAACGCCCAAACACAGGGAGTGGGTACAAGACACTGGCCGGGAATCTGATGCAGTTTGGAGAGCTGGGCTTACTACCCAGAACGCTGCAGTTTGCTAGACTTGATGAAGGAGAGGGCATCGAGGCCGCATTGGTTGCCCACAAAGCTGTCTATCATAAACGATGCATGCTTCGTTTTAATACTACAAAGTTGCAAAGAGCACAGAAGAGGCCAGCAGGAGGCAGCTCATCTGGTGAAGGCAATGCCGTGCCAGGAAAGCGCACCAGGTCACACAGTGCAGAATCAAGTACCTCTAGTCAACCCTCATGCTTCTTCTGCAGACTGTCTGGTGTGGACTTACATGAAGCCACCACCTTCAAGATTGATCAGCGTGTGCGGCAGTGTGCAACACAAATTGGAGACCACGAACTGCTGGCACGGCTCAGCATGGGTGATATGCGGGCTCTTGATGCCAAGTATCATTCCAAGTGTTTAATGTCTCTCTACAATCGCGCAAAGGCCTCTGTCAATGCTGAAGACAAAACTGGACATGAAAGTGTGGTCTCCGGAATTGTGCTGGCAGAACTTGCCCTTTACATTGAAGATACTCACCTGGAAGCGGACACATCTCCTGTATTCAGACTTGCCGACCTAGCAAACCTGTACGCGACCAGAATGGAGCATCTTGGAGTTCCCTTGGACACGAGAGTGAATACGACAAGGCTGAAAGAACGCCTACTAGCCCAGCTCCCAGGCCTACGGGCACAGAGCAAAGGACGAGATGTCCTGTTGGCTTTTGATGAGGACATTGGCGAGGCACTTGGCAAAGCCTGCGAGCAGGACTGTGACAGTGAAGTAGTTCACCTCGCTCGAGCTGCACAGATAGTTCGTCGATACATGTTTGAGGAAGCCAACTCATTCACTGGATCATTCAAGGAAGGCTGCCAGCAGGAGGCTGTGCCACCTGTGCTACTTGCACTGGTAAATATGGTGCTGCATGGACCCAACATCAAGAATCAAATTGATCCTCCTTCAACACAGGCAGCTTTGTCCATTGCACAGCTCCTGAAATTCAATGGTGTCAAGCATCGGCAGAAGCAGAAAAGAAGCACCTCTCCTGTTGGTACAAAGACACAAGAACATCCAGCTGTCAGACATGCCACATCTCAAGAAACTCCTCTGCCAATGTACATTGGCCTGATGCTGCATGCTGAGACTCGCAAGAGGGGACTAGTGGACAAGCTCTTCAGCCTGGGTCTCAGCATCTCATACGACCGTGTCCTGCGCGTTTCTGCAGAGATGGGAAACCGGGCGTGTCAGATGTTCCAAACAGAACAAGTGGTCTGCCCGCCAACCCTGCGTGGTAGTGTGTTCATGACCGCAGCTGTGGACAACATCGACCACAATCCTAGTTCCACAACAGCAAAGGATTCGTTCCATGGAACAGGGATCTCTATCTTGCAACACCCAATGTGTGCAGATGGAGGAGTGGAGCGTGGGATTGTCATCACTGGCGGAGGTGCCGTTGGCCTGACGGACAATCCCAGTGCTCTGAGGCGCTGGAGGGTCGCCGGACCCGAGGTGGCCAGAGTGATCATGGAGTTTGAGGAGGCGAACATGCATCCAAACGCCAAGGAGGAGATACGTCACCATGAGGAAACACCAAGTGCACAGAAAGCATTTGCCAAAGATGTACAATCACTTGTGGCTGTCATTGAAGAGCTGGGGAATCCCTTCAAGGAGGATAGTCCAGATTTGCTGGTCCTAGACACCAAGGAGATTGCCGATCCTGCAGTGATTGAAACAGTTCGCACTGCCAAGCAGATTGGACAAGAACAGTTTCAGGCATACTCAAATGATTGCCTCATAGACAGAACCAAGACTATTGACGAACCTATAAAGAGAAACAAGCTCCCCCTCTTTGGAGCAGACAGAAGACCAAAAGCGCCCAAAGGAAAGGAAGCATCTATGAAGAATGATATGGCCTTATTTGCAAGGCTCTACATTTGCAGCCAGAACCGCGATGGGAACCTGGACGAGTTCTTCCGTCATGAAAATCAAGCATGTCCTCCCGCGTTATCTGATGCAGGCAAGCTACACCTGGGTAGCAAAAGCGACTTGCTGGTGTGCCTTGAAGGCGTTGCTGAAGCTCAGTCTGATGCACCTGCTGTCACTTCTGTTGTCCTTGATGGCGCCGTCATCGTGCAGATGTTGAAGCCTGGCACTGCCAAGACATTTGAAGAATATGCCCACCAAGTCTTCATCCCATACGTCGAAGGGCAGCTGCGTGGTGCTTCACGTCTCAACCTCATTTGGGATAGCTACAAAGATGGCTCCTTGAAGTCGGCGACAAGGGAGAAACGAGGAAAAGGGGTGCGACGGCGCGTGGTGAGCACTGCAGCCATACCAGGAAACTGGCAGAGTTTCCTACGTGTCGACGCAAACAAGGTGGAGCTCTTCACCTTCCTGTCCGATGTGCTGGTGCAGTCCTTCCATGACGAGGCAAAGGAGCTGGTAGTTACTGATGGTGAAGCAGTGATCTGCCTTCCAAGGCAGGAAGATGAAAGCTCACTGGCTCCATGCAGTCAAGAAGAGGTGGACACTCACATCATGCTGCATGTGGCCCATGCTGCAGAACATGACCACCGTCGGATTCAAGTTCGAACCGTAGACACCGACGTCGTCGTCTTGGCGGTGATGGTAGCCCACGCACTAACATGCGTGGATGAACTCTGGATTGCCTTTGCAGGCAAGAACTACCGCTACATCCCTGCCCATGAAATAGCTGCCTCCCTCGGCCCACAGAAGGCACGTGCCCTCCCTGTCTTCCACGCCATGACCGGATGTGACACGGTATCAGCATTCGTGGGGCATGGGAAGAAATCTGCCTGGGCCACATGGAACTCGTTTGCAGAACTGACAGATTCCCTGCTCACCCTGCATATTCAAAAAGGATGTTATAACACCCAAACGTATCTCTTCATTTGTGGAGCCCTCGCCAAGCGGCTTAAGCACTCCAGCAAGCACTTCAACAAAATGGGTGATAAGGAACAGCTGGCTTGGCAAGCGATAGCAAGCTGATTGCATCTGCTTCAAATAGCCGAGGAATTTGAAAAACGGATCTATTTCAAGCAGCAAATCATGTGTAAACCACTGAGAGCAGACAAATTTAAAAAAGGGTGTTATAACACACTCAAACTTCCCCGGCCCTGTAACTATAAATAAAAATGGAGCTCTGTCTACTGTAACGCCATGGCTTGCAAAAGCAGCCTGAATAGCGTTCACCAATCGCTCGATTTGGTAAATTTTGTCAGATTTCATTCCAGATTTGGACATTATTTAGTCAACAGCATCCAGTCCTCATATCCGAATCCAGATTTTAATGATATGCTTCAATTATATAATGATAATCGATTGTGTTTGCAAGGCACGTTTGAGTAGGCCTTAAGAAAATGGTGGCTTAAGATCCCAGTGAGGTGCAGTGGCCTACCAAGATGGCGGGCCGCCATATTGGTAGGCCACCACATTGTTTTTTTCTTTCTTATGAGCACATCGTTAATCATCTTTAAAAAGAGTGTTATAACACACCCAGGTAGGCCACCACATTGTTTTTTCTTTCTTATGAGCACATCGTTAATCATCTTTAAAAAGAGTGTTATAACACACCCAGGTAGGCCACCACATTGTTTTTTCTTTCTTATGAGCACATCGTTAATCGTCTTTAAAAAGAGTGTTATAACACACCCAAACACCCAGTTTTCATCCTTGCAATCTGTTGGAGGTCCAGGTGTATGCATGAAAAGTTTGGGGTCGCTAGGTTTCATAGTTTTGGAGTTATGGAGGAGACAGATGGACATGCACTGCTTTTTATTATTATAGCCACTTGTGTGTGTGTGTGTGTGTGTGTGTGTGTGTGTGTGTGTGTGTGTGTGTGTGTGTGTGTGTGTGTGTGTGTGTGTGTGTGTGTGTGTGTATGTATGTATGTATGTATATATATTTATATACATATTTATATATATTTATATATATTTATACACAGACTTGGCATTTAAAATGGAATATTTTTTTTGTGGGGGTGAACTTACTTTTCAAGATGTCTTAGAACCAAAAGTTCATTGGAATTATGTTGAAATTATTCTAGATTTTGTTAATGTGACCTTTAAAAGAAACAAAAAACACATTTTACATTTCGAAACAAATAAATTGATCCTTGAAAGTGATGTAAACTGATATCGAACTCAATTTATGGACAGTACTGTGTTAAACTTCTGCACGTTTTCCAGAAGTATCTCTTTATTTTGCACATTAGCCAAATTTTTTTTAACAAAAACAAAAGTTAAATCACGACTGGGATTACAGACAGTAAAATTACAGTTCAGTACTTCGTGTAACCCCCACGAGCATTCAGGAGAGCACGTACACTTTGAGGCATGCTGTTCACGAGATTTGCCAAGGTCTGGACAGGAATCGCTTGCCATGCAGTGACAATAGCCTGCTGAAATTCACGCACAGAGGTCAGCTGCTGGTCCAAGTGGTCGATTTGATGCGTTAATTCTTCCCACAAGTTCTCCGTCGGATTCATATCCGGGGACATGGCAGGCCACTCCATATGCTCTACACCACGGTCAGCAAGAAAGTGTTGGATCATGCGAGCACGATGAGGCCGTGCATTGTCATCTTGGAAGACAAAGTTTCCTCGAAAGGCTGCACGAGCAAATGGAAGCAATGTTTCTTCCAGAATAGCCCTGTACTTGAACTGGTTCAGGTTTCCATTCAGAACAACCAGATCAGTTTTGCTCCCTGCATGAAAAGCAGCCCAAACGGTCACCCCACCACCGCCAGCTTGGACTCTTGGCACTATACAATCTTTGTTGTAGGCTTCATGCACTTGTCTGCGTACTCAGACGTGGCCATCTTGACGATAGACCAGAAATCTAGACTCGTCACTGAAGATCACGTGATTCCAGTGTCCTGGCTGCCATTGACGGTGCTCTCTGGCCCACTGCAATCGGCGCTGGCGGTGTTGTCTGGTCAGGCGTGGCTTTCTCAGGGGACGCCTGGCACGATAGCCTGCTTGAACCAATTATTGTTTGACTAGCCTTCTGGATACAGGCACATTTGTCAGTTGCTGCCACTCAGCCCTGAGCCGATTAGCTGACTTGGTACGGCCATTGCGGACTAACCGGTGCAGCTGGCGATCATCTCTCCTTGTGGTTCTGCGGGGACGTCCTGGCCTCAGTATTGGAGTAGGGACACCCCTCTGAGCATTTCGTTTCAGGATCTTTGACACCTGACCTTGAGTGATGCCATACTGCCGAGCAATAGCACGCTGTTTCATGCCGTAATTTCGTAAAGCCACCACTCCATGACAAACAGCATTGTCGAGTTGACGGACCATCTCCAGAGGAAGCGGCAATAACTTTTGGAGACGTGCAGCAGTTGTTTTCCACTAATACAGAACGCAACAACCCTTGTATACCCGACTGTGAAGCCAATCATCAAATGCACCTGTCCGTCTTAGACTTGGCATTTAATATGGAATTCTTTTTTTTCTTGACTTGGGTTTACTTTCTGAACTCAGTATATCAATCTGGTGAGTTTCTTTTATGCTTCGGTGATTTCTTTGTTAAAAGAACCATGTCACTGATTGTCTTTCGCAGCAAGAAGTCAATAACAGGATAATATCACAGGTGGCATGACAAAATGTAAGGGCAGGTACATTTGACGATTGGCTTCACAATCGGGTATATAAGGGTTGTTGCGTTCTGTATTCGTGGAAAACAACTGCTGCACATCCACAAAAGTTATTGCCGCTTCCTCTGGAGATGGTCCGTCAACTCGACAATGCTGTTTGTCATGGAGTGGTGGCTTTACGAAATTCCGATATGAAACCGTGATATTGCTTGGCAGTATGGCATCACTCGAGGTTAGGTGTCAAAGATCCTGAAACGAAATGCTTAGAAGGGTGTCCCTACTCCAATACCGAGGCCAGGACGTCCCCGCAGAATCACAAGGAGAGATGATCGCAAGCTGCACCGGTTAGTCTGCAATGGCCGTACCAAGTCAGCTAATCGGCTTAGGGCTGAGTGGCAGCAACTGACAAATGTGCCTGTATCCAGAAGGCTAGTTAACCAACGACTGGTTCAAGCAGGCTATCGTGCCAGGCATCCCCTGAGAAAGCCACGCCTGAAGAGACAACACAGCCAGAGCCGATTGCAGTGGGCCAGAGAGCACCGTCAATGGCAGCCAGGACACTGGAATCACGTGACCTTCAGTGACGAGTCTAGAATTCTGGTCTATCGTCAAGATGGCCGCGTCCGAGTGCGCAGACAAGTGCATGAAGCCTACAACAAAGATTGTATAGTGCCAAGAGTCCAAGCTGGCGGTGGTGGGGTGACCGTTTGGGCTGCTTTTCATGCAGGGGGCAAAACTGACCTGGTTGTTCTGAATGGAAACCTGAACCAGTTCAATTACAGGGCTATTCTGGAAGAAACATTGCTTCCATTTGCTCATGCAGCCTTTCGAGGAAACTTTGTCTTCCAAGATGACAATGCACGGCCTCATCGTGCTCGCCTGATCCAACACTTTCTTGTTGACCATGGTGTCTAGTATATGGAGTGGCCTGCCATGTCCCCGGATATGAATCCGACAGAGAACTTGTGGGCAGAATTAACATTTCAAATCGACAACTTGGTCCAGCAGCCTACCTCTGTGCGTGAATTGCAGCAGGCTATTGTAACTGCATGGCAAGCGATTCCTGTCCAAACCTTGGCAAATCTCGTGAACAGCATGCCTCGACGTGTACGTGCTCTCCTGAATGCTCGTGGGGGTTACACGAAGTACTGAACTGTAATTTTACTGTCCGTAATCCCAGTCATAATTTAACTTATGTTTTTGTTGAATTTTTTTTTGGCTCATGTGTAAAATAAAGAGATACTTCTGGAAAACGTACAGAAGTTTAACACAGTACTGTCCGTGAATTGAGTTCGATATCAGTTTACATCACTTTCAATGATCAATTTATTTGCTTCGAAATATCAAATGTGGTTTTTGTTTCTTTTAAAGGTCACATTAACAAAATCTAGAATAATTTCAACATAATTCCAATGAACTTTTGGTTCTAAGTCATCTTGAAAAGTAAGTTCACCCCCACAAAAAAAAGATTCCATATTAAATGCCATGTCTGTATATACACTGGAACCCCGCTATAACGAACACCAGTATTACGAACTTCCGGATATAACGAACGAACTTCCTGTCCCCCGCATATTTAATGAGATTCTATTGTTTAACGTAAGGCAAATCAATATGGCTACACCGTCCCGTAAACGCAAGATCTTGTCAGTTGAAGACAAGCTCCGTATCATTGATCGTCTCAGTCTTGGTGAGAAAGCAGCAAACCTTTCCAGAGAATACGGCATTCCTAAGAGCAGCATATCAACGTTCAAAGGAAAGGAAAAGGAGTTATGGGAATTTGTCCACAAATGCAGTCAACAAGATGGTTTGAAGCGGAAGAAAATGCGGAAGAAAATGCAGCGGGCGAATGACGGCGATCTCGATCAGGCAGTCTATCTATGGTTCGAACAACAACGAGCTGCCAACATACCGATTTCCGGCCCTATGGTTATGGAGAAAGCTATAGCATTATCAAAAGAAATGCATGGTGAGGACAGAAAATTCACCGGGTCCACTGGATGGCTCTATCGGTGGAAAAATCGTCATGGTATACGTGCACTCAAGATTTCCGGTGAAGACAAGTCATGTGACGATGCAGCGGCTGCCGAGTTCATTCCAGAACTGAGAAACATTATCGAATCTGAAGGTTACAGTCCCGATCAGATTTACAACGCAGATGAAACAGGACTTTTTTTCAAGTGCCTACCAGACAGAACACTCGCTTCCAGGAAAGAAGAACAACGTACAACTGGCTACAAGAAATACAAAGATCGTGTGACAATTTTAGTTGGTACGAACGCCTCCGGTGTGCATAAACTGCGTCCATTATGCATCGGCAAGTTCCAGAATCCACGCTGTCTCAAGCACGTGAATCGAGAAACCCTACCAATAAGTTATTGTCACACCAACAACGCCTGGATGACATCGGACATTTTCAAGAAATGGTTTCATGAAGAGTTTGTCCCATCTGTTCGATCTTTTCTTCGTCGACGTGGTTTGGAGCAGAAAGCAATCTTATTGATTGACAACTGTCCCGCCCACCCAGCAGAAACCCAACTTCGTACACGTGATGGCAAAATCCGTGCATATTTTCTGCCGAACAACACAACCAGTAAAATACAGCCAATGGATGCCGGAATTATTTCAGCACTGAAGAAACGTTACCGCAAGAAGTTGCTCAGAGAAATCGTTTCCAGAGATGTCACAGCATTGCAGGACTTTTTGAAAACCCTGGACATCAAGGAAATGATTTATGTCACTGGAGAGGCCTGGGCTGATGTAGCGCCGCCAACGGTCAGCAAGTGCTGGAAGAAATCACTCGGTGCCGCCATTTATCCTGTTGATGACGCAGCCAATGAAGAAAACACCGATCCTGAGTTTGATGAGAGCGACGATGTCCTTTTTTCTGAAATTGCCAGAGATTTACAGCACATTGCTGAAGTTAATGGTGAAGATTTGGATAATCTTGCAAGATCATGGGTGGACGTCGATGAAGACGTCCCCGTGACCAGTTCGATGACCAATGAAGAAATTATCGCCTCCGTTCGTGAAACAACACTGCAGTGTGACATCGAAAGTGACTCTGATGACACCAATGAACCACAAGAAGTTCCAGCAACATCTGATGTAATTGCCGGACTTGAAACAGCACTTTCCTGGTTTGAAGGGCAACCAGTCGACAGCATTAAAGTTTTACAGCTCTGTCAGCTATTATCTTATGCACGCAAAGAAAACGCCACCTCCAAGAGTAAACAATCCAAGATTACCAGTTTCTTCATGCAGTAAATTGAACATTCGGTGAATATTACATGTACTTGAACATTTTATGTATACATGAATTTTTAAACAATGACACAACAGCAATGCTTTTTAAAGTTTTTTATTCGTACAATCGAACAATAAAATGTACATGAATGAACAATACAAAGAGTTTGTTGTTTTGCCTATGAATAGGTGTGATAGTATGGTGATTCGTACGTTATTCAGTATTACGAACGCTTCAAAATAACGAACTTTTTTTTATGTCTCCCGAGCAGTTCGTTATATCGGGGTTACAGTGTGTATATATATATATAGTCTATATTGTTACGGATACGGGGGACGGCTCTCCCGTTAGCAAGGGGTGATTAGCCCCTTGTCCTGTTAAGCTGGCCGTCTCCCCGGTCCTGGTACTTGTAACGCTATCCCGCGGGATGGAACGGATCAGGGTTATGGGCCCAGGGTCTATCCCGAATACCTTTATCCATCCCTCCGCAGACTAGGGAGACAAGTACCGCTCGAACCCCGGTTTGGATGGTCTAGTTAGTTGCCGAGCGGTTTTTTAGCAACCCGAAGTTCAAGTCATTAGCCTTCACTAAACCCGATCCTGAACGTTGGCCAAATCGCGCCACGTGCACTCAATATGGAAACCTCTAAAGCGACCGAAAGAGCATGAAGAAGTAAAGACAAAGTAGGGAATAACAAGATTTATTACTATTTATACACACGAAGCAGAAAGGAAAAGAAAGATGATTTATAAGGCAATTGAAGCAGCAGGAGACATAGTGCAATGATTAGCTTATATATATGGCAGTCTTAATTAATACCCCAAGACAACATGAAAGACGGACAAACGGGCACACTTACACGGGGGAAATGATGGCAGGAATCACTGGAGGGAGGAGAAGGTCCAAGCCGATGGCAGGGCAGGAAGGTCCGGGCAAATCCACACCGTCGAGGACCACGTTCCGTGCTCGAAGCAAACAGCAGCTGGCAGCTCCGCGTCTCCACAGCCGGCAATAGGGCCTAGAGGGTCTCGGCGTATTGCTCAGTATCAGCACCCCCTCACGTCTCGTTCTCTCTTGGCTGCTTTAGCTGGATCGCGCATCTGCCGCACCTCTCTCTCAATCTTCTTCGGACTTCAATCTTCTCCAAAAAGCTCATCTCTGTGGGGAGCGTCGCGCTTTGGGTTTTATAGGCCCCGCCCTTCAACCTTTGCGAACCTCCCCCAAGTGTTCTCTCTCCGCCCTCTCAAGCCAAACCCCTCGTTCTGGGTTGGATGAGCGGGGCCGACTTACTCCTCCCCTCTATGACGAGGTGGAGACCCGCCTTTCTTCTTCGTCGTTACCTCGTGAGTAATGGAGTCAAATGCAGCAAAGTGCACAGCAGATGAAAATGCAGCAAAGTGGCTAAAGAGTCAATTGCAGCAAACCTGGCAAACCTGGCACTTGGAAGCTGCCACGGGGCGTCGGAGGGGCCTACTCTTATTTAATTCGGTGCAATGAAGAGTCAAACTATTGGGAAACACATCCTTAACCTACAGAGAATAAGGGACTAACTATTTAAAAGGATATATGGTGTCCTGTGTGTTGGTTTATGGAATTAACTAAGAGGGCGAGCTTCGACCTTTCTTTACATTACGGAGGGTGACAGTTACACACAACAAAACCATAATTCTCACATTCATTACACTTTCTCAAATTCGTTACAATATATATATATATATATATATATATATATATATATATATATATATATATATATATATATTGTTGCGGATCTCCCTAAGCACATCAACGTACAGAGGGGGGTGGGGGGGGGGGGGTGTTAAGCCCCTTTCCCCCTCGGGTCTTCGTGTCCACGAGGCCGAGTCGCCACTCCAGCAGCGAGTGTGGAAGAGGGTATCGGGTCGACGCCGCACGAACCTTTGATACCCACGCTGCCACGGAAACGGGGACCGGACCTCGCACAAGCCACGCTAATCGAGTACGCCCGAGCGGTGTGCGTATCACGTGACTCGTGCCGTTACCTTTTATTGAACCCGATTCGAGCGGTTCTGTTCGTGCGATGCTAAGCCAATTGTGAAATGACGGGAACGATCAAATAAGAGGAGGAACACGGTTTATTTACTACTAGCGGGGTCACCCGTGGGAATCCCACGGGCATGGATGTGTGTGACATTTCGACATATTGAGTTATATGCTGCACATTCATTTTTACAAAATGGTTACTGGCAAGTCATCAGATCCAGAAATGGTGTGATGAACACAATTTATTTATTTCACATAATATGTGACCCCTCACTCCTCTCCACCTGACACTCTCCTGTCTCCACCTGACACTCTCCTGTCTCCACCTGACACTCTCCTCTCTCCACCTAGCACTCCTCTCCTCTCCAAACCCTCACATCCCTCTCCTTTCCAATCCCTCACCTCTCCAATCCCTCACACTCCTCTCCTCTCCAATCCTTCACACGCCTCTCCAATCGCGCCTCACACTCCTCTCCAATCGCGCCTCACACTCCTCTCCAATCGCGCCTCACACTCCTCTCCAATCGTGCCTCACACTCCTCTCCAATCGTGCCTCACACTCCCCTCCAATCACTCCTCTCCAATCGTGCCTCACACTCCTCTCCAATCACGCCTCACACTCCTCTCCAATCGTGCCTCACACTCCTCTCCAATCGCGCCTCACACTCCTCTCCAATCGCGCCTCACTCGCCTCTCCAATCGGCTTTCCCCGTCTCGTTTCTCTCCTTTTTCTCCCGTCTCGTTCTTTTTCTTGCTCCAAATCGGCCCGTCGGAATCGGAAATCGGCCCGTCTCGCCCGTCGGCCCGTCGGAATCGGAAATCGGCCCGTCTTGCTTTTGTGCTTGTGCGTAAATAAATTGTGTTCATGACACCATTTCTGGTGTTGGGCTAGCGGCTAGGGTGCCGGCTTAGGATCCTGGGTTCGAATCTCGGTCGATCGCCGAATTAATGCCAGGGGGGTTGACTCAGCCTGTCATCCTTCCGAGGTCGGCTAATTGAGTACCAGTTCACTGGTAATTCCCTGTTTGTCGTTGAAGGCGGCAAAAAGGGTTGGCGTCAGGAAGGGCATCCGGCCGTAAAACATTGCTTCAAAAAGGGGACAAAAAAACAACAACTACCACGGTCCCCGAAAAGGCCAACCCCCGCTTTGCGGGGAAAAATGGCCTCTAAACGGTGGTTTTTACACCATTTCTGGATCTGATGACTTGCCAGTAACCATTTTGTAAAAATGAATGTGCAGCATCAAACTCAATATGTCGAAATGTCACACACATCCATGCCCGTGGGATTCCCACGGGTGACCCCGCAAGTTTGCATTGACGTTCGTCGATGGACTCGTTCGCCCGTCTCATTCGTTTTCTTGCTGCATCCTGTTCAAGTCTGCGTTCTTCATCGATCGTCTCATTCATTTTGGAAATAGAAGTTTCCACGCAGCGCATGAATTGTCACGATCCTCAAGAGGAATTTGTCTCGTAATCATCAAATGATAAATGGCAAGTAAATTATATTGTGGAAAATTAAAGATTTCAAATAAACCTATTTAAAGTGTATTCGCACATAACTAATTTTAAAAAACGAAGAAATATCTCTCGGTAATTTCCTGAAACATATTTTACTTCCGGCTAATAATGTTGAATTAAATAAAAACGAAGAAATATATGTCGGCATCATTGTTGACGTTTTTGTGACGACTGTCATCAAACGAAAAAGTAATATATCTTAACGGAAAAGCAAAAGCGAATTTTTAATATATATCGACACGTTGCCGTCGGTGTCATGTTGGGCGGTGTATGATACACCATGACGCGATTTTTAAAAATATATCTCTGCATTTTCCCGCGTGTGTGGAATGTTCTCAATTATTGCTGACACCGAGTCCAAAACCATCGATAAAAATGAAATCATATGGTGAGTTAGATTGGAGATAAAGGCGTGAGAGAGACTCAATGGCCTTGAAGTTGAAGTTACAGGCGTTTGAGAATTCATTTCGTTCTATAAACGGCAACTTTCATTGGATTTCCTTCCCGTTTTTTTTCAACCGAGTCGAAAACTATGTTAGCGACTGTGAAAAATGAAATGATATATCGAATTTTTAATATGTATCGACACGTTGCCGTCGGTGTCATGTTAGGCGGTGTATGATACACCATGACGCGATTTTAAAAAATATATCTGCATTTTCCCGCGTGTGTGGAATGTTCTCAATTATTGCTGACACCGACTCTAAAACCATCGATAAAAATGAAATCATATGGTGAGTTAGATTGGAGATAAAGGCGTGAGAGAGACTCAATGGCCTTGAAGTTACAGGCATTTGAGAATTCATTTCGTTCTATAAACGGCAACTTTCATCGGATTTTCTTCTCGTTTTTTTTCAACCGAGTCTGCGACTGTGAAAAATGAAATGATATATCGAATTTAAAATAGATATCGACACATTGCCGTCGGTGTCATGTTGGGCGGTGTATGATACACCATGACGCGATTTAAAAAAATATATCTCTGCATTTTCCCGCGTGTGTGGAATGTTTGTGGAAAATTAAAGATTTCAAATAAACCTATTTAAAGTGTATGCGCACATAACTAATAAAAAAAACGAAGAAATATCTCTCGGTAATTTCCTGAAACATATTTTACTTCCGGCTAATATGTTGAATGAAATAAAAACGAAGAAATATATGTCGGCATCATTGTTGACGTTTTTGTGACGACTATCATCAAACGAAATAGTAATATATCATAACGGAAAAGCAAAAGCGAATTTTTAATATATATCGACACATTGCCGGCGGTGTCATGTTGGGCGGTGTATGATACACCATGACGCGATTTTAAAAAATATATCTCTGCATTTTCCCGCGTGTGTGGATTGTTCTCAATTATTGCTGACACCGAGTCTAAAAGTAAAACCATCGATAAAAATGAAATCATATGGTGAGTTAGATTGGAGATAAAGGCGTGAGAGAGACTCAATGGCCTTGAAGTTACAGGCCTTTGAGAATTCATTTCGTTCTATAAACGGCAACTTTCATCGGATTTTCTTCCCGTTTTTTTTCAACCGAGTCTAAAACTATGTTAGCGACTGTGAAAAATGAAATGATTTATCGAATTTGATTTGAAATAAAACTGGGGGAGAGCAAGACACCACGGGCCTACAAAACAGGACTCAAAGCTATGCGAGTTAATAAAATGGTGGATATTTGTTTATAGCCACTCCCAGAATGGGTGGAGCTATGGGTGGAGCTACTCTGCAAACCGAGTAAGCCACACCCCGGACAGACACCCAACAGATAGACAGACAGACAGACAGAATCATCTACGGCTATTATAATATATATATATATATATATATATATATATATATATGTATATATATATATATATATATATATATGTATATATATATATATATATATATATATTCTGTTATAGACCAGAAATGGGGTTTTTATTTTCCAATTGGAAAGCAACATGACACTGAATATCATGTGTATGCGCAAAGGCACTTCACCTCCAATATTGTATGGCTTCCAAGGGGTTACTCAGTTTTCTTTAAGTTTTAGAAGGTCATACATAAAGGAAAGCAAAGTGGTTGGAAAGGGACTTTCCTGGTTTATTTATCACATGTGACCACAACTCTATCTCCTAACTGGTGGTGAACAGGGCAGAGTCAATATATTTGTGTATAGCAGACGTAGCTTGTTGCTCACACGTCGTGTGGCAATAGACTTTATGGGACTCAATCTGTCCCTTCCTGCTTAACCAAGTTATCTGCTTTAAAATTAATATTTGTATATTCTGATTGTAAATATCTCTTTTGTATGAAGTTTTCACTTTCATTAATTCATGGCTCTAACTCTTCCAGGAAACCTTGTCATGTTAAAGGAGAATGTTTAATGATAGTGTGTTTCAATGGAGGTGGTTTGAGGGGGAAGGAAATCCTGGAAGAGGGGTAGGGGTGGTTGCGCATAAACTCTTGAAAGCATTTAGTGGTGAAAATGTTACACATCCTTAAAAAGGAGATTATGAAAAAGAATAACATTGAACGGCAGGCAAAGGGGAAAGCGTCTCTTGCTTGTTGAGAGCCCCATGACCTCTTCCGTTACGTCAGTGATAGGAGTTAAACAACAGATTGACGTCAAACAATGCAAAAAAGTTTGTCGTGTCATGAGAAAGGGCAAATCAAGGCAACACGCTTCAGCAACAAATGTCCAGTACCATGGATTTGTGAATTTGCTTACAGTGTTAGTCAAATAGTAGGCAGGTTAACACTGGCACTCTTTCCAAATTAGAAATTAATGCTCAATTTGTGTGTTTTGTGTTTTATTGTATGGAATCCAGAAGCTTTGGTTTTGGAAAGGCAGTTTTTATGTATGTATCGCATATTTGCGCATGATAAGAAATTTAACCCATTGTGCCATTGTTGCACCCGAGTTGTTGTTGTTGCACCCATGTATCGCAAAGCGGGATTAAGCAATTGGTTCACTCTGTCTGTCTGACAGGGGTCAGCCGATGATTGAGGAACTACTTCATTGAAATAGGATTATATATTTTGAACATTGTAGAACATCAATCGGAAAACAGACCTGAAGTTTAGCCGTGCTTTGGTTCTGAATTTGGCAAATTTTACGTCTCGTTCCATGCGTACATGCACACTCTGGGTACAGCGATTGCTTCAGTCTGTCTGTCAGCCAAACAAAATTGAAAATCATTCCAAAACAAAACTTTTTGGGACATCATAAAAGGCATAAACAACAGACATGAATAACTCATTTAATGTGTTAAATAAGGTGGTGTAAAAGAGGGTGCATCAGCGTCGGAAAACCTCCAATTTAAATGTTTTTCTCTATAGCCTTTAAAACATTTATTTTATTTCAATTGGATTATACATTTCAACACTGTAGAACGCAAATGTGTTTACACTTCCAAAATTTTCCAATTTCGTAGTACTCGGGGCAAACTTTTACGCCATCTGGACCAATCAAACTTGCCGCGTGCTCTGACAGCGAGATTCAGACAAAATGGCGGAGCTAATGATGCAATCACAAAGCTAACTTCATCAAATAACTGTTCCTTTCGTACATCTTTTTCTCAAAGATCATTCTAAAATCGTCAGTTACTCTGAGGTAGGAGAACGTTCAGCTCTGGACTGTTCCATTTGACCCATCAATGGTTGCCATTGCGCCTGTTATTCAAACTTCATGAACAAAGCTAAGCTAGATCGATCTTGGAAACACAAAGCCAGAGTTTAAAAGACCTTTCACATGTCCTTTGTGTCATGTATGTGCAGGGTAAGATGTTCTATGAACTCTAGTTTAACAAAACGCATTGTTTCTCTGCCTCGGACGTTAATGTAAAGCTACCAAACAACTATTGCTCAGAGGCTGCCTCGACACCAACACTCTGTAAAGAGTGAGCACATGGCATGTTGATTTATGATTATGATGTACATATTGGTTAGAGTGTCCGCTCTGAGTCTGGGAGGTCAGTGGTTTAGACCCTGGCCGAGCCATACCAAAGACTTTAAAACTGTCCTTGCTGCTTCCTTGCTTGACGTGCTCTATCCTATTTAAAAATGATAGAGCACGGACAAACAAGCACGAGTTGCTAATAGGAGTAGTAGCGCGGGCGTCTATAAGTTCCTTATAAGGGAAATCATGTTATTATTATTTACCTGTGCAGAGAGTGCATTGGGGGAGTGGCAATTTTGGATCGGAGAAGTAAATAAGGTGAGAATAGCATATTTCCCAAAATAAAGTCTATGGTGGTTTTAGATACAGTACAAGGTAGTGGAAAAATTAAATAATTTGTATTCCATCAGCATATGTCGTAAGAAGGAGAGAAGACGAACTCATTAAAAAGGTAGGAAGTTTTGAAGCAAATTAAAAAACGCCATTAGGCAGGCCAAATAAAACATGGCAGGAATGAATGTGTGAACAACGACTGCGTTAACATGGCAGGAATGAATGCACAAATTGAGATATGCTATCAACCAACCAACAAAAAGTTCTTATATCACAAGCAGCCGTTTAGTGTCTCTGGCAAAAACATCACTAATTTATTTTCTACTTTGGAACTTTTACCCTTTCAGTGGATGAAAACTATTGGTTCACGAGTTATAAAACAGTGACCACTATATTCATCATGGGTGTGTGCCTGTCTGTCTGTCTTTCCGCAGCATAACTACCAGATGATATCATCCAATCTTGATGAAACTTGGGTGGGAGGTTGATATCATGATCTAGTTGTGTCCTGCCTAGAGTGGGCGTATTGCGCCCATTGTGGGCGGAGCCACGCCCGAAAAAGATGTCTTTTTAGGGATTAATCGAGTTCAAGCTACATCTTCTCCGAGGGAGTTGGTGGAATCTGTCAGGGGTTTCGGTAATTGGTTAGACCAATGTCATGTGTCTAGCCCCACGGAGTTCGATTTTTCATTTTCGCCCCAAGGTCAAGGTCACAAGGTCACGAAATTTAGAAAAGTCGATTTTTGATGGTTTATTACATTGCTCGCTTCGTGATTCAGACTCGTGCTCTGATCGGATGAAATGTCGTACATGATCTTATATTATCACAGACATCATGAAATACAAGTTTTCCAACAAATTTCAGAATCTTCGACATTTGACCTTTGAAGGTCACAAAGGTCAAAGTTTCAAAGTTGTCGGAATCGAACCGAATTTTCAGTATTGTGTAGCTAACTAACTTCATAACTGATTATACGTTATTTTCTATTTCATTTCAAGGTCAGTAACCTTCGTTTTGACATTTCCGGGCCTGGCCTGTCTGGGCCTGTTTCGGTTATAGTCCGTCCTTTGTCATTGAATACTGCTCGCTCGTGAAGCATTGTCGTCTCCTGACTTGTTGTTTTTTAAAATAGTTTTGCATTTTTCAGTTGCTTTTTTAAATTATTATTATCTATGCAACACTGATTGCGGATTCTTTCAAGTTTCTCGCGATATGTACATTGTTTTGTGCTTTCTACAAGTTTGGGATGGTTGTTTACTCTCGAGCATTGTTACTTTTGAGAGTTCGTTTCAATCATCACGCTGGTCCCTTCACATCTACAGGCTAGTTTGGATAATTCTGCTCTTGAACTTCACTCGGGCTCGACCTGTAATTCCGATCACTTGAATAATCTCTGGGGCACTGCACCGTTTAAGGGTGCATTCTTCGAAACCGAGAAGATGGGTTTCTATTAACACAGCACTGAAGAGTCATCTTTGTGTTCTGGCTCTTCATGCTATCTTTTTCACATCTGCTCCTGGTGTTAAAGGGGATGAAGGGCATGGTGTAGCTGATTGGAGCTGATGTGTCAGACCTACTCTATTTTCACTGCTGTACATCTTTCTTTACCTTTTATCTCCTCTATATTCACCAGCATATTTTTCCTCCTTTTCATGGATATTGATGATCATGAATTATCACTTGCTCACTTGTATGTATATTTTCAATTTAAATAGAAGGGATCAGCATCCTTAAACGATCTCTTCATTTCAAATGAAAAGCCTGTTTTCGCAGCATGAATCTTCTTTTCTACCGATGTTCAGCCGATTCTTGTGAAAATCGAAACTTTCAGGAAGAGTAGGTTGGATATTTTCTTTTAGAAAAATTAAAGCTACACTATATAGGAAGGAGGTGAGAGAAACACGATGAGTTCAGTCTTTAAAATTTACAGGGTAATTAAATATTAATATGAGATCCTTTACAAGGAGCTCAATGCAGGAGGATTCCATTGAGTCCATCAAAGCCTACCCTATGATTACCAACTGATGATTGTTTGTCCATGTTCTATCCTCTTCAAATAGAGAGCCTCAAGCAAGGAAAGAGCGCGTTCCATTTTTCGGAGTCGGGTTAAAAATCGCCAACTTCGCATTCTCAGAGGAGATGCTCCAACCGTTGGGACGCCGAATACGGCACTTAAATATAGTACTGCTAATGATTGACGGTGACAGTAAAACTTAAGAGTGTGTTGTCCTGGATACATATGTGACCATCGTTGTTATGTATCCATAAACCGATGTATGGATAAGAGTCTTATAAATAGGTTCAACCCTGGAAGTATGTTCTCGCAGCGGAAAAGGTTAGCATCCTGACCATGAAGATATGAAATTCGATAATAGAACTTTCAACATAATTTATAGTTTAATAATTTGTTCATTACAATAGGGTTGGCAGAGCAACTTAGACCCCTCAGTGTTATGCGCACTGGCCTCTTAGTTGTCTAGTCTGGGTTTGAATCCAGACCCAGTTATAAACTGTCACCCTGGTGTTTCACAGGCAAACAATGCGTGTGCCTCAAATCAGATGAACATTGAGCAGCAGTGGTCGTTAGTGAATTTTTAAGATCCAAATGGAGATATGTCATCAATCGGGTGTCCTTTCCGAGGAGTATCCGAGTTATCATCGGAAGCCTGGACAAATGATCAATTCCTGGCGCCTTCATTCAAAACCCAGGTCTGGGTTGCCGGTCCGTGAAAGACGAGTCTAAAACTTTCCCCTGCCGACCCCTGCACAAGATAGCTGGGGCCGTTAAGCCATGCCGAAGTAGTATTCATCCAACGCATATATTACTTCACTTAGATGTCCACTAAAGCAGATTATCTGACTTTTGCAAGAATAATAATTCCACGAATATCTTTTTATGAAAAGTCTTTCAAGTGTCAAAAGCAGGGGCAAACCATTTTGACCCACATGGTTGTTGAACCACATGCTGGAGAAACCTCCATGGAATGATTACATTGAAGTGCAACATGAAATAGTTATTTTGTCAATCCCCTTGTTTGAGTGTTGAAACTTAAGAGTGGTAATTTCGAAACGGCATTGCAAGCACAAGACGGACATTTAATTTGGAGGATGGAGTAATTTTTTTAACTTGCAATGTTTGTGCACTTATCTATAAACCACATTTTATTCATTTACTAAACAGCTTTACTCTCTTCATCACTTTTACAATTTTCTCAGCAATTTTTTAATACAAAGAAAATGACGATATTTTACGTGCTGCGTATCATTACGATAATATACTGAAATTGCATTCGATGATATTAGTGCCGTTAATACAGCAGTCGTTTTAGAATTTTTTCCCCGACTTTTACCAAGTCGGTCAAATAAAATTATAAATTTTTATCATGGAGGAATATTTAGAGAATTTTAAGATTTAAAATAATTACGAGAATTGTTAAAAAAAAAAAAAAAAAGAGTCCTTCCAACTCGATACTCAAAATAATCCAAAATATGTCAAGAAGCAACATAACGAAGGGTGTATATATATATATATATATATATATATATATATATATATATATATATATATATATATATATATATATATATATATATATATATATATATATATATGCGCCAATTTATTAATTCTATTTTTTGATATATTAAAAGATAAAACGTTCGCATGTGATGGCTGCCAAAACTTTTTGAGCGACCCTCATAAAGTCTGTCTTTATGTAAGCCTATATCAAAGTGCTATATTTATAAGCAATTGTAAATACTCACTTTCAGATTGAACTTGTTAATCGTCGTTGGGGCAACATTTGGAGCAATTTTTCAAAAATAATTTTAAATTCGTAACAAATTATTTGGAAAACAAGAAATTTGTAGGAGTCAAGGCATCGGACCAGATATATTTTGCAGCTTACCACACATACTCGTATAAGACGAACACTGCTGCGATTGTAAATTATTGTCCTATCAGAAAAAAAAAAAATTAGATGGAAATGAAAACAAGAAAGGCAAAAAAATAAATGATATTAATTGGAAAAAAGGAAGCGAATTTTAGAGACAATTTGCAATACAAAAGACACATCTTGATCCTGGAGGCGTTTCTGATGGTGATCAAAAAAGGACGTTGATTTATCAAACGTCGCGAGAAGAGCAAACGATCGGGCAAGGTATTGCGATGCAAACGAACCGTATATTTTTGCTATATGACTATATCCTCTCCGTCTTTCGTATAACGGTCTAAAATGTTCATCCCAGAATTGTGGAGTTTTCTTTTTTTTTGTCTCGGCCCTGTCAGAGCCCGGATGACTCTCACGAGCGCATTCGATTCATGTGCGCATTTCACGGCTCTCGGGGCTCCTTTATTCGAGTCGCAGCCCAAAAGCTTTGTTCCGCGGTGCCGCCGTTGGTTGCCGCTCGCCGGGGCCGCGCCGACCATGAAAGGCGCAATCCCACGCTGTCGTGCCATCGCCGCCGATTTCCCCGAGCGCACCACTTTCCTTCTGTCTGCCTCAATTCTGGTCGCCGGAGCTTTACCGATTCAAAGGAAAATGGGGGAAATTTGCCTTTCGCGCAAGGAAATGAAGATGTGTGTGGTTGTCGAGCCATTTCTGCTCCGCGCGCTTTAGCATTGGCAATGGTCGGTGCTTTGTTTGCAGAGCTAAAAGCACTAACTTGTATAATCGTTTAACACTATCCTTAAATGTCTCTCTTGAGAAAAGAGCTGCTGGATTATTCACATATTCGGTGTACAAATGCCGCTACAAAAAAAAAAAAAACTGACGTCATATATTCAGAGGGAATGTTCGTACATTCTCTGTGGTATTTGTTGCATTGAAATTTTCAGGCATTAAAAAAAAAAAAAAAAGTTTTTTTTTAATGTATAAGAACCATAATATAACACTTTGGCAAAAGCCGTGGAAGAAGGGAGGGCTAATGGTCTGCTGGATTGAAATTGCTCTCCAGGAATTGAAATGATGTTGACAAGCGCGCAGGTGAAAAATGCCGTGAGACATCGAACATCGAGGCATACAGAGCTGCAGGGGACCGAGCCAAGGGGATCGAAAAACCAAACGACGAACGAGCTGTCGACGCAAGTGCAGACTTCAGCAGCCACAGTGCACAGGCTAATCAGCAGGATGTAAAGGTCTTGGGTCAGAGTTCCTCACCAGGCCTTTTCCTGCACGCTAGGCCTGATGTGCTTGATAGGGGCTTGCTTCCCGAGGGAGCCATACACAGGGATGGCGAGAGGCTCAGGGCCAAATGCAACGGGAATGACAATGAAGATCGAGGAATATCTTTGGCCATAGGCTCGTTTGATACCTGATCTTCACGAGTGGTGGTCAAAATGTGGATAGAGATCCTAGAAATAAAAAGGTTGAAGTGTAAGCCCTCAGGCTCTGGAGAGTCGACCTCGAAAGTGATATGTTAGTGCATTTCTGCACAAAGCCGGAGCTCACCAGGGCGAGCCATGAAGCTCTCACCCGCTTTAACTCTGCCTTGATTGAGCCCTTTGGGCTGGGATGGGGGATGTTGGGGCGGGGGGGGGGGGGGGTGGTGGTGGTGCTGACTGGATACCGTTTCTGATGAAGATGTCAGAGGCAGTCGGGTGGTCACCTGACAGGACACCCTGTGACGGCGGTAATTGGATGCTTCTGAGAAGCCTCCCAGCATCGAGAGGTAGAATCACCGTGGCTTGTGTTGTTTGCCCCCTGTACACAAAGGTAGACCATTGACATTTCCATGAATCTTTTTTTTTGATATCAGTGGGCTCAGGTAAAGGAAACATCCTCAAAAAGCTAAAGTAGGCCGACACATTCACTGTTTCAATTGGCTTGTTTCCCTTTCCATGTTTTCTGTGACATATTGAAAAGAACCCTGTACTAAGACCTACTTTTGTCTCCTTGCTTTGGCAGATGCTTTTAATGCAAGAAGCATGATTCAATAAATAAATGTCTCATGAATAATAGCACTGGAGGTCATGAGATGAGCCCACCGCCCACCCATTGGTACAGCAACTGCAACATCATTTTCCCCACAATCTCCTCTCCATCCTTTGATTTATCCCCATTATCTACCAGTTTTCCCACAATCCTCCACCTCCTTTATAATCCCACAACACCACTCTGATTCCTCCTCCACCCCGATTCACCGATTCCTCCACCCAAACACCTCTCCCACAAACTTTAACCTCTCACTTTCACTTCTATTATTCTTTTCCTTAGTTCTTTCCTTTCTGTCAGTCAGATTTTTACCCCCATTCCACTCACTCTTAGCGAAGAAGCAAAGCTGTATGCAGATCATTTTTGTGTGGATTCGAGGATTTGTTCAAACAGCTTCACGGGTTTCCTGAACTAATCCAACATAAGCTGCCGTGCCCACAGAACTTGCCGTTATCACGGACCGCCTTTCCGGAATGCAAAGCCCCTCCAAGCTCTTTCCTCATCTATCTCTCTTTCCAGGCAGATGTTTTCATCTGCAAGGCCCACGTGCACCGTACGCAGTGTTACGTGCTAAACAGTGGAAGCATCTGTGGGCATTGTGTACTCTCCTCTGGAAGTCAAGTCTCAAGGGGCTTGTGGAGGGACCTCCATGCGCATGGCATTGCCTCCGGGTGAGGGAAAGTAGGAGCATATTATAATTACACCTTTTATATAAAACATTCCCCATATGTCCATCAAACATGAGCATTCACATCACAAAAATGATATATATATATATATATAAAAACATTATTATAGAGATAGTGTCATTAAAGGAAGGTTGACCAAGACACGGGATGTTGTAATTTTTTTTCAAATAAAAAAATGCTGCAATTGCAATACATTTACAAGTAGTAAACTTCGGAAGTTCCTATTTTCTTAAGTTTAAGACT
Organism: Myxine glutinosa; assembly: GCF_964187855.1. Taxonomy (NCBI): domain Eukaryota; kingdom Metazoa; phylum Chordata; class Myxini; order Myxiniformes; family Myxinidae; genus Myxine; species Myxine glutinosa. Next base: position 85,300,986 of record NC_136262.1, on the reverse strand, counting down.
TTTTTTAAATTTCTTCAATTTGTAGTGTTGTTGAATATAAATTAGAACCCACTTGAAATATTTTTTTTAGCAAATGCGAGCCATTATTATGAACTTTCTATGATACATCCCTTAAGTCTACATTTATTTATGTGAAATCTTCACGCTGATGCACAAAGCACATAAGGAGGTTCGCTAGGCTTATGTACGTCATGTGTGTAGGCCAATACCATTCAGCGAAATAACTGTGCTTCTCCAGAATTCAGAAAGGCATTGGGAACTAATTGACAAATCACCATATTATGTAGGGTAGTTGAACATTGGAGAAGCAACCCCAGTAGCATGACATCTAAATCCCAGTAGCAAGACAATATAGGACCGCCAAACAAGCAAACCTCAACCGAGGCCAAGCCCTAGAGCACTGCTTCCATGGACGTGCTGGGGGCGCTCAAAGCTAGCTATCTCGGAGCAACGCCACTCACGGTGAAAAGGGACATCATTTCCACTGTAATCTCTGGAGGCCAACTTTTCTTCGGCAAACGCCCTTCTGTCACGGCTCACGGTCCGATTTAGCAGGTGCAGTACACCTTTCAAGAAACCTTGACCACCTGGCATCAGTTCCCAAGGTTATCCGCCGCAGGTGGCTTGTGAGCGGACGTCAAGCAAGGACTGAACAAAGCTTTTGTTGGCGATCCGTTTTCACACAAAGTGCTTTTCAATCATTTTGAAATTGTCCGTCAAATCTTTTTCGATTATGTTGCAATTATTGATTATGATAGTTATTGATAAATATTGACCTGCTGAATAAATATTATGTGATGTTTAGTGAAAGCAAAACAAGAAGTTTTGCATTACAAGTGCTGCGCTTTCACCTTCAATTATATCCGGTAATACTAGGATCCTTTTTACAATTTTTGACTCAGTTGTGCACTATATTTTCTGCAGTATCATTTACAAGATCAATTGTGTTCCATCATATTTTTTTTCTGAATGAATGGAAAGATTTCATATCCGAGGACGAGTCAATAAATTACGTCAATTTCAATACTTGCAACACACACATGCGATGATATGCATGCCTGTCCCCATCCAGCAATGTAAGTTGGCACCCGTGCATTGTGTACTCATCGGTCCATATAATCTGTCGTTGCAGATTGCCAAGTCTGGCTCAAGTGACCAAGATGCCAATGCTGTTAGAAAATAAACATACATATGAGGAATCATGAGCAGTTATCCATTTTCTATGTGGGCAGTAGGAGTGGCAGGAGCTAAAATTTATAGACAATTGAGCGTACAGTGTGGGGTATAATTTCCACACTGAAGAAATGTGTACAGATGGATAGAAAAGCTTGGAAAAGGCACACAACATGTAAGTGATAAACAGTGTCTCAAAAGAGAATGAGAATCCATGTCCTCACAGGATATTGATTGTGAGCACCAACTTCTCTACAGTATTTGACACATGATGTGAGACGACAATGCCAATGAAAATGGCATCAGCCAAGTTACCATGCATGTGATTATCCACAAACAACTCATCTTTTTAAGGCGTCGTGCAGGCGCGTGCCGAATATGCTCACCATTGCCATAAGGCCCAGTGCTCAGAAATCAGTACAGCCTCACTCCAGCACCTGCATAATAAAAGGGATGACTTTCTGGTTATATTGAGAGTGGGGATAAGACATCGGTGTTCCATTACAATTAGAATCGAGAAAATGCATGCGGTGGAACCATCCAACATGCCCTGTGAAAAGTTTAAGATATAGCGGTCTAGTAGCAGAATTATGCTAATGATGGTCTGGAACTTTTGTGCCCACCCACACTTGACCACACCAAGGTCCAGTCAACAGCCATGCTCCACCAGGAGATCCACCCAGAAGACATGGTCCACACACCTCGGACACCCATAGCACCACGTTGACCCCCAGACCCCCAACTCCATCCCCATGATCCCGCGTCCCAAATATTGGCACAGTCGCCCCCGCAACCAGTTGAAGGCTGTGTCTTGCTAACCTGTCCATTTTTATCACAGCCTCCAACACTTTGGTCTAGCACACCTGGATCAATAATGGTGACAATGCTGTCAGTATCCACCATAACATTTCAAAATTCACCATTAAATTTACATCTAACCCTCTGATTACCCATGCCCAACATTTGTCACAATTTACTAAACTCACCAAAGAAAGATGCTTTGCCATACACATGCCAGCCGAGCATGGCCCATATGCTCGGCACGTTACACATTCCCAATTCACATTCCCATGGCTCTCTTCCCAAACCGAGAGTCCATAAATCATAAGGGAACATCTGTGTAAGGTCACTCTCACACCATCACGTTCCACAGATGCCCCAATGGTTGTCCGGCAGGCTATCTCATCCCTGTCCATTCGGTTCGACCCGCGTCCAGAGACCAGCACGGCATGGCAGGTCACCACATGCCGGCTGTCCCAGAGTCTCAGGGAGAGGGTGCCAGGCCGCCTGCCTGGGTGGTCACTACATCAGGCCCAAGTTGGCCGTCCACGGTGCCACCACCAAAGCGCGACCCACAACACCTCCCCCTAGTGGTCCTCAATATTTGCCATCCCAGGCTTGACAAAGCACCTCGGACCCCCTGGAGGTCTTAACCCCCACCAGGGTCCGGTGACCCTGCCGGCCCGAGCCACCAGCTTGGGCTGCGCCCGGACGGACAAGGGATGCCACACTCCACTAGACCCCCCCGTGGGGCCCAGGTCGTACCATGACACCCATGGCTGGACCCCACGTCCAAATCTCGCCAGCATAGCCCCCCAGCTGGCTGGCATACCCAAATTTTGAAAGGGGCAACTTTTGCCCGAGGCCATCCCCAATGACCTCTCCTTGTCCAAATTCCACAGCCCGGGGACCAACTCCCTCCATGGCTGTGCCAAAATCCATTTCCCATTTCCATTTAATTTTAAATTTCCTTTTAACAATTTGTATCTCCCATCCCAAACCGCAGCTGCAGGTAACAACCCCCTCAGGTTGTTCTGCCCCTCCCTGCAGCTGGTCCAAATTCCCTACAGGGACCAAATCGTCGGAGGATCGATCTCCCGATCCTCCAATATCCAAACCCAGCCCGGAGCCAACACACTCCCCCAACTGGTTGCTCAATTTCGGAGCCTCCTGTTCCCAATCAGAGTGCACGGTGAGGGTCCCCTCGGTCACCTCCTCAGACCGACTCAGCTCATCCCCCAACCTCCTTCGGGCCTGGTCAAACTCCACCTCCATGGGACTGTCCCAGGTCCCCAGCCGCTGAATCACATCATCCTCCTCATCCCCATCATCACCACAAACCATTTCTGGCCCCGACAGGTCTTGATCAATAAATACATGGTCCGGCTCCATCACACGGACCCCCAATACCTCTACCCCCTCTTGCTCTGCACCACCGCCCTGGTGCTGCAAGGATTCGAAATCATTTCCCTGTTGAGGTGTTGTGACATCCACCCGGTCCCAATAAACCTCCAGGCGAGCAGGTGGGAAACATTCCCTCTTACAATTTGCACATTCTCTATTCACCTCTTGGCACTCCACGCTCACCTGTGAGCACTCCCCGTTTACCTGTAGGCACTCCCCATTCACCTCTTCACATGCAGTCTCCCCATCTACCTGTGAATTTGCAGTCTCCCATTTCAATTCGCTTGCCATTACAATTCCCTGCTCCTGAGCCCCAACGGCACCATTATTTTGTCCTTCCCTCAATTTACTCGTACATTCATCAATTTTATTTCCCATTCGCTCATAATGGGCATCCATGTTGTTTTCTAATCCCCCAATTTTGGCATTCATTCCCCAAATTTCGTCCTTCAATTCTGCACTGGCTCGCTCACTGCTACTATTTATTAATTCCTTCATAAATTTCATTAAGGCCTGGCTGTCCATGGGGGCCATCCCAATAACAGTGGGGGAAGCTCCACTACTGCTCTCTACCCCCCACTACTTCCGACTCACTCCCAAGGCTTCCCGCATCTTCCATTCTCCCTTCCTCCATATTGCCCACCTCCTCCATCCGTAAAGGAGGTCGCTTTCCCGCGCGGCTCTTACAACAGGAATAAAATTAAATTTAATGGCGCGCCGTTCGCGTCCCGTAAGCCCAATCGACGATACAATTTATCGCCTCGGACTACGAAATTTTTTCGTCTGAATGGCAGGCGCGATGTACGCCCGACCGTGTCGATGTCTCGCCACGGACAAAAAAATTTGTCCGATGGGCCCAGATCCCACTCCTGACACCAGTTGTCGTGCGAATCCCTCCGGTTAATACCAGGGACTGCGGAAAACCAGAACGGCTTTAATGGAGGCGACGACCAAACATGGATTCTACTTATGAAACGCAGGAGGAAGAAGAAGGGAAGAGGAAGAAGCGGGAGAAGCACTTATCTTCAGCGAACCGACGGCAGCTGCGGGGAAATTAATCAACTCACGAACGACAAATCAGAATGTACAAAAATAAAGATTTATTCACGGACCCGATACAATGAAATGCGACGGCAATGAAATAACTAACTCCTATATTGGGATCCCACACACCAGACTCAGAAATGAACAAGGGAAGATGAATTAATAAAAGGAAACGTCGTGTACTTGTAAATGTGGGGTGTGAGTGCAGCCTTATCTCGTCTGTCGTCTTGTATTGTCTGCCGTCCAAACACGGCTCCGTTCGGCCCCGCTCGCGTGCCACCAGGCCTTGCTCTAAGCTCCAGTCGTTCGCACACCACGAGGTCCCTCGCTCCAAACTCCAAAGCACCGTGAAGGCCCGAGCCAACGCCCGCGATGTCCATGCACCACTCCAAGCTCCAGAAGCGCCGATCGCACACGAGGCCCCAAAGCACCAAAAGCACCGCTCCAAGCACCACGAAGATGGCGAGCCAAGACCACCAGGACCTCTCAAGACCAAGAGGAAAAGCGCAGAGGGCACAAGGCAGCCAGGGAGGGACGTGCGCAAGAGAGTTCGAGCTGCCAGAGCGACGTGCTGCGCAAGACGAAGAAGAGCCGGATGTGCAAGACCCGCAAGAGATGCAAGAGGGAAAATGTCGTTCGGCGTGCCCCTATATAACCTTGCGGTGGTGACGTCAGCCTTGGCGCGCCAACCAATCAGTGCCCTCCACCGAATCACAGGCCTGTAACGTGGTCATAGCTCGTGGCACTCGATGTGGCTCGGCCTGCCGGAGGTGTAGCAAGCAGCGGCCATCATCGGCGGTGTCCTGGCCTGGTTTCCTTGCCTGTTCCTTCCGAAGTCACTGTCAGGGAAGGGAATTATTTAATGTTGTACTAAGGGCCTGTCTAAGTGTTTATGTTGATGTGCATTGCCATAAGGGACGAAGGTTTGACTACCAGGTTTGACACACAGGGGCTGTAAACTTAATCCCTACACTATCTAACACTCGAACATCCTGGTATGTTCACAGGTATACATATTAACCCAACAAACCGGACGACACATAGCTTATTACAAGGTAGATTCCCTATCGCGACAGTCGAAGCATGTTACCTATTCAGATCTACCTGGCTCTAGATTTTGCTCTACACCCAGACATACCTATTTTTAATTACGTGGTGGTGAGATGTTTTTAATTATGTGGTGGTGAGGTGTTTTGAATTAGTTGAGATGAGGTGTTTTGAATTACTTGATGGTGAGGTGTTTTGAATTACGTGGTGGTGAGGTGTTTTGAATTACTTGGTGGTGAGGTGTTTTGAATTACATGGTGGTGAGGTGTTTTTAAATGACGTGGTGGTTAGGTGTTTTTAATTTCGTGGCTGTGAGGTGTTTTTAATTTCGTGGCTGTGGGGTGTTTTCAATTTCGTGGTGGTGAGGTGTTTTAAAATCACGTGGCTGTGAGGTGTTTTTAATTTCGTGGTGGTGGTGTTTTTAAATCACGTGGCTGTGAGGTGTTTTTAATTTTGTGGTGGTGAGGTGTTTTTAAATCACGTGGCTGTGAGGTGTTTTAATTTCGTGGCTGTGAGGTGTTTTTAATTTCGTGTTTCATGGCTGTGAGGTGTTTTTAATTTCGTGGCTGTGAGGTGCTTTAATTTAGTGTTTCGTGGTGGTGTGTTTTTAAATCATGTGCCTGTGAGGTGTTTTTAATTTCGTGTTTCGTGGCTGTGAGGTGTTTTTAATTTCGTGGTGGTGAGGTGTTTTTAATTTCGTGTTTCGTGGCTGTGAGGTGTTTTTAATTTCGTGTTTCGTGGCTGTGAGGTGTTTTTAATTTCGTGTTTCGTGGCTGTGAGGTGTTGTCAATTTCATCCTGAACAGCCGTGAGCTGCGCACGGGAACTGACAGACCAAGTCATCGTCTGCACGTTTCCCTGTAAAATAATAACCGGTGTGCTTCATTCCCTGTGTGTGTGTGAACGCGCCTGTTGGGATTAGGTTAGGTAAGGATTGTTAAGACTGCCTCTCGTCTCTTTTCCTGTGCCTTGTAAATAAAAGGTTGTACATTGTGTTCTTTTCAAACCTGTTCGAGTACGTATTTTCCTTCATTGGCCTAGCATCGTCCGAAACCGAATTTGACTGGTCAATCAGGCCCATCAATCACGGAAGATAACGCCGCAACCCACACCGTGCGATCCGCTCGGCACACCATAAGGTGTGGGAAAGCGAGGGTTCAATACCCGGACTTTCTCGCCACGTGTCTCGAAGGTATTTGGGATTCATTGACCAGCAACCCTTCTGTGTGTGGCAGGGAGACTGCCGATTGAAGTTGCCTCGCAACCCGTCGACCACGAGTTTAGTCCCGGCCTGTGGACTCGGAGTCTGATGGGGAAACGGGGTCATAAACCCCCTCTTAGTACGTCGACAGACCAGGGATCCGCAACAATATATATATATATATATATTTGGAGGGGGGCGGCGCATGTTAATTAGCTCAGGGATTATGTTAATTAATTCCTTGTATGTTGTTCCCTCTGTGATTTATCCATGTCCCTTATGGCACCACATTAGAGACAAGTTAAAATCGCCCATTAACTTCACTAATTAATAATAAGATCACCGGAAGCCAGGACATTGAGCTTCCGCTAATGACATTTACTTTGGAAGCGCACAGGACGGGCAGGGCGAGGCCACGCCCCGAGGAGCCGTGATTGGCCAGGTTTCTTGATTGAAGGGAAGGACGAGTAAGAAGGGACTCGCTGATTGGTGAAGGAAGGACAAGTGACGTCAGAGCCTTAACAATAAAGGAATGCACTGGCGGACATTTTGTCTCTCTCTGCTTCTGGTCTTGATTGTGGCAGTCGGAATTTATCTCTCTCGATTCTGGATGCGATAGTGGACAGTTGTGGGTCGACGTTCCTTCTTGCTCTTGCTCTTCTTGTTCTGGACATTAAAGTGAATGGTTGTGCTTGGACCACGGGCTCAAGGAAGCGATCGGGCCGGCCGTGTTCGGAGACTCCACTGGTAGACGTGCAGAGGCAGAGGCAGAGCCATGGACCGAGGTCTGCAGTTTCCCACCAAAGATGACGAAGACAGGCACGGCTGGAGGAGCGATCTGCACGCGGCCCGTTCAATTCGCATGGAAGGCCTGTTGTGCGCCAGCGGGCGTGGCCTAGTGAACGAGGGCGTACGGAGGCTTAGCAGCGCGGGAGTGAGCGGGTCCCGCCAACGACCGGGGGGTTCACGCCAACGCCCCGGACTATTTTGACGACCCCTGACGAGACCCCACCAGTGATCAGAGTTAAGTGCACCCACACACACATTATTGTACACTGCACCTTTCCTATGCCATTTCCAGGTGCTGCATAACGTCATTAACGGGCACCGAAGGGGGCTCGGCAATGACGCACACTGAAAGGGAGTACTCAGTTTTCACTCTGGTTGTTTTATTGGTTGTCTGGGCGATATTTCAGCCATCCTTTGAGCTAGGAAGCTGAAATTTCGGCACAATAGTGAGCAAGTACTTTGTCAAAAACGGTATTTTTTGCTTTTTGATTAATCGATTGATTGAGGAGTTATTTAATTATTAGCGATTAATTAAGTACTTATACATTTCCTTTCTCTTCTGGCCATTATCGCAGGCACCTTTTGAGTTAGGAAGCTGAAATTTGGACATGCCAATGACCAGGTGATTTGGCTGCAAAGGCTATTTTTGATTTATTGATTAATCAGTTAATCGATTAATTATTTAATTATTCGATTAATGACAAAAAATTTTTTTTGTGTTTTTTAGTTACAGATTCTGCTGCTGCAAATCTGGCTGATCAAATCATTGACACCGTTACACCGACCGTGGCTACTGTGACACCTACACGACAGCACATCACACAGCTACAATCTGAAATGTTGAACCTTAAGAAGTTTGTCCTGGAGCTCCAAGCTGTGCAACACCAGTGGTGCCCATCTTCGTGTACCCCTTATATGGACTGAGAGTAACACCATGCCTCGAGCTACTGTTCGCCTTCAGATTCCGTGAACTCTCCAGATTGGTGTTGGTACCACGTGACCGATGGTGCTAATGCTCTTCAGCATAGAACACCATGCTCATACCAGCCACAGGAAAATGACGAGGCCCACACCGAGTTCACAATGGCAAAACAGCAGTCACCTTATTTTCCCTGAGGGTTGTTCGAGCGGAAATTCATTTTCTTGTTGATACAGGGGCAAGGGGCATAGGTGAGTATTGTGCTGCCATATTCTGCTGAACAGAACGATTGACAGGAATATTCATTGCATGCCGCTAACAACAGTGATATTGCTACTTTTGGAGAACATCTACTTCAGCTTGATTTGGGTTTACGTCACTCATTTCCATGGGTGTTTACTGTTGCTAACACCAGATACTCGATCCTCGGTGTGGATTTTTTGTGTTATTTCAATCTCCTCTTCAACGTCAAACATCACCGTCTATTGGATACCTCAACACAGCTTCGTGTTCTCGGCACAGCATCCACCATTTTGTTATTGAATATCATGTGTCTTCCATCCATGGCAACTTGCCCTTTTCAGAAAGTACTTTATGACTACCCATCCATGCATAACGTGCCCATCCGCGACAATCCAGCCCATCAAAAACCAGATTATTTTTCCAATTGAGACTGCAGGGCCCCCTTTTTTCGTGCTGCTGACTAGCACCCGATAAATTATGTATCAACTGCCAGGAGTTTGACAATATGGATGGAAGACAAAGTGGGATCATCAGACCATTGTTCAGCAGTTGGGCTTCACCGCTACACATGGTAACCAAAAAGACACCTGGGTAATGGCATCCTTGCAGTAATTACCAGTCCATAAACAATGCAACTGTTCCAGACTGCTTGCCCATTCCAAACATTCAGGATATTAACGCTAAACTCCATGGAACCACAATTTTATCCAAGGGCGATCTCATTCGTGGTGCGTACCATCAGATTCTCGTGGATCCAGATTGACATCCTGAAGACAGCAGTCACCACGCCTTTTGGCGTTTTTAAACTCCTTCAGGTGCCGTTTCGCCTACGCAATGCCTCACAAACCTTTTCAATATTTTATCAGGTGCTCCAGCGATTACACTTCTGCTATGTGCGTATAGATGATATTCTAATGGCCATTGCAATCACATTAAAAGAACATCATGAAAGGAACACATACGACTCCTCTTCACCCATTTGCAGGACTTCGTCATCAATCTCACAAAGTGCATATTCAGCACTCTGGAGTTGAATTTCCTCAGCTACTGTGTTAACCACTCATGCATACATTCTCTCGATAAGGGACTGTAGATTATTCGGGATTTCCCATGAAAGTCACTTCAAAAACAAACTGCAAGAGGTTTTGGGCCTCGTCAACTTTTACCATCAATTTATTCCAAAATGCAACCACAAAACTGCAGCCGCTGAATGAGTTTCTCGTAAATGGTAAGCACCCTGAAGTGTTCTAATGGTCGGAGCCCACCTTGTCAGCCTTTAATACCATCAAAGACACACTGGCCAATGCCTCACCCCTGAATCAACTGAAGCCAGAGATACCAACATGCCTGATAGTGGAAGCATCTGAGGTCATGGTGGGTGTGGGCCTTCACCAGTTCATTGATGCCAACTGGTGTCCACTGGCCTTCTTCTCTAAAATGCTGAAACCAACGGAGCGCAAGTACAGCGCTTTCGTTTGGGAATTACTCGCTGTATACCTTGCCAGCAAGCACTTTCGCCACTTCTTAGAGGCCAAACAATTGTCTGTTAGGACTGACCACAAACCTTTAACTTTCGCTATATCCATCCATTCGGACTCTCACTCTCCTCGTGTACTTCTCAGTTAAATAACACAATTCACAACCGACATCTAGCACATCAAAGGAATAGTAAACATGGCGACCAACACTTTCTCACACATCAAGGTATTGGCTTTGCCTTCTACCAGCACAGTGGCCATCAATATTTTGATGCACTTGCAGCAGCACAACAGGAGGACACATAGCTCCACTGTCTACAGTCTGCAGCCAGTTTGCTTACATTTCACGAGGTACCACTCCCAGGGCCAAACACTACCCTCGTATATGATACATCGATGGCACAGTCACACCCTTTTGTTCCTGCGAAATTCCGTCATACAGCCTTCAATACTTTCCACTCCCTCACGCACCCCGGTATTCGAAGCAACCCAGCGACTCATCACAAGTGCTATGTCTGGCCACACATCAGCGCCGATGTGCACCATTGGGCCAAGCAATGTCTTCAATATAAACGCTCCAAGATCCAACAGTCGCACCACTCGGTAACTTTTCAACACCAGATAGGTGTTTTGCCAGAGTCCATATGGATCATGTCGGTCCCCACTAAGTCAAAACAGGCACCAATATTTACTGACTAGTGTTTACCACTTTTCCCGTTGGCTGGAGGCTACACCGAAAGCTGACATCACTCATCACTACACCTACCATTCCCAGGGACTTTATCCACACTTGGATCGCACATTTGGTGTTCCATCAACCATCACTATGGATCCTGGAAGCCAGTTTCAATCAGTTATATTTTGTTAGCTGACTCAACTCCTGGGTACCGACAATGTGTGAACCACTTTTTACCATCCAGCAGCATATGGTGGAGGTTTCCACTGCCAACTTAAGTATTCCCTGAAAGCGCATGAAATTGTCAGTCAATAATAACTATAACTACAACTGCCACTTTATAACTGCTGGCAGTGATGATCGGGTACTAAGACATCCCGCTTTGATACAACCCTGTGTTGATACAATCCCGCTTTGATCGGACACGCGACCCATGACATCCTCTTTATAAAACTGAATTCAGAATTGGATTTTAACAAGGAGAAAAAGACATAAAATGAAATAGTCCATGTGGTTTTAGTAATTTTGCTATGTGGAGTTAAAAGCCACCAGTCGGCCATCTTTATTCGGATTACAAAACAAAATCTTCATATGTACACTCTCATGTGTTGAATTTGTGCCAAGTTTGACCAAACTTGACCAAGCATGTTCAATAAATGGTAGGGGACACGATTAAGTGACAAAATGACAGGCGGTCAGCCATCTTGGATCTGATCTCAAAAAAAATGAGGTGCATATGTATGCCATCATTCATTATCTGTGTGCCAAGTTAAATAAGATTGCATGTCCGAGAAGTGATTGAGGACATGCTCAACATTGGGTTTTTACAACTAAAATGGCCGCCATTCCTTCATCTTTGATCGAATCGCGAAACAAAATGATGCGCTGATGTATGCGCTACATGACCAAAAGTATGCGGACACCCCTTCTAATTTGTCGATTTGGCTGTTTCAGCCACACCCATTGCTGACAGGTATATACAATCAAGCACACAGCCTTGAAATCTCCATAGACAAACATTGGCAGTAGAATGGGCCATACTGAAGAGCTCAGTGACTTTCAAGGTGGCACCGTCATGGGATGCAACTTTTCCAACAAATCAGTTCGTCAAATTTCTGCCCTGCCAGAGCTGCCCTGGTAAACTGTAAGTGTTGTTATTATAAAGTGGAAACGTTTAGGAGCAATAACAGATCAGCCACGAAGTGGTAGGCCACACAAGCTCACAGAACGGGACCGCCGAGTGCTGAATAGTCTAGTAGGAAGACTAGGTCCCCCTGCACCCCCCGGAGATATACTTCTAATCAGTGTTTCTAGATTGGAAAAAATGTGTAGAAAATGACTAGCTATGGCCCAAAGCTGAAAAAATGTCCCACATACCATTTTTATGCAAATTACTGCTGCCATTATCAAAAAAACGATTTTTGACATATCTCAGCCAATATTGCAGATAATTGAAAAATGAAGGTGTCTAGACCCATGTTTTGAAGGGCATAGATCATGATAGAACTATTCATAACATGATTACATGTGTCTATGGTCATTCTGAGAAGCACAGCAGGGTCAGAGATCATGATGTTCTCCTCCTCAGTGAATCTCTCCATCAACAGCCTCTCCATTGCCTCACACACTGTTTTGAGGCAAAAGAGGGACTTTGCGTAGGCCTTTCCACTGAGAACACCTTTGAGAGATCCACTTGTTACTAGTTGTGCCTCAAAGAGAATCTCTGCATATCCAGAACCACGCATCTTGTGTCCAGTGAGCATCCCGATGTAGTTCATGGATGTGTGGAAGGGTCCAATCGTTACTACATGACTAGCAAATTCATTTGGCCAGCGCCAGATGATGGGAAGGGCTTTCATGCAGACACCCAGATCAAATGTATTCAGGACCCATCTCTGACCCACCTCAGCAGTTGCTGCCTCGGAACGCTTCAGTAGCTCACGAACAACTGCGTTGTCTGTGATCGGTTGGTGGATAGGCGTGCAGTAGTCGACTGTTGATTTGCTGGGTGGGGGAGAACCAGTTGCAGAGGTGAAACCCCCTAGCCCAGGCACAGGCTGCAGGCCACAGCTTCCGATGTATCTGATGAAGAGCCAGATGTAGTACTCTTGCATCGTAGTGGCATAGACTGTGTCATTCTCTGCTGGCGGTGTGAATGATGAGCCTTCAGGGAACTTCGGGCCAACGCGAGTAAAGTGCAAGGGTGGGAGAGTTTTTGGTGTGTCGACCTTCAGGCTACGCTGTTGTGACCTATTGATGGTAGGTAGCATTCGGTCCTTGCTGCTCTCGAACCCGGGCTTGACCTCCTGCACCATGATTCCTCCAGCACTGTTTACAATGTTGCTGCCGTGCACACTGGTAGTGGTTTTATTCAAGTTGTCCCACTCACAGTGGAATACAAGGTTGCCCTCTCCTGTCACAATTTGTGGTGTATGATAAGTTGAGACTTCATCCAGGACCTTGGCGAGAGCAGTTTCCAACTCCAAGGCGAAATCGTAGCTCTCAGAGTGTCCAAGCCTGTGTAGTATTGTGGTGAGCTGTTTGCTTCGGAACAGGTGCCTTACAGTCACACAGAGGAGAATGTGCTTTGGTAACTTCCATTTTCCATCTGACACTGCACGGCACAGATCTTGTCCAATGGAGAAGACCAGACGCTTCACCTTTTCTGTCTCGATGCCCTCCTTGCCAGTCATTAGCACGCTGAGAAAGCGGACAAGGTCTGGAGGTAGGATGTCTTCAGGATTGAGCTCCATGTCTTCAGCTGTTGGTGGCCATGGTTGGTCTTTACACTCTCTGAAAGCCTGTAGAATACCCTGGCGAAGTTGGAGGGCAACATTTTGGTTCTTGTTTGTGCTTCCGAGTGTGAATGCTCGTGCGAGAGCATTGGAAACTGTTATGTTTGAGCTGTGCACAAGCCAGAAAGAAATGACATCACATTTGTCATGATCAACCTTCGTGAAGTGGATATGCTCCTTGATTGGGTCATTCTGTAGGCGTTTCAGTAGTTTCTCTGACCGATAATTTGAGTTCTCATATCCATTCAGTTTCAGTTCCTCGACATAGAGCAAGCGCAAGGAAGAAAGCTGTAGAACTTTATTCTGCTGGATGACCTGGGTTTGAATGTGTTCCAGTACTGAGTTGAATGCCTTTTCATGGGCGGCTGACATGCAAGCCTGCTCCTTTGGTGCTTCGGCTCTGTGAATCGCACGCTCATAGTTGTAGAATGCTGTGCGGAAAGCTTTAAAACATGACGGATGGTGTTTGGCCTCACATGCAAAGAGGTCTTTGTTTTTCACCTTTCGATGGAGTCGATAGAGACCCATTTTCTCAGCCCGTGTTTCGATTTGCTCCCATGCATTTTCTTTGTTTTTAAAGGATGGGAAGGTTGTAGGCCTCTCAGTATTGCGATGAGCATCTTTGGTCTCAACTTTCTCACAAAATATACACTCTGGCGGGAAGATGGGTTCAGCAGAACCTCCTGGTTTACGAGGAGAGTGATGCCATGATGAGGTTGATGGCCCTGGTTCTGTATCATCTCCCAGACGATGAAAGTGGCGGACAAAGTGCTTATAACACTTGCTGTGATATCCTACTCTTTCTAGGTCATCAGGAAGAGTTGCCGGGATCTGATCACATACTGATTGCATACGACATGGGGAGTCATGCGGTTGGTTGAGACGTCTATCCCGGATCTTTTGAAGCAGTTGCAGTTTTTCTGAAGCAGATCCTTTAATTTTACGGAGGGGCGTGAAATCCCCATGATCAGACATGGATGGTACATGAAGGATGCATGTAGGAGGAGAGCTTTGGGCTGCAGGTTCTACACTCCGTTTTCTTTTGGGCATGCTTGCTGTCGATGTCTACCATCACTGTTAAATGACAAATAAGAAATCACGAATGATGTTAAAAGTGCCTGTGAAAGGAGGCTCTGAGTTTTCAGTGAGGTAACAGAGGTTCTGAGTCATGTTCTACACTAGGGTACTTTTTAGCTGACTAAACCATGTTTAGTGGCATCAAAAGTGCTAATAGCTAAAACATCTAAATTCTTCCACACTAACGTTAGCTATCTAGGCCAATGAAACATTGTGCTAAGTTACTGTAGCTAGCTCAGCTGTCGTGCCTCTTTCTGGTTCAATTCATATACAGAAGTCAACAGATATGTCTCATGTTTGGCATTAACAAAAGTTTAAGTTACACCGACATTAGGAACATACTGTACATAGATGAGGCTAGCTTTAACGTTAGCTAACATGGTGCTAGCTGGCTCAGCTGTTATTCTGCCTGTTTATGATTTCATGCAGAAACTGAAGTCAAGAGTGTGAGTAACATTATAGTTAGCATCTTACCTGGCTAGATTGGAGGATGAATACCAAGAACAACACACAGATGGAATGGAAGACTGAACTTTCAACTGAGGTATTCAATAACATCAACGTTACCAATTGATACGAGCGCGCGACATTACCAATTGATACGAGCGCGCGAGCGCGCATGTTACATGGATGGAAATGTAAAATGGCAGCTATAGCAGCACTAATTTGGATCTCTAGTCTGTCATTTCTGCACTGTGATTGGATAACATAAAAAAATATGTTTGGGAGTTAACAGCAGGAGTTGGTAGATTTTACGTGGGCTGGGTGAGAAACCTTTAAATAAGCAAGTGAAAATCTCTCGCAATACAAAGTCAATGGTGGGAAGAAAAGTTGAGTGGTACCAATGTTACTGCCAATGTCCCGCCCCTATGCAAGACTCAGGAGCATCTTGTTGACATTTAACCTTGAAAATACCTGGGTTTAGACCCCTTATGTACCATGTTAAGTTATCTGCAGTATTAACGTATCCTTATCATTTGTAAAACTGATTATTTTGTAATTACAGCATTAATATGCATACTAGTATACCATAGACACATGTAATCATGTTATGAATAGTTCTATCATGATCTATGCCCTTCAAAACATGGGTCTAGACACCTTCATTTTTCAATTATCTGCAATATTGGCTGAGATATGTCAAAAATCGTTTTTTTGATAATGGCAGCAGTAATTTGCATAAAAATGGTATGTGGGACATTTTTTCAGCTTGGGGCCATAGCTAGTCATTTTCTACACATTTTTTACAATCTAGAAACACTGATTAGAAGTATATCTCCGGGGGGTGCAGGGGGACCTAGTCTTCCTACTAGACTAGAAGTGCTAAGCGCGTAAAAATCGTCTGTCCTCGGTTGCAACACTCATTACCAAGTTCCAAACTGCCTCTGGAAGCAACGTCAGCACAACAACTGTTCGTCGAGAGCTTCATGAAATGGGTTTCCATGGCCGAGCAACCACATACAAGCCTAAGATCACCATGCGCAATGCCAAGCGTCGGCTGGAGTGGTCTAAAGCTCGCCGCCATTGGACTCTGGAGCAGTGAAAACGCGTTCTCTGAATTGATGAATCACGCTTCACCATCTGGCAGTCTGACGGACGAATCTGGGTTTGGCAAATGCCAGGAGAAAGCTACCTGCCCGAATGCATAGTGCCAACTGTAAAGTTTGGTGGAGGAGGAATAATGGTCTGGAGCTGTTTTTCATGGTTCGGGCTAGGCCCCTTAGTTCCAGTGAAGGGAAATCTTAACGCCACTGCATACAATGACATTTTAGACGATTGTGTTTTTCCAACCTTGTGGCAACAGTTTGGGGAAGGCCCTTTCCTGTTTCGGCATGACAATGGCCCCATGCACTAAGCAAGGTCCATAGAAAAATGGTTTGTCGAGATTTGTGTGGAAGAACTTGACTGGCCTGCACGGAGCCCTGACCTCAACCCCATCGAACACTTTTGGGATGTATTAGAACACCGACTGCGAGCCAGGCCTAATCCCCCAACATCAGTGCCCGACCTCACTAATGCTCTTGTGGCTGAATTGGAGCAAATCCCCACAGCAATGTTCTTACCTCTAGTGGAAAGCCTTCCCAGAAGAGTGGAGGCTGTTATAGCAGCAAAGGGGGGACAAACTCCATATTAATGGCCATGATTTTGGAATGAAATGTTTGATGTTCAGGTGTCCACATACCTTTGGTCATGTAGTGTGTATATATATATATATATATATATATATATATATATATATATATATATATATATATGACTGTGAGAAATAGTTGAAACTCCACAGTACGAGCAGGGCGTCTCATTTGCATTAAATAAATAAATCGGGAGATTCAATCAGATGCGGACGTAGCTTCAGGACAGTCGATCTTTAATTTTCGACAAGTTTTCGACCAACAAAGGTCTTCTTCTTAGTCATCCCCAAGTTCAGCGGAAGGCTGAACTTGGGTTCCGCTGAACGTTCAGTTCAGTTCCGCTGAACTTGGGGACGACTAAGAAGAAGACCTTTGTTGGTCGAAAGCTTGTCGAAAATTAAATATCGACTGTCCTGAAGCTACGTCCGCGTCTGATTTCATCTCCCGATTATATATATATTGTTGTGGTTTTGAGAACCCATACAGGTAAAATCATTAAAGGTTAAAGGTTGCACCCCATAGTTAGGCCACAAGCAACACGTAGGTCACCTTAGGACGTTAGTTATTTCATAGTATGTGTTTAGGATAAGGCCATTCCCAATAGTTGCATCTGCGTTGTGTAAAACAAATAAGAGTAGGCCCCCATCCATTTTGCAGCCACCCTCCGAATCGACTTTGTTGGGCAGCATGTGAAAATTGTATAGAAAAGTGGGGTCACACATCTTTCTATGATGCATAGTTCAAAAGTTATCAATTTATCGCCTATACGGGACGAAATCCAATATGGCCGCCATAAAAAGCCCATGGGACAATATTTCGCAATGGGAACATCTTAAATATTTTATAGGACACCTTTATGCATTTCAAAAACAAGGTGCCGTTAATTATTCCATAGGGTGCATGGGAGGCCTATCTGGCTACTCAACTAGTAAGCTTGTCATGCAGATCTCCTCCAGGAATAGAATAAAGAATAATTTCCCTGAATATGGGACAATAAAGATTAATTTTTTTTATACCATTTGCGGCTGTAGATCTGTGTGAATGCATGCTTTATCGTTCCCCGAACTTCACACCAAGAGCAACTCTCCTGCAACCTGCAACAACCACCACACCCTCAAGTTTGCTGGTGGTGGAAGCACATCATACATTGCCCACAACAGTAAATTCAACAGTATTGGCTCCATCCTCCACATCTCTTGCCACTTCAACGTCCTCACCTGCACACACTCCCACCGAGTCCAAGCTCCCTGCTGTGCCTGTCTGGTCGGCTTTACATATCTCCTCCCTTCCTCCTTTCTTCCCACCATCTCTCAACCATCTTTCTCCTTTCTTTCAACATGCCTCTCCCGATAGATCATGCTTCAGCCACCCCAAACCATGCTTCCGTGCTGTACCATTCCCATCACCTACTCCTGTTGCAACCGCTCCTCCATTTCATCAACATTTCAATCTTGGTTTCATCAGACCACAGAATCTTGTTTCTCACAGTCTGAGAGTCCTTTAGGTGCATTTTTGCAAACTCCAAGCGGGCTTTCATGTGTCTTTCACTGAGGAGAGGCTTCCGTCTGGCCACTCTGGCATAAAGCCCAGATTGGTGGAGTGTTGCAGTGATGGTTGTCCTTCTGGAAGTTTCTCCCATCTCCACACAGGATCTCTGGAGCTCAGCCAGAGTGACCATCGGGTTTTTGGTCACCTCTATTACCAAGTTCTCCCCTGATTGCTCAGTTTGGCCGGGCGGCCAGCTCTAGGAAGAGTCCTGGTTGTTCCAATCTTCTTCCATTTAAGAATTATAGAGGCCACTGTGCTCTTGGGAACCTTCAATGCAGCAGATATATTTTTTTGTAGGATTCCCCAAATCTGTGCCTCGACACAATCCTGTCTCTGAGCTCTGCAGGCAGTTCCTGCGGCCTCATGGCTTAGTTTTTGCTCTGATATGCATTGTCAGCTGTGAGACCTTATATAGACAGGTGTGTGCCATTCCAAATCATGTCCAATCAATTTAATTTACCACAGGTGGACTCCAATCAAGGTGTAGAAACATCTCAAAGATGACCAAGAGAAATGGGAGGCACCTGAGCTAAATTTCAAGTGTCATAGCAAAGGGTATGAATACTTATGTCAATGTGATATTTCAGTTTTTTATTTTTAATAAATTTGCAAAACTTCCTAAAATCCTGTTTTCTATTTGTCATTATGGGGTATTGAGTGTGGATTGATGAGGGAAAAAAATGAATTTAAACGATCTCAGCATAAGGCTGCAACATAACAAAATTGGAAAAAAGTGAAGGGGTCTGAATACTTTCTGAATGCACTGTATATACACTACCGGAAAAAGTTTTAGAACGCCTCAATTTAACCAGTTTTTATTGAAATTTACGCAGTTTAATGTCCAGTGAATAACCTGAAATGGTACAAAGGTAAGCAGTAAATTGCTCGAGGTTAAAAAAGAAGTTTAGGTTAGCAAAAACGGGAAAATAATATAAATTGCACAATTATATTGTAAAAAAAGGCCTTCTTCAGGGAACAAGTAATGGGTTAACAACTTACAGCTGTTCTGCAGCAATGTAAGTAAATTAAGCCTTGAAAGTGGATGCAAACAATTCCTACAGGTGTCCTAACCTCTGCTGATTACTTGATTACAAACCCCCCCTGTCTGTATAAAAGCAGTATTGGAACAGACTGTTATTACACCCTCTGAAGCATTATTTGGACAATATTGCACTGCAGGAAGTAGTATATTGCTGTCATAATGGCGAGAAAAAGGCAATTAACAAAGGAAGACAGACAGACCATTATAACCCTTAAAAGTGTGTAGGTCTTTCTTTAGAGAAATTGCAAACAAAGCCAAGGTGTCAGTGAGTAGTTTCCTACACCATCAAAAGGCACTTGGAAACTGGAGGAAACTCTGACAGGAAGAGGTCTGGCAGACCCAAAGCCACAACAGAATCAGAAGACAAGTTTCTGAGAGTCAACAGCTTGCGTGATAGGCGGCTCACAGGACAACCGCTTCAAGCACAGCTCAACACTGGTCGAAGTAAGCAAGTCTCAGTTTCAACTGTGAAGAGAAGACTTCGAGCTGCAGGTTTGACAGGTCGAGTGGCAGTAAGAAAGCCATTGCTAAGATGGCAAAATAAGAACAAGAGGCTTGCCTGGGCCATGAAGCACTGCCAGTGGGCTACTGAAGACTGGAAGAAGGTCTTATGGACTGATGAATCAAAATTTGAAATCTTTGGTTCATCACGCAGGGTTTTTGTATGCCGTCGAATAGGCAAAAGGATGGTTCCTCAGTGTGTGACACCAACTGTCAAACATGGAGGAGGAAGCGTGATGGTCTGGGGCTCTTTTGCTGGATCCAGAGTCGGCGACTTACACAGAGTGACTAGCACCCTGGACCAAAAGGGCTACCACAGCATTGTGCAGCGCCATGCAATACCCTCTGGTATACGCCTAACTGGTCAGGGGGTTCATCCTATAGCAAGATAATGACCCTAAACACACCTCCAGGCTATGTCAAAACTACTTTCGAGGAAAAGAACAAGACGGTAGACTTCAAATCATGGAATGGCCAGCAAAGTCTCCAGACTTAAACCCCATTGAGCTGGTTTGGGATGAACTGGACAGAAGGGTGAAAGCAAAGCAACCTACTAGTGCAACACATTTGTGGGAACTTCTGCAACAGTGTTGGGAAGAACTTCCCGAACAATATTTGATTTCCATTGTAGAAAGAATGCCACGAGAGTGTTCGGCGGTTATATCTGCAAAAGGTGGCTACTTTGCTGAGTCAAACATTAAAATTAAATTTTGTTTAACAAAATGATTCTATGATTCCTTTTTTTATCTCCAATTGTTTATTTGTGCTTTGCTTAATTTCAGAGTACATTGAGACATTAAACTGCATAAATTTCAATAAAAACTGGAAAAATTGAGCTGTTCTAAAACTTTTGACTGGTAGTGTATATATATAATACAAGGAGTGTGTATATATAATACAAGGCTGTGTGTGTGTGTGTGTGTGTGTCAACCATAACTCCAAAACCATGATTCCTATAGGACCCAAACTTTGCATGCGTACTTATTGACTTCTGAGGGAGTGCAGGAATGAAAACTGGGTGTTTGGGCTTGTTTAAACACCCATTTGGAAGACGATTGATGGGGTGCTCTTAATACACACAAAAAAAAGCCATCTTGGTCAGCCCTATGTTACATCGCTCGTTTGTTGCGCCGCCATTTTTTTGGGCCAATTCAAACATGGAAACACGATCTACTCTCAGACTATTTAAAGCATATAATAAAAATCTGGATTCAGTTTGGGGATCGGATCCCATGCACTAAATAAGTATCGAAATCTGGAGTGAAATCTGAAAATTTTAAAGACATTAGCATTTCTTACAACAAAGTGAATATTGTTACGGATCTCGGACGTCGGCTCTCCCCTTACCAAGAGGGGGTTAATCCCCTTGTCTTTGATCTGGCCGACGCGAGTCCTGGAAGTTATAACCTTCCTTCCGGTCGGTGGTAAATAGGGTAGTTGGTCGATACTTAGTCCTATTACCTAATTACTACCACCGACAGTAAAGCAACGGAATAACTCCCGCTCGAACCACGGATATTGATGGAATATGCCGAGCGGATAGCAATCCGCGATCCGAGCTGTTAACAGGTGACTAGACCCGATTATAGTGGTTGCGATCATGCCACGCTTACCCAATTGGAGAAAAGACTGATGCGATCGGATGGAGAGGAAACCAAGAGAATAGGAAGAACAGATGGGTTTATTAATTATGTACAAAGTAAAGAGGAAACGAAAGAAATGTACAAGATAGAAAGAGGAAGAAGAAGCACACAGGGCAGCCTTAAACAGTCTTATCTTATTCCCTGGACAAACGGGCCCGTCTCGCATACACACTCACACGGAGATTGTAGATGGTAGGGTGGAACAGGTTGATGGTCACTAGCGCGTCCAGGCTCCAATCCGGTTCCGGTCCAGGCTCCGGTCCAGCGGACAAGACCCGGCAGGCAGCTCTTCAGTGTAACGCGAACGGACAGTTATAATGACGGGGGGGGGGGGGGGGGGGGGGAGACTGGTACTAGCGTACGTAATAGTTGTACACTCGCGCCAAACGCCCCCTCTCCAAGGTCCTGCTTTGAGCTCCCACTGCCAACGAGCCCTCTCTGACCAAGCGCATGTACCCACGAGTTCGTTGTAATGTGCGCTCTCCCAATACGTCCTGTCAACACCAATCTTTCAACGAGTCCTCTCAAGGCGAGCTCTTCTCATCAGTCCTGTTGCCAAGCGCATGTACCCACAAGTCCTCTTTAATGAGCGCCGCTGCATAAGTCCCCTGGTAAGTCCTGTGAAAGGGCTTTGCGTTCGCGCTTTTATAAGTGAACCAGCAGTCGCTCCGCCAGCCCAAAAGCCATGCCTATCAGGCGATCTTACTTCAGCCCTGGTTGGCTGGTCATCGCTTACCGGGGACGCCCTGATGGTGGGTTGACGTGGCCAAACCTCCATTCTTGTGCTTGGCCCCCTTTTTCCGGGCCTCACCTCATGGCTTATGGTGGCGTTGAGCAAGCTCACTGGCAGCGAAGGCTGCTGCTGCTGGCCGAGGAGTGTCCCAAATTGGGAGGGTCATGGGGTACAGACAGGAGGGCGCATAATGGCTGTCAGGGTGCTTGGAGAGGGAGGCTGTCAAAATGGACGGAATGGGGCCTACTCCTTATTTGATTGACACAACGCAGATTCAATTATTGGAAACATGGCCTTATCTATACACATACTAATGAAATAACTGAAGTCCTATGGTGACCTACGTGTTGCTTGTGGCCTAGCTATGGGGTGCTACCTTTAACTTTTAATGATGTGATATTTACAAGAGTGTGGGTTCTCAAAACAGCAACACTGCACCCCTCCTTTTGCCAGGCTTGGCCCGAGCCGAAACATCAGGACTATCTTTTACCTCTACATGTGACACTTAGGTGTAGTTTCCCTCTACATTTAACCTATTACCCTTAGTGCGACAGTTTTAACACTAGATATGTCCCCCCTGCTGCGTTGCGTCCTACCTAACTGGCATGCCCACAATTAACCGAATTACGGAATGGTTTTCAAACTAAACATTTAAGCCGGTGGGGAGCATTATTTACAAGACACTATTAATTATTTACAACTACAACCCAAGACCTGTCTTTTGTGGGAACAAGAGAAGAACTTTTGATAAGAGGAAAATGCCAATCGCAATGCACTGCACCGATACATCATACACCCATATGCACCCAATAAATGCACCATACTAAAAAACAAATGCATGAAAAGCACCGAAAATGCACAAAACAAACATTTTAAAATAATAAATGATGTCTTCTGGTGCTTCTCTGCTGGGCCGATGTTTCGTGGCTGTATCTTCTTGCTTGATGTTCTTTAATTTAATAAAAAGGGCACAAACTGCGTCCGCTTTTTTATTTATGGCCAGCAGGGCCAACTCAGGTGGTCCGACTGCTGGGCATTGATGCCACTTAAAACAGTGGTCCGCAAGCCAGATACTGCTGGCAGCAATGGTCCGCTCCAACAAAGGTGCCAGGCCACAGCACGTGTGGTCCATAGTTGCCAGGCCACAGAACGTGTGGTCCATATGGTGCATCAGTGCAGGCAGGCAGGCAGCAAGGGTGCAGGCAGCAAGATTCCAGACACCTGCACACTCCCCTCGGACAAAAGACCATGGTCCATGAGTGGGGAAGGAAGACAAGCAGAGGTTAGCAGGGGACAAGGGTACACACAATACAAGGCAATGCGACATGAAGGGCGCGGGAGAGCGAGCTGAGAAAGCTCGTCCCTACTCGTACGTCACCCCCCATGTCACTTACTCTACTCTTGCCCTTCCCTGTATTTACACAATTTACAAATCCATCTCTACTGTCTCGTCCCCCATAATCTCCCCTAATTCCAAATTCGTTACCAATCCCTCCCAAGAAGGAAGGGATGGAATAAACACAATGTCTCACCCACGTCAAGATGCGTCTTTACCTTCCAAACACTTGCAAAATCTGGTGTGGAGTCCTATCACCTTGGTGAGTGGATGTGTATGGTGCGAAGAGATTTTCTCCTCACTATACTCTAATTGACATTAACACAGTTACTCTACCTGGGGTCTTGCCCTGCCAATCCATTGGCCTCTTTAAACTATGCGGTTCTAAAAACCAATTCCCATTGCCCATACTGTGGTGCTCTCCCAATTTTGGGGTCTCACTCCCCCAATTTTTCTATCTGTGCCCTCGCACAATTTTGGGGCTGTGTCGTGTGGCTCTCCCAGCAGGTCTACTTACCTGCACACCTCTGCCACTGAACGTTGCCACCCGAGCTTGCCTAGCTCCTCACCCTAATCTACCTGGGGAAGGCCCTCCCTGGCGCTTACCCCCTCGATGCCCTCTCTGGCATTGGGCTACCCGGGTCCTCTCTTTAGGATCCTCGGGCCCCACTGAACACTACTGAACTGAACACTAACTGGCTCCCAGAGCCTACCTGCGGCCTCACCTGGCCAACAGACTACCAGTGGCGGAGTGCTCAATAACCACACGTACTAACAGGTTCACACGCCCAGCCATTCCACTTTACTCATGCACCCAACCAAAAACACTACTTTCCACTACCCGCACCACAGATGTCAATATCCAACCAATTTACCTACTCCCTCTACCTACTTTTAAACTACCCTCCCTGGGTATTCGTGAAGGGGTCCATCCTTCCCCCACCCACTCCTTCGCACCATGCACTCCACTCCACTCATCCCACAATACTCACTCCACACCATTTATTCCACACACCTGTTTCCATACACCCCAAATCTCCACTTGCATCCCATGCAACTCATTCACTCAACACCATTGCACTCATCCACAATACATCACTTCTCCAAACCATTGCCTCATTTGCTCAGATTTTCCCACGCTCCAATTCCTCATTTCAACATGCTCACCAGCAAGACTCTCATTCAATTCCTCATTTAATAAACTACACCACAAACACACTGCATCATTTAACTATCTCCTTCCCTCTAAGGGGCCATTCAAATATTACGTAACGCTATGGGGGGTGGGGGGGTGTACGGCCGAGCATTACGAAGTGTTACGAGGGGGTGGGGGGGGGGGGGGTGTTCGCATCGGCGTTACGTAACAGTAGTGATCTAAGTTTTTAAAACCAAAAGTGGGATTACTACTCATCCAATTTTTGGTTTCAGCAAAAATGGGATGACTACTCATCCCATTTTTGCTGAGACCATGTTGATACTGAAGTCGAAGTCACAACTAGAAACCACATTTAACTGTATTAAATTTAGTACTCTTTATTACTCTTTATAATATTAACGCCACAACGAATTGTTTGTATAGCCTCTTAGGGTCTCGTAAGTTATTCCAGTTCCCATGCGGGTTCGCGTGCTTCGGTGGTCAGTATCGGGGTACCGGACTCGATTGATTGCTCCTGTGGAAGTTGGAGCCCCTCAGTGTCGACACCATCATCGTCTAGCCATTCCAGGACCGGCTAGTTCTCCTGGTACGCCACCAGGCACATTAGCTCCCGCTGTCGTCGTGCGGCTACGCGCTGCGGGCGCACATGTTCCACGCGCTGCTCCAGTTTCTTGTCCTTGTGACAGCGGGCATGGGCCTTGCCTGACTTTATGGAGGCATGATACAGTCCACAAGTTGAACAAGTCCGCCTCTGGAGTTCGGTTTCCAGAGTAGGACATGCGAAGTCATACGGGACTCCCTTTGGGAATTTTTTACGGGCTCCCGGCGTGAGAATGCTCTGCCCAAGGACAAGGCTCTGGAACAGCGTTGGAAACTTCCCATCGGTCGTGTTGCAAACGAGCCCGTCACCAGTCTGCTGCTACGGGCAACGGGGGCGGAAGGAAGCGATCTCGGACTACACTGAACAACGAGCTTCTGGGCTCTCTGCAACAGTCTCGATCGTTACACTTGACCAGTTGTACCATATACTGACTCTCCCGTACTGTATCGCCTGCCAGTCTCTGTCCTTCTCAATAATAGCGTCTTCCGCATCTGCCGAGATGTATTCTGCCACCATTGGGAAGTCGTCTATGACAGTCTGAGACCAAACTTCCGCCAGGACCTTGCCTGCATGGGCGAAATTCTGGACTTCCAGCTCATCATCGACAGTCTCTTGCCCGATCCATCAAGATGACTGCCGAAGTGATCGTGAGGCAGCACGAGCCCTGCCAGGTCGTGGCTGAGCGGTGCCATACGTCGCTCAACCCGATTGAAGGCGCTCCTACCTGGGGCGTTGGTCGCAATGAAGAGGGCATCCAAATCGTTCGTACAGAAATAGTCAATTGCACACGGAATCGTTTTCTCATAACTCGGATTTTCGTCCGGGCCGCCATCCACGGTCACAATCATGACAGGTTTTGGAAGACCGTCTTTGCACGACAAGCTGTCCCGAAATTCGGTCAAGGAACGAATGCGTTTCATGTCGTGGAGGTGGTTGAATGCAGTAGATGATGAATGCTTAGCACTCCTGATGCCGATATAGGTGGGGCCCGAGTACGTCACAGCACCACCGGTGATAGAGTTACCCTTGATCATTACTGCAGCGATGATGGACGGCACCAATTTATGCCGGGAAGCAATGACGAAGTTATGGTCACTCAATCGGACTTTGTATTCCATATGCATGATCAACGGCGCTGTTAGGCCAATAGGAACCCTGGCTTTGTCATCTTGGGAATGGAAGGTAACTTCATCAGGACCCAACAGGGATGCCAAGTTTTCGAGATTTGCGATAGATTATATTGTGAGTCGCATCACTCTCATTTGAAGGACATGAAAATGTACATACCTTTGACCAAAATGAAAGCATCCGGCCCTTTCGTTCTAGTTCCTTCTGTTTCCATTCTTGTAGCTTTTCCGTCACAGCAAGCTGAATGTCGTGTTGCTTTTTCAGTTGGGCCCATATTTTGGCGACTTGTAATTGCACAGCTTGTTTAGAAGTTGAGGGGTTTGCCTTGGAAAATCCGTCGATTAAACTCTTATATAGCTTTTCTTTTATATTCATGGCCGCCATGCTTGAAATGTGTGTGGTTCATGCGTTTGCCCACCAATCACGCGACTGCCGACAAAATGGCGTTTCTTCGGAAGGTAAAGGTCACCCCAGCTTGCAACCCCACCTGGCGAATCGTTCATAATCACCTCAACCTATGGTGCACCGCAGTGTGCAAAACAGATGTTCTTTGCCGCAGCAACGATCGCGTGTTACTCTAGGGTAGGCTGATTACTATTTTGCCGGTGCTCACATCTATTTCCGGGTTAGGTGTTCATGTTGCTTTGTTTCTGATTATTTTTTCTTTGAAATTTAAGAAGTGCAAAACAGTTTTTAACTATTTATAATCTGGATAAACATATTGTTACGGATCGCGGATTTGATGTTATTTACCGAGCGGTGGTATTGCCGCGACCTAACAATTCCCCCGATTCTTCCCCAACTCACCCGATTCCACCCGACGTTGACCAAGTCGCGCTATGCTAAATCAATGATTTGGAAAGGACACAACGACTGGGATAAATGAAACGACACAAGGGGTACAGTTCTCAAGACCTCCGGAGGAGGATATAATTGGTGGTGGAGAAAAGGGGTAGATTACAAGGTATGAGGTAAAGCACAGAAGAGATAGGCACTTAGACACAATCGTATCTCTCCCAGACAGACCACAGACAAACGGAACAAGACTGACTTACACAGGGATTGATGGCAGGGAAGGACAGGCAGTCGATAGCACAAGGTGCACCTTGGCTCAGGGACAGGATAAAGCACGGTCTTTGGGAGGTCTCTCGGCGCTCGGACTTTCTCCTTCAGCTCTGCGCGCATCTGACGTCACCTCCCTCTTTTTGCGCATGCTCAGCGGGGAGTGACACGCCCTCGGCTTGTTGGCTCCGCCCCAGATGGGATCGGTCCGCCACTTCTATTGGGTGCGGGGGTTACCGGGCTCCGCCCTTGACGAGGAGCTGACAGCGAGCCCCTACCTGGTAACCCCGTCGAGCACATGCTCGATGGCGGCTCGTTGGAAATGCATGGTGCACTCCCAACACCCCCTACCAACCAAGCCGGAGTGAGGACGCACACTCCCCGCGCCGCCGCCGTTGTTGTTGTTGAACCGTGAGGAAGAGCTGCGGGGAGGTATTGGGAGGTCCTAAACTTCCTAACGGTGCCATACAATCACATTCTGGTGCAACGAAGAGTCAGAATTATTGGAAACGAGTCCTTAACTGACATAGACTAAGAATAACTAGCAAGATGTCCTATAGTTGTCTACGTGAGATGCGGTGGACCTGGATGCGACATTTAATGGGGGAAATAGGGGGAGGTCGGGTCTACAGAGTGTTGTTTACAGAAAATGGGACTAGGGAATGGGGGATTGGGGATAGTTGGGAGGTATTGAGGAAATAGGGGAATATTTACAAGCGGATATGGATGGATGTAAATCCCATATCCGCAACAATATATTGTTATGCTAGTTTCCTGGGATTATATTATATATCACATTATTTTATTTTGCCAGTAAACATCTACTAAAATGACTAACCCCCTAACCCCCAACCCTAAATTCTCCCATCACGCTCCGCCCCCCCCCCCACCATGTTTCAGAGGTTGCACTGGTCTGTGCAAGCAGTAGATCGCAAAATGTATATTCGGGGGGGGGGGGGGGGGGTTGTAACGTTACGTAACGCTTAGGGGGTGTCTGGCCGAACGTTACGAAGCGTTACGAGGGGGTGGGGGGGGGAGGGGGTGTCAAATTTCGGGGAAAAAAGCGTTACGTAATATTTGAATGGCCCCTAACTTGTGCTTTCCCTGTCATCCCTTATACTAAGCACTCCCTCGTCATTACCATCCATCTAATGTGACTACGTCCCCACTACTTGTACAATGTCACTACTTAACTCTCAAGTCACCTATTGTCATCTTTCTAAATTCATATTATATATCCTAGCCCACCCTGGCTAGCTCTCGCCGCCAAACCCCATAAAACTATAGCTCCTTTGCCCCAAAAATGCAATGTGAGGGATGGTAGATCTGCCATCCCTCCACACTGTATACCATCGCCAACACTATCGATATTCCAGTTCACTACTCTCAAGCCTCTCGGTGCGCCGTAATACATTTTCGTCACAGCTGGGCTTCGAAAAACCGAGCAATGCATACTGGTGGTTGGTCTACTGTAGGTTGGGTCCGTCCGGCATTTTCGATTCTGGGGAGGAGGCATACTCGGGCCGAGGTTCCAGGGTCCATCCCGGCGCGGAGCCTTTCGGCCTCCCGCCCAATGACTCAACCTCCCCCGGTCAGAACAACGCGCCCGCCAGGGGGCGAAGGTCCGACCTGGCCTTTCTCCCCCGGAATCGTGCCGCTCGCCGCTACGACGCGGCACCGACCATACAGGGCGGGACCGCGGACCGGGCACGAATCGTGCACGGCGCTCTTTGCGAGAGCGACGCGGCAATGATCCCCGCCGGCCCCCGCAGCACACAAAGAACACCACGCCCAAGAGCTCGCGTCGGCTATACGTCGGCCTAAGCGCTGCCCCGGTCAGCGTCGATGCTCGAATCGCATGCTCACACCACGCGTTCCTTTCCTCACTCGCACATCCCATACACTCCGTGCACTCTTTTACCGCACTCTCTTTCCGTGCACTCTCTTCTCTCACACACCCAGGTGCACACCACTCTCGCGCACATTCTTGCACACTCATTCTACTTGCACCCTCCATCACACACTCCTCTGTTACACACCTTTCTTCCATGCACTCCTCCCGTGCACTCTCCCCCGTTACGTACTCCATAACCACCACGGGTGTGCACTCTTGCATCCACCCACTCAGCGCACACCTACCCATGGGTGTGCAATCTCCTGCTGCACACCCAATCACCCGCTCTGGTGTGCATCCCCGCACACGCTACTCAACACGCTCTGGTGTGCATCCTCGCACACTCTCCTCATCCATCCCACACCCTGTGTTGCTCTCACTCTCACTATCACACTCTGTTTCACACTCACTCATCGGTGCACACTTTTTTCTCACTCGCGCGTCATTTACTTTCATACAGCGCACCACTGAACTTCCACAAGCGCCCGGGTGACGCCGGGATCCCAAGCGCGCGAAAAATCCTTTCGCGCCAAGCCTTTTCGCGCCATATACAGCCCGGCTTACCTTCGGGATCCTCCTCTCCACACGCAGCTGCAAACTTTCATTTTGGTTAAGAAGTACGGCATCATGATGTGAACACGGACTTTGTACAATTTCCATCTCTTCCTCCCGCGATTGCTCTTCTAAGTCCGCCGTCTTCTTAATCCCAATTTCCACTATCATTATTTCATTTTCCTTTCTAAGCTCGACGACCGCTGGCGCACATAACATCAAATTTTCCAATTCAGCGGTCGTCGGCTTTTCTATTCCCCGTGTCGCAATTTCTACCCCGGTCTACCCGGCTGTGCTTTGCTCCTCCTTGCTTTTCCCGCGCTCCTCAAGCCGTGCTACCCCATCGCATATGATTGTGCCTTTCCCGCTCGACATGCGGTCTATGTTCTCCCCAAATTTTTGTATGCGGTCACCCATTCTGTTTCCAAATGTACTTAGCCTGTCTCTCAATCCCCCCATTTGGTTTCCCACTTTGTACTCCAAATTATTTAACCCTTCTTTCATTTCCCTCATTTCATTACTTTGCACCACGAAGCACGCTTTAATTTGTGCCATGAAGGTGCCCATATCCATTGGTGCCGCGGGCTCAGCTACCGCGGCCATGTGCGCGGCGCCACCATTTTGTTCGCCTGCAACCCCCACTGCCGCACCCTCTTCGATTTCCTCCTCCATCTCTCCCAATTGTCTCACTTCTTCCCGGGGGTCCTGGATTAACTCTAACCCTTCCTCATATACCCCCAATGGCATCAGATCGCCTTGGCTATCCATGGCACGATTAAATTTAGATGTGAAATAAAATTTCGGCCGCTCGTAATTTTGAACAAATTTTGTCTAACGGATAAAAAATTTGGTTCGGGTCCAAATCCCACTCCCCGACACCAATTGTTACGGATCTCGGACGTCGGCTCTCCCCTTACCAAGAGGGGGTTAATCCCCTTGTCTTTGATCTGGCCGACGCGAGTCCTGGAAGTTATAACGTTCCTTCCGGTCGGTGGTAAATAGGGTAGTTGGTCGATTCTTTGTCCTATTACCTAATTACTACCACCGACCGTAAAGCAAGGGAATAACACCCGCTCGAAACACGGATATTGATGAAGTATGCCGAGTGGATAGCAATCTGCGATCCAAGCTGTTAACAGGTGACTAGACCCGATTATAGCGGTTGCGATCGTGCCACGCTTACCCAATTGGAGAAAAGACTGATGCGATCAGATGGAGAGGAAACCAAGAGAATAGGAAGAACAGATGGGTTTATTAATTATGTACAAAGTAAAGAGGAAACGAAAGAAATGTACAAGATAGAAAGAGGAAGAAGTAGCACACAGGGCAGCCTTAAACAGTCTTATCTTATCCCCTGGACAAACGGGCCCGTCTCACATACACACTCACACGGGGATTGTAGATGGTAGGGTGGAACAGGTTGATGGTCACTAGCGCGTCCAGGCACCAATCCGGCTCCGGTCCAGCGGATGAAACCTGGCAGGCAGCTGTTCAGTGTAACGCGAACGGACAGTTATAATGACGGGGGGGTGGGGGGGGGCGGGGGAAGGCTGGTACTAGCGTACGTAATAGTTGCACACTCGCGCCAAACGCCCCCTCTCCAAGGTCCTGCTTTGAGCTCCCACTGCCAACGAGCCCTCTCTGACCAAGCGCATGTACCCACGAGTTCGTTGTAATGTGCGCTCTCCCAATACGTCCTGTCAACACCAATCTTTCAACGAGTCCTCTCAAGGCGAGCTCTTCTCATCAGTCCTGTTGCCAAGCGCATGTACCCACAAGTCCTCTTTAATGAGCGCAGCTGCATAAGTCCCCTGGTAAGTCCTGTGAAAGGGCTTTGCGTTCGCGCTTTTATAAGTGAACCAGCGATCGCTCCGCCAGCCCAAAAGCCACGCCTATCAGGCGATCTTACTTCAGCCCTTGTTGGCTGGTCATCGCTTACCGGCCCCGCCCTGATGGTGGGTTGACGTGGCCACACCTCCATTCTTGTGCTCCACCCCCTTTTTCCGGGCCTCACCTCGTGGCTTATGGCGGTGTTGAGCAAGCTCACGGGCAGCGAAGGCTGCTGCTGCTGGCCGAGGAGCGTACCAAATTGGGAGGGTCGTGGGGTACAGACAGGAGGGCGTCGCTTGGAGAGGGAGGCTGTCAAAATGGACGGAATGGGGCCTACTCCTTGTTTCATTGACACAACGCAGATTCAACTATTGGAAACATGGCCTTATCTATACACATACTAATGAAATAACTGAAGTCCTATGGTGACCTATGTGTTGCTTGTGGCCTATCTATGGGGTGCTACGTTTAACCTTTAATGGTGAGATATTTACAAGAGTGTGGGTTCTCAAAACCACAACAATATCTTATAATTATGGTAAGCTTTAAGCAGGGCAGTCCCTCCTCTTTCTCCATATTGCCAAAGCATTAACCTTAACCTTTTCTACTGTTCCAACAATTATATTGAGTGAACAAAAGATTAAGGGATGTGTCCAAAAGTGCAACTCTATTGAGTGCAACGAATATGTTCCTTATCAACCGTTTCGTTTGAGTGCTTGATTGAGTGCTTAAGCCATGTGGCGGGCTCTCTACAAACTTATTACCCTGCGCTCAGGAAGCGAAAAGCGGGGTTAAGTGATTGGTTGAATGTGTGCGTACATACGTATGTCATACATGTCTGCATTTTTTAAAATGCATTTTATCTGCAACTGTTGGTCCACCTTTAGAGGCCATTTTTGGCATTTATCTGCAACTGTTGGTCCGATGGACGCAAAATTTTCATCATAGGACCGCTTCCATGTGTAGAATTTTTGATTGATAATTATGATGTCATAGTTCAGGTGGTACAGGCGCTATCTTGGAAAAACAGAAAAATATTGCGTGAAAACTTTGACGTCATAATTTGACAAGTATAATGCTTCGTCCAATCAGTTTGGAATTTATTGAGTGTGATCTGCGCAACAATATATTGGAGAATGTAAATTTATGATGTCATCAGTCACGTTGTCTGGCAGCCATATTGGATCAAACAAAAAAAAAAACCCTTAAAAAACAGAAGAGTTGGCTCGCATCCAGTTGACTGCACGGGTAAGTGTTCTATGAATACCATCTAGTTATTGATAGTGGGACATCCCTGCTCCCTCCTTCTGAGTCTATTTTATTTATTTTCTTCCTTTAAAAAGCAGAAAGTACATCGATCGACAAACAAAGGCCTGGTTCAAAGTAAACCTTTGTAGTTTGTGGTTGTTATTTTGAAATACAGTACTTTCTGTGTTTATGCTTTACCGCAACTGAACTTTGAACAGGCCGCGGTTCGTCGGTCCATTCACAAGCGCTCATGCGGGAGATTGTGTGTGTGTGTGTGTGTGTGTGTGTGTGTGTGTGTGTGTGTGTGTGTATGTGTCTCCTCCATAACTCTAAAACCATGAAACCTAGTGACCTGAAACTTTGTAGGCATACTAAGGGAGCTTCAAGAGAGTGCGTGGATGAAAACTGTATATGTGTGTGCATTTAAACAGCCATTTTGAAGATAATTAATGGCCTTTTTAAATACAGGCATTACCCTTTATCAGCACGTGTTCACAACACAAGGGACTTAGTCTGTTAGACTGAATCAAAACGCCGTGCCTTGAAATAGGTCATAACAGTTTCTGTACGATATAGCATCAAACCTACAAATCACTGTATTCATCACTGATCACTCATCTTCATACTCAAGAATTGCTGATGCATTGCTAATCGCGTGCCAAGCCAGCCGTTCCTTACCAACCGATGTTTGCATGCAATGCAAAATAACAGAAACTAGTAGACAGCAGTGTAATTGCCTTTTTGTCATTTTTGAAAATAAAATTACAAAATGACATTCAAGACAATGTTAAGGTGATAAAGTTTAAAATCTGACAAAAGTTTAAAATGTAACCTCACTTTCGCCGTTCGAGTCATGTCTCGCATCAAAATATAACCTCCGCAGTTCATGTCACATCTCTTTAGAAAAGCCCATGTTATAATATCTGTAAAAATGGTACGTGCTGTTTTGAAAGCGATGGGTGGTATTGCTATCCTGTTTGAATGGGATGTCCGAAGACTCCCGGAGACAGTTACACATTTATAATTAATATGTAGAAAATGTAATTCAGAGATTATTTGGTTCTTTTGTACCTTTTAAGTTTGCCAATGCTCATATTCTGACGCTGCCTTCCCTTCCCCTCACGCTGCCTTCCCTTCCCCTCATGCTGCCTTCCCTTCCCCTCCCATCATGCTAACCTTTTCCCAAACCCCTCTACCAACATACAACTCTATGGAGGATGAGGAGAGTAAGGGTTGTCAAGAATGTGTGAAATGGACAACTGAACACTCTGTAGCAGTCGGAGCTGCTGCTCAGCTCAATTCCGCAGTTTAAATTTAGAATTTCGGCTCATGTTAAATAAAGACACAAATACTGGCGCGGCTTTTTTGAGGGATGAAGGAAAATGGCTTTCCTTCCCTTACCCTCCCCTCAAGCTTTCCTCCTCTCAACCCCCACCTCACATGGAGGTCTCCGAGCAGTGTTTAGTATGACTTGTTTGAATGTGCTGTTTTAATGTACCTCATTTCGTTAAATCCAGTATGAATGCCGGCAGACGATACCATCCCCCCGCTTCCCCTGGAGTCCCCACTACCAAATGCAAATCCAGAATACCCTTGTCCTCCCCACTTCCCTTCTTTACTCCCCATCCTCCTTGCACCCTCCAGGAGTGTATAGCGATGTGTGGTGTGGTTTTTGTTGTTGGCTTAACAGTTATGGTGGCTGACTTAAGATCTCAGGGTCTTGAGTTTGAGCCCCTGTCGTGCCATTGAAATAACACCAGGTGGGTTGACTCAGCCTGCCATCATTCTGAGGTCGGAAAAATGAGTGCCAGCTCACAGGGGCACCGCATCAGCGGCACAGCTGTGCTTCCATAAAATGATGTAACCAGCAGCCACAGGTTGCATACAAAGCAAGCAAGTGAGGTGTCGCTCTCTCCCCCCTCCCCTCCTTTCTCTCTCTCCCCTCTCTCTTTCTCCAAGCTCTCTCCAACCCCCCTTCTCTTTCACCCCCACCCCTTCTCTCTCCAACAAAAACTCAACTAAACCCGCACCTATTTTGATAAACACGGGTAAGAGCCGATCAAATCTTCAGACGATGTTTTGTTCTTAGCCCACAAACTTCTTCAAAGCCAAGCGAACAAATCGAGTGTGTGGACCTATTTTTATCTGCCTTGTATTAAACCTCTTCCGGTCCCACCACATGATGCTCGGAGTGGAAAACAAAAAATATTACTTTTTTCCTTGTCGTTTATGCAAGTCTTCCTTAATTGATTGCCTGCTCCCTCTGTATCAGTTTCTTGCATGATCTGGTGAAATATGCATGTGCATTAAAACTTGCAAAGATTGTTCGCTTGAAGTAGGAGGTTTGGGAGGAGGAAGGGAGGATGGGTGCGGGATTGGTTGTCATTTGTCCTGAACTTGAGTGTAGAAATCAAGAATTTCCGTGTTGACAAGATTTCTTGACAAGGGTATTTTGTGCATTCTCGGATTCCCAGTGTTTAATGGATGCAATAAAGTTAGCAGCAGGAATCTGGAGTTTGTCCTTTAGAGGCGAGATAGATAGGCTCGTAATTAGCCCTAACTCCAGCAGCAGGGCCCAACCCAAAAACCATGACAATGCTTTTGAAAGAAATATTTATGGTGATTAGACTCTGATTCGACGTTGGCATTCTAATTAGCCATTTTAGACTGTTTGGTTTGCAAACGAAACTGGGTCTTTTCAAGGGCTGCGGACGCTGAGGTTGAATGCCAAAGCTTGTTTTAGGGTGGTCACTTAATTCGACGATCAAACTTGGCGGAACTCGGTGATCGTTTAGAGAAACTATTTCCTTGTCACAAGTTCAAATAAAGGCACTGACGTCCGTGGAATGAACAGTTTGAAACTGGTGCTAATGAAATAGGTAAAATAAATAGGTAAAATAAACCCAATACCCAAGAGGTATAAGAAGGGGGTATTGGGTAAAGCAGAGGCACGTTTCCCTAATCGAAGAAAGAAATCATTTGGGATGTGCTAAGGGAATATGAGGAACTGCCAATTTTTTTATTTCCATTTTTCAAACTTCTCACGACGACTGTGCGGAAAAGTAATACCTGTAAGAAAATATTGAGCACCTTATCACCGATTTCGACACCGTTGCGCCTGCGATTTTTTTTTTTTCCACCGCAGTCGAATGTTTGGCCTATCTATCTATAATTCCATTAATCTCTGTGTGTATGTGTGTTTGTATGTGTGTATGTGTGTATGTGTGTATGTTTGTCTGTGACCGCTGTTTCTCGACAACCACGGGTCCGATATACTTTAAACTTGCCAGGTATATTGCTGGGGACCCGAGGATGTGCCTTTTCAAGGTTTCATATTAATCGGACAAGTAGTTACCGAGCTATGGCGATTTCTTTACCAAACACTGCAAGCCGTTCGCTTTGGACCAAACCATTGCATGTAAATAGAGGGGGGGGTTCTGTGGTCGTTGTGAATGGACCAAACCATTCATGTAAATAGAGGGGGGGGGGGGTTCTGTGGTCGTTACTGCCACGTGGTTTCAAAGTTTTTTTTTGTTGTTGTTGTTTGCACGCATGTTTTTTTGCACCCACGTACGGGCACGCCCTAGGATGTTTACACACACACACCCCTACACAAATTTTTTTTTTTTTTTTTTTTTGGCAAGGAACGGGCACCCACGTACGGGCACGTCCTAGCTTATATATAGTACGGGCATGCCCTAGTCTATAAAAAAACGACAACAGGTATTTCACTCATTGGTGTAAAATAAGTATTTTTCTTATTAACCACGTGTCGCAAACTTCATCGGAGACTCTGCCATCCGTCTGGTTTTCCCGCACGTTAATTGGTCTGTGGATACTCGCCAATTCGCACTCGCTGTCTCGTAATGAGGTGTAATTTCAACTGGAGATTTGTCAGTTCCTCGGCTTCCTTACGCCTGCGAATCTGACATCGTTAAAGGGTGTATCTCCATTAATGGTGCACATGTAGCGCAAATTAATGCCATAGAATACCAAATCCTTTCTATTCTCTCCGCGATCCCCCGAATCACTCTCCAGTCATACGTGTTGGCCTGCTCCACAGGCCGCACCATAGAAAACGGCTCAATGGGCGTTCGGGAGGAGGTCCCTTGAAAGGCCTTGAAGGTTTCTCCGTGGCCTGCTGAAAGGCTTTAGGTGTGAATGGTTTTTGGAGAGGGCTGCCTGGGCGGGAACAGTGGGCACCGCCCGTCTGCTTGACAGCTTTGCCCTCCCGCCTAACGAACCTCTGAAAAATGTCATCATTTTTGAAGCGGCCTTTCAAAAGCACACATTCTAATTGCCGCGCTGACCCAGAGGCTCCAGCTGTACTGTAATTTATAGCTCATGCTGACAGAGTGGAGCTGTGCTCACGGCGTTGGCCGCACGCCAGTAATTCGCTCACCATCAAGATGTGGACGTGCTAGCCGTGGCACGGGTTATCCGCATGCGTCAACAACACAGACAAGAAGACAGTGAGTGAATCAGTTCATAATGCTCGCACTAACTGCTGCTGATTTATTGTCTGCTCCGATAGGAACTGCTGTGGTTTCAGCAATTAATTTCCCAGGTTGCTGGACATGCGTGTTCATTCAAACATTATTACATCCATGAGACATTGTTCCGACTTGTCTCTTTAACTACACCATCATTTCACGAATCGACGATTCAGGAAACTCTTTCTTTTCTGCAGTTGGACATTTGGTGCGACAGACCGTATAACATGATGACGTATGTACCTTGAAAATCAAAGGAAAACGATCTATTTCACTGTTGTTGCTTTCTTATATATCACATATATTTCTAAAAAATAAAAATCTTTTATGGTGACGAATGCTCATGGAAGAACTAATCATGAAGAAGCAGAAGGTTAGAATCGTAAAAAAAAAAATAGGACGAAATTAAATTGCTTGGAATTGAACATACATTCGAATCAAGGATCAGAGATAGTCCTTTTTTGTATTATCTTGCTTCATGTTATACTGAATGAATTATGGCAAACAATATCCTATTAATCCTATTGATAGTCCAGGCTGAACAGTCAGTTTTGTTTTGTATGCCCCTGATGGAGTTTCACCAAAATCTAATCGGCTTGTTCTTGTCACCTACCCAACTAATCCACAAAGTTTTCATTATCCGTCCACAACTTTTTGAAACATCATCCTATATATCGTTTTTGGCCGCATCTCTCAATGGTGAAGAATCATTTAAAAATTATAGGATCCACACCTGGATCTTCACCAAAATCTAATCGGCTTCTTCTTGTCACCTACCCAACTAATCCACAAAGTTTTGTCATAATCCGTCCACAACCTTTTGTGATATCTTGCTATATATCGTTTTTGGCCGCATCTCTCAATGGTGAAGAATCATTTTAAAATTATAGGATCCACACCTGGATCTTCACCAAAATCTAATCGGCTTCTTCTTGTCACCTACCCAACTAATCTACAAAGTTTTGTCATAATTCGTCCACAAGTTTTTGTGATATATCGTTTTTGGCCCCATCTCTCCATGGTGAAGAATCATTTTTAAATTATAGGATCCACACCTGGATCTTCACCAAAATCTAATCGGCTTGTTCTTGTCACCTACCCAACTAATCCACAAAGTTTTCATTATCCGTCCACAACTTTTTGAAATATCATCCTATATATCGTTTTTGGCCGCATCTCTCAATGGTGAAGAATCATTTTAAAATGATAGGATCCACATCTGGATCTTCACCAAAATCTAATCGGCTTGTTCTTGTCACCTACCCAACTAATCCACAAAGTTTTGTTATAATCCGTCCACAACTTTTTGAAATATCATCCTATATATCGTTTTTGGCCACATCTCTCAATGGTAAAGAATCATTTTAAAATTATAGGATCCACATCTGGATCTTCACCAAAATCTAATCGGCTTGTTCTTGTCACCTACCCAACATCTCCACAAAGTTTTGTTATAATCCGTCCACAACTTTTTGAAATATCATCCTATATATCGTTTTTGGCCACATCTCTCAATGGTAAAGAATCATTTTAAAATTATAGGATCCACACCTGGATCTTCACCAAAATCTAATCGGCTTGTTCTTGTCACCTACCCAACTAATCCACAAAGTTTTCATTATCCGTCCACAACTTTTTGAAATATCATCCTATATATCGTTTTTGGCCGCATCTCTCAATGGTGAAGAATCATTTTAAAATTATAGGATCCACACCTGGATCTTCACCAAAATCTAATCGGCTTGTTCTTGTCACCTACCCAACTAATCCACAAAGTTTTGTCATAATTCGTCCACAACGTTTTGAAATATCATGCTATATATCGTTTTTGGCCCCATCTCCTCTCCGGCCTTGCTCCCCCAGCTCTCTCTGTGCTCTGTCCCCCCAGCTCTCTCTGTGCTCTGTCCCCCCAATATTCCTTCAGGTCGCACAAGATCTGCCTGCAACCTTCTTATGGTTAAACTGCCGAAATCTCGGCTTTCTGCTCACCTTCACTCTTTCATTCCCCTTTTCTCCCGCCTCTGGAACAAACTCCCTCACTCTATTCAATCCCACTCCTCCCTCCAGGTCTTTAAAACACCTGTTCACCACCATCTCTTATCTTACCCCATCCAAAACCTTGATCTTTTCTACCCCCCCTAATTCACCCCAGTATACACCTTTTTTAAATTTTTGTATTCCAACTTCTTTCCTGGAAGTCCTTGCAGTGTTCATGTATTTTATACCTCTCCCACCTCCCCCAAAGCCCGCCTCCTCCCACATTTCTCCCGTTGTCCATGCTCTCAAATGTTGTGTTTGTGTCCTTCCCCCTCTCCTCTTTCCTCTCTCCCTCTCTCCCCATCTTGTCTGCCGCTCCCCTTATTTTTTGTGTTTTGTGTGTCGGTTTGACTTTTTGTGTGATTAATGTTCGCTCTTTCACGAGCCTCGATCTTGTATACAAGAAAAAAAAAACTCTCAATGGTGAAGAATCATTTTAAAATTATAGGATCCAAATCTGGATCTTCACCAAAATCTAATCGGCTTCTTCTTGTCACCTACCCAACTCATCCACAAAGTTTTGTCATAATCCGTCCACAACTTTTTGTGATATATCGTTTTTGGCCGCAACTCTCAATGGTGAAGATTCATTTTAAAATTATAGGATCCAAATCTGGATCTTCACCAAAATCTAATCGGCTTCTTCTTGTCACCTACCCAACTAATCCACAAAGTTTTGTCATTATCCGTCCACAACTTTTTGTGATATATCGTTTTTGGCCGCAACTCTCAATGGTGAAGAATCATTTTAAAATTATAGGATCCACACCTGGATCTTCACCAAAATCTAATCGGCTTGTTCTTGTCACCTACCCAACATCTCCACAAAGTTTTGTCATTATCCGTCCACAACTTTTTGTGATATCTTGCTATATATCGTTTTTGGCCCCATCTCTCAATGATGAAGAATCATTTTAAAATTATAGGATCCACATCTGGATCTTCACCAAAATCTAATCGGCTTGTTCTTGTCACCTACCCAACTAATCTACAAAGTTTTGTCATAATTCGTCCACAACCTTTTGAAATATGCTATATATCGTTTTTGGCCCCATCTCTCAATGGTGAAGAATCATTTTGAAATTATAGGATCCACACCTGGATCTTCACCAAAATCTAATCGGCTTGTTCTTGTCACCTACCCAACATCTCCACAAAGTTTTGTCATTATCCGTCCACAACTTTTTGTGATATCTTGCTATATATCGTTTTTGGCCCCATCTCTCAATGATGAAGAATCATTTTAAAATTATAGGATCCACATCTGGATCTTCACCAAAATC
The DNA here is from genome assembly GCF_964187855.1 of Myxine glutinosa. Classification (NCBI taxonomy): domain Eukaryota; kingdom Metazoa; phylum Chordata; class Myxini; order Myxiniformes; family Myxinidae; genus Myxine; species Myxine glutinosa. Next base: position 85,260,142 of record NC_136262.1, on the reverse strand, counting down.
TAATCGGCTTGTTCTTGTCACCTACCCAACTAATCCACAAAGTTTTGTCATAATTCGTCCACAACCTTTTGAAATATGCTATATATCGTTTTTGGCCCCATCTCTCAATGGTGAAGAATCATTTTGAAATTATAGGATCCACAGCTGGATCTTCACCAAAATCTAATCGGCTTGTTCTTGTCACCTACCCAACATCTCCACAAAGTTTTGTCATTATCCGTCCACAACTTTTTGTGATAACTGGCTATATATCGTTTTTGGCCCCATCTCTCAATGATGAAGAATCATTGAAAAAAATTCTCGTATCCGGATCCGTAATCAAATCTTCACCAAAATCGAATCAATTCATCTTTGTCACACTCCTAACTGGTCCACCAAGTTTCGTTATAACTCGTCCATACTGTTTTGAGATATTGTGCTATATATCGTTTTTGGCAAGATCTCTCAATGATGAAGGATAACTCAAAAAGTTATCGTATCCGGATTTGAATAATTACCAACATGGAATAAATTAGTTCTTGTCACACTACCAACATGCCCACCAGGTTTAGTCCGAATCCGCCCACAACTTTTTGAGATATCGTGCTATATATCGTTTTTGGCCCTATCTCTCAAGGGTGAAGAATCACTTTAAAAATTCCCTGATTCACATCCGGATATGGATCTTCACAAAAATGGAACCAATTCGTCCGTATCACACTCCCAACCAGTCCATAAATATTCGGCCGAATATGTCTATAACGTTTTGAGATAGCCTACTCACAGAGAAAACAGACAGGGGTGAAAACCTTCAGTGTTGGAGGTAATTATGGTAAGCAAGATCCTATTAATGTGGGCAAGTATTACCTTGACATCACAGGTAACACAACTCTCCCATGACTTTTTTCATATCAACGGACATGATTCGTTTATATACTACATGACCAAAAGTCTGTGGACACCCAAACATCGAAGATCTCATTCAAAATTAATGGGCAGTAATATAGTGGCGCCCCCCACCCCCCATCCCCTTTGCTGCTATACCAGCCTCCACTCTTCTGAGAAGGCTTTCCACAAGATGTTGGAACATTGCTGCAGGGATTTGCTTCCATTCAGCCACAAGAGCATTAGTGGGGTCTGGCACTGATGTTGGGCGATTAGGCCTGGCTCACATTCGGCATTCCAATTCATCACAAAGGTGTTCGATGGGGTTGAGGTCAAGGCTCTGTGCAGGCCAGTCAAGTTCTTCCACACCAATCTCCGAGTCTAACAAGAAAATAAAAATTCAACAAATATTGATTTAATGAAATTATGCAAACAATTAAAATGAATGTGAGGTAAAAACCTATTTCCTAATTTGAGACGTCTCCACTCAGACTCGTATACAAACAAGGGGAAAACGAAAGTAAAAATAAATGTTGTTTTGTTGCAAGCCGGCTGCCACTTAGCTTTGCGTCCCCAAATGGCTAGTAGGGCTTGCTGGTCGTCGAACCAGAATCACCGCGCGGGAAGCGCACAAGATGGCGCAGAATCGCACCCGTAGCCAGTCGCAGGATCGGTGGTATCATGAGGCAGGCATGAGTCGCTCTAGTCGCATGAGGCAGGCAGGCAGGATCCCACTTTGTTTCACTCGCTACTGTTACGGATTCATCACTTCCATTGTTGTGGTTTTCATCCACTTGAAACATTTCTGGTTCCATGTATTATTAATACTGTGGTTTGAGGGAAATGACGGTTATTGTCAAAAGGTAAAAAGGTTAATGTTTTAAATGAAACCGGAACCGGACGACGACGAAGCGGAAGGAGAAGAAAAGGGGGCGGAGTGAGAGAGGTCGGACAAGAAAGCCGAGTTGCTCCGGGTTCTGAAGCGAACGTTGGCGAGCAAGAGTCCCTAGCAAACTTTCGGGTTTCCGGGAAAGGAATTCCTGCGACCGAGTTGTCATCGCTGTGACCGATTATCCCGCGTGTCAGGTTTTGCTATCGATTCAGGAGAGAATCATCGCCGTGCTGGTGCGCCATGAGACCGGGCCGTCGTCCATTTTGACTCGCGCAGGACTTGTGCTTCGCTCGCGGTTTCGTTTCTTTTCGAACATTTTCACCGCATTCAGACATCGATCTGGGGCATGTGTGTGATGTGGCTTTTTGAAGGCTAATTCGTCCATACTCGAGGGTGTGATCTCTCAGTTGCCTGTAGGGCGCCTTTGGAATTCCCAGTCGCCTTGAGGGCGCCTTTGTACAGCTTCGGCTGTGTGACTGTTCTTGCCATCCGCACGAGATTCTGGTTTCGATTGGACCTCGTTCTAGCGATCGCTGGAGCGAATCAACTGTGGCTTGAAGCCGGGAATAAGAGACATTGGGGAATGTTCTGGTTTCACTCACTTGGAGCACAGTGAGTTATATATTATATCACTGATGGTACCATCCTAGAATATTGATTGTACTTTAACTTTTGATTCATATTATTGTTGTATGGTTATTCTTGTGTGATCTTAATACAATATTTGTTTGTGAGTAACAATTGGTGTGGCTTCACCAATGATCTTTGACATCCAGAATAACACGTTTTTCTGCCGTGACTCCTCTCGGGTCTGGAGGTACACCATGACCAGGGGGTTGGGGAGGAGCACGTAACACTACCTTCTCCGTCTCCGAAGAGCACTACGGTCAACCAACACATCCTCCTCACGCTAAAACATGAAAGTTGTCCACAACAGCTCCAGAAAAGCTCTCCTTGCAAGCGCACACGAGCCAGACGCCACCCCGAGCCTGAGACAGAAAACATCCGTTCGCCACAAAGCCAGGACAAGAATAAACGAATGTGACCTTGTGACCTGCCTTCAACAAATGCCAAGACCAGAAGAGAGAGCAAAAGGCAAACACAGCCATCCTTGTTGAATGCGAGCACAAAAAAGACCAAGATGGCGAGACGGCTTCTTCTTGCTCTCGAATATTCGACGCTGACATCACACTCTGTCCAATCACCAGGCGCTATTCCATCATCCATCACTCCAACCAATCACGAAGCTTGGGGCGTGGTCTCCCCGCACCAGTCATTGGGGGAAATCTCTGTTCTCTGTTCGGAGTTTAATTTCGGAGTCTAATTGCAATAAAGGAGGTAATAACTGAGGTAAGATCACGGGGCAAATTACACACTGGGGAATTAATCTTTAAGCCTTATAATTAGTTAAAACAAAAGCCATGCCCCTTATGGCAACATGCAAACACTCTTAACCTGAACAGACGGCCTACTTACTACATCGAGGTGGCTTCGCAGCATACGGAGCATTCTAAACCTACACGATTCGAACTTTCCTTAGGTATTTCATTGTTTACCCCCACAAACACAACTATATATATATACACACACACACATCTCGTTTTTTCATTTCTGTTCCTCACAATTCTATCTCTCTCTTTTATTCACACACACACACACACACACACACACACACACACACACACACACACACACACACACACACACACACACACACACACACACACACACACACACACACACACTTAATTAATTGTACAGTATCGGTTGTTCCTAAACTTAAATATAAATAATTTAAAGGATTGTTGTAAATGATGCTAATTTCACAACATCCCATATTCAACTTTATTTAAATTGCAAATCTCAAACATAGTTTCTCCACCTAAAGCAAGAACGTTAACCCGTAAGCAACTGACTAGTTCCCCGACTGCATGGATCATCAGCTGGGCACCGTTCTTCCTCGAGGTTTCAATCCTTTCAGCCCAGGACCTCTCCAAACGGCGGATCCACAACCTCGATCATGGATCCACATCAATAGATGGTAAATCAGTAGATCCACAACCTCAGTTGCGTCCAGGCAGTCAGTCAACCCATCAATGCACCAACATATTGCATCGCACATTTGCTACAGGTCAATAGGTAAACTACGTATATTTGAGGTTTTACATGTAATTAATTCTTTAGTTTCTTTTAACTTGTAACATCTAGCCGTTACTGTACAATTAATTATATTGTTTGTGGTTTTCATGCTTTGAAATGTAGTTGAACAAACATAAAATATCATATAAATGTAGTTTAACAAACACATTAAAATCACATCAACAAAGAATAAACATATAAATATATGAGAAACAGTATAGTGGATTTTCCACCAAAAGATAATGACAAACACACACACACGCACACGAGAGGACAAAACAGGTGCTGTAAGGGTAGGTATTAGGAAACAAGGTATATTCCTTGGTTGGATACAAAGAGGAATGAGGACATACAGTATCCTTGTATTTATTTGCTAACTCCAAAAGTTTGCCATCCCAGCTGTAAGACAAGTAAGGCGTCATGCTATAGCAAATAGACAAGTGTGAAATCAAGGCTGAAGACACTCTCACTTTATTTATTTATTATAATTTGGGAAGGTAGAGCGGTTGGGGTGATGATAGGAGGGTGGGGAAAATAGGTTGATATAAGTGAGCGATGGACCCGCGTTTTCTTTTCCTGTTGTTTTGTCTTTTTGGCCTCATTCAATAGGCTCACATTGCCTATGGTAAAGCAGGAGACAACAATGACTCATTCTTTCAGCCAGCCTATTGTCTTTGCCCAGAACAATTGTTTCAATACCAAGGTCCCTCTCGTACCATGATTGCATACATGGAATCCTTTTTCATTGTCACAATTGGCAGAAAGTGCTTGGAGCACAAAAAGAGGTGGTTCTTCTCTCCATTTGTGAAGCCATTTTGTCACACCTGACTGGGTCACACACAATGAATGATGAAAGGATGCCATCATTGTTTTACCTCTGAATGATTTATACAATGGAATACATTACACCCAATCACTGTGGCATCGTCTGTGGAAAAGCATGGATTGACGACAGAGATAAGAGCACGTTTCTTTGTTCATTGCTTTTGTACTTACTCTTGTAATTGGTTTATTTCCAGCAAGGTGAACAAAGCTGATGTCACACAATCCGCTTGTAAGTGGAGATGTGTTATAAATGGTTTAAATCAATAACCACAGCTCAGATTATTGTCACATAGAATGTGTATAAATGTTTAAAAATGTAAAGTTTCATGGTGTCGTTGCATCCATACCTCATTCTTGTAGACATCTCGTGTAATGTATGCAGGAACTGTCTTTTTAACCTGTACAGGCAGTCACCTGCCCAAAGGTATTTTTCTTAGGAACAACATCATTTACAGTATATACAAAATCGAGGCTCATGTAAGAACTAGTACACAGAACAGAACAGTGGATATCAGGGAAACACACCAATAGTAAGGTAAAAGGTTACCTTACTATTGGTGTGTTCCAGCTCCTGATTCCATCTCCTGATTCCATCAGATTCCATCTCCTGAGTCCAGCTCCTGATTCCATCAGAGAGACTCTTGTAGGAAAATGGGTGAGGGAATGAATGAGAGCAAGGTGAGGAGGTGGAGGTGGTGATAGTCCTTGAGCCAGACCAAAAGTAATGCTCCGGCGGGGGGAGTAATTCTCATTATGATTTTCCATTAGACCAATGTCTCAAGTGTCAGAAAAGGTGTGATGGACATCTGAGAACGGTAGCTTAGTGCCCGGATGGACGCCATCTTTGAAACCACCCAGCTCGAAAATGCCCATTTGGTGGGGTACATTGTTGCACGTGTATCTGGACTTCTATACTAGCTATCGATGTGCGGTTGACGACTAAATATACGTCCGATGTGTACCGTCTAAATAAAAAATAATATGAAGCATTTTGTTTTAGATTAATTATTATAAAAATCAATTATCGAAAAAAAATCATATATTTTTCAATATTTTATTATTAGACTTGTACTTTTTTTAGTGAAACAACACTGGTATGATTTTCCAAATTATGCATTGTGCTACACCGTTTATCTGTCTATAAAAATAACTCAAAAACTAAAACATATCATCCACCACGAGTTTACAACAAATAAATGTAAAGAGGCATAAAATGACTTAGGCCGCCGCTGGCATTATCTATTCTGACGATAACGCAAGTTAGGAATGTCGTACGGAGAGGATTTTAACACCATACGATATCTAATAAGCAGGCGGAAATTGTTACATAGGAAATCTGCACTTTGGTGGCCATCTTGGATTTCAAAATGGCCGCCAATTATATTAATTATTCATTACTAGAGTTTGGAAAGACGTATGGAGCTGATTTTAACACCATACGATGTATATTCCTAATAAGCAAGCGGAGGTATCATTGAACATGTCATGTTTTAGTCAAATAACACCGGTATGATCTTCCAAATTATACATTTTGCTAAACCGTTTATCTGTCTATAAAGATTTTCAGGCAATTTGGCCTGCATTATAATAGAGAACAACATATGCTATACAATATACAGTGCACACAAAGTTAATCATCAGAGTCGCCATCAGAGTCATTGGCATCCTGAGCCACGATAGCATCATCCTGCACCATGTTGGAGCATCCCTGCAGCTTACACACAACAGTGCACTTCAACCCATTCAGTATGCAGGAGCAATCTGACGGTCGACACGTCCTTCTGCATGTGCATGAGATGAGATTCAAGACGACATCTGGAGCTGGTAGACCCGCCATCCATCGGATTGTGAGCGAACCGCCATCATCGAGTTCCCAACCATGTCCTGCTGATGGTGTTGGGACGTCTGGTAGGTTTTCAAGGCTGCGTCGCCAGATAGCCGCCTGATAGTTGGCCCTAAGCGTATGCTGCATCAAGGAGTCTTCACAAGGCGGCAATTGTCCAGATTCGATCTGGCCCTTCTTTGCACAGAACATGTGATAACGGAGCGAATTAACACCGACGATCTTCGTGTTCTTGGCGTACAGCTGACACGTGAAGGCCTGAATGCTATTGAAGACGTCTGTTGGTACATTCCACGAAGATCCCAGATCTGTGAATGCTTGAAGATACAGCTCATTCGCTTGCACAAGCTTCAAAGCCTTTATCTTTCCTTGGCTAGCCAGAGCACTCACAGTGTCACACCCGCTCCATGCATGAAGCCCTGGCAATGCACTGCAAACTCCAGACCCCAATACCGCAGCCAACTTTCCAACGTCGATCATTCTGACTCGAACCTTTGTTCCTCGTCTGATGAAGAGCTGACTATCGATGGTTCTGCTGAGATGAAGACTGATGATCAGAACGTCGGTGTCATCTGCCACTAAGATGATCGTCTTGTAGTGGGTAGCGGCGTGCTTTGCGTGGAGAAACATACGCGTGTCTGCTTCCTCGTGGCTACATTCGAGTGCTTGCACCAACTTCCACCTATCGCGGGTCAGTACCACACATTTTTCACCACAGGTGACATACAGTGTTCTGTTGCCTAGCTTTTCGCGATTTGTTTCATGTTTCCACGACTCCGCCAGAAACACAACCAGTTTCTCCTTTGTCTGGCTGCAAGCAAGGAGACGCCGCCAGTTCATGATTTTGTGTGCGGGTCTGATCTCGCTGAAACTGATGCCTTCATTTGAACCGCGGTTCACACGCTCAGCTGCTTTGATGGATTCTTCTGTGTATGTGTCAAAGACAACATCGATGCGCTCACTGCCTTGACCAGCGTGAAGCGCTGCAGCAAGGATGCGGTCAGATAGTTCTTCGAACGTGTCGTTCTCGCCATGCATCTTTTGTATGAGAGCCATCGCATCAATTATTGTTGCACTTCGCTTGTCAACGCTCTCGGCTGGTTCCACAAGACCTTCCATGTGTTTCGCAAGTGCAGCTTTGTTCGTTTTTTTCATTGACCCATCAACGTTTGCCAAAGACCATGGTAACGGCCCTAGTGGGTGACAAAGGACAAGTTGCATGTCGAGGTTCCTTGTCTTGGCGATGAGTATCATGGTGGCAAACAGTTGTCTGTCAGCTCTCAGGACGATCTCCTTGTTTGTGCCCTTCACAACTTTCTGCTTGATCTTACCAAAGGTCTTCAAGTTTAGCTTGTTCAATGTGTCATGAAAGCCTGTTCCCTCTTCAAGACGTTTCTGGAAGCTTTGATACGCCGCTTCCCCCTTTTGCAGGGTGTTGAGTAGGTCATTAGAAACGTCCTCCCTCGCAGCCGCTCCGGTAGATATACTGAGAAGACATGACGGATCATCGGCGAATGGATTGGTCCAGTCATTTTCCAGTAGATCACAGATAGCTGTGACGCCAGACTCATCACGTTTGATGCGAGAAGTAGACAAGTCAGGGTGCTTGGCGTGAGATGTGTCGCTGCCATTCACAAGGATAGTTTCTCGTAGTTGCCTCAGTGCAGTAGCCCGATTTTCTGCAGTTAGATAGTATCGTGACACAGCCCCTTGTCGAAGACTAAAACCTCGTGTTCCTCCAGCTGTTTGCGTATCTTTGTTTACTGTTTCTTCTGTTGTCTGATCAACAGCGATTCTGGCAAATGGATTCCCTGGTCTAAGCTGTACGGAGAAGTAGCCTTGATTGAAATGCCTGTACAACTCAGGGCATGTTTCGTGGAGTTGCGTCATCTGTGCATAGTACACTGGTAGATATCTAGCATAGTTCACCTTGTTCATTGCGAAACACCAAGGGATCACTCTTCTGACACAAGCCAAGTGAAGCATCCAGTCGCCTTCTCTATCCGCACGAATCAACCCCAGCAGGGTCTCTACCATATCAATATACATCATCCAGAAGCGAGCCAGGTCTCCATGTTTGGTTCGCAGAAAATGTAGGTATTTCGCGAACATGTCAAAGCTCTGTACACATGAATCATCATCGAGAGCAGCAGCGAGAGTCTCGTGGCAAACATCCTCCTTGATGCTGCGAATTTTGAGGTCAGTGCTTCGAATCTGGGGTTCCTTGTCAGGATGATTGCTTTCTATCCACACCTGGAAGCCCTTCCAAATGATGCGCATTAGTGCCTCGTACATCAACTTGTGGAGTCGCACAGCACGGTTGTATTGCTTGCCTTCCAGAACCCTGTTGATGGAACCTTCAGCGATTACTCCTGACTCAACAGCTACATCCCGAAGGCCTGCATCTCCAAACATTTTCCCAATGCTCGACATGAAGTTACAGATGGTATGGAAGTTCCCCATCATGAGCACGATTCTTCCATATCGATCGACATCTTTCCATGCTATTTCGGTCGCCTTAGCAAATAGTGCCTGGTCTAGCACCACCGATATACGCTCAAGCTGAAGTGATGACATGATGTTCAGAGCTTCTCTGAGGATTTCTTGCACTGTTGCCATATCTGTGGCAGGCGCGTTTATAGTCGGCAGGTAGCCAACTACATCTTCCGTCACCTGAACACGATCTCTAGTCATGATGTTGAAACCAGTCCACGAACTGATTGTCTGGTCGCATGGTTCCAGCATGCGAGTCATAATCCATACGTGATTTCGGCGCTGCGCAAGGGATGTTGCACCTGCAAGAGTGTCAGAAAGATCTGCAGGCTTGATTGCAGGTGGGCCCTCTCGTTTCCCACCGCTGTATATTGGAACTAAATCGCTGGATGACGGGATAGATCGCTTCTTATCTGCTTTGGATACTGCCGATGGAGGTTGGGGCGGCAAACACGACTGCGACTTCGGTTGGACGATGATACCGTTGACGCGATGCGATGTTCCGCCACCACTCAGCGATTCCTCTAGCCTGTCGATGTTATCGAATGCTAATACAGTCGGGACCGAAGGGTGCACATGTGACGGAAGTGGTACTGTATCTTTCTCCACACTTGCTAATTTGTCTATGCATAGCGCTGTCTCGATTTCTTCCAGAACTGTGTACGAACATCCGTGCCCGAGTCGATTCAATATTCTGATGACCTCTGTATTACTGGTGAGCGTTTTCATGGCCCACGGAAGTAGGACATGCTTCGATGTTCTGATGGTACCCCGGTGTACAGCATTGATGATATCTTGAGCCATCGACCATACCAGTGTGTCGGCACGCGCAGAGCTACCCCCACTCCCGCAAATCAAAGTATGCAGAAATACACGAAGAGAATCTGGTATCTTCACGTAATCTGAAGTGAGTTCTGCTGGCTGAGGCGGCCAACGTTCATTGTAATGAGCATCTTTGATCTGGTGTCGCAGTGAAGTAGCTGCACGCACAATGTTACTTTCACCGTCCGTTCGTTCAAATGCTTTCACTTCTGCTTTCAGGTTTACGCACTCTGCAGCAATCTCTCGCTTTGTCAGATTATCGGGCATCAAGTATACACGGTGTTTCACATTGAAGAAGATGAGCGATTCTCCAAACTCTCTTTGTAATGTGCGCTGCAGATTCTTCTTGATGGAGTCACGAACATCAACTGAAAATGTATCTGAAGACAGGATATCTGTTGCAACATCAACTATTGGAACAATCCTCGGGTTCAAGAACAAGTCAGTGCGAATGAAATTGAATATACATCGTATCATTTCTTTTTTCTCGATATTATCTTCAATGTCAGTTTCTACTTGAGGTTTTTGGGGCCGTGTGTAGTTTCTATAGCAGGAGAAGTGGTAGTGAGCCTCAGCTGCAACCATATCTCGTGTAGTCAATGCCAAAACTCTCTCATCATTGCGAGCTGTCGCAGCATCTCTTATTGTCTTATCTGCTCGAAGTTCAACAGCCAAGACAACTGTTTCACGGGTACGACTGCCTTTTATGAATTTTGAAGCACGCTGGCAAAAAATGCATTTATCATCGTAGACCGTTGAAGTTGATCCTGTCTCTTCCCGTGATGATCGCCGTCGCACCGCATCGCCAGTATCAACTGAAGAACTTCTAGCTGCATTGGTCAAAGTAGCTAGGTGGTTTTTGTGAGTGAAGTCTGATCTACAAGCCCTATGGTATAATATTGGAATATTAGGAAGTTCAACTGCGCCTTCTTGGACTAGCTTTAGAATTGGATAAAAGTTTCTAACTGCGGCTGCGTCACACAATGTCTTCCAAGAACTGTTGCCCGCTGCCTTGCTTAGTTCAGAGAGTGGCGACTTCTTGCTGCACAGGATGCACGTTCCGGACTCAGGTTCAATCTTCGCCCGTTTCGCCTCGACACCGGCCATCTCAGCTGAAAGAACAAAAAGACTGACGTTAGATTACTCCGATATCCGAAAAGCTCGCCAGCTTACATAGACATACTCATCCAAGTCAGTGAACATGTTAGATGGCGCCACAATACAACTCTATAATAGAGTTGTATGTGGCGCCATCTAACATGTTCACTTTTAGTTCTTAAGCCACCCACCCCCCCCCCCCCCCCTCAGAAATTAATCAGGTCACCGCAACAAATCTCAGACTGAGATATAGAATATAGAATATAGATATAGAATAGACTGACGTCACTTTCGGCACTGGGTTCTGTGGGTTGATTATCGGCGGGAAATTCCAACTGACATAGTTTCGGTTTGTGGAAAGTGCATGCCTTTTCATATATTTTTTGTGTACACTCGTGGTGGATGATATGTTTTAGTTTTTGAGTTATTTTTATAGACAGATAAACGGTGTAGCACAATGCATAATTTGGAAAATCATACCAGTGTTGTTTCACTAAAAAAAGTACAAGTCTAATAATAAAATATTGAAAAATATATGATTTTTTTTCGATAATTGATTTTTATAATAATTAATCTAAAACAAAATGCTTCATATTATTTTTTATTTAGACGGTACACATCGGACGTATATTTTGTCGTCAACCGCACATCGATAGCTAGTATAGAAGTCCAGATACACGTGCAACAATGTACCCCACCAAATGGGCATTTTCGAGCTGGGTGGTTTCAAAGATGGCGTCCATCCGGGCACTAAGCTACCGTTCTCAGATGTCCATCACACCTTTTCTGACACTTGAGACATTGGTCTAATGGAAAATCATAATGAGAATTACTCCCCCCCCCCCGGAGCATTCACTTCAAAAAATGGCCGGTTGGCTCAAGGACTATGAACAAACTGAATACAAGCTCAACCACAGCAAGATGGTGGCTGAGAAAGATGAAGGGAAAGCTACAGGATGAAACAGCAATGGAGCAAAAATGAAAAGGATGGTGGAGGTAGAGGGGAGAGAAGTCAACTTTGAAAGGAAGAGGTGGGTTTGCCTTGTTTTTTTTACAATAGGGTAGAACATATTGTTGTGGATTTGAGAATCCTGTGTTTTTTTTATTGTTGTAAGTGTCATGAATCTTGTTGTAAAAATCACCCTCCATAGTGTAAATGTTAAAGGTCGTCCTCCTAGTCAATCCATATACATGCACGTAGCAAATCATATATCCTTCTAAATAGTTATCTCCTTATTCTATGTAGTTTAAGGCTCTGTTCCCACTAGTTGACACTGCATTGCATCAGATGACATAAGATAGTTCCCTTCCATATCCCAAAGCCTCCATTGCCAACTGCATTGGGCGGTTTTCTGCATTTGCCGCCATTGCCATGTGCTGTACCTAGGAGAAGAAAGGCGTGTCTCCACCTCGTCATCAGAGGGTGGAGCCAGGAGAGCCCTTGCCGACCAACCAAGCACGGGGGGTTTGGCTTGAGAGGGCGGAGAGAGAACGATCGGGAAGGTTCGAGGGTGTGGCCTTATATAACCCGCGGCGGGACGCCCCCACCTGAGATGAGTCCTTGGAGAGCTGCGTGATCCAGGAGAGGAGAGAGGGATGTCCCATGAGCTTTGAACCATCGCAGCGTGAACCATCGCAGCTTGAACTACCGCCGCTTGAACCACCGCAGCTTTAACCACAGCAGCTTTGAGCTTTGACGGCAGTTTCGACCGTGGCCGCGAAGGAACGCCGCCATGCGAAACCGATCGAGAAGGGGCAGCGGCTGCTCACTCCCGGCCCGACCGTGCTCCGGTTCCAGTTGAACCTTCCTCTCCTTCCCGCCATTCGTCCCTGCCTTAATTTCCCATTCATGTGAGTCTGACCGTCTTTTGTCTTGTCCTGGGGTTAAGTAAGACTGAATAGGTAAGCTAGTAATTGCACTGTGTCTTCTGGTCCTTCCATTCTTTCTGTCTTTATTTTATTATCTTTCCTTCTCCTTGGTTCTTTTGATTGTGTAAATAATAGTTAGTAATAAATCATATTTGTATTTCCTACCTTCGTTCTTCTTCTTCATGCTCGTCCGGTCGTCTTTGTGATTTCCCCTTTTAAAACCTGTGGCGCGATTTTGGCCAACGTTCAGGATCGGGTTAGTCTCTGCTAATGGTTTGTGCCGCGGTTGCTAAACCGCTCGGCAATTAACATCTGTCCGCGGTCGCAAACGAGGTTGCGCACCTGCCTCTCCGGAGGGAGCTTGTGCAGCTTCAGGACCACGTCGGTCAGTCGTAGACGAGGGGATTAATCCCCCCTCGATAAAGGGGAAAGAGGCCGATGGAGAGATCCATAACAATTGGTGTCAGGAGCGAGATTCGGACCTGAAGTGCGATTAGCGCACTCAAAATTACGAGTGGCCCAAGATTTGATTTTATTAAAACATTCCAAATTTGAAATCGTGCCATGGATGCTCAAGGCGAGCGGATGCTGGTGGGGGTAGAGTTAGAGGGTTTAGAGTCGACCCAGGACCCTGGGGAGGATTTGGGAGTAATGGAGGAGGGCAATGAAGATGTGGTTGTGGGGGTATCAGGTGCACAAAATGGCGGCGCTTCGCACGTGGTTGCGGCAGCCGAGCCCGAGATACCAGGGTACATGCGATTTTTTATGGACCAATTAATGGCAAAAGTAGACGAACGGGGGGAGACATTGAAAAAAATGGGTGAGCAATTAGGAAACAGAATGAGTGAGCGGATGGGAAATCTAATTGAAGGGTGTTGTAATAGAATAAAGGGGGACAAATCAAGGGCAGAAATGAGGGCCGAAGGAGAGCAAATGGGAAATAATGGGAAAACCAAATTCGGGGGATTGAGTAAGGAGGTGGAAAAGATGGATGCAATGCCAATGAGGGAAGAAGTAAGGGCCAACACCAATAACTTAGAAAGCAAATGGGAGGGACTCGGAGGCAAATTGGAGGGAGTCGGAAGCAGGTTAGGGGACAAACTGAGGGGCATAATTGGCCAAGCCAAAGAAATTAATGAGGGGTTGGCGAGGGGGCAAGCCCCATATGAGGTGAGGGAAGCTGAGAGGGAGGTTGACCGCAGGTTGAGCGGGAGGGGCACACGGGTGCACAGCGAGGTAAAGCGGGTCGAGGAGCACTGGTTGAGCGAGGCGGAGGAAAGCGCGGGTAAAATGACGGGTGTAGAGATCGCGACCCGGGGTTTAGGGAAGCCGGCGACCGCTGAGGTAGGAGAGAAAATTTTATTAAAGCCAGCGGTCGTTGAGGTGAATAAAGAAAAAGTAGTGGTGGGTATAGTTGAAATTGAAAAGACGACGGAGGTAGCCCGGGAATTGAAGGAAGAAATGGATTGTGCACAATGTCTAAGTTCACATCCTGATGCCATACTTGCTAATCCTTCTAAAGATTTGCAGGTGCGCGTGGAGAAAAGGATCCCAAAGGTGAGTCGTGCTGTGTATGGCGCTAAGAGGTTTTTCGGCAGAGTGTTTGGCGCGAAGAGAATTGTCGCGCGCTTGGGATCGCGAAAGCACCCGGGCGTTCGTGGAAGGTCCTTTGTGTGTTGTGTTAAAGCGAATGGCACGTGTGTGAGGAAAAAGTGTGCATCAAAGAGTGAGCGTGTTATAAAGTGTACGGAGTGTGACACAGAGAGAGAGCGATACGGAGTGTACGTGCGAGGGTGAGAGTGACCTGGAGAGTGAGTTGGTGGAGGAGCGGGTGCGAGAATGCACACCTGGGATGAACGGCGAGAGTGTGCGAGAAAGCACACCTGAGTTGGTTGTGGTGCAGGTGTGGGAGAGCCCATTGGAGCACGTGAGTGGGTGGATGCAAGAGTGCACCCCCATGAGTGGTACGGAGTACGTACCGAGGGAGAGTGCGCAAGACGGTGCTCGAGGTGTGTTAAGGAAGTGTGCGAATGGAGAGTGTGCACAAGAGGATGCATGAGAAAGGTGTGTAACAGGGAGTGCGGTGGTGGAATGGACAGAGTGTGTGGGAGGCGCCGAGACGCCGGGTTTGGTGAGTGTGAAAAGGGTCGCGTGGTGTGAGCATGCAAGTGAAGCATCGACGTTAACCGGGTTAGCAGTTAGGGCGACGGATAGCCGAGGCGAGCACTCGGTGCGCGGTGCGCTTTGTTGGATGTGAGGCCCGGCGCGGGTCGGTGCTGCATCGCTTCTCTTCGAAGCGTCACGCCAGATTCTGACCTGGCTCCGCCCCGCACGGTCGAGTCCGGGTCTTGTCGGGCAAGACGACCGGTCCGGTTCAGGAGCAGGTAAGAGGAAGCGGCACCGTGCCCCCTCGTGGGGACGGGGTTCCGACCGGGCGAGATTGAGCCATCGGGCTGGGGACCGCAAGGTGCCGCGCCGAGATGGTGCGTAGAATCTCGGCCCGACCAAACCGCCTCCCTTGAACCGAATGCCGGACGGATTCAACCTGCAGGCAAACAAACCACCTGAATTCATTGCTCGGCTTTGCGAAGCCGAGTTTTAATCAGGTAACGACGCACCGAGGCTCAGATATAGTGGACTGTGATGATGATAGTGTTTTGGACCCGAAATTGAGGGATAGGGAATTTGTGATTGGAATTTGATGGCAAAATTGATAATGGGAGATGCCCGATGTGGTGGGATGGTAAATCCACCATCCCTCACAACGGGGCACATGAGCTATAGGTTTATGGGGTTTATGGCAGTGTAAACTCGCCGCGGGAAGGTTAGGATAAAATGTATAGGGACCTAGAAATGACCATAGGTAACGGTAAGGTTAAGTAGCAACATTGGACAGGTAGTCGGGGACATAGAGAGGTTAGAATGGTTGATAACGACGTGGGATGTGCTTAGTTTAAAGGGAAGACGGGGAGCACCAAGTTAGAGGGAAACCAGGTAGGACAGATGATGCCGTGTGTGTGAGAGTATTGATATCGAGCAAATGAGGAATTGCGGGGCAATGCTCGGGAGAGATGTGAGTTGTATTGAGCGTGGAAGTGTATGGAGCAGTGTATGAGGAGCAATTGTGGTTGTGCATTGTATTGAATGAATGAAGAAGCTTGGGAGGAAGGAGGGTGCAGGAAGCACCAGGTGTGATTGCACAGGTGTGCAAGTGAACAGGTGTATGGAGCAGTGTATGAGTGAGTAATGGTGATTGTGTGTTGTGTTGACCGAATGGTCCTGGAGGAAGGAGGGTGCAGGAAGCACCAGGTGTGATAGCACAGGTGTGCCAATACAGGTGAGAATGGTTGTATGGAATACATGGAGTATGGAATATATGGAGTATGGAATGGATGGTATGGAGTGAGTATGGTGGAAACTGTGGAGTGGAGTGGATGGTGCGAAGGTGTGTGTGGGGAGGATGGACCCCATCACGAATACCAGGGGAGGGTAGTTTAAGAGTTAGGTAGAGGGAGTAGGTAAATTGTGGTTGGATATTGGCATCTGTGGTGTATGGTGGAAGAATGGTGTTTGAATGGGTGCATTCGTGTCGTGGAAATGGCTGGGCGTGTGGCCTGTTAGTGTGTGTAGTTGAATGGGCACTCCGCCACTGTTAGGATGTCGGCCAGGTGAGGCCGCAGGTGGGCTCTGGGAGCCGGTAGAGTTGTTGTGGATGGGGCCCGAAGATCCGGAGGACGGACCCGGGTAGCCAGGTGCCAGAGAGGGCACCAAGTGGGGTAAGCGCCAAGGAGGGCCTTCCCCAGTTAGATAGGTTAGGTTAAGGAGCAGGTAAGCTCGGAGGCAACTGCAGTGGTGGAGGTGTGCAGGTGGGTAGACCTGCTGGGAGAGCCACACGACCCAGTCCTGAAATTGTGCAAAGGCACAGGGAGTTGAATCGGGGGAGTGAGACCCCAAATTGATGAAGCACCACAGTTTGGTCAATGGGAATTTGGTTCTTAAAACCGCATAGAGTAGGATTGCCAATGGATTTGCAGGGAAAGACCCCGGGTAGTGTAAAGTGTATTAAAGTCATTTAGAGGATAGTTAGGATTGAAATCTCCTTGCACCATCTGCATCCACTCACCTGAGGTGACAAAGCTCCACACCATGCCATGGTTTGTTGGTTTTATTATTTTTGTGCAAATGTTGGGATTGTGAGACGCATCATGACGTGGGTGTGACATTGTGCTGATGTTCCATCTCTTCCTCCTTATGAGGATTGATGATGAATTGGTGATGGCAAATTTTGGTCAGAGGGATTGTGGTGACGAATTTGGTATATGGGAGATATGGGGAAGGCGTGACGGTAGTGACGAATTTGTAAATGTGTAGGTTTTTGTAAATACGGGGAGGGGCAAGGGGGGGGTATTGTCGGTCACATGTGGGGGGCGTACGGTAGGGACGAGCTTTTCTCCGCTCAGTCTCCAGACGCACCTCATTCTGCATTACCTTGTTTGATGTGTACCCTTGCGCCCTGACCCATTACTCACCTGTCTTCTGTTCCCCTGTCTCCCACCCGAGGACTGTGCTCTCTGGGCACTGAGAGGAGCGTGCGGGGAGGTCGCGTCTGTGAGCCCGAACCCCCGCAACCAGCATGCTTGCATTGATGCACCACTTATGGACCGCCGTTCTGCGGCCAAGCACCACTTTATGGACCCCACGTTTTGGGGCCTGACACCTCTGCTGGGGACCGGCCATGGTGGCCAGGTAATCTCACTGGTGGCCCAGGGTAAAGGTGGCACCTATGCCAAACAGGTGGACCACCCTTAGTTGGCCCCTGTGGCCCTAAATAAAAAGTGGACGCGTTGGTGCCCTTTTATTTCTAAATACCCTTTTATTTCCAAATTGCTTCTCATCTCCTCTTCCTGTTCAGGCTGGAGTTCCCCAAGGTAGTGTTCTGGGGCCTGTGCTTTTTCTGGTCTTCATCAAAAGTGGACGTACCCTTTGGACGTGAGTGGGTGGATGTGAGTGGGCCTGTGTTTTTTCTGGTCTTCATCAATGATCTCTCTGACTCTCTTGAAAATCCTCTCTATCTCTTTGCTGATGACTCTACTCTCTGTCGCTCCATTCCTCATTCCTCAGATCGGCAGTCTGCAGCCTCCTCACTCTCTGCAGACCTGGACACACCTAGCTCGTCTTCACGCTGTTGAAACCAAAGCGTTCAGAATCATTGGAATCTCCCGCGATGAAGCTAACTCCAAGGGCCTTTCACTCACTCACCGCAGGCAGGTTGGTGGCCTTTCCGTCTTCTATAGACTCCTCTCTGGCCTTGCCCCCCCAGCTCTCTCTGGGCTCTGTCCCCCAAATATTCCTACAGGTCGCACAAGATCTGCCTGCAACCCTCTTATGGTTAAACTGCCAAAATCAAGACTTTCTGCTCACCTTCACTCCTTCCCCTTGTGTTTTATACCTCCCCCCCCCTTCCCATGCCTCCTCCCCCCAAGCCCTCTCCCTCCCACACTTCTCCCTGCTCTCAAATGTTGTGGTTGTGTGCTTCCCCTTCTCTCCCCATCTTGTCTTCCGCTCCCTCTTTTTGTATATTTTGTTTGTCTGGTTGATTTGTTTGTGAAATAAATGTTAGCTCTTTCACGAGCCTCGATTCAGTATACAAAAAAAACAAACAAAAAAAAGGCCGCAAGTAGAGGAAACGTCAGGAAGAACATCGGCCCAGCAGAGAAGAGGAAGACCACCACCAGTTGTTTCTTTTGTGTGTTATTATGATGAACTGGTGACTGTTGCACCGAATGGTGCTTTTGGTGCGGTTTTGGTGATTGGTGCTTTGGTGTTGGTGCTGGTGCGTCGATGCAATGTGCACACTGTGTCCTCCCTCCCAACAGGAATTTCTTTTTTTTGTTTCCCTAAAAGAAAAATCACAGGTCCTGGGTTGCGTTTTGTAAATAGTCAAAATAATGTCACTGTAAATAATGCTCCCCCACCGTTTATGTTTAGTTTGAAAATAATTCCGCAATTCGGTTAGCTGTGGCTGTGAAACTGTTAGGCAGGGTGCAACGCAATTAGCGGGACATATTTATTTGTGTTTTAAAATTGTCGCACTCAGGGTCAGGTTAATTGTAGAGGGTTACTACACCTGCGTGTCACACTAAAGTTAAAGTTTTCGGGCCGGGACGTCCCGTGAGGAAGAAGGGTGCAGTGTTGAGGATTTGAGAGCTGTGTGTGTAATTTGTGTCATGAATTCTTGTAAATACCTCAGCTTTGTGTGTAAAGGTCAAAGGTCGTCCTTAGTTAATCCATCGCACACACGTAGTGAATCATAAGTTTCCCTCAGTAGTTATGTCCTTAGTAAATGTCAGTATAAGGCTCTGTGGTCCACTAATTCATTGCGTTGCATCAATTAAATAAGATAGTTCCCCTTTTAAGTTTAAGTTCCCAAATCGCCTCTTCAAAGTGCCAGTAACTTTGGGTGGGGTTTTTGGCATCACCTTCACACCAAGACTCCATTGCACACGAGGTCATCTCGGAGCCGAAGGTGGGAGGAGTCAGCAAAGTGCCAGGAACAAGGCGTGGCTTTGCCAAAGCCTCCTCGAGGGGCAGGATCGGTGAGCCCTCGCGACCAATCGAGGCCGGGGCGAGCTCACCGATGGGCATTCCTAAGAGGCCGGCGGCTTGATCGCGACGCGCATGATAAAAGGGGGCGCGGAAGGACTGCGAGAGGGATGCGGCAGAGACGGCAGCTTGAACCACCGGAGCTTGAACCATCGCAGCTTGAACCATCGGAGCTTGAACCATCGCAGCTTGAACCACCGGAGCTTGAACCATTGCAGCTTGAACCATTGCAGCTTGAACCATCGCAGCTTGAACCACCGCAGCTTTGAGCTTTAACGGCGGCTGCTCACCTCGAGCACACAACAACCGGACCCGCATCCTTCCCGCCCTGAGATCCCACCTCATCCATCCAGCCATCCACCTCCTTCCAGTCATTCATTCCTGCCTTCATCCCCCGTGTAAGTCTGATTGTCGTCCGTCTTTTATGTTGTCCTGGGGTTAAGTAAGATTGTATAGAATAAGCTAGTATTTGCACTGTGTCTTCCTCTTCTTCTTCCAGTTACTTTCGTTATCTTTCCTTCTCCTTGGTTCTTTTTGATTGTGTACAATAACAATAATTAGTAATAAATCCCTGTTCTTCCTACTTTGTCTTCTTCTTCACATTCGGTCGCTTTCAAGGTTTCCAAATTGAGTGTACGTGGCGCGCTTCAGCCAACGCATATGAATCGGGTTTAGCCCCTTTGATAAACGGCTCACGCCGCAGTTCGCTTCGCTCGGCGCAACCTATCTATTACGCTGCGGCCGTGAGCGGGGGGGGGGGGGGGGGGGTTTCCTTGCGTACCGGGAGGCGCTGGTATTTAGGTCATAGGACGGTTGGGCCTAATACCCTACCCAGCGCTGACCGGGCGTGACGTCATACCCTCAGGACCACGTCGGTCAGTCATAGACGAGGGGATTAATCCCCCCTCGATAAAGGGGTAAAGAGGCCGACGTTGGGTTCCACAACAATATATTGAGTGTAGATTGGGGAAATGTGACGTGAGCAGAAGATGAAAAAACATTTTGAAAGCCCTCCCTGGAGGGAAGAATGGCATTGAGCAGACTGAGGAAGTTGGCCGCACAGATGAGTGAAGGGAAGAACAAATGGGTGGAGGTGAGAAGTGGATTTTGGGAGTTTCATTAGAAGTTGGTTACTGGGGAGAGACAGAAAGGAGGCAATAGAAGATAATGAGGTCACCAACCTGACTGTGATGCAGCACTAACAGACCAAGAGATCCAGCTTCATCACAGGACGCTCCAATGATTTTGAACGCCTTGGACTTCCTGGCATCAAGATATCAAGGGTGTCAGGCAGGGGTACCATCTCAAAGCAGAGAGCAATAGTCAATCAAGGTGGCAAAGAAAGACTGGGCATAAATTTAGGATGCCCAGTCAGCAGCTGGCTTTGAAGGTCAACTTGAATGGATCATTTGCCCAAGACATATCGTGGCTGATGGTAAGGCTGAAAAGGATGAAGACCTGAGTTTCTTCAAAAGGTTTGATGAGGAAGTTGATGGATGCGATCGCTAGACGTCTGGTCCTTTCATTAGGAAAGACAGAGTGAGAGTGTGACATTTGTCATGGTTGAAAGACATATTCCATGTACAGGTCCAGCTCCTGATTCCATCAAGGTTTGCAGAGAGGAATAAGGCTGCTGCCTGCCTATCTGCAAGACGAGGATGTTATGGTAGAGGGTTGAGTCATCAATGAAAACATAAGGATGTTTTTTCAGAGGATCAGTGATTGTGAAGTGATTTTTCACCATTGAGAGATTGGACCAAAAACGATATATACAGTCACGTGAAAAAGTAAGTACACCCCGTGTAAAGTTTTGACTTTTTCAACATATTTCAACATACAGCTATTTGATCTGCATTTCAACAATATTGAAAGATGAAGGTGATATAATTTAACAAATATCATGAAACATTTACATTTTTAGTCCATTGTATCTATCTATAATTCCAGTAATCTCTGTGTGTTTGTTTGTTTGTCTGTGACCGCTGTTTCTCGACAACCACGGGTCCGATATACTTTAAACTTGCCAGGTATATTGCTGGGGACCCGAGGATGTGCCTTTTCAAGGTTTCATATTAATCGGACAATTACTTACCGAGCTATGTCCAAAAAACGATTCAACCAATCAGAGAGCAGCGAGCTATCGCGTGTGCCGAACGTGGCGAACACACTCTGCCTCGGATGGCACATTTGAGAGCGTATTCATTTATTTCCCGTCGGCAAACTATGTTGGCGCTATGTTGGCGTTAAACGATGTTTTAAAACTAATTAAAACCCCGGGGGGATTGTCACTGTACTCGCAAGCCGTTCGCCGTTCGCTTTGGCGTTGCGAATGGACCAAAACATTTCATGCACCAAACCATTTCATGTAAAGCGTTCGCCGTTCGCTTTGGCGTTGCGAATGGACCAAAACATTTCATGGACCAAACCATTTCATGTAAATAGAGGGGGGGATATAATTTTAGATATAGATATAGTACGGGCATGCCCTAGTAATTTAAATAAACATAAATGCAAATTTCGCATGTGGAAAAAGTAAGTATGCGCTCTACCGAGTTCCGTTCTAGTTTTAAAAGCTTTTATTGATTTTTCAAAATGCTTCATTAAACCAAGGTTTCTGCAGCGAACTTCACATGCTTTCTTCCTCATCATCTTGATATCTTCCTCCTCTCCATAAAATTATTTTCCAAATCTATCGATCACACAAACACTCGATGCATCACCATCTTACAGCACAATTTGCTCCGTGCGTTCCATAATATTTAATTTTATCAAGGCAATGATAATTTTAAAAAGGGCAAAAACCTTTCATTTCACCAAAGTCTGCCTTCAGTTATGAGAATTGGGGATCATTAGAAGTCCAGTCTGCAGAGTACGCAAGCACATGACCCATTCATGTTTTTCAGTCTGCACCGCTCATGCATCACACAAACTCAGCTGCATGTCCACCTAGAGTCCCTGTATATTAGGTGTACTGGAAAGTAATGTCGTTTTTCAAAGAGGACTACACAGCTTAAAAAACGACATTACTTTCCGGTACTAGGAGGAGTGACAACTTGAAATTTGACGTCAATTTGTATCCATCGTGGAAATGCCAACGTGCCAACGTGCCAAATGCCAACGTGGAAAGAACAACGGCAGAATAAAAGAGATGAGCCATAAGTGAAACAGAAGGGGTTCTCTTTTCCAACTCTTAATTTACTTCCAACAATTTACTTCCACATAAATAAATAAACAAGACGGTCATCATGCAGAGCACAATAATGGTAAAATCCACCCCCCCCCCCCTCCCTCGCCCCCCAAAAATTGCCATGGTTACAATACATCAAATTGTCCGTTTCATTAAGATTTAAATTGACGATCTTAATCAAAACGTGGTTCCATCGGATATGATTACAGCACTCCACATACACGTACACACGCGGAACGACAACTTACCTGGCACAGAAACCAACCCAAAATCGGTTTCCATCTGAGACGAATAACTTATTTTCCCAATTTTTCTTCCTTCTGGCATCTGGATGGAATCTACACATTTTCAAACTCTTCTGAACAATCGGTGCATCCTATGTCACAACATTCTGTCATTTTAAAAAGAATCATGAGCTATCTTGTGCTCATTGAATGAGCTATCCATGGAAACAAAATGGTGTTCATGACCCACATGACTAGAAATTTGTGGGAAGCGTCATGTTGCTACTCCTAGTATATAGGGACTCTACGTCCACCTCTCCATCCCAAGTGTCCTCCTCTCTTTCACCCCCTGTTACTCCTAGTATATAGGGACTCTACGTCCACCTCTCCATCCCAAGTGTCCTCCTCTCTTTCACCCCCTTCCCCTCCCTCCCGGAATGTCTTGCTTCCACTCATCCTGCCACATGTCACACTTCACCACCCCCACCATGTGTCTTGTTCACCCGACCTCAGCCACATGTTTTGCTCTCCCATCTCCTGCTGCATGTCCCTCTTTCGCTCCCTCACCACATCCAGGGCTCCTCCTCCCCTGACTACATGTCCAACCCATCTCTCTCACCGTAAACCCAATCTCTTACTCCAACTGCTTCTTATTTCCTCCAACCCCTCCCTCACAATATGATCCACCAATATTTGAGATCTCCATTCTAATATTTCTGATCTCTCCTTTCAAGTTCCGGTTGACACTCTGAACATTGTTTGTGCAACAGAAACAGTTCTCCCACAGGATGTTTTGGATCCCTCTGTGTCTCTCCCTGGTTATTCTCTGTTCCACTTTGACTCTCCTCTCCCCTGCTCCGAACGTGGTGTTACCATGTATTTCAACTCGTTTTTCAATGTCCATTAGCAAAACGAACCTCTCCAATCACTTTGAAATACGTCTGGTTGTGTACAACTCTCCGCAACAACCTAACGTTTGGCTGTGTGGTATACTGTCCACCCAATGACGACGACACTCTGTAATCCTGTATTTCTACTAACATAGAGCAACTTGTGAAACCTGGTGTTGGCTTAACGGTTAAGGTGCTGGCTTGGGATTTCAGGGTCCTGAGTTCAAATCCCGGTCAGTCATTGAATTAACACCAGGTGGGGTTGACT
This sequence comes from Myxine glutinosa, assembly GCF_964187855.1. Classification (NCBI taxonomy): domain Eukaryota; kingdom Metazoa; phylum Chordata; class Myxini; order Myxiniformes; family Myxinidae; genus Myxine; species Myxine glutinosa. Next base: position 85,236,125 of record NC_136262.1, on the reverse strand, counting down.
CAGCCTGTTCATCCTTCCGAGGTTGGCGAAATGAGTACCAACCTCCTGGGATCAATGTGCCATTCGAGTATCCTGTGTAGGAGTGACAAACTGACCAGGATTGTGCCCAATAGTCAAGAAACTGATTCGGCAGCCATATGCATCTGATGATGCGGGAGTGGACATCATCATCATCATCATCATCATCATCATCATCATATCAACTCGTAATGACTCATCTTAACTCTCTTTCTCATCTGTGGTGATTCCAACTGTCACCTGGCTGCCCATATCTCTTCTTGCTGCTGCAAGGGAGCGACCTCCATGACATGGAATATGGCTCTTTGCACACTCCAACTTGCAGGGTCTTCATACCCTCTCAGAAAAAAATTGGACTTGCCACCATCTCCACAGCACCTGATATTGATTCCGGGTGGGAATATTTTCACAAAACCCTGGTATATTGAATCCTGTGGAGATGGGTTGCAGTGAAGGAGCTCGCTTTCTCAGCTTTAATCAAAGCTAACCTCACCAAGGGCAATTTTATTTCATTTCCAAGCTTTCAAAACAAGTGTTTACTCCATCTTTCAGCACGCTAAAAAACATCATCTTGGAAATCTCAAGGCCGAACACTTCAGCCAGTCTCCATCCTCAAATCGTGGTGGCGCCTTTACAAGTCTGACTCTGGTGTTGGCTCCCACTCCATCTTGTCCCTCTCCTCAAGCTTCAAGCCTGTCCGTCCGGTGTATATATATATGTATGTATGCCCCTCACAAACGTCCACCAATCAGAGCTGATGATCTGGTCACATGACAGGGGGACAGCATTTAGTAACCAATACAGTGGCAATTCTGGTGGCGTTCTTAGCCCGCCACTCTCTCTTCATCGTATCCCGGCACCTCCGGTAGATGGTTACATGAGGTTTTATACACGTTGCCTTCACTTAATCCCTCAATATTACAAAACACCACCCTCCGTATGGTGCACATTCAAAATCCTTAAGCTGATGTGTTGGTACCTACATATTACATCGAGATTGGCTGCCTACTTGCACATGCACCATGCTACTCTATACAGCTCTATCTGTTCTGAGGTAATCTCTAACCCCTTCCATAAACATAGCAATATATACAGATATGTAACATACGTAGCATATGTAACAATATATACATCTAACCTCGTGTGTACTATATATTGTTGCGGTTTTGAGAACCCACACTTCTTGTAAATATCACATCATTAAAGGTTAAGGTAGCAACCCATAGATAGGCCACAAGCAACATGTAGGTCACCATAGGACTTAAGTTATTTCATTGGTATGTGTATAGATAAGGCCATGTTTCCAATAGTTGAATCTGCGTTGTGTCAATCAAATAAGGAGTAGGCCCCATTCCATCCATTTTGGCAGCCTCCCTCTCCAAGCGACGCCATTACGCGCCCTCCTGTCTGTACCCCACGGCCCTCCCAATTGATACGTGCCTTGCCAGCAGCCTTCGCTGCCGGTGAGCTCGCTCAATGCCACCATAAGCCAAGAGGTAAAGCCCGAGAAAGGAGGCAGAGCACAAGAATGGAGGTGTGGCCACGTCAACCTACCATCAGGGCGGGGCCGGTAAGCGATGACCAGCCAACCAGGGCTGAAGTAAGATCGCCTGATAGGCGTGGCTTTTGGGCTGGCGGAGCGATCGCTGGTTGACTTATAAAAGCGCGAGCACAAAGCCCTTTTACAGGACTGGTTGGAAATGCGCATTGAGAAGGACTCTCGTAGGAACCTTGTGCTAAAATGACTTGTTGGAAGGCACTTGTTAAAAGAGGATTTATGCAGCGGCGCTCATTAAAGAGGACTTGTGGGTACATGCGCTTTATCCAAGAGGGCTCGCTGGCATTGGCGTTTCAAAGGACATGGGAGAGGGGGCGTTTGGTACAAGTGTGCAACTATTACGAACGCCGCCAGGACACCAGCCTTCCCTCCATTATATAATTGTCCGTTCGCGTTACACGACACGCGGAGCTGCCTGCCGGGTTTCGTCCGCTGGACCGGAGCCTGGACCGGAGCCGGACTGGAGCCTGGACGTGCTGGTGGCCATCAACCTGTTCCACCCTACCATCTACAATCCCCGTGTGAGTGTCTGTATGTCAGACGGGCCCGTTTGTCCAGGGAATAAGATAAGACTGTTTAAGGCTGCCCTGTGTGCTTCTTCTTCCTCTTTCTATCTTGTACATTTCTTTCGTTTCCTCTTCTCCTTCTTGTACATTTGTAATAAATTGCTGTGTTCTTCCTATTTTCTTGGTTTCCTCTCCATCTGATCCATCAGTCTTTTCTCTCATTGGGTAAGTGTGGCACGATCGCAACCGCTATAATTGGGCCTAGTCCTTGTTAATGGCCCGATTCGCGGCTCGCTTCGCTCAGCGTGTCCACTAACGCCGTGGTTTGGGCGGGAGTTATTTCCTTGCTTCATGGTCGGTGTTAGTAATTAGGTATTAGGACTAAGTCGACCAATAACCCTATTTAATACCGACCGGAAGGAACGTATAACTTCCAGGTCGCGTCGGCCAGATCAAAGGTCTAGGGGATTAACCTCCTCCCCCCCCCCTCCCTTGGTAAGAGAAGAGCCGATGTCCGAGATCCACAACTATATATATATATAGATATATATCTATATATATCTATATATATAAAACACAGTTTGTGTGTGTGTGTGTGTGTGTGTGTGTGTGTGTGTGTAATGTTACCGATAGACTCCTAAACGGAGAGGCTCACGTACTTAATATTTGGCACAGACATGGCCATTGAGC
>NC_136262.1:84981755-85233153 GCF_964187855.1 Myxine glutinosa | reverse complement strand
AGGGGTAGGGGGGAGGGGAAAGGGAGGGAGAGGGGGAAAGGGGAGGGGGAGGGGGAGGGGAAAAAGGGGAGGAGGGGGAAAGGGAGGGGGAGGGGGGAAAAGGGAGGGGAGGGGGAAAAGGGAGGGGGAGGGGAAAAGGGAGGGGGAGGGGAGAAGGGAGGAGGTAGGGTGGAGGGGAAAACGAGGGGAAGGGAGGATGGAGGGGGGAGGGGGAAGGGGGAGGGAAAGGGAGGGCCAGTCAACAATGACATTGCAGTTCTCATGGTCGGAGAGCAGCACAACAATCGTGACATCGTCCTGAATCTTCGCAACAGCATGAAGCGGATTTTGGAGACTCACCGATACTGTGACGCCCTCCAGTACCGGCGTTGCCGGGTGGGGGAAGGGAGACCCGTACATTCCCAACACGTACATTCGCCCTCTCGACTCAAGCTCACTCGGACAAAAGCCTCGCACAAATTACACCGTGAAGGCCCAATGGCCATGTCTATGCCACAAATCAAGTACGTGAGCGAGTCAGGCGCACTGAATTGAAAATATATAGAATGCTCATACTCCGTGAAAAGTGAAGCCAACTGGCGGCGGGGATGGAACATCACGTGATCGCTCTGAGCGAATCAGCGCGCTACTCTGCCACCGGTCAGAATCCGTGTATAATATTCCTCGCTGAAAAAAAATCTATGTGAAACATGCTACTATTTATACTAAATCATGCTAAATGCTAATCATGCTAAAATCTATGCTACTTGCTGTGAGTTTATGGCGGCAAGGAACATCACGTGATCGCGTCACGAACATCATTCGTGATCACGTCATCACGTGATCGTGATCGTCATCAATGAGCACGAATGAGCGAATCAGCGCGCTGCTCTGCCACCGATTCAGATTCCGTGTATAATATTCCTCGCTGAAAAAAAAAATGGATCGAACGATGAAAGAAAAAAAAACCTATGTGGTGTGAATGGCAATGTTCCTCGCTGAAATGTGAAAAAACGCAATCGCTTTTCGCTCTGAAATACGTGCGAACGCGTAACTGAGTTAATGGCGGCAAGGAACATCACGTGATCGCTCTGAGCGAGTCAGCGCGCTGCTCTGCCACCGGTCAGATTCCATGCATAATATTCCTCGCTGAAATGCGCTGAGGTAAAAATATGGTAAAAAAATATTATGAAATAAATTTTTAGGTCGGCCATGTTCTTCCCAGGCTCAATGGCCATGCCTGTGCCAAATATCAAGTACGTGAGCCTCTCCGTTTAGGAGTCAATCGGTAACATTACACACACACACACACACACACACGTACACACACACAAACTGTGTTTTATATATATAGAATTCCTCGCTGAAAAAAAATATATGTGAAACATGCTACTATCTATGCTAAATCATGCTAAATCATGCTAAATGCTAATCATGCTAAAATCTATGCTACTTGCTGTGGCAAGGAACATCACGTGATCGCGTCACGAACATCATTCATGATCACGTCATCACGTGATCGTGATCGTCATCAATGAGCACGAATGAGCGAATCAGCGCGCTGCTCTGCCACCGATTCAGAATCCGTGTATAATATTCCTCGCTGAAAAAAAATATGGATCTAAAGATGAAAGAAAAAAAAACCTATGTGGTGTGAATGGCAATGTTCCTCGCTGAAATGTGAAAAAACGCAATTGCTTTTCGCTCTGAAATACGTGCGAACGCGTAACTGAGTTAATGGCGGCAAGGAACATCACGTGATCGCTCTGAGCGAATCAGCGCACTGCTCTGCCACCGGTCAGATTCCGTGCATAATATTCCTCGCTGAAATGCGCTGAGGTAAAAATATGGTAAAAAAATATTATGAAATAAATTTTTAGGTCGGCCATGTTCTTCCCCAGGCTCAATGGCCATGTCTGTGCCAAATATCAAGTGCGTGAGCCTCTCCGTTTAGGAGTCTATCGGTAACATTACACACACACACACACACACACACACACACACACACACACACACACACACACACACACACACAACTGTGTTTTATATATATAGATATTCAGAGGTTCTCAGGTTCTCACACACACACATTTATAGGTTCTCAGAGGGAACCTCCACCCACTTGCGATACAAGATGTTGTCTTTCAATTCCAGGGTCTGCCACTGAGCCTGAGTAAGTGCACCTTGTTTGCAAGAGAGGTGGCCTATCTAGGTCACGTTATCGGCCGTGAGGGGGTAAAAACGGACCCAGGCAAAATTACAGTGGTAGAGGAGTGGCCCGCACCACGTACCATCAAAGAGGTGTGGGGATTTCTGGTACTCTGCTCCTACTACCGACGTTTTGTGGCGAAATTTGCGGAGTTGGCCCGTCCCCTCCACCAGCTTACGGAGAAGGGGACGTGATTTAATTGGACAAGGGAGTGCCAAGAGGCCTTCCTAAAATTGAAGGGGTGTTTGACATCCGCACCCCTTCTAGCTAACCCCACTAGCGACGGGACATTTACCCTGGACACGGATGCGAGCCAGGAAGGATTGGGCGCGGTTTTGTCTCAGACACAGGAGGGCGTGGAGAGAGTGATTGGTTATTATAGTCGGGCCTTAAGTTGGCCCGAGCGAAATTATTGCGTTACCCGCAAGGAATTATTGGCTATGCTGGCTGCCATGAACCATTTCCACCCGTACCTGTACAGGCGGAAATTTTCGGTTCGAACTGACCATTCCTCCTTGCAATGGCTCCTTCGGTTCAAGGAACCAGAGGGCCAAATTCCAAGGTGGTTGGAAAAGTTGCAGCAGTACGATTTTAATGTGACCCATAGGGCCGGGAAGGCCCATGGTAATGCTGACGCGCTCTCTCGGCGTCCTTGTCTGGGATAAAACTGCCAATTTTGTGCGAGACACGAGGAGAGGGAGCAATTGGGTGATTCTGCCCCAATTCTCGTCATCCGGGCAACCCGGGTGAGAGGGCCAATTTTGCCACTAACCGCAGATGAAGAATTCGGAACTTTGGCATGGAGCACGGCCCAGCAGGAGGATCCCGTTCTGGGGCCGGTGTTCAAATGGGTCAAATTGGGGCAAAGACCAAAGGGGGAAGAGGTCACCCCCCTCAGGGCGCAAACCAAGGCGTATTGGGCTCAGTGGCAGACCCTGGAATTGAAAGACAACATCTTGTATCACAAGTGGGTGGAGGTTCCCTCTGTGGAACCTTCACCTGGTGACAGTCCCTGACAAATTTAAGAACGTCAGCTTACAACAGGTGCATGGTACCCGCTCCGGCGGCCATTTGGGCAGGACAAAGACAACATCTCGGGTCCACCGGAGGTTCTATTGGGTAAATATGGGGCGCGACATACAGGACTGGTGTCGGAGATGCGACGCCTGTTCTGCCAAAAAGGGACCAGCACGGAGGATGAAGGCCCCCCTTCAATTACACCAGGTGGGGGCCCCCCTTGAGCGGGTGGCTATGGATATTCTAGGACCGCTGCCCTGCACCTGCCAAGGTAATAAGTACATCCTCGTTGTAATGGACTATTTCACCAAGTGGCCGGAGGCCTACGCCCTCCCCAACCAAGAAGCCGGGGTTGTAGCGCAGGCCTTCGTGGAAGGATTTGTATGTCGGCACGGAATTCCACAGGAGCTGCACACTGATCAGGGTCGAAATTTTGAAAGCCAATTGCGAAAAGATTTGTGCAGACTCCTGTCAATTCGGAAAACACGGACCACGCCCTTGCGGCCACAATCTGACAGGATGGTGGAAAGATTCAATCAAACATTGATCCAACAACTGGCATTGTTCACCACCACCCGTCAGGATGACTGGGACGAACATCTCCCGTACTTGTTAATGGCCTACCGAACTAGCCAGCACGGAGCCACCGCATGCAGTCCAGCATTGCTTATGTATGGGCGGGAGTTGCGGGCTCCCGCCGACTTGCTATGCGGTCCTGTGCCAGACACCACGGATACACCGCCGAGGGAGGGTTACGCACGTCACCTGGAGGAAGGCATGGAGCGGGTCCATGCCTTCGCCCGCCGCCAGCTCCATCTGGCGGGGGCCAAGATGAAGCGCAGGTACGACCACCGGAGCCAGGGGAGTCAGTACGCTCCGGGGATGAAGATTTGGTTCTTTAATCCCTGGAGGCGGAAGGGTAGGTGCCCAAAACTCACCTCCCCCTGGCAAGGTCCGGGAGTCGTCCTGCGCAAGTCTGTGACGTGGTCGTTAAGATCAAAATGGGGCCACGGGCCCTCCCTCGGATCGTCCATGCCGACCGGATAAGACCTTATGCCTGCGAGCAGGCGCCCTCGTGGATAGCCTCGGCTCTAGATGCCGAGGCAGGACCCAGTACCTCTTGCGACGGGGGCTCGTCGTGTCAGAGGACTGGGGGGGGGGGGGGGTGATAGTAGAAGATGCCCAATGTGGTGGGATGGCAACTCTGCCATCCCTCACAACAGGGGCACATGAGCAATAGCTATGGGGTTGGGCAGTGAAAACTAGCCCGGGAGGGTTAGGATAAAATGATAGGGATCTAGAGAAGATGACCATCGGTAACTGTAGATTTAAGTAGCAACATTTGACAGGTAGTCGGGGACATAGAGAGGTTAGAATGGATGATAATGATGAGGGAGTGCAATAATGTAAGGGGCGACGGGGAAGCGCGAGTTTTAGCAGGTCACCAGGGAGATCAGATGATGCCGTGTGTGTGAGAGTATTGATATCGAGCAAATGAGGAATTGCTAGGCAATGCTCGGGAGAGATGTGAGTTGTATTGAGCGTGGAAGTGTATGGAGCAGTGCATGAGGAACAATTGTGGTTGTGCATTGTATTGAATGAATGGTCCTGGAGGAAGGAGGGTGCAGGAGGCACCAGGTGTGATTGCACAGGTGTGCAAGTGAACAGGTGTATGGAGCAGTGTATGAGTAAGTAATGGTGATTGTGTGTTGTGTTGACCGAATGATCCTGGAGGAAGGAGGGTGCAGGAAGCACCAGGTGTGATGGCACAGGTGTGCAAATACAGGTGTATGGAGAATGGTTGTATGGAATATATGGAGTATGGAATGGATGGTGTGGAGTGAGTATGGTGGAAACTGTGGAGTGGAGTGGATGGTGCGAAGGTGTGTATGGGGAGGATGGACCCCATCAGGAATACCCAGGGAGGGTAGTTTAAGAGTTAGGTAGAGGGAGTAAGTAAATTGTGGTTGGATATTGGCATCTGTGGTGCGTGTGGAAGAATGGTGTTTGGATGGGTGCATTAGTGACGTGGAAATGGCTGGGCGTGTGGCCTGTTAGTGTGTGTAGTTAAATGGGCACTCCGCCACTGTTAGGATGTCGGCCAGGTGAGGCCGCAGGTGGGCTCTGGCAGCCGGTAGAGTTGTGGAATGGGGCCCGAGGATCCGGAGGACGGACCCGGGTAGCCCAGTGCCAGAGGGCATCGAGTGGGGAGAGCGCCAGAGGGCCTTCCCCAGGTAGATAGGTTAGGGTAAGGAGCAGGTAAGCTCGGAGGCAACTGCAGTGGTGGAGGTGTGCAGGTGGGTAGACCTGCTGGGAGAGCCGCACGACCCAGTCCTGAAATTGTGCAAAGGCACAGGGAGTTGAATCGGGGGAGTGAGACCCCAAATTGATGAAGCACCACAGTTTGGTCAATGGGAATTTGGTTCTTAAAACCGCATAGAGTAAGATTGCCAATGGATTGGCAGGGAAAGACCCCGGGTAATGTAAAGTGTGTTAGTCATTTAGAAGGTAGATAGGATGGAAATCTCCTTGCACCATCTACATCCACTCACCTGAGGTAACGACGGTGCTCCACACCATGCCATGGTTTGTTCTTGTTATTTTTTTGTGCAAATGTTTGGATTGTGAGACGCATCATGACGTGGGTGTGACATTGTGCTTTGTTGTTCCATCTCTCCCTCCTTATGCAGATTGATGATGAATTGGTGATGGCAAATTTTGGATTAGAGGGATTGTGGTGACAAATTTGGTATAGGGGAAATATGGGGAAGACGTGACGGTGGTGACGGATTTGTAATGTGTAAATTGTTGTAAATATGGGGTAAGGGCAAGGGTAGGGTAGGTAACAAGGGGGGTGACGTACGGTAGGGACGAGCTTTTCTCCGCTCGGTCTCCAGGTGCACCTCACCTTGCATTGCCTTTATTGATGTGTACCATTGTGACCTTACCCCTCACTCACCTGTCTTCTCTGTCTTCCTTCCCCGACCAATGGATCGTGCGGGAGTCTGCCATTGTGTGCCGGAACCCCCGCAACCAGCTGCTTGCATCGATGCACCACTTATGGACCACATGTCTGTGGCTGAGCACCACTTATGGACCCCACGGGTTGGGGCATGGCTCCTCTGCTGGAACCGGCCATGATGGCCCGAGATCTTGCTGGCGGACCTCGGTACCGTGGCACCTATGCCATACAGGTGAACCACCCCTAGTCGGCCCCTGTGGGCCATAAATAAGGATGGACACGTTTTGTGCATTTTCATTTTATTATGTCGAAATCGGCCGCCAGCAAGAAGAACATGAAGAAAGACAACATCTGGAAGAACATTGGCCAGCAGAGGGAGCCGAAGAGCAAGAGCACCAGGGGTTTGTTTTCTTTATTATTAACTGTGGTGACTGTGCACTCCGGTGCGTTTTGGTGCATTATAGTGCTTTGATGATGGTGCTGGTGCATCGATGCAGCGCAGGCTGTCTCCCCCCCCCAAAAGAACAATCACAGGTCCTGGGTTAGTTTTGTAAATACAATTAGCGTCAATTGTAAATAATGCTCCCCACCGTTCATGTATAGTTTGAAGACAATTCCACAATTCGGTTAGCTGTGGGCGTAAATCTGTTAGGCAGGGTGCAATGCAGCAGGGGGACATACTTATTTGTGTTTTAAAACGGTCACACTCAGGGTCAGGTTAAATGTAGAGGGAACTACACCTACGTGCCACACTAAAGTTAAAGTTTTATAGGCCCGAGGACGTGCCTAGAGGATGAGGGTGCAGTGTTGTGGATTTGAGAATTGTTGGAAATATCACCCTGTGTAGTGTAATGAGAATTGTTGTAAATATCACCCTCCGTAGTGTAAAGGTCAAAGGTCGTCCTCCTAGTTAATCCATATACATGCACGTAGCAAATCATATATCCTTCTAAATAGTTATTTCCTTATTATGTGTATTAGTTTAAGGCTGTGTCTTCCATTAATTGACACTGCATTGCACCGAATTCAAATCTGATAGGTCCCCTTTCATTTCTCATCCCAGCGGTGCGAGTGGTTTTCTACCCCGCAAGACGCCATTGGCCATGTGCTCTGTCTCGGAGAAGAAGGGGGAGGAGCCGCCAAATCACGGGCGTGGCCTGCCCCTCGTCACCAGGAGGTGGAGCCAGGAAGCCCTCGCGCCCAACCAGGACTCAGTGGGTATGGCTTGGTAGGGCGTGGGATATAACCCACGGCGGGACGCCCCCACCAGAGATGAGATGCGAGAGATGATTGAGGGAGAGCCGAAGCACGCGCAGCTTTGAGACCACCGCAGCTTTGAAACCACCACAGCTTTGAGACCACCGCAGTTTTGACCACGGCAGCTTTGAGCAGTGACGGCAGTTGCAGCCCCGAAGCAACGTCGCCGTACGAGACGGTTGAGGAGAGTCGGCGGCTGCTCAACTCGAGCCGCGATCATCCCAACCACCCGCATCCTTCCCGCCTCGTGATCCCACCTCCTCGTCCGTCCAGCCATTGCTCTGCTCCAGCTGAACCTTCCTCTCCTTCCCGCCATTCGTTCCTGCCTTCATCCCCCCGTGTAAGTCTGCTTGTCGTCCGTCTTTTATGTTGTTCTGGGGTTAAGTAAGACTGTTTAGTATAAGCTAGAAATTACTCTGTGTCCTTCTGGTCCTTCCCTCCTTCTGTAAATTATTTTCTTATCCTTCCTTCTCCTTGGTTCTTGTGATTGTGTAAATAATAGTTAGTAATAAATCATATTTGTATTTCCTACCTTCGTTCTTCTTCTTCATGCTCGTCCAGTCGTCTTTGTGATTTCTCCATTGGACACCGGTGGCGCGATTTTGGCCAACGTTTCAGGATCGGGTTTAGTCTCTGTTAATGGTTCGTGCCGTGGTTGCTAAACCGCTCGGCAATTGACATCTGTCCGCGGTCGCGAACGAGGTTGCGCACCTGCCTCTCCGGAGGGAGCTCGTGAAACTTCAGGACTCACGTCGGTCAATCAAAAACAAGGGGATTAATCCCCCCCTTCTTAAGGGGAAAAAGGCCGACGTAGAGATCCTTAACAATATATATATATATATATATATATATATATATATATATAATATTATATATATACAGTGGTACCTCGGCTTACGAGTTTAATCCGTTCCGTGACGGAGCTCGTAAGCCAAATCGCTCGTAAGTCAAAGCAAATTTTCCCATTCAAATGCATTGAAATGCTATTAATCCGTTCCAGCCTCAAAAAAAAAACACCAATTTTTTTTGTTAGGTGCTTTTAAATAACAAAAATGTACTTTATAAATAACAAATAATGTATAAACAAGCACGACCTCGTATATACTGTACATAATACAAGAGAATGTAAAGAAATAAACTGGACCTCTATCCATGAAGATATGGAGAAGTTGTTGTTTGTGTGGTTGAAGGAGAAGCAGCTCGCAGGAGATACCGTGACCGAGAGCATCATGTGTTTGAAAAGATTGAAACTCGGATATCGAGCACGGACCACGAGGTGTTTTTTCTTTTTTCTTAATCTCGGTTTCAGTGAACTTTTGCTCTGTGCTCACGTGTACTGTACCTGTACCTGTAATGGTACGTCAGAGGATGGCACCTGTTGTCATCATATTAAGTGCAAGATGTTCTGCATCGTAAGTTGGTACACCGTGGTCTTTCGGCGGTGTTTAAGCCGGCCGTCTTGGCTTCTGTCACCATTGGCATTGAGTCTTTCGATGTAGGTAGGTCGTTGTGTGCCGGTGCCTTGGCCGAATTCCTTCATTGCTGCATTGTTAGCTCACCTGGTTTTTTATACCACATCTTTGGTTATCGGACCAGCGAATGACGTCATCTCCAAAGTATGGCTTATTCTCACTTGTCTTGGACGATCTTCTACTTCTAGCCTTCCACCGTGCATTTGGTGTCCACTGTACTTACTGTACAGTGCCTGGTAAAATTGATGTAATGGGTTTTTGACCGTCAACGCCATGAACCGTCATGAACCGTCAACGCCATGAACCGCTAACACTCAAAAGCCCATTTATCGCGCCTTATAAAGCAAAACGCAAACCGAAAGCCATGCCTCTCAAGCGAGGCGTGCTTCCGTGGTCACGTGATCCACAGGTGTAGCTCATTATACCCGCACGCGCGACACGCTTTGGCGGTCACGTGACCAGCCACTCTGGAGGCGGGGATCCCCGCCGATGACGTCACCGGCTGGAGCAAGGAGATTCCTCGCTAATGTATTTCGACGATTGCGTGTTTTATATCCAAGCAGAGATGCTTTCACGGCAAGATAACCACGTGACCGGAACCGGAAGCCACAACCGGAAAATTCAAAAAAATAAATTTTTTGAGCTCGTACATCGGATCTCGGCTCGTATCCCAAAGCAACAAACCGCCCGAGCGACGGCTCGTATCCCGAAAAACTCGTACGTTGGGGCACTCGTAAGCCGAGGTACCACTGTATATATATTGTTACGGTACGCGGTTAAGGATGTTATATTTGCCGAGCCGAGGCTCCGCGACCGAACAGTTGTTCCCCGACTAAACCCGATTCACCCAAACGTTGGCCGTATCGCGCCACAGATATTCAATGGGGAAAAGACTAAGACGACGAATGCGAAGAGGAAGAAGAAGAAGACGTACAGAAGAGTAATGGGGTTTATTATTATTTACACACATAAGCAAAAAGAGCAGTCACGGGTATTTACAGCGGACATGAAAACGCAGGTGACACAGTGAAAATTACTAGCTTATACAGACTTAGTTACTACCCAGGACAGCACGAACAAAACAAACTCACGTACGCAAATGGGGAACTTGCAGGCAGGAATGGCTGGAAAGGATGAGCAGGTGGGATCACAGGGCACAGCGAGCAGGTCCACTCCGGGCGGGAAGCAGGGAGCCGGCAGCTCCTTGTAATCCGCTTTACAGCGCACGCCGGCAGCTCCTGGTATTCGGCTTTACAGCGCACGCCGGCAGGGTCACTCGCTGCCCCGTCAGGGCTTCACGCGGCTCGTTAAAACGGGGCTGGACTCCTCTGCCGTATCTCTCGTGTAGCTTGTTCGTAAAAGTTCCTCTGCTTTCTCTTGGACCCTTTCTTTTTTTGTGTACCTCTCCACGCAGCTCAGCTCGTATATTCTTCCTCTCACTTCTCTCCAGCGCGGGACTGACACGCCCTCCTCGGTTTCGGTACCGCCCTCCCCCCCCCCGTGCTCTGTTTCGTGACCTTGTATGGTAATCCCACGTCTTGTCTCCTTATTTGGGCATGGCGCCGACGGCACGCCCCTCGTGGCGAGCCACGGGCTTGTTTCCTTATTTGGGCATGGGGTTGAACAGCCCCGCCCTTCGTGGCGCGCCCTGGGCTTGCCTCTCCCTGGCGCCCCCGCCCCTCCTGTTCAAACAGAGCACGGAGCACATATTCACTATCGCAGCGAAATGAGAGGGCGTGCACCCCACGCTTGTGAACTGCTTTACCCACAGATGGAGAGTTTGGCTGGGAAATGGAAGTATTGAAGGGGAGCTATTCTTAATTGATTCGGTGCAATGGAGTATTATTTTAATGGAAGACAAGGCCTTACCCTAACACACATAATAAGATATAAGCTACTGAACAAGGGTTTTATCGGGTCCTGCAATGTGGTGTTTCATGGAATAACTACCGGGACGCCCTTTTTACTTTTACACAACTCTGGAGGCAGGAGGGGCCATATTCAAACAATGTTCATCACCATTTCCAACACAATACAACACAATCAAAACTAGAACGGGCACTCGGTAGAGCGCATACCTTCGCCGCAGCTATGGTAAAAATACGATTTTGACCTTTTCGTGACCTTGACCTTGACCTTTGACCCGATTGCTCCCAAAATCTAATCAAATGTGTCCCGTATAATAACCAATCATCCCACCAAATTTCATGCAATTCGGTTGAATACTTTTTGAGTTATGCGAATAACATACACACACACACACAGACATACAAATAAATACACAGCGATCAAAACATAACCTTCCGCTTTTGCGAAGGTAAAAATGCAATCCTCATATCCGCAACAATATATATATATATATATATATATATATATATATATATATATATATATATATATATATATATATATATATATATATATATATAATATTATATATATATATATATGTATATAATATTATAATTCATGAACATTACTGTTTCTGAATAATTTTTCAGTTATTGCTGTGATCTAGGGAAATACAGCCAGTGTTTAACTTTTTCCATGTGTTTTTTTTGTAGATTATAGGCAGCCAGCTAATAGGTCTGTAATCTCTGAGGTCTTCATTATTCTCCTTTGTTATGCAGAAGTATTATTATGGCATTGTTCCAATAATCTGGTACTTTGTTTTGCTTTATGCATTCTGCAAAAAAAGAAAAGAGAACATCAAACCAAATGAAAGTCACAGAAGACCATCTGCATAATTTGTTGATGTGTCTTTCATGTATGTGTTTAAATAATGCATCGAGTTCAAAAATGGCTGTGAATCGGTGAATGATCTTGAGCGTTCTCACAAGCAACCACTTGTTGTAAGTTGATCTTTTTTTTTTTGTTGGACAGCAAATTGTGCTCTATTTCTATTGTCGACAACAGTGAATATTGATGCCACTTCTTGAACCACTAAATTTGGAGAATTGCTTCATTATTATAATTGAAATTGTTGAATAATTAGATTCAGCATTGGATGTGGATCCATTAATTTATTCTCATTGTTATTTCAACATGGTTAGTGAAATGTAGACATCAAAGGTTTCCATTTGATCAAAAGACAACTCATGTGGCTATTGCGACAGCGCTCCGGGAACACTACCAGGGTGAGTGAGATGATTTATTGAAGAAAATTGTGACATGTGGTGAGATCTGGATCCATCATAAATTTTAATGTTAGAGGCAAAGCAAGCCTGCATGGAGTGAAATCACTGGGACGCCACCAAACTATTCCAGATTCCACCCTTGCCTAGAAAGCTTATTGCAATAGTGTTTGGGGGATCTTAACGGTTTAAACCATGGGGAATTTATTTAAAGTGCAAAACTATCAATACACAGTAGTACAATGACTTGTAGTGCTTTGAAGTAAGAATGACGTGACTTTACTGCAAGATAATGTTCACCATCAAATAACAAAACTAACTACTACCACTCTAGTGGAGATGGGTTGGGAAGCTCTAAGGCCTAAGCAATCCCCTACATGGTCAGATTACTCAACTTGTAATGTTTGTCTCTTTGGACCACTGAGATAACATTTAGATAGCAGTATGTTCATATGAATGATCAATATGTCAATGCACACATGGCTACGTTCCTGACCCAAAAGAAGAGTTCATAGACCACGATGCCCTGTGCAGTGTTCGAGTATATACAGTTTAAATTTTAATAAAAATAGTGATTTTAAAGATAGGTAAAAAAAAATTTGGGAACTTTAGCACTACGTACTGAATTAGTCATATACACTGTAATGAGACCACGTTGAGTCACAGTTTAGGAGATGGAAGCTCTATTTATCAGCATAGAACGCAGCGTCAATCGGCATCGTATGCTTGACAGCTCCTACTACATAGACCATCCTATATAAATCGTCTGCAGACTGCAACTGTACTGCAACACTGGAGGTTCTTGGAAGCATTATGAAGGCAATACTTGTTCTACAGTGTTCAATTATCTATCTATAATTCCACTAATCTCTGTGTGTGTGTATGCGACCGCTGTTTCTCGACAACTACCGGTCCGATATACTTTAAACTTGCCAGGTATATTGCTGGGGACCCGAGGATGTGCCTTTTCAAGGTTTCATATTAATCGGACAATTACTTACCGAGCTATGTCCAAAAAACGATTCAACCAATCAGAGAGCAGCGAGCTATCGCGTGTGCCGAACGTGGCGAACACACTCTGCCTCGGACGGCACATTTGAGAGCGTATTCATTTATTTCACGTTGGCAAACTATGTTGCCGCTATGTTGGCGTTAAACTATGTTTTAAAACTAATTAAAACCATTTCATGTAAATAGAGGGGGGGGGGGGGGGGATTGTCACTGTACTCGCAAGCCGTTCACCGTTCGCTTTGGCGTTGCGAATGGACCAAAACATTTCATGGACCAAACCATTTCATGTAAAGCGTTCGCCGTTCGCTTTGGCGTTGCGAATGGACCAAAACATTTCATGAACCAAACCATTTCATGTAAATAGAGGGGGGGGATATAATTTTAGATATATATATAGTACGGGCATGCCCTAGTATAATTAAATTGAAATAAAAGTTAAAGGGGGATTAAAGGTGAAAAATGAATTAATTCCGGGTTTTACCGCCGTTTCACCGAATGAGTATTACAGCACACTATCTAACATGTTACTTTAGTTCTTAGTGCATGTTGTTTGTGTCCTTTATAACATCCTTAAGAAAATATGTTTCCTATTTCGAATGATTTTCAATTCTGTGTGAATGCCAGGCAGGTAGACAGACTAAATTTTTTTATCTCACTCCTCCACGCATGCGTGATCAGGACAAATTCAGAGCCAAAGTATGGTAAAACGAGAAACCTGTCTTCTTATTCATGTTCCGATTTGTGTTCAAAATGCAGCATTTGATTTAAACAAGTTGTCTCTCGATCATAAACTGACGACAAGACGGGCGAACCAATTGCTCAATTCCGCTTTTCACTTTGTGTGTGAGGGGTAACAATTCTGTGAGTAGGGTTCAAGACCGTCAATAAAAACAAACAATCCAATAGCCTCAAGGTACTATTACATCGATGGACAATTGCGTATGTGTCTTCGGGTAATACCTTGAGATTTAGGTGAATTTTCATCAACCTCCCTGATCATGTCGCTCCATAACTCATCCCTCAGTTCGGCAGTCTGCAGCCTCCTCACTCTCTGCAAACCTGGACAAAATCGCAGACTGGTCAAACAAGTGGAACATGTCTTTCAATCCTGACAAATCTCACACTCTCACTTTGTTTCTCCGAAAAGACCGACTAAACAACCCTCAAATCTACTTTCTCAACAATCCTCTTCAAGAAGTTCTGTCACTCAAGCTTTTGCATCTCACTATGTGCTATGATCTTTCCTGGGAAAACCAAATTTCCAAGCTGGCCTCCAAAGCCAGTCGCCGACTGGGCATCCTCCGTCGTGCGAAGTCCTTCCTTGGCACACCTGAGCTCCTCACCACATACAAGGCTTTCATCCGCAGCTCAATGGAGTACTGCTCTCCCCTCTGGGCCGGTGCTCCTGCCTCACACCTCGCTCGTCTTCACGCTGTTGAAACCAAAGCTTTCAGAATCATTGGAATCTCCCGTGATGAAGCTAACTCCATGGGCCTTTCACTCACTCACCGCAGGCAGGTTGGTGGTCTTTCTGTCTTCTACCGACTCCTCTCCGGCCTTGCTCCCCCAGCTCTCTCTGTGCTCTGTTCCCCAAATATTCCTACAGGTCGCACAAGATCTGCCAGCAACCCTCTTATGGTTAAACTGCCAAAATCAAGACTCTTTATTCACCTTCACTCTTTCATTCCTCTTTTCTCCCACCTCTGGAACAAATTCCCTCACTCTCTTCAATCCCACTCCTCCCTCCAGGTCTTTGAAACATCTTTCCACCACCATCTCTTATCTTCCCCCATCCAAAACCTTGATCTGTTCTACACCCGTTAATTCACCCCAGAGCCACTTTTTTGAAATACCGACTTCTTTCCTGGAAGTCCGAGCAGTGTCCATGTGTTTTTTTTTTTTAACTCTCCCACTCCCCCCCCCCCAACCCTTCACATGCCTCCTCCCCCTGAGTTATCTCCCTCCCACAGATCTCCCGATGTCCCTGCTCTCCATCTTGTTCTCCTGCTCCCTTTATCATATGTTTTATGTGTCAGTTTGTCTTTTTCGTGATCAATGTTGGCTCTTACACGAGCCTTGACCTTCTTTACAACAACCAAAAAAATGTTCATTGTTTTTCTCGAGAAGAGCAAAACTCATGGAAGAGCAAGGTTGTGCTGACAATAGGCTAGTGAGGCAATAATGGCACACAGCCATAAAGCAAATGAACAAGCATGAAATGGCGGGGGAGAGAGAGAGAGAGAGAGAGAGAGAGAGAGAGAGAGAGAGAGGGGGGGGGGGGGGGGGGATGGGAGGAAACACTGAAACCAGCCTCTAAGAGGGTTGGGTTAGAAAGGGTCAATAGGGGTAATAAAGATCATGGGTGGGGATGGGAGATGACATAAGATGGCAGTGCACTGCCTACGTGAAGCTACATTAGCATTATTGGCACCAGTTCCAAAATGTGTGTCTGCACAGCCCATGGTTTTAGCTTTGTTGGAAGGCGTACATGCTTGACTAGTGCACCGAAATGGCCTTAGGTTGTTCGACAAAGTTGCCTAATGTATATACATATATCATTTTAAAGTCTAATTTAACAATAATTTGATGTGTGCATTATGTTCAAGTTAGACACGATTAATCCTGTTCACAACTTGTGTTGTCTCTTCATCCTGTGTCTGTCTGTGTGTTCTGCATGTTGTTGTCAAAGAGCCATGCTTCTTTCTTATATCGACTCCTTATAAAGGTTTATGTTCGTATGATGGTCATCCAGCTAGTTCACATATAAATTATTTGATGGCTATGATTACAAAGGAAAAGAACCACCTTGAGAGGCCATTTTTCCCCACAGAGCAGGGGTTGGCCTATTTCAGGCACCTTGGACCTTTTTTTTTTGAAGCAATGTTTTATGGCCGAATGCCCTTCCTGCCGCCAACCCTGTTAGTTCGCCTCTTGCAACACACAGGGAATTACCAGTGAATTGGTACTCAAATTGCCGACCTCGGAAGGATGACAGGCTGAGTCAACCGCCCTGGCGTTAATACAGCGATTGACAGAGATTCGAACCCAGGATCCTAGGTTATCCCAAGCCGGCACCCTAACCACTAGGTTAACACCAGGCTTGCTATGATTACGTAGGTTAACTTCTATTATATGGGGGGAAGGTGAGGGGGCACAACTTTCCGTCACTTCCGGAAATCGATGGCTGCCGCCATTTTAGTGTGGCAGAATCATCCCCTTGTTGCTAAAGTGTTGTTTCCACCACGCTACAATGGTGGCAGCAGTCACTAACTAGAAGTGATGGATAGTTGCGTCCCACCACCAATATCAACCATTACTGACGTCGTCTTCATATATTATATAATGCCAAGTGTGGTATCTGTCCGTGTGTTTGTATGTTTGCATGTTCGGCTGTCTCCCGTTTCCGGCGACAGCTCCGTTTGAAAGGCTTCAGACACAGGCAAAGCTCAAAATTCAACCAAAAGAAATGCATGATAACAAATGAGATACATTTTTAAAGTATAAATGCAACATGGAATAGCAGTTTGTTTATTAACAGTGCGTCGAGATACGACCTTGGCTGTCATGACAACCTTGCAATATTAAGCAAGTACATAAGGCGGAACGCAAGTGCTGTTCACTGCCTTTGGACGGAACCAGACATCTGCTGTGGAGGAGGGGAAGGCACCTGCCTATCAGCACCCGCAAGGCGCCATCCATTTGGTGGGAGGCGGGCAGGCTAGGCAGAGATCTCTGGTGGAGGACGAGGCTGTACAACTGACTACAACGCACTACTCTGACCTCCCCCCCCCTCCCCCCTTCCCCTTACCCAAACTGTATCAGGGCCGGTACCATATATATATATATATATATATATATATATATATATATATATATAGATATATATATATATGTGGCGGACACAAAAGCCCACTGGCGTGGTGACATCATTCCACGCACCAAGTGGGCGGTGGCCACGCCCGAGGGGTAGGCGTGGCCTCATGATATACACCGGGCGACCAGCCCGGAGCAGTTCAGTGTTACAGTGTAGTCTTACAATAAAGACGTTTATATGTTACCGCTTGTCCGCTTCCTCCTTGCTCACAAGCAGCGCGCGTAACGCCGCGCTTTATTGGTGACCCTCGACGTTGGATCTGCCGGAGCGATCCTTCCACACGCGACGCCATCGCCATGGCCGACTTCGTCAAACTTCCGGAACTTTGGGAGGCTCAGGCCGAAGTCTGGTTCGTCCAGGCCGAAGCCCAATTTCAGCTTCGGCACCTCACCGGCGATGACACGCGCTATTGCCACGTCGTCGCCTCCCTCGGGCCCGGCACGGCCGCTCGAGTTGTGTCCGTCCTTCGCCACCCACCGAAAGGCCACAAGTACGAGGCACTCAAGCGGCTACTCCTAGCCACATTCAGCCTCACGGACGACGCATGGGCCGACCGCCTCCTGGATCTCCCCGAGCTCGGTGAGACGCGCCCGTCGGTCCGAATGGACCATATGCTGTCACTGTTGGGCGACGAAGCCCCCGGTTCGCTATTCTGGGCGCTTTTCCGTCGCCAACTTCCAGCGCAGGTTCGCCTCGCGTTGGCCGGGACCAGGCTAACGGAACCCTGAGCATTGGCGGCCGAGGCGGACAAGTACTTCGCCGCTTCGGACACGCGGGCGAGCGTCGGCGTGGCCGTCACGGCCTTCGACGCTGATGTTCAGCAGCATGTTCCACAGCATCAGCTTCTACAGCACGCTGATGTTCAGCAGCACGCTGATGTTCAGCAGCATGCTGATACGCACCTCGTGAACGCCGCCACGCCCCGCCCACCGCCGCGGCGAAAACCGCCACCGCGGGGAAACCCGTCGACTCCACCGGCCTGGCGGAGCCAGCCGCGCTCCTCCAGCTCCACCACCTGGTGCTGGTTCCACGCCAAGTTCGGCCACGAAGCTCGGCGGTGTCATCCGCCGTGCTCCTTCAACGGGTCGGGAAACGTCCGGGCCAGCGCTCAATAGTGGCGATGAGCGCCGGCCGTTCGAGCAGCCTGCTGTTCATAACGGACACCTTCTCCGGGCGCCGTTACCTGTGCGACACGGGACCGCAGGTGAGTGTCATTCCCGCCGGCACGTCAGACAAGCACGCCGCGGGTGGGGGCCCCGCGCTGCTTGCCGCGAACGGGACGCCCATCCGTACGTACGGAAAACGCTGCCTCTCTCTGCGGTTTGGAGGGCAGGTTTTCCGATGGACGTTCGTCACCGCCGACGTGCCCATGGCACTGCTTGGCGCGGACTTCCTGTGCGCTAATGGGCTCCTGGTCGACGTCAAGCGCAGACGGCTTGTCCAGGCCGAGACGTTCAGCTCGCTCGCTTGTGCGTTGCCCAGCTCAACGAGTGGCTTGCCAAGCGGCTTGCCGAACGATTCGGTTCCGGCCACGTTGGTCTGTATGCTTCCGGCAGCGGACGCATTCACCCGCCTCCTCGCCGGCTTCCCGGCCCTCACGCGGCCCACCTTCTCGGCGGGGGCCGTCAAGCACGGGGTGGCCCATCACATCCCCACCGTCGGGCCACCGGTCTATGCCCGGGCACGCCGCCTTGAGCCGATGAAGCTGGCGGTGGCAAAAGCGGCGTTCGCTACCCTTGAGCGACTCGGCATCGTTCGGCGCTCAGAGAGCGCTTGGGCGTCGCCGCTGCACATCGTGCCGAAGCCCGGCGGGGGATGGCGACCGTGCGGGGCTATCGCCGTCTCAATGACGCCACGACTCCCGACCGCTACCCCGTCCCCCACATTCAGGACTTTTCCGCCCGTTTGGCGGGCAGGTCCTTCTTCTCGAAGGTGGACCTCATACGCGGCTACCATCAGGTCCCCGTCAGGCCGGAGGACATCCCGAAGACGGCGGTCATCACGCCATTCGGACTCTTCGAGTTCCTGCGCATGCCCTTCGGTCTGAAGAATGCGGCTCAGGCGTTCCAGCGACTGATGGACAGCGTCCTGCGCGACTTGGATTTTGTCTACGTCTACCTGGACGATATCCTCTTCGCCAGCGCGTCACGCGAAGAGCACCTACGCCACCTCCGCACGCTCTTCGAACGCCTGGGCCAGCATGGCCTGATTGTGAAACCCGCAAAGTGCCGGTTCGGCGCCGCCACAATCGATTTTCTGGGGCACCGTGTCACCAGGCACGGAGCCGTCCCCCTGCCGGCCAAGGTGGAGGCGGCGAAGGGGTTTCCGCGCCCCCGCACGATCAGAGGGCTGCAGGAGTTCCTGGGCATGGTGAACTTTTACCATCGGTTCCTGCCCCGTATCGCCCAGCTCCTGCGCCCCCTGCACGAAGCTCTCCGAGGTAAGCCGGGCAAAGGCGACGTTACCTGGACCGAGCAGATGGACACGGCGTTCACGGGCGCGAAGCTCGCCTTGGCTAACGCCACCATGCTCGCGCACCCGGCGCCCGATGCACCGATCGCCCTCACCACCGATGCCTCGGACTACGCGGTGGGCGCGGTGCACGAGCAATGGGTGCGTGGAGCTTGGCAACCGCTGGCGTTCTTTAGCCGGCAGCTTCGCCCGCCCGAACGCCGTTACAGTACCTTCGACCGCGAGTTGCTCGGACTTCACTTGGCGGTCAGGCACTTCCGCCATCTGCTCGAGGGCCGGGCGTTCACTGCCTTCGTCGACCACAAGCCGCTGATCTTCGCGATGGGCAAGGTCACCGAGCCGTGGTCGGCCCGGCAGCAGCGTCACCTCTCGGCCGTGTCCGAGTACACGACGGACATCCAGCACGTCGCGGGGAAGGACAACCCGGTGGCAGATTGCCTTTCCCGGGCCGTCGCCCACGCAGTCCACCTCGGCATCGACTATGCCCGGATGGCAGCGGACCAGGCCGCTGACCCCGACGTCCAGGCCTTGCGGACCGCCGTCACGGGCCTCCGCGTCACCGAGGTGCCGTTCGACGGCGCGGGCGTGGCCCTCTTGTGCGACGTCTCCCTCGGGCGTCCTCGCCCCATTGTGCCCGCGGGCTGGCAGCGCCAGGTGTTTGACGCCATCCACGGCCTGTCCCACCCGGGCGCGAGGGCCTCCCAAAGGCTGATCGCCGACAAGTTCGTCTGGCATGGCCTCCGGAAGGCCGTCCGCGGCTGGGCCAGGACGTGCCTCGCGTGCCAGCGCGTCAAGGGGCACCGGCACACCCAGGCCCCGTTGGCCCCGTTCACGGTGCCGGAACGCCGGTTTGACCACGTCCACATGGACCTGGTGGGACCTCTGCCCCCCTCGCGGGGTTTCACCTACGGCTTCACCATGGTGGACCGCACCACCCGGTGGCCGGAGGCCGTGCCCTTGGCGTCGACAACGGCGGCCGATGTCGCGCAGGCTTTCATCGCCACCTGGGTCGCCCGGTTCGGCGCCCCCTCAGACATCTCATCCGACCGCGGCCCCCAGTTCACCTCGGAGCTCTGGGGGGCGGTTGCGCAGGGGCTCGGGGTCCGGCTGCACCGAACCACGGCCTACCACCCCCAGGCTAACGGCCTGTGTGAGCGATTTCACCGCTCATTGAAGGCCGCGCTCCGGGCCACCCTCGGCGACGGCGGCTGGGTCGACAGGCTCCCCTGGGTCCTGCTGGGCCTCCGGACGGCGCCCAAGGAGGACCTGCGCGCATCCGCGGCGGAGTTGGTCTTCGGGCAACCGCTGCGGGTGCCGGGCGAGTTCCTCCCCGACTCCACGGCACCATGGTCCGCGGCACAGCAGCGCTCCGCTCTGCAAGAGACCGCCCAGAGGTTCGCCCCGGTGCCAACGGCATGCCACGGGCACCCACCGACGCACGTCGCCCCGGAGCTTCACACGGCGGAGTACGTCTTCGTCCGCCACGATGCCCATCGGACACCACTGCGGCCCCCGTACGACGGGCCTTTCCGCGTGCTGGAGACCGGGGCGAAGCACTTCACCCTGGACATCGGCGGTACTCCTGACCGCGTTTCGGTAGACCGCCTCAAGCCGGCCCACCTCGATGTGGACCATCCACCGCCAGTGGCCCGACCCCCACGTCGGGGCCGCCCTCCTGCGGGCGGACCCACGGCACCGCCCAGCCCCGCCGCCACGCCGCCCCCCGGTCCTGCACCCATCCCAGGGGCAGCCAGGGGCATCCCACCTGGCATCCCTGCACCCCGGACGCCGCCGATCGCCAGGGGGCGCTTCGGCCGGGTCATTCGTCTGCCCCGCAAACTGGCCCTCCAGGTGCGCGGGAATTCTGGGGGGGCGCGTGTGGCAGACACAAAAGCCCACTGGCGTGGTGACATCATTCCACGCACCAAGTGGGCGGTGGCCACGCCCGAGGGGTAGGCGTGGCCTCATGATATACACCGGGCGACCAGCCCGGAGCAGTTCAGTGTTACAGTGTAGTCTTACAATAAAGACGTTTATATGTTACCGCTTGTCCGCTTCCTCCTTGCTCACAAGCAGCACGCGTAACGCCGCGCTTTATATATATATATATATATATATATATATATATATATATATATATTGTTGTGGTTTTGGAATAAAGGTTAATTCCCCCTCTTAGTTAGTTGCACCACAACATGTAGCCTCGCTTAGTTCAGTTATTTCTTAGTAAATGTAAGCGTAGTCCTTTCCTGTGTTTAGTTTTGCGTTGAGTAGGCCAGTGAGCTGAGGTGTTCTTTTGGCGCTTTGCTTTGGTGCTTTGGTTTGGCGCAGAAATGCCACGCGGCAGGCCTGAACAAGTCTACCGAGGCCGAAGGGAGGGCGCGGCAGGAGGAGTGGTCGGTAAGCACGAGCCGCCAATCAGGGCTCGAGGGGAGTGGCTAACCACGACGACCAGAGGCGGGGTTTGGAACATTCGAGTCGGGCCGGGGCGGAGCCATAAAAAACTCAGTCCCGAGTCCCCCCACCTCGGAGAGATGAGTCGCGCAGCCCATGAGCTCGGTTGAGTAAGAAGTTCCCGTTGAGTTCGAGTTGAGGTCGGTCAGAGTCATGTGCAAGTTACAGTTCCCTGTGAGACGATTTACAGTTCCCCGTGAGAGTGAGTTGGGTTGAGCTAGAGAATGTGAGTGGAGCTGCAGGACGAACGAATTGAATTGCCGATTGTACAAGAACTTTCCCCATGCCCTGCGCTCTGCGCTGTATTAATCGCGCGCTCGAGAGGACGACCGGGCCACAGACGCGCAATTTCCTCCTGCCTGCCTTCGCCTGGATATGTGCCGTGAACATCGGAGAGCCACGCCGGGCGAGCTGCCCCGAGGCGACCGACGGCAAAGCGCGCCTAGCGCGCGAACTTCTCTTCCTCCATCTCCATGTGTGTGTGAGTGGGCCCTTCGTCTGGGTAATAAGTAAGATTGATTAAGCACTGCTCTGTGTCCCCCTTTTCTTCATCATTATCATTATAAATAATAATAAATCATGTTCTTCCTCTGATTTGACCATCCTGTCCCTTACATCCATTGGCTTCGCATGGTACGAATAAAACCTCTCGGATCGGGTCCCATAAAAATAACAGCATGAGTCACATGATACGCATACCGCTCGGGCGTACTCAATTAAGCGTGGCTTGTGCGAGGCTCGATCCCCGTTTTTGTGGCAGCGTGGGTTAAAGGTACGTGCGAATTTGTCCCGATACCCTTTTTCAGGTTTGCCTGGAAGTGGCGATTCGGCCTCGTGGACCCGAAGACCCAGGGGGGAAAAGGGGTTTAATCCCCCCCTTTGTAAAGGGAACAGGCTTCAGGAGATCCGCAACAATATATATATCTATACATATATTTGTGCAGTGTCTATGTTGTCACTGAACTACTCCCTCAAACTTTTGTGAAATCGTACCAAACTTTTGGTATGCACATATCTCTCCCGTCGGTATGTCCTAAGGGTATTTTCTTTAAAAAAATTTCCAATATTTTTTGTTTTGGAATTTGTTTTGGGAAATTTTTTTTTCAACTTCAATTGTTTATAAAAGGTAATATCACGTATATTACAAATACATTTGTGCAAAATAATTGTTTGAATTATGATTGGTGCAAACCATGACAAAACGGCAACTCAGGTACGGTCATTTATCTATATATCTACATATCTGGGCAGTGTCTGTGTTGTCACTTAACTACTCCCTCAATCTTTTGTTTCCGTGGTTGTGAAGTGTTTTTAATAACGTGGTGGTGGTTTTGAATCCCTTGGTGGTGAGGTATTTATAATTACGTGGTGGTGAGGTGTTTTTAATTATGTGGTGGTGAGGTGTTTTTAATTATGTGGTGGTGAGGTGTTTTTAATTATGTGGTGGTGAGGTGTTTTGAATTAGTTGGTGATGAGGTGTTTTGAATTACTTGGTGGTGAGGTTTTGAAAATTACATGGTGGTGAGGTGTTTTGAATTACATGGTGGTAAGGTGTTTTGAATTACATGGTGGTGAGGTGTTTTAAATTATGTGGTCGTGAGGTCTTTTGATTTACATGGTGGTAAGGTGTTTTGAATGAGATGGGGGTGAGGTTTTTTGGATTACGTGGTGGTGAGGTGTTTTAAATTTGGTGGGGGTGAGGTGTTTTAAATTACTTGGGGGTGAGGTGTTTTAAATTACTTAGTGGTGATGTGTTTTAAATTAGGTGGGGTGAGGTGTTTTAAATTACGTGGGGGTGAGGTATTTTAAATTACATGGGGGTAAGGCGTTTTGAATTAAGTGGTGGTGAGGTGTGTTGAATTACATGGTGGTGAGGTGTTTTGAATTACGTAGTGGTGAGGTATAATCGTCCCAAACTTCCAGTCTGCACCTACCCCTCCCGTATGTATGTGCTGAGGGGTTCTTTTTTGAATTTTATATATTTTTTCAACCTAAATTGCTTATAAAAATGTAATATTACAAACACGACAAATAAATTTGTGCAAAATAATTGTTTGTATTATGATTTCTGTAAATCATGACAACACAGCAACTCAGGTACCGTCATCTATCGCAATCCCATCAGCAGCGGTACCGTCATCTATAACAATCCCATATCACAATCATCTTTCTATAATTCACCAAATGTCAGTCCGTCTGTCTGTCTGTCTGTCCATCCGTTCGAAGGTACTGCAAAAACGGCTGAACCGATCGCAGCGATATTTTGGGTGGGTAATCCTGGGATCGCCTGGAGTAAAATTGGGTATATTGTTTTTCCAATTTCAGCTTTGGCCTCCAGCATATTCAGGTTTGGACCCCCGCATAACGTTATTTTCCCAGGTGCTGCACAAACGGCTGCATCAATCGGCTGCACAGATCGGACTCGGTGACCTCGGACAAAGACCTTTTGTAAGGACATGGGGTTGAATCCCTGCTTGAGACAATGCCAACCCCCACCCTGCCATCACGGCCATCTCTCCAACTCACAATCCCACGAGATATGCGGAACGTACGACCCAAAACCAATTATCTTCTTTTTGATTCGTATATAAACATCATTAAAAGTAAATAATGACCTCGGCCAAAGTTCAAACAACGTGAGTTTAATCTCTACATGAGAGAATTCCACATAGCTATTTGGGCGGTGTATACGTTAACAGATCACTGTCTCCATCGATCTTGCCAAGGCCGTAACACCTATCGGCTCAAAATCCTTTTAACTGTTGACTTGGTAGTTTTTACAATGAAGGAAACACATATGGGGAGTATGTACGACATAGCGATTGTGAATGTGACAGCACTGAGGCGTCTTTTGCTTTGCATCAAATTATTCAATACATTTATTCATTCATTTAATGATCATTACGCTCATTCTTATGCTCATTAAACGTTCATTAAACATTAAACATTCATTCAACAATTACGAAATTAAAACGAAAAACATTACGAAATTACGTTCACACCATCACATCAAACACTACCGTGAACACAAACATCGTCGCAACATCGTCATAATGAAAACATCGTCATAATGAAAACATCGTCACAAACGTTATGTTCCGTAATTCAAACTGTGAACACATCGAATATTGGAGAGCCCATTGCCCAAATTTGAAACAGGATGGAATAATATTTACCGATATGAACAGTGATGTGGCTTTTATTGAAATTCCACAAATACTGTTTAGATTTTGATGATTTGCGTGTGATATCATTTAACGGATGTTTATATAAATCGTTTAAAATAAAAAAAGCCTTCAATTTCTGATATATTGCCTTTTCATTTGGGCCTCCAAATTGAAGCCTCGCCTGTAGGGCGGGTACCGTTGCAAGTACATAATAACTGATGGTGAATTATTTTTTAATAACGTGGTGGTGAGGTGTTTTGAATCATATGGTGGTGAGGCGTTTTGAATCACGTGGTGGTGAGGCCTTTTGAATCACGTGGTGGTGAGGTGTTTTGAATCACGTGGTGGTGAGGCGTTTTGAATCACGTGGTAGTGAGGGGTTTTGAATCACGTGGTGGTGAGGCGTTTTGAATCACGTGGTGGTGAGGCGTTTTGAATCACGTGCTGGTGAGGCGTTTTAAATCACGTGGTAGTGAGGCGTTTTGAATTTCGTGGTGGTGAGGTGTTTCGAATTATGTAGTGGTGAGGTGTTTTTAATAAAGTGGTGATGAGGTGTTTTAATTACGTGGTGGTAAGGTGTTTTGAATTTCGTGGTGGTGAGATGTAATCGTCCCAAACTTCCAGTCTGCACCTACCCCTCCTGTATGTATGTGCTGAGGGGTTGTTTAAAAAAAAAAAAAAATTTTTTTTCAACCTAAATCTTCAACCTAAGTTGTTTATAAAAATGTAATATCACAAACACTACAAATAAATTTGTGTAAAATAATTGTTTGTATTATGATTGGTGTAAATCATGACAACACAGCAACTCAGGTACAGTCATTATCCTCAGCTAAAACAAGCCCGTTCCTCAGTAACGACGCGTGGTGAGGCGAGCGCAGCTATCTGAGCCAAGCTAGTGTATATATATATATATATATATATATATTGTAACGAATTTGAGAAGTGTAACGATTTTGAGAAGTGTAACGAATTTGAGAAAGTGTAACGAATGTGAGAATTATGGTTTTGTTGTGTGTAACTGTCACCCTCCGTAATGTAAACAAAGGTCGAAGCTCGTCCTCTTAGTTAATTCCATAAACCTACACACAGGACACCATATATCCTTTTAAATAGTTAGTCCCTTATTCTCTGTAGGTTAAGGATGTGTTTCCCAATAGTTTGACTCTTCATTGCACCGAATTAAATAAGAGTAGGCCCCTCCGACGCCCCATGGCAGCTTCCAAGTGCCAGGTTTGCCACGTTTGCTGCAATTGACTCTTTAGCCACTTTGCTGCATTTCATCTGCCGTCCACTTTGCTGCATTTGACTCCATTATGCACGAGGTAATGATGAAGAAGAAAGGCGGGTCTCCACCTCGTCATAGAGGGGAGGAGTAAGTCGGCCCCGCTCATCCAACCCAGAACGAGGGGTTTGGCTTGAGAGGGCGGAGAGAGAACACTTGGGGGAGGTTCGAAAAGGTTGAAGGGCGGGGCCTATATAACCCGCAGCACGACGCTCCCCAAGAGAGATGAGCTTTTTGGAGAAGATTGAGGTCCGAAGATGATTGAGAGAGAGGTGCGGCAGATGCGCGATCCAGCTAAAGCAGGCAAGTGAGAACGAGACGTGAGGGGGTGCTGATACTGCAGCAATACGCCGAGACCCTCGAGGCCCTATTGCCGGTTGTGGAGACGCGGAGCTGCCAGCTGCTGTTCGCATCGAGCACGGAACGTGGACCTCGACGGTGTGGAATTGCCCGGACCTATCTGCCCTGCCATCGGCTAGGACCTTCTCCTCCCTCCAGTGATTCCTGCCATCATTTCCCCCGTGTAAGTGTGCCCGTTTGTCCGTCTTTCATGTTGTCTTGGGGTATTAATTAAGACTGCCATATATATAAGCTAATCATTGCACTATGTCTCCTGCTCCTTCAATTGCCTTATAAATCATCTTTCTTTTCCTTTCTGCTTAGTGTGTATAAATAGTAATAAATCTTGTTATTCCCTACTTTGTCTTTACTTCTTCATGCTCTTTCGGTCGTTTTAGAGGTTTCCATATTGAGTGTACGTGGCGCGATTCGGCCAACGTTCAGGATCGGGTTTAGTGAAGGCTAATGACTCGAACTTCGGGTTGCTAAAAACCGCTCGGCAACTAACTAGACCATCCAAACCGGGGTTTGAGCGGTACTTGTCTCCCTAGTCTGCGGAGGGACGGATAAAGGTATTCGGGATAGACCCTGGGCCCATAACCCTGATCCGTTCCATCCTGCGGGATAGCGTTACAAGTACAAGGACCGGGGAGACGGCCAGCTTAACAGGACAAGGGGCTAATCACCCCTTGCTAACGGGAGAGCCGTCCCCCGTATCCGTAACAATATATATATATATATATATATATATATATATATATACATACATACATACATATATATACACATACATATATATATATATACATACATACGAGGTGTGTTCAAAAAGTATCCGACCTTTCATAAAAAATACTCGTATCCAGATACAACAAACTTATACTAATCTCCTTCAAAGTAGTCCCCTTGGGCTGCCACACACTTCTCCCAACGGTTCTGCCACTGTTGGAAGCAGCGCTGGAACGCCTCTTTTGGGATGGCGCGCAGCTGGTCCGTCGCATTCCGCATGATGTCTTCTCTGGACTGAAATCTGGTCCCTTTCAGGGGCATTTTCAGCTTGGAGAAAAGCCAGAAGTCACACGGCGCCATGTCGGGAGAGTAGGGAGCCTGACGAAGCACAGGTGTGTTGTGTTTGGCCAAGAAACTCTGTATCAAATGTGAAGAATGGGCGGGTGCGTTATCGTGATGGAGCTGCCAATTGCCCGCTGCCCACAGGTCCGGCCGTTTGCGTCGCACAGCGTCACGAAGGCGACGCAGAACCTCTTGGCAATACTCCTTGGTGATGGTTGTGCCGTGTGGTGCGTACTCGTGATGAACCACGCCACTGGAGTCGAAGAAGACGGTCAGCATGACTTTGACATTGCTGCGGACCTGCCTTGCTTTTTTTGGCCTCGGGGATGTTGGATGCTTCCATTGTGATGACTGCAACTTGGTTTCTGGGTCGTACCCATAAACCCAGGACTCATCGCCAGTGATCACTGTGTTGAGGAAGCTGGGATTGCTGTTCACAGTCTCCAGCATGTCCTGTGCGATCTCCAAACGGAGTTGCTTCTGCTCATCGTTAGCAGCTTTGGTACGAACTTCGCTGAGATTCTCCTGAAGCCCAAATCCTCCTTCATAATGGAATGAACGGATCCAATGCTGACGCCCACCTCGTCTGCAAGTTCTCTGATCGTGATTCGACGATCCTGCATCACCAGGGTCCTCAATTGGTCAATGACGATCTCATTTCGGGATGTTGAGGGCCTACCCGAACGTGCTTCACTCTCCACTGATGTGCAGCCATCTTTGAAGCAGTTGTACCACTCCTTTATCTGTGTTGTGCTCATTGCTTCGTCCCCGAAGGCCTGTTGAATCTTGCGGATCGTTTCCAATTGGGAATCGCCAAGCTTTACACAAAATTTGATGCAGTAGCGCTGTTCAAGTCTTTCCGTCATTTTGTCAAAAACGAAAATCCGACGGCGCTCACTTACACTTCCTCACTCATCGGCGGTCTGCCGTCGAATGACAGCTTCTGCAGGTGGGAAAAAATTCATGCGTGCGCATTAGGATCGCCTACATACGTGCACCAATGAACGCCTCCCTCGCTTCATTTGTTTACGCACAACAAATTAAGGTCGCATACTTTTTGAACACACCTCGTATATACATACATACATATATACATACATATATACATACATACATATATATACATATATACATACATATGCAGGGTGGGTGGGAAGTCGCTCCCTATTTTAGATTGGTAAAAAAGTCGAACATTATCAATTTATTTGAAAAGAAGTAATTTGAAAAGGTAGGCACAAAGGCTAAGTTTTCTCTATAATTCAATGTGGGCTCCAACTCTTGCCACCAGCTTCTGGAGCCGCCCAGGAATGGCGTCCACTGACTTCAGTAGGAACTCCGGCGGGATGGAAGACATGACTTCCCGAATACGGTCCTCCAGTTCTTCCAATGTCCTCGGTTTGGTGCGGTACACTTCTTCCTTTGCCCACCCCCAAAGAAAGAAGTCGCACAGTGTCAAGTCGGGACTCCTGGCTGGCCATTCATTTGGACCACGACGACCCATCCAACGCCCTGGGAAGTTGACATCCAGCCAGTCACGAAGACATGAGCAAAATGCGGTGGGGCGCCATCTTGCATAAATATCAGATCGTCGATATTCTCCCATGTGCTGACAACTGGCCAGACCTCGTCTCGCAACATAGGCAGGTACCACTCAGCATTCATGGTGTTGCGCAGAAGGAACGGGCCCACAACGTTATCCGAGGTCATACCACACCACACCGTTACCTTTGGCCGATTCTGCATTTTTTCAGCGCAAACCACAGGATCCTCTCCTGCCCAGTAGTGGCAGTTGTGACGGTTGACAAAGCCTCCGACGTGGAACACTGCCTCGTCGCTCCAGAGGATGTTGCGGAAGAGAGGGGGCCAGTCTTCATGCCAAGCCAGCATGATTTCCCCGAACTCCATGCGAATGTCGCAGTCTTCGTCCGAGAGAGACGTTAAAGTTGTACAACGTTAAAGTTAATTGTACAACGTTAAAGAACACAGCACAATAATATATAGAAATACACTCGCATTTTATACGTAATTTATAAGTACTTTAAAATAGGGAGCGACTTTCCACCCACCCTGTATACATACATATACATATATACATACATACATACATACATACATACATACATATATATATATATATATATATATATATATATATATATATATATATATATATATATATATATATATACACAGACTTGGCATTTAATATGGAATATTTTTTTTTTCTTGACTTGGGTTTACTTTCTGAACTCAGTATATCAATCTGGTGAGTTTATTTTACCCTTCGGTGATGTCTTTGTTGAAAGAACCATGTCACTGATTGTCTTTCGCAGCAAGAAGTCAATAACAGGATTATATCACAGGTGGCGTGACAAAATGTAAGGACAGGTACATTTGACGATTGGCTTCACAATCGGGTATATAAGGGTTGTTGCGTTCTGTATTAGTGGAAAACAACTGCTGCAGGTCTACAAACGTTATTGCCGCTTCCTCTGGAGATGGTCCGTCAACTCACAACTCCAACAACATCACGCGAGCACGATGAGGCCGTGCATTGTCATCTTGGAAGACAAGGTTTCCTCGAAAGGCTGCACGAGCAAATGGAAGCAATGTTTCTTCCAGAATGACCCTGTACTTGGACTGGTTCAGGTTTCCATTCAGAACAACCAGGTCAGTTTTGCCCCCTGCATGAAAAGCAGCCCAAACGGTCACCCCACCACCTCCAGCTTGGACTCTTGGCACTATACAATCTTCCTTGTGGGCTTCATGCACTTGTCTGTGCACTCGGACGTGGCCATCTTGACGATAGACCAGAAATCTGGACTCGTCACTGAAGATCACGTGATTCCGGTGTCCTGGCTGCCATTGACGGTGCTCTCTGGCCCACTGCAATCGGTGCTGGCTGTGTTGTCTGGTCAGGCGTGGCTTTCTCAGGGGACGCCTGACACGATAGCCTGCTTGAACCAGTCGTTGGTTGACTACATTTCTGGATACAGGCACATTTGTCAGTTGCTGCCACTCAGCCCTCAGCCGATTAGCTGACTTGGTACGGCCATTGCGGATTAACTGGTGCAGCTGGCGATCATCTCTCCTTGTGGTTCTGCGTGGACGTCCTGGCCTCGGTATTGGAGTAGGGACACCCCTCTGAGCATTTCGTTTCAGGATCTTTGACACCTGACCTTGAGTGATGCCATACTGCCGAGCAATAGCACGCTGTTTCATGCCAGAATTTCGTAAAGCCACCACTCCATGACAAACAGCATTGTCAAGTTGACGGACCATCTCTAGAGGAAGCGGCAATGACTTTTGTAGAAGTGCAGCAGTTGTTTTCCACTAATACAGAACGCAACAACCCTTGTATACCCGACTGTGAAGCCAATCGTCAAATGTACCTGCCCTTACATTTTGTCACGCCACCTGTGATATAATCCTGCTATTGACTTCTTGCTGCGAAAGACAATCAGTGACATGCTTCTTTCAACAAAGACATCACCAAAGGGGAAAAGAAACTCACCAGATTGATATACTGAGTTCAGAAAGTAAACCCAAGTCAAGAAAAAAAAAATCCATATTAAATGCCAAGTCTGTATATATATATATATACATATATATTGTTGCGGATCTCAGCGCCAGCCTTTTCCCCTTACCAAGGGGGGATTAGTCCCCTTGTCTTTGACTAGCCAACGGGACCCGGAACCTATGACGTCCTTCCCGGACAGCGCGAAATAGGGTCATAGGACTAATCACTAATACCTAATTACTCACGCTGCCCAGAAACGAGGAAATAAGCCCCGCACAAATCACGAGTGTTGGTGGATACGCCGAGCGGTAGCGAACCCGTGACCCGAGCCGTTATCAATGACTAGACCCCGATCCAAGCGGTTCTTAATCCTGCCACGCTTACCCAATGATGGAAATCACAGAAGCGTTCGAATTGGCAGAAAAGGAATAACAAGATTTATTTACACGATGTACAATGATCAGAAGAAGAAGACACAGTGCAGCCTTAATCACAGTCTTTACTTATTCCCTGGACAAACGGGCCCGTTCACACTCAGACACACTCACACGGGGTTTGCAGATGAACAGGTCAGCACGTCCAGGGATGGCGTCCAGGCAGCTCTTCCTCCGGTCCCCAGCTCGCACCGCGAAGTAGATGAATCGTAGAGACGGCAGGAGCTCTCCGCGTGTCGTTGGCGCGCACGGGATAATTACGGGGCGAACGGTAGGGCTGGGCCCTGGCGGTTACACTGGCGGCTGCGTATGTAATAAGCGAATAGGTGCTAACAATGCGCTTTTCAATTCCTTCAAGTCCTCCGACAAATCCTCTCGATACTGTCATGTGCACGCGAGCCCTTGTAAATTCTCTAACAAGTCCTCTCTCATAACTCCGGGTCAGCCCTTTCAAGGGCTTTGTACGAAGGCTTATATAGCCCTGCTCAGCGAACCTTCCAGCATTTCCCAGACACGCCCTTACCACGCCCCATCACGCCATGCCTTCAGAGCCCTGGTTGGCTGGTAGCCCTTACCGTCATCGCCTCTGACGTGCTCCTTGTCGCCGCCCCTCTTCGACCCTGCGCTCCTCCCTCTTTTCAGGCCTACCTCGTGTCATTTGACTAGTTCGAGCGAACAAAGTGCAGCTAATGCTGCTGGCAGCCCAAGCGTAACACATGGAGGGATCAGCAAAAATGGGTCGCGGGATCGATTATGCCCATTGGTGGGATTGGAGGGTGGCCGCAAAATGAAAGGACCTAAGCTCATTTCTTTACACAACGCAGATATTACGAGGGAAATGGCCTACTCTTACACATACTATGACATAACTAATACTCTAAGTGGGCCTACATGTTGCTTGTGGACTAACTATGGGGGGGCAAACCTTTAACCTTTAATGATGTCATATATACAAATCTCAAAACCGTATCAATATATATATATATATATATATTGTTACGAATTTGGTAGAGCAATATGTAGAGCAGAGTAGATCTGAGTAGGTAACATGCTTCGAGATGTCGCGATAAGGAATCTACCTGTAATAAGTCATGTGTAGGCGTTTGTCGGGTTAAGATGTATGAGTGTGAATCTACCAGGAGAGATGGGTGATAGTTAGTGGAGGGGTTAATCAGTAGAGCCCTTGTATGTCTCACCTGGTAATCAAACCTTTGTCCATTATGGCACTGCACACCACTTAAACATTAGTTAGGACCTTTAGTACAACACTAAATGACGCCTTCTCCCCTGACATGACTTAGGAAGAAATCAGGCTGGAACACCGCCACAATTGGCCGCCACCATTTACACCTCCGAGAGGCCTACCCACCTCGCCTAGCACGTGCTGTGACCAAGGAGCAGGAGTGAGAGTTGGAGTGACGCAGTGGGCGTGACCTGGATGAGCCGGCGAGCCTGGGAAGGCTCAGATTGGCTGAGGAGTGCTCTAATGCTGACGTTATCGGCCGGAGATATTAATGGGGGCCGGACGCGATTTTGAGCAGTTCAGTTGAGCAGGAGATGAGATCAGAGCCCCGGGAGAGTTTGAGTCCCAGTGAGGACTGAGAGAGTCGAGTTCCATTCCTGAGTCGAGAGAGTTGAGAGTTCGTGTGCACAGTGGCCATTGCGCAGTTGAGAAGATCTGATCCAGAGCAGTTGGATTCCTGGCAGTTCGCAGTTCGAGAGTTGAGCCTGAGCAGTTGCCGAACGCCATTGCGCAGTTCAGTAGTTGATCCCGAGCAGTTGGATTCCTGGCAGTGCAGTGCAGAGCCTGAGTCCGTTTTGAGCAGTTGGGTTTGAGATGCGGCAGGACTTTGGTCCGAATTGACCTCGTGTGGAGCCGCTAGCCTGCGTGGGACGCGTGGCGCTTGGAGTACTTACTTTTTCCACATGCAAAATTTGCATTTATTTTTATTTAAATTATACAATGAACTACAAAATGTAAATGTTTCATGATATTTGTTATATTAAATCACCGTTATCTATCAATATTGTTGAAATGAAGATCAAATAGCTGTATGTTGAAATATGTTGAAAAAGTCAAAATTTTACATGGGGTGTACTTACTTTTTCACGTGACCTCACGGAGGGGGGGAAGGGGGAGGGGGGAAGGGGGGGAGGGGGGAGGGGAGGGGGGAGGGGAGAGGGGGGGATGGGGAGGGTGAGGGATGGGAGGGGGAAAAGGGAGGGGGAGGGGGGCGGGGAAAAGGGAGGGGGAGGGGGAAATGGAGGGGGAGGGGAGAAGGGGAGGGTGGAGGGGGAGGGGAGAAGGGGAGGGGGAGGGGGAGGGGAGAAGGGGAGGGGGAGGGGAGAAGGGGAGGGGGAGGGGGAGGTGAGAAGGGGAGGGGTAGGGTGGAGGGGGAAGGGAAGGGGGGACGGAGGGGGAAGGGGGAGGGAAGGGGATGGCCAGTCAACAATGACGTTGCAGTTCTCATGGTCGGAGAGCAGCACAACAATCGGACATAGTCCTGCATATTCGCAACAGCACGAAGCGGATTTTGGAGACTCACCGATCTTGTGACGTCCTCCAGTACCGGCGTTGCCGGGCGGGGGAAGGGAGACCCATACATTCCCAACCCGTACATTCACCCTCTCGACTCAAGCTCACTCGGACAAAAGCCTCGCACAAATTACACCGTGAAGGCCCAATGGTCATGTCTATGCCACAAATCACGGGCGCACTGAATTGAAAATATATAGAACGCTCATACTCCGTAAAAAGTGAAGCCGCTATGTCGCCATCTTGGTCAGCACGACTCGACCAACTCGCTTCGCGGATCGCGTTTTGTGCGGCAAGAAACTGCTCCAATCGGTTACGGAAGGGTTGTGGAAAGACGTTTCACAGCTGTTTCAAAGACATTTAATTCATATCACACAAAATCGATACAAAACACGATCGCATAAAAGGTGAAGTGACGTGTGACGGGATGGAACATCACGTGATCGCTCTGAGCGAATCAGTCTGGCGGCGGGAATGGAACATCACGTGATCGCTCTGAGCGAATCAGCGAGCTGCTCTGGAACCGGCTGAGATTAGCGGGTACTTCGCTGAAATGCGCTGAGGTAAATATGAATAAAAAATATGGATCGTCAAATATTTTGAGTTCGGCCATGTTCGTCCCACGCTCAATGGCCATGTCTATGTCAAATATCAAGCACATAAGCCTCTCCGTTTAGGAGTCTATCGGTAACATTACACACACACACACAAACTGTGTTTTATATACTAGGGCATGCCCGTACGTGGGTGCCCGTTCCTTGCCAAAAAAACAAAAAAACGCTACCCGTACGCTCTACCCCGCCCGTACGCCCGTACGCCCGTAAACAAAAAAAACAACGCTCTTCGCTTCCGCCCTTCGCTCTGACTGAATTGGGAGAAATAATGCGCATAAGAAATCGAGAAATTATTATTTTCTCCGGAAGAAATCGAATTACGAACCGTAATGGCGCACGCGCTCGGCTCGGCTCGTTCTGTGATTGGCTGCCGGAAGTGAAGTCTTCACTGTCCGGAAGGTCGCAAATCGCAGTTACGATGAATCGCAAATTAGTTTTAATTAGTTTTAAAACATAGTTTAACGCCAACATAGTTTGCCAACGTGAAATAAATGAATACGCTCTCAAATGTGCCGTCCGAGGCAGAGTCTGTTCGCCACGTTCGGCACACGTGATAGCTCGCTGCTCTCTGATTGGTTGAATCGTTTTTTGGACATAGCTCGGTAACTACTTGTCCGATTAATTTCAAACCTTGAAAAGGCACATCCTCGGGTCCCCAGCAATATACCTGGCAAGTTTAAAGTATATCGGACCCGTGGTTGTCGAGAAACAGCGGTCACAGACATACATACATACATACATACATACATACATACATACATACATACATACATACATACACACAGAGATTACTGGAATTATAGATATATATATATATATATATATACATATATATATATATATATATATATATACACATATATATATATATATATATATACATATATATATACATATATATATATATATATATATATACATATATATATATATATATATATATATACATATATATATACATATATATATATATATATATATATATATATATATATACATATATATATATATATATATACATATATATATATATACATATATATATATATATATATATATATACATATATATACCTATATATATATATATATACATATATATATATATACATATATATATATATATATATATATATATATATATACATATATATATATATACATATATATATATATATACATATATATATATATATATATATATATATATATATATATATATACATATATATATATATATATATATATATATATATATATATATATATATATATATATATATATATATACATATATATATATACATATATATATATATATATATATATATATATATATATATATATATATACATATATATATATATATATATATATATATATATATATATACATATATATATATACATATATATATATATATATATATATATATATATATATGTGAAGAAGCAGCTCTTCGTTTGGAAAAAAAGTCCACAAATAGCCTGAAAAATGACGCAGCTTTTTATTAAAAACCAACTTATACAGATCCGGAAGAAGCCAAGACATCTACAGCAAGAGCCAGTCTCATGCCACGTCAAGCCTTCCTGGAAACACATTGATTCTCATTCATTTATATATGAATGCGATTATCAGAAAATCTCCGAGAGAACAAAGCGACTGGCGAGAGTCCCTCCCACCGTTATCATTCGGGGGAGTCAGCCCTTCCTTATCATTCGGACCAAATGTTTCTCTGGGCTCCGAGAAAACAGAAATGTAACTCACAAAGAGTGCATGCTTGGCCAGATAAGCCCAGAGCAAATATATGGGTTCACATGAGTAATTCAAAGCATGTTTATACAGAGTCAGGCGTCGCTGTGATTAATTCAAAATATATATGGTAAAAACAACAGGTTTATGTTATCTAGCCTCGAAAAAGCACACGTATACAATTTGTCCAGCATGACCTCAGCGAGCCTTTCCTCATCCAAAACTAAAACGAAGCAAAAACCCTTTATTAACTTTATGAAAATAGCATTTTTAAACAACATTTAAATCATAACACATTAGCAACCAACGTCTATAACTGAACTTTAGGCAATAACAAATCTACTACTTGACATTCCTTCCTCTTGTCTCGTCGAGACAAAGTATCTTAAGAGACAACGTGCCACATCGGGCTTTATTGAAAAATAATTGTGTAATGCGGGTATTGAAAAAATAATTGTGTAATGCGGGTATCTCCCAAGGGCATATCGTGCGCCCAAAGCGCCTCGCCCGTGCATTTGGCGAACGTGTCGTGTGGTGCGTGCTCGGAGCCTGAGGGCTCAGAACATGAAAGTCCATTAACGTTTCGGATCCACAACGAAGGTGTCTGGTCCAGATGAGGTTCTGCTCCGCCAGAGGGCCCGTCACCTCCCCTGCGGAACTTGCTCCCCCCACCCTTTGCAGACTCAGTCCTTGCAGATCTTTGAAGTTAATCAACGATCATGCCCATGAGGTCCCTCACGTGCTGCTGTTCTGGGGAATACATAGTATTGTCAGTATCTTGTGTCTCAATTTCCTGGTCAGGGTACAGAGCGTAAAAATCCGATTCACTTGAAGCATTTGAACTTAATACATATGAAGCAAAGAGAGGAACTTCCTTTATGTCAAAGTCTCCCATGGGCGCCTGGTCGGCTTGCGGGTCTAGGACATCCGCGTCGGGTCCCTCGACCGCCAGACCCAGTGTCGCAATCAGATCCATAGTTGGGTCGGAAGGGGGCGTGCAGCTGTCAGCTTGTAATACATAAGCAGCGTTAGCCAGTACACGCAAGGGGTTTATAGCACAAGTATCACAGTCATCACATACACCGTTACAGGCAGCAGCCAGTTCCCACATGGGATCCGCACAAGTATCACAGTCATTACAAAATTCAATGCAATTTTCTGGAGCGCCGGTCGCAACTGCCTTGTTGAAGGACCCGTTCAGGTCGACGGCCTCTGTGGTCAGAGCCATAGTCGTTGTCGGCGGCTTCTTCACTTTCCATCCTGTAAAATACTTTCTCGTACAGAGGAGGACTA
Source organism: Myxine glutinosa (assembly GCF_964187855.1). Classification (NCBI taxonomy): domain Eukaryota; kingdom Metazoa; phylum Chordata; class Myxini; order Myxiniformes; family Myxinidae; genus Myxine; species Myxine glutinosa. The sequence goes on along the minus strand of NC_136262.1, from coordinate 85,195,303 downwards.
GAGATTTCATTAGTGCCCCCCAAATTACTACCCCGATTATCACAGCCAGTGCGGTCAATAACCACTTCACTATGGTGCCCGTCCATCCCTGGAACCAGTCAGTGAGCCAGCTAAATGTATAAGAATTTTCACGCGCGATCCGATCGATCGTCAGGGCGTGGCTAGTTTCCCTTAGTCTCACTATTGTGGCTGACACTCCTTCAGATGGATCGGGTATGTAAGTGCAACATTTTCCCTCTATAATTCCGCATACCCCTCCTTTCTCTGCCAGGAGCATGTCCAAAGCCACCCGATTCTGCATCACCATTGTACGCATGTGAATTACCGTGTCCAATAGTATGTCATGAGCCGTAGCGGTGTCGTTTGCCACCTTTTCTAGGGTCAAAGCCAATTTGTCTATTCGGAAACTATCCATGACTGTGCCCGCTCCTGGGAAGAAGAAACCAAACACCTTTTCCCATAGACTCCCGTGTAGTTTAGTGGTTCCATCTTCGTTCATGACTGACCTCTTATAACGCCTGTCCAAGGACTTTGGGTCTAGCTCATCCAGTATCTCAACGTCAGGAAGGACTGAACCCAGATAACATGTGCCCCCCCAATTATTTGGTAAATAGGGGTAAGCCTTGTCGCCGCATATAAACATTGTCCCATGGGGTGGGACCAGGTGGGTGGATAGGCACTGGAGTCCCTTTACCACCCCATTAATCCTACTAACCCCCCTAGAGAATGTTATAGCCGTTATGTTGTGGTTGTGTTTATCTTGCAGTACTATTCGTAATGTAATCCCCGAGCTCCCTTGTCCCAGCTTCCCGGGGAGAGTGTAGGCGCATTCTGATTCTCCCATACGCAAGTGGCCGGAACCCTGGAGGCAGACCTTCCCTTTCTGTGGTTTGACCCAGACGGGGGCAGGCCTCTCGGCCACATGGGCAATCATTGACGGGCGATAATTAAATTGTCGATTGCAACTCTTGCCGTTGTCAACCCCTTCTCTTTCCAGCGTGGTGACTAAACATGGGGAATCGATAGGTTGTGAGCAGAGGTCATTGAGGGACAGAGGTAGCACTATCATGTGTATTCCTGTGGTGCCTGCTTGGGGAAAGCGCATGCACGACCAGCAGTGTGTCCTATTTTGAATTGTTGCCACCTCCCTGGCCACTTTCCAATATGTGTTTTCACCCTTCTTTGGGGCCTTATTCTGGGGTTGTGGCGTGAGTATGTATTCGATGCATGGTATGTAGTTCTTTTCGCCACCGGCCGCGCCAGGGGTCCAGACGCTGCACCGGACCTGCATGGTCATGTCTTTCCCTAGGCGTGTGCGTGTTTGTAGCTTAAAATCAGGGGTTCCCCATTGGTATCCTGGTTGGGCCAAGGTCTTAATGCTAGCTTGCCCGTCTTCCCGGAACTCTCGTTGCTTTTGTAGTACCATGCCAACGCGTCCAGGCCCTGCCGACAGTGCTAGCCAATTTATGTTCACCCAATTTGTGTGCAGGGCTTTCTGTTCGAAACATGGTAGTGATACTCTTTGTCCCCATGTTACGGTGAGGTGTCGGGTTTTGTTTTCGCATCTATTGGAATCGGAGTTTCCCCTAGCTGCTGTCGCTATCAATAGTATTGTACCTATGATTAGGCCCATCCTTACTGTGGTTGCTGTGGTGTAGTGTCTGGTGCTTGTATGGCCAACTTACAGTGCGTGGCGTGGATCCACGAGGTCTTGCCCTCGCAAAAGACTGCCGTTGGTGTAGTCAGCAACACCTGGACTGGTCCCTTCCACCTTGGTTCCAAGGCGTTCTTGCAGGTGAAGTGCTCCACGAACACCTGGTCTTTTTCCTCTGGTGGAACACCTGGTCCACAAGTCTCCTGGGAACGCCTGGTCCACAGGTCTCCACCCCATAGACTCAATTCATTCAATTCATAGTTTCATAGAACACCTTTTCTCCAATTTCCTAATCCACTTTTTTTCAAGTGGATCCAATTTTATCCAATATTCAATTTTTAAATTCAATCCCATTTAATCCAGTCCAATTCAAATTAAATTCAATCCTTCTCTCAGCATCCCATTACCTGTTTCCAACATCAATAAAAATAAAATTATAAAATTAATAAAAAATCAATCATCTCAACTTTCAAATCGAATCAAAAAAATAAAAATAAACGAAAATTACTTCAGCGAGAGTTTCAACTAGAATTAACACAAACAAACCACCATTAACCTCCATTAACACAAACAAACCACCATTAACCTCCATTAACCTCCCCCTATTATTTATTTATTTTCACGAATAAACAAATAATAGAAATAACCTGGTCTACTTCCAATTTCAATTCTGGTCAGTTCTGGTGTCTGGTCACACACAATGTTTTCCTCACCCACTGTGATTCGCTCAAAATAGATTCTCACTGTTATGTCTGAAATTCGTCTCATGAAAACCCATTCAAGAGTCCGGTGTGACAGACAGCCAAACACATAGACACGCCGAAGACCCCAGGGTACCCATCAAACTAGCTTGTCCGCAGATCCACAACACAGCGAAACATGTAACTTTACTAAAATAATCACTTACTCATAACTAATACTCATAATAACTCATAATTACTTATGTAATTACTCATACCAATACTTACTTAAAATAATGTAATATCCCAATCTTCACCCCCTATGCAAATCGAAGCACCCCGGACGATCCACAACCAATATCAACCACTGTAGCCGTCTTCCCGACTCCAGGCAGCCACACGCAGCCACATACATCTCCATCCACGTCACACAAGACAACAGCCAACGAGTGTGTCCACCACACAGAAACCTTTGGCAATGCAACAACCGAACTCCCAGACAACCAACAACAAAACCCAATCCATCTCCATGGCTCATCAAGCAGTTCCAACTTAATCCAGCTTCACATACCGATTTCCCCAAAAACTCGTGAAACTTCACCCCCATTTTGGAAAAACCCTGGACTAAACCCTGACACCCTAAATAACTTCAGACTCATCTCCAACCTACCCTTTCTGTCAAAAGTTTTGGAACGTGCTGTGGCCACTCAACTCAAACATCACCACTCTGCCAATAACCTGTATGAAACATCCCAATCCGGATTCTGCTCCAGCCACAGTACTGAAACTGCTCTCCTCAAAATCACCAGCGACCTTTTCTCTCCTCTGATGCCGGCAACCTCAACATTTTCATCCTCCTCACCTCAACGCCTCCTTTGACATCATCAATCACACCATCCTCCTCACCCTGTTTAGACCAGCTTGTGCCTATTAAACCCAAATTAGTTCACCCCCAAGCCTACAAGGACCACCTACAGCACTGCAAAGATGTCCTCTACTCCACCTACTACCCTCAAATTATCCACTCTGGCTCCGGAATCCCAAAAGCACTCTTCTCTACAATAAACAAACTAAATAAACAACTTTACAACGTGAACAAACTCCTCAGCGCCCTGGATACCGCCACCTGTCATTCAGAGTAGACAACAGCATCTCCTTTCTGGCTTTCAGCATCTCCTTTCTCCTTTCTGGCATCCAAATGAAATTCTGGCTTCAAATCAACTTCCTCGAACTTAACTATGATAAATCTAAATTAATCTTCGTTTGCCCACAACCACTCACCAAATTCACCCATAACTTTGCCCCCAACATCGATGGTCATTTGAACACAAATTGAACAAAATTAATCGAACAAAACACTTCCATTAACTCGACATTCTTTTCACAGCACAAAGTTCACTTGAACATCTTTTTCCTGGATACTCCCTCTTATCCAACTTTCAATAAACTGGAAAATGCTTCGCCATGGAATAGTCCACCACTCATATAAATAATCATAAGAGTTCTGCGAAACATCTCCATCTTTAAAACTTAGCCAACCAAATTTAAACCACATGTTTTCCCCCCAAAAAACAAGTCACATTCTTTGTATATTGCCAACATTGTTCATCGTTTAAGTATCATCCAGAACTAAATTTTTATAAACCATCAACTTGTAGATGCATTTATTTATATCCCATTAACCCAAGAACTCTCAATTGCTTGGTTATATTTTAGTAATGTCATATATCCATATTTCTTTCCAAAATGTTCCTGATATACACATTAATCCCATCTGTCTTTGTTTCCAGATGAACTCAAATCAGGAAATCAACACAAATCCTTATTACCTCCAATCAATCACACTGCACATCATTCCCCGTCCTTGATGGATAATTTTACATCCAGATGGGCACAGCATCCCATTTTTGGCGACCCAGCCCTGAAACAAGCCCCTGGACTCCTTGCAGGCTGGACCAAAACCCCTGGACGAGGTTGCATCCCAGTACTGACTCTGCTACCTTTTTGCAAACCACTTCAACTCCATGAATTTTACATGTTTCGTGAACGGAACAAAGCACTCTGTAATCGTCAGATTGAAACTGCCCCAAACCCGTCCATATAAACTCCATTGTTGTCCTGTCCATCTCTCTGTTTGTGGATCCGGTGCAAAGTTACACAAAGTTCCCGTTTACATTTTGTGACTCACAGCTCCTGCCTCCATGGAACAATGACGCCTAAGCACTCAATTAGCCCTCCCAGTACCAAAGACTTACAATCAGACCGACAGACAGACAAATAACAGAGGCATGTCGCCAGCCCCAGCACAGGACATCACCTTTCCGGGCAGGCACAATATAATCCACAGCATCGAAATGCCAATTTCTATCCGGAGCCTCGCAAAGCCAAAATCCATGCATGCGTGCTCCATCATGCAACCCGATCTGTACTCGGTGCGCCCGGCGCCCCCTATAATCGGTGAGTTATAATAACCACAATATCTCTGGCACCCAACTCGTGATACCACAATTTAATCCACGTTACTTGCATCTCTTCATCCTCCCAAATGTCCTCCATTTAACGTGACTCAAATCCATCTCAAATAACGTATTCGTCCTGTGACATTGCCTGGCATATATGTCGCAGCCGGCCACTATTCCGACATGGCTCGTCTGACATGAACGTCCGACATCCAGCAAAGTCGAAATGACCCACAATGCATTTGGGCACACATCCTCCTCTGAGAGTGGGCGAGTTATCGCCGGCACTCTGAGCAAATCTCATACAGCACACCCGTGACTCGCGGCTCGCTCGGCTCTTGCCTGAACGCACAATATCCCTCTACCCAAACTTCCACGGAGCCGCACGGCGGAAACGCAGGTTTGTACCACATTTTAATTAAACGAACATTGCCAGGATTCTCGGATAGACGTTTAATTTCACAACACACATGACAAAAATCCGATTTAAATTCAGAGATCGCCGATCGACCTGGCACAACCATCTTAACGCGATGACGCCACGCCGCCCCCCCCCCCCGTCTTGGCGCGCACCCTCGTGCCTCCGCACGAATCTCAACACTCCCTGCACGCCGCTCTATTCGCGTTCACGGCGGGGTTTACCTCACGTTGGGACATGCAGTCGGCTGTCATAACAGAGAATTGTCAATAAAGAATCTACGACTTGGCATGTAGTGAGCTGTCAGAACATTGAGCTGTCAGAACTCATCCCTAGCTCGTAAACATCGCAAAAAAAAACAGGATCTCCGACGCTTGACCTCTCTGACCCAAAATGCACTATATGACACCAATTCCAAAGGTGAGCTGCCTCAGCGATACATCCCACACATACAATCCACAATATCTGCCATTGAATGAACTCTTCAATTCAAGTAAAACACACATATTGATTCGAATTCTGAATTTCCAGTTCCACAAACTCCAAACCTCTGTCCGGCTGCCACTCGAAAGAAAAAACAGCCCATCCTGCAACCATCTCCAAGAAACCGCTTCATATCAACAGTAGATCGACAAGGGCACTCCGGGTGCTTTCCTGACCCGATTTATATCAATTCGCTTCCCAAACAACTCCCAAACAGATGACAGACAAATGCATTGGCCAGATACACACGTCAATTAACATCCCAATATACATTCATTCCTCATTCATATACGAGTGAGTCTCCCATTCTTCGCGCGAAACTCAGATCGACTCAAATCATGCCTTTCTCCAGCCACTCCCAAACAGTCTTTGCTCATTCATGTTACGTCTCTCATTCAAGGAAAAGGATTTTTTGGGACGGGTTGGACGGGGGTGGGTTGAGGTGAAAAAGGGAAGGCAGGGCGGGGGTGTTGGGGTGTTTCCTAGAGCCCCGGGACTGAGCTCAGGTCTTGGGGGGGGTGGGGGGTCCTTTTGCACGGCCCAATTCTGCGGCTGTGGAGGGGGCCCTTGTATGTTCCAGTTTTGGGGAGGGGGCCCTTGTGGGTTCCAAATTTTGGGGAGGGGGCCCTTATGGATTCCTGGGCAATCATTTGCAACATGTCGTCCTTTACATCGGCCTTCTTATCGTCGCCCATGTCCCACTGCTCGGCCGCTTCATCTAATTGGTCGGTTAGCCTTAGTGCGATGTGTACCCCGGCCAACAACAGGTCGACCAGGGCCCCCCAATCGTCGAGGGTCTGGGCCGGGGTTGGTGCTACATTCGGCCAGCGTGCGTGTACTTTGGCCTGGTCCCACACCCGCGCTGGCAATACAGCCTCTCCCATGTGGCAGACGTCCCGCCAATCTGCGCCTGTATTTTGTATCCACAAACGCATAAGTTCCGGTACGTGACCGGGCTGTTCAGCCAGCAAGGTTCTCACCCGCTCCTGCATAGCCGCCAAATCTGGTTCTTTCAAATGGTTTTTTAAAGGGACACATCTCGATTGTAGGCTGTGAGTTCTCCGATTCCGTGAGCCCTTCCACTGAGGGGTACAATACAATACTCCTAGCCCTTCTGGGGCCGCGAACCCGCTGTCCGCCCCATTAATTTCTTGTCCTCTAAAAGGATTGCCCGGGCTAAGGTGAACCTGAGGGGCGGCTGGTCTAGTTTTCTGGGGGTCTAACCCCTGGGGGAACAGGGGCGGGGGTGGGAGAGGTGGCGCCTGTAGCCCGGGGACAGGGCTCAGGGCTTGGGGGGGTGGGGGGTCTTGGTCTGGCATCTGGTCCAGCGGCATCACTCGCTGATTTACTTGTTTAACTGCTTACTTACTTGTCCTCTGGCCAGGGATTATTTAAATCTTTAGTTAACACAGCCCAGTCCTTTAATGGTCTTACCGCGGCAAAATGATGCCTCTTAAACATGAAAGATGCCGGGGTTCCCTTAAGGGGTTCCCCTTCTTTCCTTAGCTTGCTTCCCATCTTATTGCTCTGGGCTGATCCTTCCTGGAAAGTTCTCGGCCTGGCTCAACCTTTACGGCTGTCCGACCTCACTTTCCCCCTTCCCTTGTACCGAACGTTATCTTCACCGATATCCTGCGCAAATCCTTTTACTGGCCATGTTCCTATGGCCCTCTATGTTCCTATGGCCTTCTATCTAAGTTAGCCACAGCCCTTCGTTCCCTGGCATGCAATGGCATACCCCATCTTGTCTCTGGGCTGTTCCTTCCTGGAAAAATCTTGGCCACCTGGCTTCAGCCTATATGGCTGTCCGACCTCATTTTCCCCTCCTGGTGCTAACTGTAACTTTAAGCTTACTGTTAAGTCCTTCCTGGTATCCTTACTTGTTTATCCTGGCTTTAACAAAACCACGTCATTCTGAGGCCTAAATGAGCCTTTACTTACAATTTCTGTTCGAGTGCAGGCAGCGCGGATGACAGGGAAGCGGACTGAACCCGTTCGAAGAAGCAAGGTACAAATTTGGAAAGATAGCCCTCTGGTGTAAAACAATTGCTCACCTTAATCAAATTAGAGTGCCAGCGTCCCGGCCTCGAGCAGCCTTCCTTCTGTCGCCCGGGTTCCGCTTCCCGTCCTCCGCGTCTGTTGACACCCCACTCCTGGTACCATTTGTGAAGAAGCAGCTCTTCGTTTGGAAAAAAAGTCCACAAATAGCCTGAAAAATGACGCAGCTTTTTATTAAAAACCAACTTATACAGATCCGGAAGAAGCCAAGACATCTACAGCAAGAGCCAGTCTCATGCCACGTCAAGCCTTCCTGGAAACACATTGATTCTCATTCATTTATATATGAATGCGATTATCAGAAAATCTCCGAGAGAACAAAGCGACTGGCGAGAGTCCCTCCCACCGTTATCATTCGGGGGAGTCAGCCCTTCCTTATCATTCGGACCAAATGTTTCTCTGGGCTCCGAGAAAACAGAAATGTAACTCACAAAGAGTGCATGCTTGGCCAGATAAGCCCAGAGCAAATATATGGGTTCACATGAGTAATTCAAAGCATGTTTATACAGAGTCAGGCGTCGCTGTGATTAATTCAAAATATATATGGTAAAAACAACAGGTTTATGTTATCTAGCCTCGAAAAAGCACACGTATACAATTTGTCCAGCATGACCTCAGCGAGCCTTTCCTCATCCAAAACTAAAACGAAGCAAAAACCCTTTATTAACTTTATGAAAATAGCATTTTTAAACAACATTTAAATCATAACACATTAGCAACCAACGTCTATAACTGAACTTTAGGCAATAACAAATCTACTACTTGACATATATATATATATATATATATACACGTATATACAGTCACGTGAAAAAGTAAGTACACCCCATGTAAAGTTTTGACTTTTTCAACATATTTCAACATACAGCTATTTGATCTTCATTTCAACAATATTGATAGATAAAGGTGATATAATATAACAAATATCATGAAAGATGTATATTTTGTAGTCCATTGTATAATTTAAATAAACATAAATGCAAATTTTGCATGTGGAAAAAGTAAGTACACCCCATGAAATGTTTTTAAAATCTTTATAACATATGTGGACATATCAATATTTGATCTTCATTTAAACAATATCTATAGATAAATGTGATATAATTGAACAAAAAACAATGAAAAATTGACTTTGCAATAATTTATTCAACAAAAAATTGAGATGTTTAGGGGTTTCTTGCATGCACAGTTCGTTTCAAATCACCCCACAACATCTCGATGGGATTTAGATCCGGGCTTTGACTTGGCCATTCCAGAACCCTCCAATTCTTTCTTTTCAGCCATTCCTTGGTGGATTTACTGGTATGTTTAGGGTCATTGTCATGTTGCAAGGTCCACCTTCGGTTGAGCTTCAACTTTCCGACAGATGGCCTCACATTATCCTCAAGCACCCTCTGGTACTATGAAGAATTCATAGTGGATTCTATGATGGTGAGCTGCCCAGGCCCTGATGCAGCAAAGCTGCCCCAAACCATAATATTTCCACCACCATGCTTTACAGTTGGTATCAGGTTCTTGTGGTGAAATGCTGTCTTTGGTTTTCGCCAAACATGTCTTCTGGTACTGTGGCCAAATAGCTCTACCTTTGACTCATCTGTCCAGAGCACATTGTTCCAGAAGTGCTGGTCTTTGCCTAGGTGTTCATTGGCAAACTTTAGTCTTGCCCTGATGTTCTTTCTGAACAGCAAAGCTTTCCTCCTGGCACACCTCCCATGTAGATCAAATTTGTGCAGCCTCTTTCTAATGGTAGACTCATGCACTTTGACATTATCAGTGGCAAGAGCTACCTGTAAGTCCCATGATGACAATCTGGGGTTCTTAGAGACCTCTTTCAGCATCTTGCGGTCTGCTGTCGGGCTGAACTTGCTGGGGCGGCCTGGCCTGAACAAGTTGGCAGTTGTTTGGAATCTTCTCCACTTGTACATGATCTTCCGGACAGTCGAATGATTGATTTCAAATTGTTTGGAGATCTTTTTAAATCCCTTCCCAGACTCGTAGGCATCTATAACCTTCTTTCTGAAGGCCTCAGAGAGCTCTTTTGATCTAGGCATGGTGACGCCGCACACTTCAACAACAAAGAGCAAACCAAACGAAATGTCTGAGGTTTAAATAAGACAGGTTCCTCCAAGATCCTTTCTAATGAAGTTCTAATCATTTGCACCTGAGCTGGTGCACCTGATTCTAATTTTAGGTATTTGAAGTAGTGATAAATGTAGGGGTGTACTTACTTTTTCCACATGTAAAATTTGCATTTATGTTTATTTAAATTATACAATGGACTACAAAATGTAAATGTTTCTTGATATTTGTTAAATTATATCACCTTTATCTATCAATATTGTTGAAATGAAGATCAAATAGCTGTATGTTGAAATATGTTGAAAAAGTCAAAACTTTACATGGGGTGTATTTACTTTTTCACGTGACTGTATATATATATAGATATATATAAACTTACATAGATTGTATTAATCATTCCATTTGTATTATTATGGTATTTCCTGCTAGATTATATGTGATTAATTAATTGGAATTATAACTCCTGGTTCTTTTTTTTTCTTCTAAACTCTAAGTTCCTTCCACACCAGACATGGGTACCTCTGCTAGTAATTTAAATTCCATGGGATAGAAAGCATTTCATGATGATTCACATTGTGATACCATCATTATAATGGTGTAATAATGGTTTTTCGATGGAAAATGTCCTTGAAAATTCAAGATTATTCGCTAAATAATGTTATGGTACTTTTATAGTTCCATAAACAGGTACGATAAAATGTTTTACAAATATTACCGATTCAGCGTGACGGCAATTCCTTTCTCTACCTCGCAGGTTCCTGTCAACCAAAGAGCGATCGACGTCCGTTCACCCGCCCGCATGCTCCTTGCTGATGGCATGCTCTGCTTCATGGGGGTGAAGGTTCGTGCAAATATGAGGTTCCATTCCTCACTCCTGGTGGCAGTAACCGAGCCACATGTCGTTCCCGAAGACCACGAGGGGCCACGGCTATTGTTCTAAGAGTTGCCGGCAGCGCCTTGAATCTGCCCGAACTTGCTTCTGGAGCATTCCACAGGCGTGGCAGGCAAACTGGAAGGAATGCAGCTCTGCCTGACCCCTCACTGTCTGTAGCTGACCCCTCGCCCTAGCCCACAACCTTTCGGGCTGCTCCTGACAGGTTGATTAATATGCCCGCCTTATGATTTATGTGTTGGTCTGCCTTTAAAAGCAATGTGCAACAGGTGGCTCAACAGAAGCTTTCCTCCTGAACACTTCTCTCCACGACGCCAGGCCAAGAGACAATCGATAGCAAATGCTAAGGATGAGAGCAAAGGCAGACAACTTGATTTGAGAGTAATATGTGATAGTCATAGCAATCTCTCAGCCTGTGCTATACTCAGTTGTTCTTCCTCACATTGATATGTTTGGGTAACATCCTGGGTTGCTTGTGTCTGAGGTAGTCAAGGTAGCTATAAATGTCCTGCCTGCTATAGACAAAGGTCAAATAATGGGTTTCCTTAAGTTTAGGATGACTCTTTAAAAGTCAATATAACACAGAACCATTTAGCATCTCGGATTTAAAGCTCTTTCTGCTGTGTTTCTTTCACTATTTCACAATAATATTTTCATTTGGAGTACAATGAAATTAAACTGTTTTTGTATGAGCAATACTTTGTTGTAATGCTGTCCAAATGAAACTTGCTATTGGTGTTAAACTTTACATGCATGAATAAATATTCATTGAGGCAAGGCCCTATGGCCACCCACAAGAGAGATGTGGCATTATGACATTTCACATTAAGGCAAATTCCCTATTTGATTTGCTTGAGCTGGCTCCTAATTAGTGAGACATCACAAATCATCAGAGAATTGTGATACAATGTTTCCTATGAGGCCCATTCATGTCACGATAATTGAAAAAGTGCACGATGCTTGCTCAGAACGCCCAGAAAGGCTGATTATGAGCAGGATCTGAGGGAATAATTGAGTTATCTGCTGAGCTTAGTGACTTAGCCTTTTGTGGTGGCAGCAAACAACCAAAATATAACACCGAGGATAAAGGCTTGAGATTCAGTGGCATAATATGAAATGCGAGATTTTCATGGAAATGCAACCCGTAACCCTAACCCTGAGTGTACAACTTGCCTCTGTGCTCAAAGGAGTCGTTCTAAATCAGGGTGCAGAGTCAAAGGGAGAGTTGGCTGTGGATTAAATGGTTTGTCCATCTACTTTCACTTGTTTTGAATATTTTCTAAGTGAAACAAAGTTTAAAAGTTGAGCATTGCTAAATCTTACCAGTTGCCCAAAATGCAATTCGAAATTGAAGAAATAACAATATGAAGGCTTTTAACATAATGTGTTATTTTCAGCATTGTCAGGATGATCCATTTTATTTAAAAACTTTAAAAAGTGTAAAATTTGATTGAAAATGTTACACTTCTAACAGGTCATTCAATTTGAGCATCAAATTGCATTGCAGTACATTTTGGACTTTCATAGTTAGAAACTATAATCTGTTCAGTCCGGTGAATGTTTGGGATCATGGGTGGTAGCAACCATGAAAGTGGATGTTCACTTCCCTTTTGAAACTTTTACATATGGCCTTGGATGTGACAGGCAGGTCATTTCTTAAGCATCAGGTCTCGACATGGCTTGAATTGACTTCCCATTAAATAAATACGGTGTCGTGAAATTTCTCCATATTTCACTGACTTCAGGATGTGTGATGACACAGGGCCTTTGAACGCACATGAAATGAGCCAGTATGAAGGAAGTCTTTCTTTCATTCTTTTCCTGTCGAAGACCGATGCTCATAGAATAGCAAGGTTAAATTGGCAGTGGGGTAGCTGGGTAACAATTGGTTAGAACCACCAAGGGAATAAACAAACAGGGCAAGAAAGAGAGAGACAGGGATAGAGATGGAGAAAGAGAGAGAGACCGAGAGAGAGGAAAGAGGAGGTGGGAGGGGCACTGCAATCAGCAAGTAAGACAATTGAATTAGAAAAGACTGATGGGGGTAGTACAGATTATGTGTCAGGATGGGGAATGACATGAGGTGGCTGTGAACTACCTTCTTGAAGCTGTGGAGGGAAGAGTGGGAAAGAACAGATTCTGCAAGGCAGTACTATAGACTGCAAAAGTAACCAACAAACAATAAGATGACATGCGGAGCACGATACTTGCAAAATCCACCCCCCACTCCCAAGAAAAAAAAATTCCATTGATACAGCAAATTGTCCATTTCATCAAGATTAAAATTGACAATCTTGATCAAAGCTCGGGTCAACAGGTAGAAAAGTGACGATTTTTTCAGATGAAAAATGATGATTTTGTAAGGTTGACCTTGAGTTGACCTTTGACCTTTTGACCTCAAAAATAGTTAGTTTCCCTATTTAGTGACTCAATGTGCAAATGCTGTTCAATTTTCAAGTCAATCGGATGAAAATTGAGGATTTTAAAAACTTGGCCTATGTTGACCTTTTGGCCTATGTTGACCTCAAAAATAGTTGGTGCTTGAATTCAGTGACCATATATGTAAATCCTCTTAGAATTTCAAGTCAATCAAATGAAAATTGGTGATTTTAGAAATTCGGCCTATGTTGACATTTTGGCCTATAAAATAAATAGTTAGTTAGTTGGTGGTTGAATTCAGTGACCATATATGCAAGTCCTCTTCAAATTTCAAGTCAATCGGATGAAAATTGAGGATTTTAGAAATTTGGCAAAGTTGGTGACCTTTTGACCCCAAAAACAATAGGCTTCTCAATTGGGACGACCTATACAGCTTGGTGAAGTTTCGTGACGATCGGTTTAGAATTGTGACCTGTAGGCTGGTGACAAACAAACAGACAAACAGACAAAGACAAACAGACGGAACCACAAACGCAACCGACCAATATACTTGAAAAATCTTTGATTTTGCAAGTAACAAGTTGAGGTGTGCAGTCAGCCTAGATTTCGTAAGTTGAACCATGAGAGGGTTAATGGAAGAACGCGTCCATTATGTAGTTCAAGGGGAGGGTCAGAGTCCTGATGGAGCAGAGGGAGCAATATTGGAGAAGATGTGATATAAAAAAGAGTGACCACCGACCTGCTTGTGATGGAAAAGCAGCAGGCCCCTTGCTTCTGCCCTGTCCTGGGAGATTCCAATCATGTTGAGAGCTTTATATTCCACAGATCCAGGAGAGAGAGAGATAATAGGCAAGGGTATCACCAGCCTTGGTCTATAAAATACTTAATTGTGCTACATATTGAGCCTTAAAGACTGTGAGCAGCTCTGATTTTCCAAGGAAAGTCTTGGATCGATGGAGACACCTAGACTGTGGCTAGCTTTGGAGGCCAGCTTTACTACGTGGTTAGCCCAGGAAAAGTATAGGTGATGGTGAGGTCTAAAAATTCACGAGGAATGTTTCAAGCTATATCTGGATTCCAACCTCTTCCAGTGGCATAAATAGGTGGGTTCATTTGACAATCCTTATGGAGCCACAGGGTGAGACAGTGAGATGTTCCAGGATTGAAGGACATGGTCCATTGATCAGACCAGCCTCATAAATTCCATATCAGAAGACAGTGATGCAGCTGTAGTCTGTCTAGTAGTGGGATTGGGATACGATTCAACACAAGATGGCGTGGTCTGCTAAAATGAAGAGAGGGTTTTCTAGTGCATCCGATAGGTCATTTAGTTGAGCAAATTCATAAATTTGTCTCCCTTCCCAAGATGTCCCGGGACCCTAAGCAGTGACATGAAGGTATTCAAAGATATACGACTTCCAACTTTTTCCAACTATGAATCATCAAAATGAAAAAGGTGTTTACATTGTATTGTATTTACACGAACTCATACAGCCTTTAACCAGTCGCTATTACTTGTTTACATTTTCTTAAAACTTTGACACGGTCATCATTTTTGAGACTTTTTTTTTTGTGTACAAGATCGAGGCTCGTGTAAGAGCTAACATTAATCACATAAAAACAAACTGACACATAAAACATATGTTAAAGGGAGCGGGAGACAAGATGGGGAGAGCGAGGGAAGCACACAAGTACAACATTTGAGAGCAGGGACATCGGGAGATCTGTGGGAGGGAGAGGGCTTGGGGGGAGGAGGCGTGGGAAGGGGGGGGGGGGGGTGGGAGAGGTAACGAAACACATGGACATTGCTAGGACTTCCAGGAATTTCAGAAATTTCAGAAATTGTTCAGAAGTTCAGAAGTATTTCAGAAAAGTGGATCTGGGGTGAATTAACGGGTTTAGAAAAGATCAAGGTTTGCTTAACTAGCACTTTTATGATACTTTTAAAGCTGCATTTGCTTGAATTGTACTTTTATGATAACAAGGAATATTCGCAAGGTCTTGGTAAAGACTAGCGATGGATTACTTGGGTGGAGAAAATAAACATTGGATGTTGCTAAACTAGGAGATGAGAATGCGATATTTTGCCTCCGTGAGATATAAGGTGAGGCCGACATTTTGAGCGTTGAAGGAACGGTAATACCCGAAACGTCAGCCTCCTCTTGTTTATCAAGGCAGTAAACTTCACTTTCTCAACTCTTGTTTGGAAAAATCCATTGTGTATAGTATACGTTTATGGTCCTCGTGGTGAAACTGCAAATGTGCATTTCACAGTTGATCAAACTTTAAGTTATTTTGCTCATGTGTTACACAAAGTACAATCTGCTAAATATTTTGTGTTCTGAAAATGTCTTGGATCTTTGGATTCAATAAATAATCAATTTTCCTCGATAGTAAAATGACTTGCACTCGTGGAAGAGCTTTGCATGGGAGAGCTCTCATTTGGGTTCAATTCCCAAATTGACGATAAACTCCCATCCTGGTGCTGTGCAAGCGGTGCATTGCATCAATCAGTGCGCCACACCTCAGAGGTGACGTTAAGCCAGCTGTCCCATCTGCTAACATTCTCTGGTAGATATAAAAGATCCAACAATGCCTTTCAAAAAGAGAAGGCCATTGTGTAGCTGAATCCTCACCAAATTCTAGATTCTTTCCTTGTCTATTGTTTTAGGCAATGGCAAATTGCTCATTGTATTACACTCTGGATAGAGCATGCCCATTGGGCCTGAATTATTACAAAGCTGAATAGTTCCAGGTTATGAACATTGCATTGAAGAAATAATATTACAAACCAACAACCCTTTGCAATTACTTGAAATTGAAATGACATACATGTGCAGTGCAAGTTGTATGTGCCTGTATGTACGTATATACAGTGCCTTCAGAAAGTATTCACACCCCTTGACTTTTTCCACATTTTGTTGTGTTATAGCCTGAATTTAAAATGGGTTCAATTGAGATTTTTTGTCACACATCCACAAGTAGTACCCATAATGTCAAAGTGGAATTTTTTTTTTTGGACATTTTTACAAAATAATTAAAAATGAAACACAGAAATATCTAATTTACATAAGTATTCAACCTTTTGAGTCAATACTCCATAGAAGCTCCTTTGGCAGCGATTGCAGTTTTGAGTCTTTTTGGGTAAGTCTGTATCAGCATTGTACATCTGGATTTGGGGCGGTTCTCCCATTCTCCTTGAAGATTTGCTCAAGCTCTGTCAAGTTGGATGGGGAGCATCGGTGAATAGCAATCTTCAAGTCTTTCCACAGATTTTCAATGTGATTCAAGTCTGGGCTTTGGATGAGCCACTCAATGACATTCATGTTCTTGTTCTGAAGCCATTCCAATGTTGCTTTGCTGTATGCTTGGGGTCATTGCCCTGTTGGAGCATAAATCTTTGCTGTAGTCTAAGGTCTTTTGCACTCTGAAGCAGGTTCTCCTCAAGGATTTGCCTGTATTTGGCTCCATTTATTGTTCCCTCTATCCTTACCAGTCTCCTAGTCCCTGCAACGTTCCCTCTATCCTTAAACGTCTTGTTCCCTCTATCCTTACAAGTGTCCTCGTCCCTGCCGCTAAAAAGCATCCCGGTAGCATGATGCTGCCACCACCATGCTTCACGGTTTCATGGTGGGGTTGGTGTTAGATGGGTAACGAGCTATGCTCAGTTTCTGCCAGTCCTAGCACTTTGCATTCAGGCCAAAGAGTTCATTTTTCATCTAATCAGACCACAGAAAATTCATGCTCTCAGTCGTTCACGTGCGTTTTTGCAAATTCCAGGTGAGCCGTCATGTGACTTTTTCTCAGGAATGGGTTCTGTCTGGCGACTCTCCCATAAAATGTAGATTTGTGAAGTGCTGCAGAGACTGTTGTCCTTCTGGTAGGTTCTCCCATCTTACTCTTAGCCAAGGAACTCCGTAGTTATGTCAAAGTGGTCATTGGGTTCTTGGTCACCATCCCTGACTAAGGCCCTTCTTGCCCGGTTGCTCACTTTGGTCAGGCGGCCAGCTCTAGGAAGATTCTCGGTTGTTCCATATTCTTTCCATTTCCTAATGATGGAGCTCACTGTGCTCTTGGGAATTTTCAACATTCTAGAAATTGTTTTATACCCTTCCCCAGATCTATGTCTTCTCGCAATTCTATCTCGGAGTTCTACGGACAGTTCCTTGGACTTCGTAGAGTTTCTGTTCTGACATGCATTGTCAACTGTGGGACCTTATATAGAAAGGTGTGTTTCTTTGTAAATTATGCCCCATCAATTGAATTGACCACAGGTGGACTCCAATCAAGTTCTAGAGGCATCTCAAGGAGGGTCAAAGGAAATTGGATGAATCTGAGTTCAATTTGGAGTGTCATAGAAAAGGGGGTGAATACTTCTTGACTGAAGACGCTTTCCGCTTTTCATTTTTAATTATTTTGTAAAATATTCGAAATAGAAAATTCCACTTTGACATTACGGGGTGTTATGTACAGATCAGTGCCCAAAAAATCTCAATTGAACCCATTTTAAATTCAGGCCATAACACAACAAAATGTGAAAGAAGTCAAGGGGTGTGAATACTTTCTGAAGGCACTGCAGCTACCAACTCTTCCACAGACTCTTATGCCTACAGCCAATGCTGAAGACCTCAACAAAGTGAAGAAAAAGGAGGACTACTTCTGTTCCAATCTGATATTGACCTTGAACAAGCTTCACAAGTCAGGTGCCTTTCCAGAGCTCAATTCTGGATACCATGCTTGTGTTAGAGATCAATGCCGTCATGGAGCAGTGCAAGTACCTATGAAACGTCGATGGTTCTATATCGTCAAAACCCCACATGGTGGTGTGAGATGGAATTGAGGTGCCCTGGTATTATCCCTCTCCCACATCTTTTTCTGTCATACATTGGCAGATTTGTCTAGGTCGTGAAAACCTCCTTCAAACTTGAGGCGTCTGGCATATCGCTCTTTTTGTGATGTTGTTTTCCATATGCAGCGCTAGTTCATGCCCAATCCATCTCCATCTCCTCATTTAAATTTCTTTCTTGGTGTTTTTCTTTCCAGTTCTTATTTCTACCTCCTTCTTGCTCAAGCTATATGGTCAGAAAATTCGCAAAATCTTTTTGGGAAAGCTATAAATAAAGTATTCTCGTTTCTGTGCAATGACTTTGGTGACTTTTCATGTTTCACAACCAAATAATAGAGCTGAGTGTACATTTTTTGTCAAAAACTTGAAACTTTGTTCTTGTATTTTTTGCATTTCCAAATTGATCTCATCCTCAGAAATGCTATTCTTGTTTTCTGTATTCTTTTTAGAACATCTAAACCTCCTGTTACAGCGTACGTAGACACTAGATACGTAAACTTGTCGACATCTCGTATGGCCAAGACATTGCACGTGACAGCATTGTTGTCTGATGAATGTAGTGTATTTTTTATGCTTTTAGATGCTTGCATGATATTCCATTTTGGTTTGAGTAAATAGCGTGGCTGTCAATGTAGATTCATAAAAAGGCATTCACAGGCAAAACCCACATGAAACCAGGGCGGGTATAGAAGGCATGATGAAATCTATTTAGAAGTCCATATTGCCCTGTTGTCCTTGATTGTTCACTGTCGTTCTTCAAATGTTGCAAAGTGTTACAAAATAACTTTGCCCTGTGTGTGAAATAATTTGGAATTATTCCAAAAAAAATTTTTTTTTTATAACCTCGTGATTGGATCCGTTACTGCATAGTAAAATACTACAGGTATGATGAACTGCTTTTAAGTTTTCATAATTGTGCCGTAATTATTCGGCTTTAATAATAGCATGTGCTAGCTGCTCACTGAGCAGTAATCAATCAAAAAATACCAATACAAATGCACGATAACTGCAATTGATCAAGCTAATGAAAATCTATTATTAATATTATGTATACTTTTATATGATGAAGATGTAGCATTTCCCAGTTTGAATTTTTAAAAAAAATTCTGTTTATTTGTATACTTTCATTTGTGGATTTGGCACAACCTATCATTTGTTATGTAAGGCATCAAAGGAAGGGTTCTGTGATGAAAACAGGACAATTCTCGTGCAGGTCACAAAGAAACCACTTGGGAAAGAGGGTCACATTCAAGAATCCTCATGCATGAATTGAGATAATTTTGAGTGCCCTGCTGTCTCTACCCATGCTTTGCACCAGAAGTAAGCTGCCCTGAGGGGAATAATGATATTAGTGGCCAACTTATCCAGAGCTTTGGCAGATGCAATAGCCTACAGGGTGAGCCCGATTGCTGTAGAGAAAGCAGGTCAGACAGATGGGATGAAAACTAGGTGTCAGAGGCCTAGGTCAGTGTCATTTTCAATTGCTCAGCTCCACTTACATCCATTACTGCCCCAGTCCTGGCTTGTCTGACCTGACACACTGATCTCTGCTCTTGACACTCCAGCAGGCGATTCTCTAGGGATGGCCTGCCTTTTCTCCCATCTGGGGACAAATTTTTTTTTCCTAGTGAGTGATAAACCTTGTCGAAAACCATCCATTGTTTTTTGGGAAAAGAAAAAGATTTCAAATTACTGAAGATGAAGAATAATTTGGACAATGAATGATGTTATGGTATAAATAATGCCTATAGATGGTGGATAGGCCAAACTTGATTTGTCAAGTATTGTCAGGCAACAATTAAATATACCCTTTGATATATTGATATTGAGCTTACTCAGGCAAAGAAGATGGTGACCGTTGTATTTCCAACTAAGTTGTCTCCATTGGTTCTTAGTCAAGTCACTTTGAATGAATATAACGATAATCGACGAAACTCTTCAGTTTCAAATGATGATGAAGTGAGAAAAATGCAAAATGACCAGCAAAATGATGAAAATTAAAGAGGCATTTCATAGGTGTTAAACATCAACTTAGCTCTAATGTTGGAAGGTAGCAAGCTATACATAATGTTTGAAAAGCCGTTATTATTGAGGTGCCTTTTATCTGTTATAGATGAACATAGAGTTATTGAGGTTTAGATGATGATGAAATATTCAGGTTCATGTTGAAATTTTTCAAGATTCATCTACCAACCTTCTCTGCGGCCCATCCTTTCACTATGGATTAAACGTTTGTCTCCTCGCCCAGGATTGATGTACATTCTTTTTTTTCAAATTCAAAACTGTCAAAGTTATAACACTTTGTTATTTCAAAGGTGAGAAACAAGGTGATATTTTTGTTATGTTATAACATGTTAAAGTTATAACGCTCTTCTTTGACACTTTCAAGATGACATAGATCAACAATTTTTGATGTAGCCTTCAATTTCTGGTTTTCTCTCCAAGGAAGTTGCTTTTTTCGTACATGGTCTAGGCTCGTGGAAGAGCTAGACACAAGATCACATAGACCAGGACACAACATAACAAAGGGAACAGCAGGAGAAAGGGGAAACTCAAACAGCAGGGCGGAGGAGATGGTCGATGGACAAACAAGGGATGCAGGTAACTATGAGGGTGAGGGGGAACCACAAGAGGTGGACACATGGATACATAAGCAACATTTTGGAATGGGTTGGGGTGGTTTAAAGGGTGTAGAAAATATTATGGCTTTGGATTGGGAATGACATGAGATGGTGCTGAACAGCTGGCTTGAAGACTGATATGACTGATTACCAAGCAGATGGAAGATGACCTAGGACAAATGGAAATGGCAGAGAGAAGTGCAAGAGCAGCAGAGCAGATTTTTAGGACACGTAAGCTGATGCCATCCGGTCCAGTTGCAGAATCAGAGTTGAGAGTTGCCAGAAACCTTTCCACCTTCTCAGGTGCAAAATACACAGAAACCAGAAGCAGTTGGGTATGACTGGGAAGGGTGGGTACAGAGAGAGAGAGGGGATGGGCACTCATTATTTTGAAACAAACACAGAATTGATGCATTCAGCCTTCTCATGAGCAGAGTAAGCTGTGGTGCTGTTTAAGGTGAGGGAAAGAAAGGATGGAGGGAGAGCATACATCAGAGACAGACTTGTCAAGATGCCACCAGGTTTTAGAGGGGGGAGACAAGTTTGAAAGTCCATTTTTTAGGTTGGACATATGTTGTTATCTGGCACACCTGAGAGTGGACACACACTTGTTGCGGGCTTTGTGGAATGTTCTGAGGTTGCCTTTGGTTGGATTAGCCTTCAAGGAAGAGAATGTAAGTTGTTTTAAAGCAACTGCCTCACCACAGGATTCAGAGTATCAAGGGTTGGAGGATGGGTAAGACAACTGAAGACGAGTTGGGATGAATCTGTGCATAAGAGAGAGTAGGTTTCTGTGGAAGAATTCCCAGGGTGAGTTAATATTGGGGGCAGTAGATATAGGAGACCAGTCCTGAAGAGAGATGGCTGCTTACAGTCCCTGCCAGTTTGCCTGAGTGAACTGCCAGACTCGCTGGTGCTGAGGCTGTTCTCTGGCAATGGCCACAGAGATGTTGACCTTCCCAAGCACATAATCAGATGAGCCAATTGGGGCAGAAAACGGGCAAGATACATTGGCGGGGAAGTTGGTCATTACCAGATCCAGAAGGGAAGATTTTCCATTGGGAAAAATCTGGGTGGAAAATTTACGGATTGCGTCAGTCCCATGCATTCACAGAAGTCCTTTGTAGAAGTGCCATGGCTGATGAGAGAGGTATCAACACCCAGCCAATTAGCATGGTGACAATTGATATCACCACATATGAATAAGAGAGAGTTGGGATGAGTGACTAAAAGTTGGTCCATGTCATCTGAGAGGTAGATTCGATATGGAGTCATAACTGTTGGTAGGACGGTACAACACACAGAGAAACATGAGGTGGGAGAGGAGCCAGAGGTACTGCTGTGATTTGGGAGGTGTAAGATCAGCAGACGAAGAGTGAGAAATAGAGTACAGCTCAACTTCGCCACCTGGATGTGGTTCAGGTTGATCAAACCACAGGATACAATAGCCAGGGAGAGACTCTAAGACGTCAGGGACATCTGGTGGGAGGAAGGATTCTGTTAAACAAATGATGTCTGGTGAAATACAAATGAAAGTGATATCCGTCAGGTTGGAACAGAGGTCCTGTATGTTTGAGGTCCACAGAGTTAGAGATAGGGGAGGAGACATTGGGATGGGGTGAGGCCTTGTGGGGGCAAGGTGAGGCTTTGGGGAGTGGGGTTAGGGGGAAGGTCTGAGTCTGTAGGGTGTGGGAGAAGGTGTGTGTGTGCAGGAGGGGAGGGGGGCAGGGGAAGGTTTGAGTATATGGGGTGCAAGGACGGTTTGAGTGTGTGGGGAGCGGGAGAAGGTTTGAGTGTGTGGGGTATGTGGGAAAGATTGAGTACATGGTGTGCGGAGAAGGTTTGAATGTGTAGGGTGCAGGTGAAGGTTTGAGGGTGTGGGGTGTGGGGGGAGGTTTTACAGGGTGAATTGAGGAAGGAAGCATTTAGGGGTGGGGTGAAGGGAAAGCATTGATAGGGTGGGGTGAGGGTTTATTTCCCAAAAACAACAAAATAACTGGAGAAGATTGACCCAACGGGGGAATTCGACGGCGGGATGAAAGGGTAATCAATAAGTAAGTATATACAATGAAGTAAAGGAAATCTAAAGAAATCTAAGGCACCTCACACCAGACACAATCACAGATAGAGAAAGGGACAACACCAGGTGACATCTCTGGTGTGGTAGTAACGGAGGAGGTTGGGGCAGTCATGAAGGTGAGAGGACAAGCAGGCTATGAGGATGTGATGGGCAGGAAAATGGGCAGAATGATGAGAAGACAGCAGGACAACAAACAGGTAACAGGCAGATGAGACAGCCGCCACAGGGCAAAGGCAATCAGGCAACACAGCCTCCTTGAAGCTCTCTAAATCCCATCAGAACTCACTGTCCTTGCCACAACACTCCCTTGTTCTCCTTTTAAAGTGCGACACTTAAACACTCTCTGGCGCTCTCCAAATCTCCTCAGAACCCTCTTGAATCTCTCCTCAGAACTCTATGAATCCCTTCCAGTTCTCTGTAGTTCTCCTCAGAAACCCGCGATCCTCTCAGAACTGTTCCTGCTTCTCTGAACACTATGAACTGAGAGCTACTGGCTCCTCCCTCTTCTCCCCTGAAAACGGTCCACCCCTTCCTCCTCAGAATTACACGATCCCTCGCACGTCACAAGCTCCTCCCGCTTGCTCTCTTGACAACCCTCCACCCCTCGAGGCATTGGGCTCCACCGCTTCCATGAGATGATCATAGCTAAGCCCCCCTCTCTCCTTGCCTGGCAGAGTACCATTGCCATTTGCCTCACTCTTCCAACTCAAAAGAGCTGCCCTATTGCCACACGGTGCAGCCGGTAGATGTCTACAGGGAGGGAGGTTTGTACGCACACTTACTTAACTTAATCCCTCGCTATCTATGACAAAGCACCACCCTCCATACGGTGCACATTCAAACAAACAATCCTTATGCTGACGTGTCCATGCTTATTACATCGAGATTGGCTATGTACTTGCACACAGACCATGCTACTCTATACAGTTCTATCTCTTTGAATGTAATCTCTAACCCAAACGTACTATATACAACTATCTGTGCTGGTAGCTTCTTGCAGATTGCATTGGGTGGTTTGCCATTGCCTTCTCAGCGGTATTTAGGGCAGGATTTTTTAAAATTTGGCCAGGGTGCTGGTGATACCTCACTGACTCATTGTTGAAAGACACTGTGGGATCTATAAGGTTACGGATGTAGTGGACTCTAATTTAGACATATACTTGATAAAGCACCGTATCTATACCATGAGAGAGCCATTTATCTGTGTGTGTGCGTGTATGTAAGTGTGTGTTTGTGTGTCACCATATTTCTCAGAGATAGCTGAACGGATCTTCATAAAACTTTCAGAGGTTCATCAATGAGTGCGGTGGAGTGTTTTGGGGGAAAAACAATTTAATTTTTTTTTTTTTTAAGTTAGATTTAAAAAAAAAATCGCTCTATATCTAAGCCTAAGCCTTTGTAGCGAAATGAAAGGTAATATTAAATTATCCCCGATTAGTGTGTGTGTTATTGTAATATTAAATATGAATTTTCCTCAGTGGGTGCAGGGAAGTGTTTTAATTTCCATAACCAGAAATTTCAATTGTTTCCATAAAAATAAATTTCCATAACAAAAACCAGAAAAAAAATTGAAGTCTTCAAAATGCCAACAGGATTGGAATATCACCGGGCCACACCTGGTACTCCTGCTAGTATATGATGGTGCTTTTACATTCCACCCTCGTTAAGGCACATTGCACAGGGCAAATGCATAATATTTTATTCATTTATGAAAAAATTGATTTTCAAATCTAGACGGCAATACATCACTCCCCACTCTGACACTCATAGGGTATTCCCACCAGACCACATGTTATAATTTGCAAAAGGCTATGGTTGCAGCTGTGTTATTCTGGTTGACACAAAAAATCTACAATGCTTTTAAATATGGATGTGTTGTAATCCTGTTCATTTATTTAATTGTTTTTACGCCCCTAGTGGTGTTTGTAATAGCGGACATAGATTTGCCCCCCCCCCATTGGAGGAAGACCCTCTCGTGAGCAGACAGTTGGTGCTCCTGTGGTTGGCAGCGAGTGCCCCGGAAGCAGTGACGGAAAGAGAGTGGCAATTATATGTGTGGGAAAATTGCATGCTCAGTCAGGGTTGCCCAGATAGCTCAGATGGCAGAGCACTGGTACGGTTCACCAGACGACTTGTGTTCGATTCCTGGCCTGGGCATGTAATTTTCCCACATATGTCAATTAATTAAATATGGATGTTATATAAGCACAGTTAGTTAAATTTGTACGACTGGAATTTGAGGTGGTATACGCCCATATTCGCTTGACAGGGCATCAAGGTTTTCATGACAAGTCATGAACATTTATGTCGCGAAGAACCCAACCTTGATAGGTTGACAACCTGTTACACGGTGTGGAAATTTATATTGAGAAGGCATGGGAGTCTAATCCACACCGGTGAGGGCAATGGAATGTGGCTTTACCCACTTCACCCACACGCAGGCCACCTGCAATTAGTTGCGAATAAGGGGTTAACACCTATACCTTTCCAAAAAAGGTCTTCCATTTACTTGGCTTCCAATAAACATTTTTCTGGCCACAATGGTTAAATTTATGGTGGCCTTCAGCATAAATATAATCTGTTATTCTTTGTATTTTATTCCTCACTTCTCCTGTCTCTGGAACCTCCTTCCAGAAGATGTTCTGTCTCGCTCTTCCATCCGGGATTTCAATGAAGCAGTGCACCACCATATCTCATCATCCCAAATTCTAACCCATGATCTTTATTACACCCATTAACCTTTCCTAACCCAACCATCGCACTTGCCCGTTTCAGTGTTTCCTCCCCTCCTCCCTCTCCTCTTTTCCTGTTCGTTCATTCCCTTTATCTTTGTCCCACTGCCAGTTATACCTTGCTCTTCCAATGAGCTTCACTCCTGTAAAGAAAACAAGAAGCTGATACTCTAGGTCCCCCATATTTTAGGTGGGGATAGATATCGGTGTCATATGAAAGCTAAATATTGAACGGTTTTTGAAATATTGTGTACAAAAGCCAAATTATAGAGATGGTTGCCATGGCAACATAATTAAGCCAATCTCAGCCGTGATCTAATCAGGTTGAGATAATGTCATGATGAATAGATACAGTGCATTCAGAAAGTATTCAGACCCCTTCACTTTTTTCACATTTTGTTATGTTGCAGCCTTATGCTGAAATCGTTTAAATTCATTTTTTCCCTCATCAATCTACACTCAATACCCCAAAATGACAAAGAGAAAACAGGATTTTAGAAAGTTTTGCATATTTATTAAAAAGAAAAAACTGAAATATCACATTTACATAAGTATTCATACCCTTTGCGATGACACTTGAAATTTAGCTCAGGTGCCTCCCATTTCTCTTGATCAACTTTGAGATGTTTCTACACCTTGATTGGAGTCCACTTGTGGTAAATTCAATTGATTGGACATGATTTGGAAAGGGACACACCTGTCTATATAAGGTCTCACAGCTGACAATGCATATCAGAGCAAAAACCAAGCCACGAGGTCGAAGGAACTGCCTGCAGAGCTCAGAGACAGGATTGTGTCGAGGCACAGATCTGGGGAAGCCTACAAAAAAATTTTCTGCTGCATTGAAGGTTGCCAAGAGCACAGTGGCCTCCATAATTCTTAAATGGAAGAAGTTTGGAAGAACCAGGACTCTTCCTGGAGCTGGCCCAAATTGAGCAAATGGGGGAGAACGGCCTTGGTAATAGAGGTAACCAAGAACCCGATGGTCAATGTGGCCGAGCTCCAGAGATCCTGTGTGGAGATGAGAGAAACTTCCAGACGGACAACCATCACTGCAACACTCCACCGATCTCGGCTTTATGGCAGAGTGGCCAGACAGAATCCTCTCCTCAGTGAAAGACACATGAAAGCCCACAGAATCTTGTTTCTCACAATCTGAGAGTCCTTTCGGTGCTTTTTTGCAAACTCCAAGCAGGCTTTCATGTGTCTTTCACTGAGGAGAGGATTCTGTCTGGCCACTCTGCCATAAAGCCGAGATCGGTGGAGTGTTGCAGTGATGGTTGTCCTTCTGGAAGTTTCTCCCATCTCCACACAGGAACTCTGGACCTCAGCCAGAGTGACTATCGGGTTCTTGGTCACCTCTCTTACCAAGGCCCTTCTCCCCCGATTGCTCAATTTGGCCGGGCGGCCAGCTCCAGGAAGAGTCCTGGTTCTTTCAAACTTCTTCCATTTAAGAATTATGGAGGCCATTGTGCTCTTGGGAACCTTCAATGCAGCAGAAATATTTTTGTAGGCTTCCCCAAATCTGTGCCTCGACACAACCCTGTCTCTGAGCTCTGCAGGCAGTTCCTTCGACCTCATGGCTTGGTTTTTGCTCTGATATGCATTGTCTGCTGTGAGACCTTATATAGACAGGTGTGTGCCTTTCCAAAATCATGTCCAAACAATTGAATTTACTACAGGTGGACTCCAATCAAGGTGTAGAAACATCTCAAAGATGATCAAGAGAAATGGGAAGCACCTGAGCTAAATTTCAAGTGTCATAGCAAAGGGTATGAATACTTATGGAAATGTGATATTTCAGTTTTTTCTTTTTAACAAATTTGCAAAACTTTCTAAAATCCTGTTTTCTCTTTGTCATTATGGGGTATTGAGTGAAGATTGATGAGGGAAAAAATGAATTTAAACGATATCAGCAAAAGGCTGCAACATAACAAAATGTGAAAAAAGTGAAGGGGTCTGAATACTTTCTGAATGCACTGTATGTGCAATATGAAAGCTATGATGACTGCCTACAAAGGCTAAAGAGCTTCACCTACCCTGGTTGGATTGGTAAGTGTCACAGCAAGTCCTCACAATGGAGGGTCATGCACACTACACCCCATAGGGTTCCAACATACTCCAGACATTTAGCCAGTGCCCTCAAGAGCACTGTTACCATGGTGCACCACTAGGAGGTAGTCTGAAAGCCTTGGCAAGGGTAGAGGCGTACCGGAAGGAAGGGCTTACACACTCAGCCTTCTTTTTGCTCGCAGTTATCCGGTGGCCGTAGCTGAAAGCAACGAGTGGTGAACCACATCTGATCGCACCCTACTACAGCACCAGACGCGTACACCTGCCCTGTGAGAAAACACAAGCACCACAACGCGGTGAAGAATGAAGTATAATCTTGTTCGACTTGCTTTGAACAATTGGATACTCGAGTATTCGATGAGGTAAAAAAAAATGAAAAGGAATCTTCAACATGATGATGGACGTGTAATTATATTCTGTTCAATGCATTTGGGTTAAACATCTGATCGTTTTCCATCTGATAGTTGGACATTTACATTGTTGGACATTGGATAGTTGTTGGATAGTTTACATTGGATAGTTACATTGGATAGTTGGATAGTTACATTGGATAGTTACATTGGATAGTTGGATAGTTACATTGGATAGTTACATTGGATAGTTACATTGGATAGTTGGATAGTTACATTGGATAGTTACATTGGATAGTTGGATAGTTAAAATGGATAGTTGGATAGTTACATTGGATAGTTACATTGGATAGTTGGATAGTTACAATGGATAGTTGGATAGTTACATTGGACAGTTGGATAGTTACATTGGATAGTTACATTGGATAGTTGGATAGTTACATTGGATAGTTACATTGGATAGTTACATTGGATAGTTGGATAGTTATAATGGATAGTTGGATAGTTACATTGGATAGTTGGATAGTTACATTGGATAGTTACATTGGATAGTTGGATAGTTACATTGGATAGTTGGATAGTTACATTGGATAGTTACATTGGATAGTTACATTGGATAGTTGGATAGTTATAATGGATAGTTGGATAGTTACATTGGATAGTTGGATAGTTACATTGGATAGTTACATTGGATAGTTGGATAGTTAAAATGGATAGTTGGATAGTTACATTGGATAGTTACATTGGATAGTTGGATAGTTACATTGGATAGTTACATTGGATAGTTGGATAGTTACAATGGATAGTTGGATAGTTCCATTGGACAGTTGGATAGTTACATTGGATAGTTGGATAGTTACATTGGATAGTTACATTGGATAGTTACATTGGATAGTTGGATAGTTATAATGGATAGTTGGATAGTTACATTGGATAGTTGGATAGTTACATTGGATAGTTACATTGGATAGTTTACATTGTTGGACATTTACATTGGATAGTTGGACATTTACATTTGACATTTACATTTACATTGTCTGATAGTTGGACATTTACAGTTGGACATATTTTAATCAGCTAACAATTTGATGGGAAGTGAAGAAACAAATGATCGTTTCATTGAAACAGTTGTCCAATGATTTGACATTTCTCTCATTAAATGCATAGGTCAATGCACAGTTGCTTCTCCTTTTTTGATGATATAATTAACCAAAGTGAGAGGAAGGCCGCACTATTTCACAATGCTGAAAAGTATAGTCTGTATTTCAATTGCTATGGTCTTAAAAGTATTTCAACATGAAATACTTTGTGTGTAGAAATATGCCAATACAATCTTCCACAGACAACTATCAAGCTGCGATGAACAAAGAAATCTCAACGCGCATGAGAAGCGGCCTGTCACCACTGATACAAGGGGAACATGTCTGGTTCACAAGTGATAAGAGGCTGCCAGCGAACCAGGGATTGCGTGTGAGAGACAGCAACGTTGCTTATGGTTTTAGGGATTCTGAGTTTGATTTCAGAAATTATATCTTGTACTGTCTCATGACTCTATTCAAAGTTGGATTCATATCCGAACGTTATAGCACAATAGATCCGAGACTCATCTGTCTTCGTTCTGTGAGCTTACTTCATGATTTTGCCTTTCATCATGTCTATGATTCTATGATTTATGAGGAAAAACTAATGTATTTTTTATAGCGTAGACCGTAGGGCAAAACCGTCTGGAACAGCGTTTGTCTGTCCGTCCGGTGTATGTATGTATGTATGTCCCTCACAAACGTGCACCAATCAGAGCTGAGGATCTGGTCACATGACAGGTGGGCGCGTTTAGTAACTATTACAGTTGTATATTTTACTAAAAGGAAATATAATAACCTTCTGTGGAACGTTTTAGGTTCCCAACGGGTGTCGTAAGGTAGGTAGGAGGTTTCAGAAATTCCTCAATACAATTATGATTTTGAAATGCGATCGACACGGACCTTGCCCACGAATGCGGAATTAAACAGATGATGACGGTTCGCTTGTTTGATAATATCTCAATGCAATCCTGATTTCACATTATATTTTGATATATTCATACCATAGTAATCATTTGTGATTGAAATGATGAATGATGACGTTTGCAATGAAAATATCGACATATTGAGTTTAAAGCAGAATAAGGAAATGACGTGAGGGTTTCCATCTGTGACATTCACAGATTCCCCATTTGCAGTTTCGCCATTGACTGGAAAAAGCAACATTCAGACTGGGTACGTTTTTCGTCCAAGTCCTTCAGGAACCTGCTGTCAATGACTGACATTCGACTGAAGGTGGCACAGGAATGTGGAATTAATTGAAAAAATGTAACACCTTATTTGCCAACTGCTAACTGGTATCCCTACCCAGGTCACACTAAACTCTTCAAGTAAATTATCAAACAAGCCTGGCTACACCGTTGTTAGATTAATCAGTCTTGATATGATCTGACTACTGTATGGGCCATCTACATATTACTGTACATATATATTTAAGAAAACGATGAAATGGAATTGAGGTGAAACGAGTGAGAAAATAGAGTAGGGAAGTTGTGGATGTATCTCATGTCCTGTCCAACACCCCTACTTTCTCTTTTATAAAACCTACTGCATAAATAAAGAGACCTGGGGGGGGGGGGGGGGGGACAGGGTGGGGCAGGGTTAAAATGGTACCACGTTTTTGCGCATTTTGTTTGGATATGTATTTTTTTTCATGTAGATTTACTTTAGTGAATTTCGTATCACATTGAGGCATGGAGGCACTTAGCTTGATGAAGTGAGCAGCTACTGGCTCCCCATCTGTTAATGCCTCATATGGTGATACCCTGCATTGTGCGACCCCACTTTGTGAGGATTCGCTTTAGCGCAAATTAAGTATTCAATTTTTAAATACCGAAATATAAAAACAGAAATTTTAAATCCATCAAGCGAGTCAAAAGTTACAAGTTTAAACACATCACGTTGACTGTCAACCACTAGTGTTGACATCGCTGGCTGCCAATCAGAGCACATCTCTCAACTCATCAGTGCACACATTGTTATCTTCCTGCCCAATGCGTCGCCATATTGGTAATTTCATTGACTCGTATATCCGTTCCCTGTGGGGTGGCAGGAAGGATCATTCCTCTCTGGGATATATAATTACAGTAGGCCTACGGTCGGCTTCAAGAAGATGGAGGGGGGCGGGGGGAGGAAGGGGGTAAGGTGGGGATATTATTCGCATTAATATTGTTTTGTAATAACATTAATATTGTCACTAGCGTTATTATTAGAAACAGCCTTGGAAAAGCGCCATGCTATAGCTATCTTAACACGGATATACACCTCAACACGCAACCCCATTGGCGCTGAAAACCTCCTTGGTGGAGAAAACACCCTTGGGGAGGGGGGCAAATGGATTTCCTACAACCTTCATTGTGTGATCCTTAGTCCTCCTGTCAAGTTTGGTTGAGATTGGATAGGTAACGACCGAATGTATCGCGGCCAGAAATTGTCAGACAGACACCAAATTGATATTTTAGTATGATGATGATTATGCCAAAAGTGTCTTGTAAGAGCATAGGGCTGGAGCTGAAACCGTTGTTGGGTGTGATTGCTTTAAGAAATCAGGGGAGGATCCATGAATTTTAAGATGTGGGGGAGAGTGGGGGGAGGGTGGGTGTCCTCCCCCAGAAATCTTTTTTAAAATTGATCATCACAAATGGCATTTCCTGCATTCTTGGAAATTTCTGCAGTTCCTTGCATTATTCCCTCGTGATGCAGTTCAGCAAATTCACGATGACTAATGGGCCACGGAGGCGAACTGGTGAGCTGACTTCCCAGCCTTTCCTTAGTCAAAATAAGAATGACCACACTGTGGTCTCAACCTGCGACAAAATCCGGTAACAGGTCGATTGGGAAATGCACATTCCATTTAAAGCACTCTTAAAAGATGAACAGCACGGTTGGGAAACACACATTTAATGCACTATTAAATAATTATCTTGACACCTCTCATCCATGTTATCCTCCAGCATGGTTATATCAGAACGAGCTGATTTGTCACACGGTCACGAATGATTTACCCCAATATGGGGCCATTCAAAAATCACATAACGCTATCTCCTTTTAGTAATTTGTGTAATGTAACACTTGATTACGTAACGTAACGTAATGCTTGATTACATAACGTAATGTAACACTTGATTATGTAACGTAGCGCTTGGTTACCGTGCATGCATTCAGACGGGCCGATTGGGAAACACACATTGAAAGCATTCTTAAAAGATGAACAGCATGATTAGGAAAGACATTTAATGCACGATTAAAATATTAACTCAACACCTCTCACCACTGGTGTATCCTGTTCACACACACACATAATTAACTCACACATGAAGAGAAAGTATAATGCTGCACACCACTTTGTATCTACCACTGGAGTGCATCCAATATCATAGGATATAACCTATCATTGAAAACCCAAAGGGAGGGGGTGGGGTAAGGGTGCGCACCCCCTGCATTACCCCCACTAGATCCACCTATGGGGAGCCGTCTGTAAGGAAAATCGTAAAGAACGAAGAAAACAAATTGAAAGCATATAGTCAGTCCAAGACTCTCATTGCCAAGACAAAATTCACGAGATCGAGGAGCTGTTTAATGGAGATGGGGAGACTTTTATCCTCCTGGAGTGATGATATGAATCAGCGTACTGTTCTTTTAAGCCAGGCAGTAATTATGGCTAAGGCGCTCAGTTTATATGATGAATTAAAGAGCAGGAAGGTGAGGGGTCTACCAAGAAGATGTATGTTTACAGCCATTCAAGAGTGGTTCTTAGATGGAGCAAGTTTAACCAATTTGCATAACTGGAGAAGTTGCGAGTGCAGATGAGCAGGCAGCAGCTGAATTTCCGTCTAAGTCTGAGGTCCTTATGGAAGTTTACCCTCCCCAGCTAGTTTTTGACATGGAAGATGTGGGGCTCTTTGGGAAGAGGATTTTAGGAGTGTACATTGTTTTCAGGTTATTACAGTTGATACATATACAGGTGTAGGGAGCTGTAATGCCCCTCCCCCTTTTTATATCCTTGCTGCTTTACCAATTACCAAGTATAACCAATTATATGTTTTGTTTTGACTTACTACTGTCCTCTTTTATGATACTGAGTTCTTTCTTGTGCATTGAGGATGTGTAATATCCTAATAAGGAGTTCTCTGCCTGTGAGCTCTGGCCTGCGTGGGCACAATCTCTAGTTCCCCTTCCCAGGCCTTGGAGGCAACTGTTATCTCTCTTTGCCTTTCTCCTGACTTTGCCATTATCTTGCAAGTTGACAGTTTTATGAGTGTCCACTCCCTTTGTACTTTCCCAAGCTAGCTTTCTATACAGAAAGTTGTAAACATGTTGCCACATAATGCTGACCATCTCCTTATCAGAGCTAACCCAGGACTGGCCTTGGATGAACTTCCTTTAATTAACTGAACAACAGGATGGGACTATGGTGGGGGAACCAATGAGCCCATTCTGTCTCTGTGTCTTGTGAGCTAACTCCACCCCTGCTTCTCCTTATATAAAGCAATGTTAATTGAATTATTTCAGAGCATCTTGTTGTACTGTTGGTCATTCCTTGTGAGTTTCAATACAACTTTTGCTGTCCTCAAGCTTGTGTACTCGAGTTCCAATAAATATATCCGTTGCTCCTTTCTTCTGAGTCTTCTGAGTCCCAAGTCCTAAGTCCCAATCCGACAAGTGGTGGCAGCGGTGGGATACAGTCTGTGCAGTCCGGGACGCGGTCCCAGGCAAGTGAGTGGTGAGAGACCAGCTGGCAATTGATCCGGGTCAGGTGAGCTGTGGTTTTCTTTTGTTTTTCCTTTTTAGCCTGGGGGTCAGTCCAAATTGTAACCCACTCTCTCTTGCTCGGTTGCCGTTTGTTCCGTTCCCTGCTCATACCTGTTCCACGAACCTAAATTTAATTACGGACCGCTTGGGTCCTGGAGCAACTGATTGTTTATGGACTCGTCAGGGTAACGTTACGTAAGGGAAAGGGCCCCACGTTGGGCGCCTGAGGTTAAGGGGTAATAGATCTCTGGGTTGTGAGGGTAAGGATAAGGGCGGCGTCCCGATCCGAGGACACCGAGAGACGTCGGGATTTTAAGTAAGATCAGAAGTATTATAAGGGCGTGGGACGCCAGGAAAGTGCAGTAAGGGTAGGATAGACGGCTGAGTAGGCGGGCGATCCTCTCAGGAGAGTAGGTAGCGCGGCCGTACCACGCGAGGCGGGCGAACCTCACGGGTACAAGGCTGCGAGCCTCTCAGAGTTAGGTAGTGTAGCTGTGCCGCGAGGCGGGAGATCCTCACGAGTACAAGGCTACGTCGGTAAACTAAGGTTTCTTAGGATGGGTAACAGTATGGGTAATAAGACAGTAAAGGCAGGTGAACCGCTTAGACATACCCCAGCATTTTTTATGTTTCGAAGGCATGGCTATGATGCTGTGAGACCAGGGAAGTCATGGGTTGCGCTGACGAAGGATTTAGGAGAACCATGGCCCGAAGGAGGGTCTTTTGCGCTGGAAAAATTGGACGTGTTGTATGAGACATTAGACAAGTTTGAACAGACCACGAAACACTTCCCGCCGGACTACTGGAAAGTCTTTGGCTGGTGGAAGGAAGAAGCGATGAAGCGACACGCAAAGTCAAAACAGGCCAGCTTGGCTGGTGAGGTAACAAAACTCAAGGGTCTGAGGAAACAGGCGAATAAAGAGCAGGATGAAGCGCTTAAGGAAATAGAAAAGCAGGCCAACGCGCGACTGATGCCGCTCGCTGAAAACCCAGACCCCGCGAGAGGGGAGGTAGCGACCAATCTACCCTCCCCAGCCCCAGACCTAAACCCTGTCCCAGGGTTTCAGGCACCACCTATCCTTTCTGCGCCCCCGCCACCACCTCCCTATAACCCCGCTACCATCGCGCCCCAGACACCCCAGAACCACCCGAGCCAGGGAAGACCGTTTGCACAACTTGGGGCTAACGGAATAGATGACGGGACCGACATCGCAGGGTTCCCGCCACCGATAGGACCGGATGGGTTATACCCCTCACTGGTAGGTTGTAAGGGGAAAAGGACCTCACAAACTACCCCATTGGAATGTCAGGAAATAGAGGGAAGGAAAACATTGTGCCCCGTACAAGTTATCGGAGTTGACGCAGCAGGTCATGGGGTTCGGGAAAGAGTACCATGGAAAGAATCCTCTTTAACTGTAATGCGGGCAAGGATTCAACATTTGCTTATTGAGGATCCACGGCAGATAGTGCCGACCATGTCGAATTGGGTTTTGGATGGCGAGTGCGACTATCGAGACATAACCCATATGGGAGTGTCCGTGCTCCCACCCAAGGTATGGGAAAGGGCTAGACAAAGAGCACACTGGCCGGTGGCAGACCCAAGGGCGGGTGCAAACCCCCTGTTAACACAAGCGCAATGGGATGCTCTAAAGGTCCTGCTGCTAGATTCTATTGAGCAGGCGCTGTTGCCAGCAGGAGGTCCGGATTGGGGAAAGATCGGGGCCATAAAACAAAAGGCAGGAGAACCAATTGGAGAGTACCGAGAAAGGTTGGAAAAGGCCATTGCGCGCTGGGGAGGACTGGGTCCGATGCAGCTGGGAGGGCTACCCCAACCATTGGTAAATCAATATCTAATCGAGGGGCTTCGGCCGGTATTAAAGAAACAGGTACAGACCGTCCTCTTCGGCTGGAAGGGAATGACAACCAACGAATTATGCGACAAACTGGAGCAATGCCCGGGCTCCTCCTTAGAGGAGAAGAAGGATATTAAGGAGGAAATATTGCAAATGTTCGTCCAGGAGAAACGGGCTCAATTTAACCAAAATAAAAAAGGGGATCAGAGTCAGAACTACATACACGAACAGTGCCAGAAGTGGGGACCTGTTCGAGGTCCAGAGGAACATAGGAGGAGTTGTTATCCTCTTTTCTATAAGGGCCAATTCCCCAACGGAGAGTGGATCCACAACGAAAATGAAAACTGCGACGGTTGCACTGAGGAAGACTTTGGACTAATTAATATGAACGAGGTAAAACAACAATGGACAATACCACCCCCTCCCCCCCCTCCTCCTCAAAACCCTCAAACTTGGACTGTGCAAGGGCCCCCTCCCCAAAATTGGTATCCACCAAGACCCCTTTTCCAAAACCCCGGACCACCCCCCAATAGTGGGATGCAGAACGGACCAAGGGGGAACTGGGCTCCGCCTCGGGGCCCGCCGCAGTGGCAACCAGTGAACCAGTCACATTGGGGGCCGCCAGAACGCCGGCAGGGAGGAAGGGGCGCTGCAGAGGGACGACCTATGCCCTCCGCACCACCGGTTCCGCAGGAACCGTGCCATTATTGCAAGCAGATGGGACACTGGATACGTGATTGCCCAAAGGCTCGTAAGGGGTTTCAGCCCCAATACAATAGAGGGGCCTATTGACGGGACGCTGGCGAGTCGCCCAAGGAGTGTCCTCTCTTGACCATGACACCGGCAGAGGAACCAACCATGATGTTGGACGTGGAGGGAAGACAATTAGAATTTCTCGTAGATACGGGTGCGACTCGCAGCACAATTAACAAGGGGCAATTGCCCTCTTTGCGCCCTACGGCCAGGAACGTTCAAATACTGGGTGTTTCGGGTTTACCCCAAGCGCTTCCTATTTCGGAGGAAGTGCGAGTAACATGCGGCCCGCTGGAGGCTAAACATGCTTTCTTGATGACCACTACCGCCCCGACGAATTTGTTGGGACGGGATTTATTGTGCCGCTTGGGCTGTCAAATCTCATGTACCGAGGAGGGAGTTTTTGTAGACGTCGCGGAATCTAAACGCGACTTGGTAATGACGGCATTGTCTCGGCCCGGCCCCACCGTGTATTGGTGGCGCATGGATGAAGGGGCTCTGGCTACCTGGACGCATATCATAGATAATGTGTGTTTGGACAATGCAGTTCTGCGAGATTGGCTACAACTGCACGAAATTTCGATAAAAACCTTAAAGGATAATCCACCCCATTGCACTGCGTACTATGATGCAACGGGCGACGACGAGAATTATCGAGAGAAGGTTAAGGAAAAGCTGGGCGAACGCATGCCTATACACTTGTCACGGATGTGGATCGGCCGCGAGGGAATAGGAATTGAGGCAGTCCTAACCTCGAGTCAGCGTGCGTTGACCCAATACCCCGAAGGAGCGGCCGCCCATGTTACCCTCACCACTGCCAAGGGGTGGCCGCCGGAAAGTGTAGGTTGGATGGTAGGGAGGTTACGAGAAGTTCCCCTACAAGGTTATCGGAGTAAGAAAGGCCGCTGGACTTTGAAACGGCTCCAAAATGGCGAAGGTTTTTCAATTGACTTCAAGACACAACGGAGGGATGGAGTGTTCGAAGCGACAGAGTTGCCTCCTAAGGGCACCTATGCCATGAGGGCAGTGCTGACGGACCCGGGTGAGTCAGATTACCTCCTAGCGGAGGTGCCAGACAATTTATGGCCCAAAAGCGACGGTGAGGTTGGACGGATGCGAGACGCCAAACCCCTAGTGATAGCAGTGCAGCCGGGGATGCGCTTGCCAAATGTAAAACAGTATAAGCTACGACCTGAGGCCGACGTAGGCATAGCACCGGTAATTCAATCACTAGTGGAACAGAAAATTATTGTGGAAACTAACAGCCCATGCAATACACCAATTTTGCCAGTGAAAAAGCCGTCAAAGGACAAATGGAGGTTTGTACAGGATTTAAGGGAGGTGAACAAGGTGATACAGGGTATACACCCACTAGTTCCAAACGGAGAAACCCTCATGATGTCAATTCCGCCGGACGCAACATACTTCACGGTCATCGACCTTTGTTCTGCGTTTTTCTCTGTGCCCATCGCGCCTGAGTCACAATACTTGTTCGCTTTCACCCATAGGGGGCGCCAGTATACTTGGACAGTGCTACCTCAGGGGTTTTCAGATAGCCCCACTCTGTTTTCCCGGGCGCTGCACCGCGACCTGGCGGATGTGGAATTGAAGGGAGGGTCAGTGTTGCTGCAATACGTTGACGATTTGTTGATTTGCTCCCCTTCAAAGGAGGCGTGCGAAATGGATTCTTTGGCCCTATTAAAGGCCTTAGCGGCCAAAGGCCACAAAGTAGGCAGACCAAAACTTCAGTTTGTGCGGCAGGTTGTAACTTACTTGGGACACGCCATTTCGCACGGAAAACGAGAATTGGATGCTGGACGAGTGACCGCTATTATGGAGCTGCCTCGCCCTTGCTCGCAACGGCAACTGCTGCGCTTCCTAGGTATGACGGGATATTGCCGCACTTGGATACTTGATTTTGCGCTGCTAGCTAAGCCACTATACGAGGCAACCAGATCAACCGCCTCGGACGAATTGGTATGGACACCAGAAATGAGGCGAGGTTTTGACGGGCTGAAACAGGCGCTGGTTACGGCACCATCATTAGGACTCCCGGATTATGCGAAACCATTTACCCTTTACACTCACGCCGTGGGAGGTTTCGCCCAGTCAGTTTTGACACAGACCCATGGGGATAAGGAGCGGCCGGTAGCTTACTTTAGTAAAAAGTTAGACCCGGTCGAACAAGGGTTTCCGGTGTGCTTGCAAGCCGTGGCAGCGGCCAGGTACGCAGTAGAAAGAACAGCGGACATCGTTATGGGACACCCAGTAACGCTACGGGTACCACATTGCGTCACTTCGCTGTTGTTACAGCGAAGCACACAGCATTTGTCTAACACTAGATTAATGCAATACGAATCCGCACTGATCACTGCAGCCAACATCACGATCGAACGTTGCACGACGCTCAACCCAGCCTCACTGATGCCCACCCCAGAGGAGGGCGAACCTCATGTGTGCACCGACGTTGTGCAGCTAGTCTCCACGGTGCGATCGGATTTAAAGGACAATCCCTTAGAATATCCCGACTGTACATATTATGTCGATGGATCAGCTAGGCGCGCATGGGACGGGTCTCTGTTGTCCGGGTACGCCGTGTGCTCGGATAGCGAAACGGTAGAGAGCGGGCGTCTTCCACCTACATTTTCCGCACAGCAGGCGGAGCTGTGCGCCTTGACCAGAGCGTGCAGCTTGGCGGAAGGCCTTGCCGTCACCATTTACACAGATTCGGCCTACGCTCACGGCGTAGTCCACGATAAAGGAGCCATCTGGAAGATGAGAGGTTTTCTCACATCTGCCGGTTCAGTGATAAAGAACGGCGCGCTGGTAGAAGGGCTCCTCCGAAGCATTTTACTTCCCCGCGCTATCGCGGTAATCAAGTGTCGTGGCCACCAAAGGGCGGACACTGACGTTGCCCGGGGCAATGCAAGGGCGGACGAGGCGGCAGGAAAGGCCGCCAACCAACAGATAGAACGCAACATGCCGATGGTGACACGAGCACAGAAGACAGCCGCACAGATTGCTGACATACCGACTGCGGGACCACCCGCCACACCTACTAAGGACGATATCATAAATTTGCAAAATGCTGCACCGACGGCCGAACACGAGGTCTGGCTCAAACGAGGAGCGATACGCCCTGGGCCAGGGGAAATGTGGACCCTTGATGAAAAACCTATAGCACCCCAGGCTTTACTGCCTTGGCTGGCACGCATGGCTCATCAGAATGGTCATGTGTGCCAGAGGGGGGTGATGGGACAGATAGACTACACTTGGGCAGCGCCAGGACTGTCACGGATTGTATCCGAAGTGTGCCGATCGTGTGTGGTCTGCCAGCAACACAATAGAGGGGCGCCGCCGAGACATGCACATGATGGGGGACGGCCCCCGCCTAGTGGGCCGTTCGCAACTATCGAGTTCGATTTTACAGAATTGGAACCAAGTATGTCATTTCGCTATGTGTTGGTGATCATAGATACGTTCACCAAATGGGTCGAAGCATACCCATGCGTCAAGTCCGATGCTCCGACAGTAGTGAAGCGCCTCGTGCGGGATTTTATGTGCAGATTTGGCATTCCCCAGATAATTTCGTCAGATCAAGGAGGCCATTTCACGGCGCAGGTGGTTAAGGGCATCCTGAAGGCGTTGGGCGTTAAACAATCCTTCCATTGCGTCTACCACCCACAGTCCTCAGGACTTGTGGAACGAACGAACAAGACTTTAAAGAATAAACTAGCGAAACTTTGCGCAGACACAGGCTTGAGGTGGCCAGAGGCTCTTCCGCTTGCATTGATGAGCATTCGTTCCACCCCGGGTCGCACTACGGGCCTTTCCCCCCACGAAATATTAATGGGACGACCTATGAGCTTGCCCGTTTCAGCACCAACAGACATGTCCACCCTTGCTTTGCCAGTAATGGATGACATGCTTTTGAGATTTTGCATAGGCTTGTCGAATGTGGCACGCAGCATCCATGCTCGAGTACGAGAGGCGCTGCCTGAACCAATAGGCCACGCCATCCACAACTTCCAGGCCGGCGACTGGGTGCTTGTAAAGCACTTCACCCGCAAGGCTGCTTTGGAACCACGGTGGAAGGGACCATTCCAGGTGCTACTGGTTACACCGACGGCAGTCTTCTGCGAGGGTAAACCTTCGTGGATCCACGCCACCCATTGTAAGTTGTCCATTCCCGCACCACAAGTCACACAAGACACCGCACCTCACACTGCTGAAGACAATGCATCGTCTAGGGCACCACAGTCTCCTAAGGGCGGCGATGACGGTCATGATGATGGGAATTCTGGGTAGCTGCCTCAAACCCCCTGCCGGAGATAGGCTCTTGAACTTTGAGCTACTGAGAAAGGACCTCCCCAAGTACCCAGGACCCGACAACTATTCAGCATTTTCCCTCTATCCCGTTAAGTATATAACGGCTCGCTGGGGAGACAAAATAGCAGTGAATTGCTGTAACCTGGAAACAAGCTTTAAGTGGTTATCTGTAAGATGGGCGGAAGCTATAGTGGTACACAATAACACACCGCAGGCACGCATGACAAGCACACGCCTAGTCCTGACTAAGGTTAGGAAAGTGGAAAATGGAACATATGGGGACATAAGCGGCCGACATGCCCGAGGATATGGATGGGGCAAGGGCGTTGAGAATACTACCCTCACGTTGCGTTATACCCCCATTGGTCCGGATACAACAATGATACTCGAATGTGGAATATGGCCCCCTCGCACGACAATCCCAAATGGAACTGCATCTTACCTTCGACCTAGTTGCGCCTCTTATGTCATTAAAACCCCGCCTGCCCAGGGAGTACCAAGGAAGCCAGAGGAGAACACATACTGGAAGGTCGCACGGCATATGGCCACATTACAGAATAGGACACGGTGTTGGATGTGTATGCACCTTCCCCGCACCAGCACAACAGGAATACCAATGGTAGCGCTACCCCTATCACTCAATGATTTGTGCTCAAAGCCACTAGACACCAAATGCCTTAGTACAACCCTGACAAGCCAAGGTTCTGACGGAACTGCGTGTAAACGAGTTTTCCAGTACTCGCCCCCCATCCAGTCCCAACACTTTGAGGAACGTCCGGCGCCGGTTTGGGTTAAACCGGCTAGGGGGGCCCTCTGCTTAGAAGGAAAGGGCCAAATAACGGTAGGCAAATCTGTGTGTAGAGCTACCCTCCTCGCGGACCCTAGGGAAGGGAAACACATGCTGTTAGTAAATGTTACGAGTTCGCCCTTACATAATCTCACACACCTCCAGTTGGCATGGGAAGGGGTAAACGGAACAAACACTATCGCAGACCGTCGCACTTGCATGACCACTCATTTAGTGGCTCCACACGGAACCATGTTTGTATGCGGGAACAAAGCTTACCCGTATTTACCTGATAATTGGGGAGGACGTTGCTATTTAGGATCAGTTTTCCCAGAAATGGAAATGCGACAACACTTGCATAATACCCCCGCACTCATAAGGACACAACGAAGCACCTATTGGAACGACGACGGCACCACCACCTTACATGGCGCTGATTGGGAGAAGGCCGTTAGTTTCTTTTTCCCATGGGCTGGGACGGTCATGAGCAGTTACCGCATTGACAAAATTGCGTTAATCTTAGAAACTGTGGCCAACGCCACCGCTACAGCACACGACGAAATGTTGGACACAGTTGTCCATCTGCGTACAATGGTTATGCAAAATAGGGTTGCATTAGATATGCTATTGGCAGAACGAGGAGGGGTATGTGGGATAATTGAGGGTAAATGTTGCACTTTTATTCCTGACCCCTCACAGGGCGTCAGTGCTGCTATTATAACGTTAAGGGAAAGCGCTCACTCATTGACAAGGGATCGACTGGATCGGGAAGCCTCCCACCAGTGGCTTACCGACTGGTTCAAAGGGTGGACAGGCACGATTGTAAAGTGGGTACTGACAGCCTTGGCAATAGTCCTTGGAATCGTGGTTTGTTGTGTGATAATCAAGGCTTTAGTCCTTGCGTGTGTGAGGAAGTTTTCCACAGGATGGACACTGAAGACGACAACAGAAAAGGCCATGGTGATGCTTGAAAAGCTGACCGCGGGTCCAGATGACACACTGGCCATCGACGTGACTGCAGACCGCGGATCCTGGAACGACGACCCGGACGAGCCACTGGGCCGCGACAATGAGATCTCCGCTTCCGAAGATTGTTCTTCCATTGTTGATATTACCGATAATGATGTCGAGTACACTTATGCGGACCTCGAAGCATTTCAGGCTGCCAGGAGGCCGTTTAAACTGGGCCCCGACACGTCGAATGAAGAAATCGACGATTTCCTGAAGGATTCCTCTCGTTTCTTCACGATGTGCCATGCCGTGGCTATGACTATGGGTGGCCGTCGACGCCACAGGCCTACGCCACCTGAGAATAATGTTACTGATGATGTTACCAATGATGATGTGGGCCACTTGCGAGGGTCCCCGACTGATGTTTATATTTCAATGCAGGCTTTGCCCCCCCCATGTCTCACAAGCCCACAGTGAGTCAAACGCCACTGACCCAGTCCGGGATGTGGACCCAGCTGTGAACCCAAGCCCGGATGGAGAGGAACTCGATCGTGAAAATACTCTGAGTTCCGAGTCTGATTGTTTTGGAGATTCGCCCGTGGATAACAGCGAAGCAAGCAGCATCGCCTCGGACGATCTCGACTTTGACCCAAAGGAAGTTTCTCTCCCACCTTTGGATCGTTATGCTTTATTTCATGGCCATAGGTTTGAGCCACCTGATACTGACGATGTTGTGTCTTCCCCAGATCACCAGCACGTAAGAGACCTCATGAACATGAATATCGATTGAGCGCTGAAGATCTACAAGGATTTCACTTGGGGAAGCCTGGGCGA
Organism: Myxine glutinosa; assembly: GCF_964187855.1. Classification (NCBI taxonomy): domain Eukaryota; kingdom Metazoa; phylum Chordata; class Myxini; order Myxiniformes; family Myxinidae; genus Myxine; species Myxine glutinosa. The sequence goes on along the minus strand of NC_136262.1, from coordinate 85,152,161 downwards.
GCTCCAGCTGGGGAGGAGTCCGGCTGCACCTCTGTGGACCAAGGGTGGGTCGGAGATCTTCCTGGGTGTGGACCCCGGTGGAACCAGAGGTCTTCGTTGTGGATTTGGCGCGCTATTCGATCTTCATGTCTCTACGGTCTCACCTCATACACCCATCTACACCCGACTTACATCATACATCCACTTACACCCACTTGCACCCACACACCCGCGGATCAGCCTGCTGGGTTCGTTGTGCGGTACTTGGTACGGGACATGCTCACTGGGCTGCATTCGCGCGGTACGTTACGTTTAGTTACACTGTCTCTCTCTCTCACCTCTTTTGGTGGATTTTGTGTGCCATTTGATCACCCTGCTTTTACGAACTTACATTGCATACTCACATACAGACGCGAATCATCCTACTGAGTTTGTGTGGTGCTTTGGTACGGGACATTCTTACGGGGCTGCCTTCGCGTGATATGTTGAATGATTTTCCTTTTTTGTTTGAAATAAAGGCCTTTGATTGGCTCGTAGATAACTTTGTATCTTAGATCCAAAAGGGCGGTATGTAGGGAGCTGTAATGCCCCTCCCCCTTTTTATATCCTTGCTGCTTTACCAATTACCAAGTATAACCAATTATATGTTTTGTTTTGACTTACTACTGTCCTCTTTTATGATACTGAGTTCTTTCTTGTGCATTGAGGATGTGTAATATCCTAATAAGGAGTTCTCTGCCTGTGAGCTCTGGCCTGCGTGGGCACAATCTCTAGTTCCCCTTCCCAGGCCTTGGAGGCAACTGTTATCTCTCTTTGCCTTTCTCCTGACTTTGCCATTATCTTGCAAGTTGACAGTTTTATGAGTGTCCACTCCCTTTGTACTTTCCCAAGCTAGCTTTCTATACAGAAAGTTGTAAACATGTTGCCACATAATGCTGACCATCTCCTTATCAGAGCTAACCCAGGACTGGCCTTGGATGAACTTCCTTTAATTAACTGAACAACAGGATGGGACTATGGTGGGGGAACCAATGAGCCCATTCTGTCTCTGTGTCTTGTGAGCTAACTCCACCCCTGCTTCTCCTTATATAAAGCAATGTTAATTGAATTATTTCAGAGCATCTTGTTGTACTGTTGGTCATTCCTTGTGAGTTTCAATACAACTTTTGCTGTCCTCAAGCTTGTGTACTCGAGTTCCAATAAATATATCCGTTGCTCCTTTCTTCTGAGTCTTCTGAGTCCCAAGTCCTAAGTCCCAATCCGACACAGGAAAGTGTAAACCCTCAAATATCGCGGGTTTCGACCAATCGCGGGCAGCTTATGATATTGCTCTTGTGTTCCAATTTAGTTACCGATAACGCAATATTTCCTTTCGGCCATTCGTGGTTTTTGAGCTGAGATAAGTCATTGTTTGCGCCTTGTGTATGATTACCTCACATTACGAGCCTTTTCTTGTCTCTCGCACACCGTTAATTGTAGTAATCAGACCAGCATACAGAACTAAAGAAAGTTTAATAATTAATCGTCATCGAACAGGAAGTGATATACGGGGTTTCTGTAATACAAGATCTACAAAATCTGGTAGACACACAACGGTTAATAATGACGCCCAAAGGTAAACGATGGAGAAAATGAGTTGTGCCAAAATACCCGACTACCCGACTGCAAAGTACTAATACCCGACTGCAAAGCCGCAATGAGCCGGCGAAGCCAAAGCCTCTTGCCACTATTTTACCCATCACTATGGCATCAGTAGGTTAGGTAGTTGGTAGTAGGTAATAAGCTTTTTTGAAATATTTTTTCAAATGCTCGAATCTCATTGGTTCCGGTGTTTGGTGACGATTTTCGTTGAAGATAACGAGGTTGGTCTTAAAGTATTTTAATTACAAATTAGAGGTGCATAGGAATGTGAATCAAACAAAGACGGGTGAAACAAACTCCTATGGAACTTTTTCCAATTTGTTATGCATACTTCCACATCCGCAAGATGGCGGCCTCCATTGAGCGATTTGGTGCGTCAAAGCTTCGAAATTCTCAAGCCAAGGGATCCAGCATAATCTGTTTTTTCAACATAATACGTACGCATTCATTGACAACACCGGCTTCGCCGGCTACTAGTACCGGACTGCAAAGCCGCAATGAGCCGGCGAAGCCAAAAGCCTCTTGCCACTATTTTACCCATCACGATGGCATCAGTGGGTTAGGTAGTTGGTGTTAGGTAGTTGGTAGTAGGTAGGTGTAGTAGGTACCGTACCTAGTTCAAAATGACACCATTTGCATTCTGGATGAGATTAAAATTTATAAAATTTCCTTCTTGATTAATTCGGTGAATTCCGTCTCAACTTCGGATATTTCCGGCCGTGAAAAACTATCCCCTACAGCCGCGAGATTTCTAAAAAATAATTCTTCATCAATTTTAGAATATTTGACGCCGTTTTCAGCATCCGAAATGTGGTAAAAAGCTTTTTTGAAATATTTTTTCAAATGCTCGTATCTCATTGGTTCCGGTAATTGGTGACGATTTTCGTTGAAGATAACCAGGGCCCATGTGGGCCCGGGGAACGAGGTTGGTCTTAAAGTATTTTAATTACAAATTAGAGGTGCATAAGATTGTGAATCAAACAAAGATGGGTGAAACAAACTCCTATTAAACTTTTTCGCAATTTTTTTATGCATACTTCTGCATATGAAAGATGGCGGCCTCCATTGAGCGATTTGGTTTTTGAAATATTTTTTCAAATGCTCGAATCTCATTGGTTCCGGTGTTTGGTGACGATTTTCGTTGAAGATAACCAGGCCCGTGCGGGCCGAGGTTGGTCTTAAAGTATTTTAATTACAAATTAGAGGTGCATAAGATTATGAATCAAAAAAAGACGGGTGAAACAAACTCCTATTGAACTTTTTTCAATTTGTTATGCATACTTCCGCATCCGCAAGATGGCGGCCTCCATTGAGCGATTTGGTGCGTCAAAGCTTCGAAATTCTCAAGGGATCCAGAAAAATCTGGCTTTTCAACATAATACGTACGCGTTCATTCACAACACTGGCTTCGCCGGCTAGGAAAAAAATCGAGTTGTTAGATAGGCTGGCCAGAGGTCAAAGAGCGGCATTTGTGGGCCGCCATGACGGGATCATTGGTGTAAGTGTTCCCACCAACAAAAGAACAAAAATCTCATTCCCTCCTGTGATATTCTAATTGAAAGGATGGAAAAAGCGCTTTTAATATTTTAATGTTTGGATCGAGGACCAAACACAAAAAAGTGCCTGTGAGTGGATAAAAGTGTGAGTGGACCATTGATACGGAAGAAACCATTGCCGGAAGAAACCATTGCCGGAAGAAACCATTGCCGGGAGAAACCATTGCGGATTTACCCCCTTGACTTTGAGTGTACTGGTGATACGGAAGAAACCATTATGGTTTACCCATTTGAGTGGACCAATGAGGCAATGATACGGGATAAACCATTGCGGATTTATGAACGTTTCTACGAGGCAACCGTGGTTGAAGTCGGATTGTCAACACTGCGCCCAAGGTGCCCAATTGGGCTCCTTTGGACTTGCCTGCCGCGCCAAAGAAAAAAAGTTCTGTGCCTCGTCAAAAATTGGGCTACTTGACTCTCCATAAAGGCGCGGAACTCTTTTAATTTCAAGATGCTTTGCAGTGCAGTCATACATACGCTTGTCACTCGGTGAAAACAACCAACCGGAGAATATTTTCGAAGTAACATCAAGCACGATGACGTCACGAAGATTGAATCATGTGATTGGCCCAGGGCGGCCGCGGATTCTAGGTTGGGACTTGGGGTCAGGGGGAAGGAAGGGTTCATACGTTCCAGTCGTTATTATTGTTGCCAAATGATGCAACTATTATTATCATTGTTAATATTGTTAGTATTAATTAATATAGGCTTTGTCACAATATTATTGTTTTTGTTATTTATTTTGTAATGAGAATGTCATGTCGTGGAAGCACGTATTAATCTGCTCGTCTGCTCTATCTATGCCACTGTTCTCTATACACCTCAACATGCACATTTAAAACATGGGAATTTCTTCCGGATTATTTGAAGTTAATTAGCCGAATCAATTCAGATCATGACGATGATTTTGGTGTATCAAATTCCACATCAGAAAGCTCCAGTACAACTCCACAAAAAACACGAGACACACACACACACACACACACACACACACACACACACACACACACACACACACACACACACACACACACGGCCAAGAACAAGAATAGAGGGGAAAAACGAGCGTGTCTGACAAACGATCGAAATGACTGACAACTCGGAGAAATGATCAAAATGATCAAGGCTTTTCGCAGCTCAGGAAGGAGAGCGAGCGAAACACACTTTTGTGGGAGCTGTGCTCGCACGATAAAATCGGACAAAATGGACGACGCCAGGAATTAGGTTTCTCTGAGCTATTTATTCCCAGCTCACTCAAACGAACTCCAAAGCACTGAATCAGGCAATCAGCCCATCTAACGGGCGGCAATATATCTATCTATAATTCCAGTAATCTCTGTACGTCTGTACGTTTGTACGTCTGTTTGTCTGTGACCGCTGTTTCTCGACAACCACGGGTCCGATATACTTTTAACTTGCCAGGTATATTGCTGGGGACCCGAGGATGTGCCTTTTCAAGGTTTCATATTAATCGGACAATTACTTACCGAGCTATGTCCAAAAAACGATTCAACCAATCAGAGAGCAGCGAACGATCGCGTGTGCCGAACGTGGAGGACACACTCTGCCTCGGATGGCACATTTGAGAGCGTATTCATTTATTTCACGTTTGCAAACTATGTTGGCGTTAAACTATGTTTTAAAACTAATAAAACCGAATTTGCGATTCATTCGCTTTCCTGCGCGTTTGTGCACGCGATGGCGATTTCTTTACCAAACTCCGGAAGCCGTTCGCTTTGGACCAAACCATTGCATGTAAATAGAGGGGGGGGATTGTCACCGTACTCGCAAGCCGTTCGCTTTGGACCAAACCATTTCATGTAAATAGAGGGGGGGGGGATATAATTTTAGATATAGATATAGTACGGGCAATGCCCTAGTATCAGAAACTCAACACACAAAAGCCACGCCTCTCAGGCGGGGCGTGGTATGCAAATAGATAAGCCACGCCTCTCAACGGGGCGTGGTATGCAAGGCAAGCGTTCGCCCGGTAAAGGCAAGTCTCAACACGCCCGGGCGAGTCCGGACACGTGACCGCTCGCCGGTTGCGTCATTGGAGGGTGCAGGGTAATTATGTCATGCTACCGGTAACCGCTACACGCGCTCCCCCAGAATTAACATGCACCGGGAGAGTCAGTTTGAGGGGGGTCTTGATGACCCGGCCGAAACGACCCCTGACGATTCGTGTGGGGGTGGTAGGTGGCGGGGCGGTGGATGGTCGGGCGGGGGGCCTGGTTGATGGGGGACAGCCCCGACGTGGAGGAAGGGCCAACCGTGGAGGTTGGTTGATGTCCAAATGGGCCGGCTTGAGGCGGTCCACAGAGATGCGGTCCGCCTTGCCGCCGATGTCGATGGTGAACGACTTGTCGTCCCTCTTCAGGACCCGGAAAGGTCCATCGTACGGTGGCCGGAGCAGTCCCCAGTGTGCGTCGTGCAGGATAAAAACGTACTCCGCAGTGCGAAGTGCTGGGGGGACGTGGGGTTTGGGGCAGCCGTGGTGGGACGTGGGCACGGGGGCAAATCTCCTGGCGGCCTCCTGGAGGACCGAGCGTTGGCGAGCCGCGGACCAGGGGCCGGTGGCGGCAGGGATGAATTCGCCCGGCACACGCAGTGGCTGGCCGTAGACCAGCTCGGCGGTGGAAGCCTGGAGGTCCTCTTTAGGGGCCGTTCGGAGGCCCAATAGGACCCACGGGAGTCTGTCGGCCCAACCGTCGTCCTGGAGGCTGGCCCTGAGAGCGGCCTTCATCGAGTGGTGGAACCGCTCGCACAAGCCGTTGGCTTGGGGGTGGTAGGCCGTGGTGCGGTGAAGCTTGACCCCCAAGGCCTGGGCGACCGCGCCCTAAAGCTCGGAGGTGAATTGCGGGCCTCTTTCGGAGGAGATGTCCGAGGGGGCGCCGAAACGGACAATCCAGGTGCCAATGAAGGCCTGCGCCACGTCGGCAGATGTTGTTGATGCCAGCGGACGGCCTCCGGCCACCTGGTGGTCCTGTCCACCATTGTGAGGAGGTGGGTGAAGCCCCGCGAGGAGGGAAGGGGTCCCACCAGGTCCACATTGACGTGGTCGAAGCGCCGCGCGGGCATGTCGAATGGTGCCAATGAGGCCTGGGTGTGCCGGTGGACCTTCGCGCGCTGGCAGGCAACACAGGCATTGGCCCAGTCGCAGAAGTCTTTACGGAGCCCGTGCCAGACGAATTTCGCTGCCACGAGCTTCTGTGATGCTTTCCGGCCCGGGTGGGAAAGGCCGTGGAGGGCGTCAAAAATGTGCCGCCGCCATCCAGTGGGCATGATGGGGCGAGGTTGGCCCAGGGAGACGTCGCACAGGAGAACTGTGCCTGTGTCCTCGAAGGGGACGTCGGCCAAACGCAGGCCTGTGTCCGCTGTCCGGAGGGCTTGCACCATGGGGTCGGCGGTCTGGTCGGCCGCCATGCGGACGAAGTCCACACCCAGGTGGACGGCGTTCGCGCCGGACCGGGAGAGGCAATCGGACACAGCGTTGTCCTTGCCCGCGACGGGCCGGATGTCCGTCGTAAATTCGGACACGGCAGAGAGATGGCGCTGCTGGTGGGCCGACCACGGCTCTGTAACCTTGGCCATGGCGAAGATCAGAAGTTTGTGGTCCACAAACGCCGTGAACGGGCGGCCCTCCAAAAGATGGCGGAAGTGGCGAACAGCCAGGTAAAGGCCAAGGAGCTTGCGGTCGAAAGCGCTATACTTGCGCTCGTTAGGGCAAAGCTGCCGGCTGAAGAAGGCCAGCGGTTGCCAAGCTCCGTTCACCCACTGTCCATGCACGGCGCCCACCGCGTAGTCGGATGTGTCTGTGGTGAGGGCGATGGGTGCGTCGAGTGCCGGGTGCGCCAGCATGGTCGCGTTTGCGAGGGCCAGCTTAGCGCCCGTGAACGCCGCGTCCATCTCTGTGGTCCAGGCGATGCCGTGCTTGGCCGGCTTGCCCTGGAGGGCTTCGTACAGGGGGCGCATGAGTTGGGTGGCGCGAGGCAGGAACCGGTGGTAGAAATTTACCATCCCCAAAAATTCCTGTAGGGCCTTGATGGAGCGAGGGCGAGGGAAACCTGTGACTGCCTCCACCTTGGTAGGCAGCGGGACGGCCCCGCGCTTCGTGATGCGGTGCCCCAGGAAGTCGACGGCCGTTATGCCAAACTGGCATTTCGCCAGGTTGATGATGAGGCCATGCTGGCCGAGGCGCTCAAAATGCGTGCGCAGGTGGACGAGGTGCTCCACCCGGGAAGTGCTGGCGATGAGAATGTCATCCAGGTCGACGAACAGAAAGGTGAGATTGCGCAGCACACTGTCCATCAGCTGCTGGAAGGCCTGGGCCGCGTTCTTAAGGCTGAACGGCATTCGGAGGAACTCGAAGAGGACAAAAGGTGTAATTACAGCCGTTTTCGGAACGTCGGCCGGCCGGACAGGTACCTGGTGGTAGCCCCGAATGAGGTCGACCTTGGAGAAGATCACCCACCCCGCCAAACGGGTGGAAAAGTCCTGTATGTGTGGTATCGGGTACCGGTCGGGGGTGGTGGCGTCGTTGAGGCGGCGGTAATCGCCGCATGGTCGCCATCCGCCACCCGGTTTGGGCACGATGTGCAGGGGCGAGGCCCACGTGCTATTCGAGCGCCGCACAATTCCCAATCGCTCCAGCGCGTCGAATTCCGCCTTCGCTACAGCGAGTTTGGCCCGGTCGAGGCGGCGAGCCCTGGCGTCGACCAGTGGACCTGTGGTCGGGATGTGGTGTTCGACGCCGTGCTTGACGGTGACGGCCGAAAACGTCGGCTGCGTGAGGGCGGGAAACTCGGCGAGTAGGCGGGTGAAATCGTCCACGGCCGGGAGCGCGCAGGCTAGCTTGTTCTGAGCGTAGCCGCTCAATGAGCAAGCGAGCGAGCTGAAGGTCTCCGCGTTGATGAGCCGACGCCGTTTGACGTCGACCAAAAGCCCATGCGCGCAAAGAAAATCTGCACCCAGCAAGGCCATGGGCACGTTCGCTGTGATTAAGTCCCACCTGAAGCGCTGGCCCCCGAAGCAGAATGCGACGCTGCGCAAACCGAAGGTGCAGATGGAGGAACCGTTTGCGGTGACCAAAGCGGGGCCGCAAAGCGCGGCCTGTTTGTCCTCCACCGAGGTGGGTATCACGCTCAGCTGAGCGCCGGTGTAACACAAAAAACGCCGCCCTGACTCCGTGTCCGTGATAAACAGAAGGCTGCCTGAATGGCCGACGCTCATGGCAGGCAGCGAGTGCCGGCCTAGTCGTTTCCCGACCCGCCAAAAGTGCACGGTGGGCGGCACGTTCTGGCCTTCTGTCCGAACCTGGCGTGGTAATAGCACATGGTCCGCTCTGGTGGAGGCTCCGGCGGTCGCGTCGGGTTCGGTCGACGGGGCGTCGCGGCGGCCGCTGCCGCCAGTGGCGCTGACTCGGCCGGTGGAGGTGCCGGTCGTGGCGCGGGCATTGCCTCGGTCGGCCCAGGGTCCCAGGCGGCCGCTCCGCCGTGTCGCCTGGCCGAGCAAAATTTATCGGCCTCCTTGGCCAGGGCGCGAGGGTCCGTGATGGGCGAATTAGCCAAAGCTAACCGTACCTGCCTGGGTAGCGGCTGGAGGAACAGCTCGCGGAAGAGGAAGTCCGGGCTGTGGTCACCAAGAAGAGCAAGCATGTGGTCCATGCTTTCGGACGGACGGGCCTCGCCCAGCTCCGGGAGGTCGAGTAGATGTCGTGCGCGTTCGGTCTCCGTGAGTCCAAACGCACCGAGGAGTAGGTCTTTGAGCGTGCCTATTTGTCGGCGTACGGCGGGTGCTGTAGGAAGCTCAGAACCCGGGAAGCGGAGGAGGCGTTCAGCGTGGAGACCACGTGGTGGTAGCGCGTCGTGTCCTCCGTAATGTTCCGCAGGGCGATTTGAGAATCCGCTTGAGCAAACCAAACGGCCGCGTGAGATTCCCAAAAGCCCGGGAGCTTCAAAGCTACAGCTGACTCCATCGCCGTGTTCGTAGAAAGGGGTCACCAATTGTGGGAGCTGTGCTCGCACGATAAAATCGGACAAAATTGGACGACGCCAGGAATTATGTTTCTCTGAGCTATTTATTCCCAGCTCACTCGAACGAACTCCAAAGCACTGAATCAGCCCATCGAACGGGCGGCAATATATATCAGAAACTCAACACACAAAAGCCACGCCTCTCAGGCGGGGCATGGTATGCAAATAGATAAGCCACGCCTCTCAACGGGGCGTGGTATGCAAGGCAAGCGTTGGCCCGGTAAAGGCAAGTAAAGTCTCAACACGCCCGGGCGAGTCCGGACACGTGACCGCTCGCCGGTTGCGTCATCGGCCGGTGCAGGGTAATTATGTCATGCTACCGGTAACCGCTACACTTTGGGTGGTGTATAAACAATAACGAGCGAAACCAATGATCAATGTTAAAGAGCATATCCACGTAAGCACCTTGTTCGATTTTTGTGAAACCCCAAAAATATGTTTTTAAAATGAAAAGCGCCCTCAGGCGATTCTGAACAAGTAAAAACATTGGGTGCCTTTTGGTCCATTGGTCCACGCCTTGATGTTGCCTTCTGCCGCCCCATGGCAAACTTTTATTTGACAATCCTGCGGCTGAAGGTTCGAGTTCACCCATGGCAGACCATGACGCTGCGCGAAACTACCCATCGCATTCGCAGCTCACCCAACAAATCGAGGCGAAGTGATTTATGTCAGAGCAGATTTTTAACTCTGGAGGGAATAAGACGGGATTTTTCTGGAGGGAATGCCATCTCGTACCTACTTGTTCAACATCAAGGAGGAAATATCTGCTCCGGGGTTCATGGTGGCTACCAATCGTCTTACCCTTGTATGTGGCGATGCAGCAGGCGGCTTCGTCGTGGTAACGATGATCCAACAGCCATCTTCGTCATACCGAGCTAAGTCTTGTGTTTTCTATTTACGGCAGAGTACGAGTATGTAATATGTTTACACCCTCACCCACCTCGCTGTTTTGTAAAAATCACCTCGACGTGTGTTTTGGAATCTATTTAAAAGGTAAAAGTCTTGTGTGTTTGTTGATTTTATTTACATGTTTATTTGAATGTTAATATGCTATATATATATATATATATATATATATATTTTTTTTTTTAACATGTTTATTTTACATGTTTTAACTGTCGTGGCATTTTCCAGGAACGTCGCCCCCTGCGATATTTGAGGGTTTACTCTATGTCGTTCTTGTGTCCCTGGGAGTAACACGTCTACCCTGGAATTAGGGGTTCCGGCCCACATATTCTCATTAACACAATGACAATGCTTTATGAGCCTTATTCTGTGCGAAATTGCTGTAGTATGAATCTCTCGGTAATCTATTCTTCACACAAAGCAGGATATTGCTGCACATACTCAATTCCACGCACCTTTACTCCCATCATCTCAATCCACCCCTCCCCCCTTCTTATTCTGTCCCTTCCATTCCTTCTCACACTTATCCTCCCATCACTTCGTTTTCTTAAAAAAAAAAAACAAAAAAAAAAAACGAGCAATGCGACTGGGTCACTAATATCACTTCGTTTTCTTAAAGAAAAAAAACAAAAAACGAGCAATGCGACTGGGTCACTAATATGCTTCTGCATAGTCCCACAACGGCTACATGCCCTTGTTCACTGTCCTAAAAATAAACAGGTTCGATTTAAATCCCTTCAGCCGTTTTCAAGTATCACATTTTCACCAGCTGTGACAGGTTCCACATCGATCGGTGAAGCGGTTTCAGAGAAGGGATTTTTTAAATATCGGCTTTCAAGCTTATATGGCTGCCAAACGACGTGACATATGACCTTTAAAAATGTACACTCTGCATATGTATGGGTAGCAGATCATGTTTGTGAAGTTTTGTGTTGATCAGATAAGTTTCGTTTTTCTATCTAAGATGGCTGCCAAACCACATGACCTACGTACGATGTCATCATTTTCAAACTATACGTTGCAATGGTGTTAGATGATATTTTAAAAATTCCGCATCGATAGGGTAAGCGGTTTCAGATATATAATTATTTAATATTTTCCTTCAATCAAATATGGGTGCCACACCATGTGACTAATGAGGTTTTTGTGATCATCTTTTAATCGACATGCCGAGTCAATGACACACGTAAAGTTTCGAGTCAATCAATTTGGTGGTTTGGGAGAAGATGTTTTTTTTGAGGTTTTAAGTTAAATCCAATATGGCTGCCAAACCATGTGACCTATGATGTCATAAATTTAATATTTCAATACAAATGGGTCATAGATCATGTGCATGCAATTTGAGATTTTTAGGAAAAGGAATTTTATTAAAACATTTTGGACTATGCAGTACAAATATCCCACCATTTCATCTACTAGGGCATGCCCGTACTATATATAAGCTAGGACGTGCCCGTACGTGGGTGCCCGTTCCTTGCCAAAAAAAAAAAAAAAAAAAAATTTGTGTAGGGGTGTGTGTGTGTAAACATCCTAGGGCGTGCCCGTACGTGGGTGCAAAAAAACATGCGTGCAAACAACAACAACAAAAAAAAACTTTGAAACCACGTGGCAGTAACGACCACAGAACCCCCCCCCCTCTATTTACATGAATGGTTTGGTCCATTCGCAACGACCACAGAACCCCCCCCTCTATTTACATGCAATGGTTTGGTCCATTCGCAACGCCAAAGCGAACGGCGAACGGCTAAATCGCCATAGCTCGGTAAGTACTTGTCCGATTAATTTCAAACCTTGAAAAGGCACATCCTCGGGTCCCCAGCAATATACCTGGCAAGTTTAAAGTATATCGGACCCGTGGTTGTCGAGAAACAGCGGTCACAGACAAACAAACGTACAAACGTACAAACAAACAAACAAACACACAGAGATTACTGGAATTATAGATAGACTAGCGGGGTCACCCGTGGGAATCCCACGGGCATGGATGTGTGTGACATTTCGACATATTGAGTTATATGCTGCACATTCATTTTTACAAAATGGTTACTGGCAAGTCATCAGATCCAGAAATGGTGTGAATTTAGTTATTTCACATAATATGTGACCCCTCACTCCTCTCCACCTGACACTCTCCTGTCTCCACCTGACACTCTCCTGTCTCCACCTGACACTCTCCTCTCTCCACCTAGCACTCCTCTCCTCTCCAAACCCTCACATCCCTCTCCTTTCCAATCCCTCACCTCTCCAATCCCTCACACTCCTCTCCTCTGCAATCCTTCACACGCCTCTCCAATCGCGCCTCACACTCCTCTCCAATCGCGCCTCACACTCCTCTCCAATCGCGCCTCACACTCCTCTCCAATCGTGCCTCACACTCCTCTCCAATCGTGCCTCACACTCCCCTCCAATCACTCCTCTCCAATCGTGCCTCACACTCCTCTCCAATCACGCCTCACACTCCTCTCCAATCGTGCCTCACACTCCTCTCCAATCGCGCCTCACACTCCTCTCCAATCGCGCCTCACTCGCCTCTCCAATCGGCTTTCCCCGTCTCGTTTCTCTCCTTTTTCTCCCGTCTCGTTCTTTTTCTTGCTCCAAATCGGCCCGTCGGAATCGGAAATCGGCCCGTCTCGCCCGTCGGAATCGGAAATCGGCCCGTCTTGCTTTTGTGCTTGTGCGTAAATAAATTGTGTTCATGACACCATTTCTGGTGTTGGGCTAGCGGTTAGGGTGCCGGCTTAGGATCCTGGGTTCGAATCTCGGTCGATCGCCGAATTAATGCCAGGGGGGTTGACTCAGCCTGTCATCCTTCCGAGGTCGGCTAATTGAGTACCAGTTCACTGGTAATTCCCTGTTTGTCGTTGAAGGCGGCAAAAAGGGTTGGCGTCAGGAAGGGCATCCGGCCGTAAAACATTGCTTCAAAAAGGGGACAAAAAAACAACAACTACCACGGTCCCCGAAAAGGCCAACCCCCGCTTTGCGGGGAAAAATGGCCTCTAAACGGTGGTTTTTACACCATTTCTGGATCTGATGACTTGCCAGTAACCATTTTGTAAAAATGAATGTGCAGCATCTAACTCAATATGTCGAAATGTCACACACATCCATGCCCGTGGGATTCCCACGGGTGACCCCGCAAGTTTGCATTGACGTTCGTCGATGGACTCGTTCGCCCGTCTCATTCGTTTTCTTGCTGCATCCTGTTCAAGTCTGCGTTCTTCATCGATCGTCTCATTCATTTTGGAAATAGAAGTTTCCACGCAGCGCATGAATTGTCACGATCCTCAAGAGGAATTTGTCTCGTAATCATCAAATGATAAATGGCAAGTAAATTATATTGTGGAAAATTAAAGATTTCAAATAAACCTATTTAAAGTGTATTCGCACATAACTAATTTTAAAAAACGAAGAAATATCTCTCGGTAATTTCCTGAAACATATTTTACTTCCGGCTAATAATGTTGAATTAAATAAAAACGAAGAAATATATGTCGGCATCATTGTTGACGTTTTTGTGACGACTGTCATCAAACGAAAAAGTAATATATCTTAACGGAAAAGCAAAAGCGAATTTTTAATATATATCGACACGTTGCCGTCGGTGTCATGTTGGGCGGTGTATGATACACCATGACGCGATTTTTAAAAATATATCTCTGCATTTTCCCGCGTGTGTGGAATGTTCTCAATTATTGCTGACACCGAGTCCAAAACCATCGATAAAAATGAAATCATATGGTGAGTTAGATTGGAGATAAAGGCGTGAGAGAGACTCAATGGCCTTGAAGTTGAAGTTACAGGCGTTTGAGAATTCATTTCGTTCTATAAACTGCAACTTTCATTGGATTTCCTTCCCGTTTTTTTTCAACCGAGTCGAAAACTATGTTAGCGACTGTGAAAAATGAAATGATATATCGAATTTTTAATATGTATCGACACGTTGCCGTCGGTGTCATGTTAGGCGGTGTATGATACACCATGACGCGATTTTAAAAAATATATCTGCATTTTCCCGCGTGTGTGGAATGTTCTCAATTATTGCTGACACCGACTCTAAAACCATCGATAAAAATGAAATCATATGGTGAGTTAGATTGGAGATAAAGGCGTGAGAGAGACTCAATGGCCTTGAAGTTACAGGCATTTGAGAATTCATTTCGTTCTATAAACGGCAACTTTCATCGGATTTTCTTCTCGTTTTTTTTCAACCGAGTCTAAAACTATGTTAGCGACTGTGAAAAATGAAATGATATATCGAATTTAAAATAGATATCGACACATTGCCGTCGGTGTCATGTTGGGCGGTGTATGATACACCATGACGCGATTTTAAAAAATATATCTCTGCATTTTCCCGCGTGTGTGGAATGTTTGTGGAAAATTAAAGATTTCAAATAAACCTATTTAAAGTGTATGCGCACATAACTAATAAAAAAAACGAAGAAATATCTCTCGGTAATTTCCTGAAACATATTTTACTTCCGGCTAATATGTTGAATGAAATAAAAACGAAGAAATATATGTCGGCATCATTGTTGACGTTTTTGTGACGACTATCATCAAACGAAATAGTAATATATCATAACGGAAAAGCAAAAGCGAATTTTTAATATATATCGACACATTGCCGGCGGTGTCATGTTGGGCGGTGTATGATACACCATGACGCGATTTTAAAAAATATATCTCTGCATTTTCCCGCGTGTGTGGATTGTTCTCAATTATTGCTGACACCGAGTCTAAAAGTAAAACCATCGATAAAAATGAAATCATATGGTGAGTTAGATTGGAGATAAAGGCGTGAGAGAGACTCAATGGCCTTGAAGTTACAGGCCTTTGAGAATTCATTTCGTTCTATAAACGGCAACTTTCATCGGATTTCCTTCCCGTTTTTTTTCAACCGAGTCGAAAACTATGTTAGCGACTGTGAAAAATGAAATGATATATCGAATTTTTAATATGTATCGACACGTTGCCGTCGGTGTCATGTTAGGCGGTGTATGATACACCATGACGCGATTTTAAAAAATATATCTGCATTTTCCCGCGTGTGTGGAATGTTCTCAATTATTGCTGACACCGACTCTAAAACCATCGATAAAAATGAAATCATATGGTGAGTTAGATTGGAGATAAAGGCGTGAGAGAGACTCAATGGCCTTGAAGTTACAGGCATTTGAGAATTCATTTCGTTCTATAAACGGCAACTTTCATCGGATTTTCTTCTCGTTTTTTTTCAACCGAGTCTAAAACTATGTTAGCGACTGTGAAAAATGAAATGATATATCGAATTTAAAATAGATATCGACACATTGCCGTCGGTGTCATGTTGGGCGGTGTATGATACACCATGACGCGATTTTAAAAAATATATCTCTGCATTTTCCCGCGTGTGTGGAATGTTTGTGGAAAATTAAAGATTTCAAATAAACCTATTTAAAGTGTATGCGCACATAACTAATAAAAAAAACGAAGAAATATCTCTCGGTAATTTCCTGAAACATATTTTACTTCCGGCTAATATGTTGAATGAAATAAAAACGAAGAAATATATGTCGGCATCATTGTTGACGTTTTTGTGACGACTATCATCAAACGAAATAGTAATATATCATAACGGAAAAGCAAAAGCGAATTTTTAATATATATCGACACATTGCCGGCGGTGTCATGTTGGGCGGTGTATGATACACCATGACGCGATTTTAAAAAATATATCTCTGCATTTTCCCGCGTGTGTGGATTGTTCTCAATTATTGCTGACACCGAGTCTAAAAGTAAAACCATCGATAAAAATGAAATCATATGGTGAGTTAGATTGGAGATAAAGGCGTGAGAGAGACTCAATGGCCTTGAAGTTACAGGCCTTTGAGAATTCATTTCGTTCTATAAACGGCAACTTTCATCGGATTTTCTTCCCGTTTTTTTTCAACCGAGTCTAAAACTATGTTAGCGACTGTGAAAAATGAAATGATTTATCGAATTTGATTTGAAATAAAACTGGGGGAGAGCAAGACACCACGGGCCTACAAAACAGGACTCAAAGCTATGCGAGTTAATAAAATGGTGGATATTTGTTTATAGCCACTCCCAGAATGGGTGGAGCTATGGGTGGAGCTACTCTGCAAACCGAGTAAGCCACACCCCGGACAGACACCCAACAGATAGACAGACAGACAGACAGAATCATCTACGGCTATTATAATATAGATGATGTCATCATTATCATGCTTTTGTTCCCTCGACGTGTTGACTTTGCATGACCACAGGCACAGTAAATCTTTGCATGACCACAGGCACAGTAAATCTTTGCATGACCACAGGCACAGTAAAAAGCACTTCCAAAAGACAAAATTTCCCAATACATGTATTCAAACGGAAGACCAATATTATACTGCATTGTCATCGTCGCAAGGAACCCAAATAAGTAAAGAGCAAAGATGGAGTCATCAGGAGGAACCTGGATAGGATAAGGGTTTCAGCTGCTACGGCTCTACCCCTAAACCCATCCAGGTACAGCCAAGTAAGCTTTACAGAAAAATATCTGCAATAATTCATTCTTCCCAAAACAGATAAGGAAATAAATAGAGTAAAATGAGATACAAGAAAAGAAAAAGTAAGGATTATAAAAAATTATATATCTATATTATAATAGCCGTAGATGATTCTGTCTGTCTGTCTGTCTATCTGTTGGGTGTCTGTCCGGGGTGTGGCTTACTCGGTTTGCAGAGTAGCTCCACCCATAGCTCCACCCATTCTGGGAGTGGCTATAAACAAATATCCACCATTTTATTAACTCGCATAGCTTTGAGTCCTGTTTTGTAGGCCCGTGGTGTCTTGCTCTCCCCCAGTTTTATTTCAAATCAAATTCGATAAATCATTTCATTTTTCACAGTCGCTAACATAGTTTTAGACTCGGTTGAAAAAAAACGGGAAGAAAATCCGATGAAAGTTGCCGTTTATAGAACGAAATGAATTCTCAAAGGCCTGTAACTTCAAGGCCATTGAGTCTCTCTCACGCCTTTATCTCCAATCTAACTCACCATATGATTTCATTTTTATCGATGGTTTTACTTTTAGACTCGGTGTCAGCAATAATTGAGAACAATCCACACACGCGGGAAAATGCAGAGATATATTTTTTAAAATCGCGTCATGGTGTATCATACACCGCCCAACATGACACCGCCGGCAATGTGTCGATATATATTAAAAATTCGCTTTTGCTTTTCCGTTATGATATATTACTATTTCGTTTGATGATAGTCGTCACAAAAACGTCAACAATGATGCCGACATATATTTCTTCGTTTTTATTTCATTCAACATATTAGCCGGAAGTAAAATATGTTTCAGGAAATTACCGAGAGATATTTCTTCGTTTTTTTTATTAGTTATGTGCGCATACACTTTAAATAGGTTTATTTGAAATCTTTAATTTTCCACAAACATTCCACACACGCGGGAAAATGCAGAGATATATTTTTTAAAATCGCGTCATGGTGTATCATACACCGCCCAACATGACACCGACGGCAATGTGTCGATATCTATTTTAAATTCGATATATCATTTCATTTTTCACAGTCGCTAACATAGTTTTAGACTCGGTTGAAAAAAAACGAGAAGAAAATCCGATGAAAGTTGCCGTTTATAGAACGAAATGAATTCTCAAATGCCTGTAACTTCAAGGCCATTGAGTCTCTCTCACGCCTTTATCTCCAATCTAACTCACCATATGATTTCATTTTTATCGATGGTTTTAGAGTCGGTGTCAGCAATAATTGAGAACATTCCACACACGCGGGAAAATGCAGATATATTTTTTAAAATCGCGTCATGGTGTATCATACACCGCCTAACATGACACCGACGGCAACGTGTCGATACATATTAAAAATTCGATATATCATTTCATTTTTCACAGTCGCTAACATAGTTTTCGACTCGGTTGAAAAAAAACGGGAAGGAAATCCGATGAAAGTTGCCGTTTATAGAACGAAATGAATTCTCAAAGGCCTGTAACTTCAAGGCCATTGAGTCTCTCTCACGCCTTTATCTCCAATCTAACTCACCATATGATTTCATTTTTATCGATGGTTTTACTTTTAGACTCGGTGTCAGCAATAATTGAGAACAATCCACACACGCGGGAAAATGCAGAGATATATTTTTTAAAATCGCGTCATGGTGTATCATACACCGCCCAACATGACACCGCCGGCAATGTGTCGATATATATTAAAAATTCGCTTTTGCTTTTCCGTTATGATATATTACTATTTCGTTTGATGATAGTCGTCACAAAAACGTCAACAATGATGCCGACATATATTTCTTCGTTTTTATTTCATTCAACATATTAGCCGGAAGTAAAATATGTTTCAGGAAATTACCGAGAGATATTTCTTCGTTTTTTTTATTAGTTATGTGCGCATACACTTTAAATAGGTTTATTTGAAATCTTTAATTTTCCACAAACATTCCACACACGCGGGAAAATGCAGAGATATATTTTTTAAAATCGCGTCATGGTGTATCATACACCGCCCAACATGACACCGACGGCAATGTGTCGATATCTATTTTAAATTCGATATATCATTTCATTTTTCACAGTCGCTAACATAGTTTTAGACTCGGTTGAAAAAAAACGAGAAGAAAATCCGATGAAAGTTGCCGTTTATAGAACGAAATGAATTCTCAAATGCCTGTAACTTCAAGGCCATTGAGTCTCTCTCACGCCTTTATCTCCAATCTAACTCACCATATGATTTCATTTTTATCGATGGTTTTAGAGTCGGTGTCAGCAATAATTGAGAACATTCCACACACGCGGGAAAATGCAGATATATTTTTTAAAATCGCGTCATGGTGTATCATACACCGCCTAACATGACACCGACGGCAACGTGTCGATACATATTAAAAATTCGATATATCATTTCATTTTTCACAGTCGCTAACATAGTTTTCGACTCGGTTGAAAAAAAACGGGAAGGAAATCCAATGAAAGTTGCCGTTTATAGAACGAAATGAATTCTCAAACGCCTGTAACTTCAAGGCCATTGAGTCTCTCTCACGCCTTTATCTCCAATCTAACTCACCATATGATTTCATTTTTATCGATGGTTTTGGACTCGGTGTCAGCAATAATTGAGAACATTCCACACACGCGGGAAAATGCAGAGATATATTTTTAAAAATCGCGTCATGGTGTATCATACACCGCCCAACATGACACCGACGGCAACGTGTCGATATATATTAAAAATTCGCTTTTGCTTTTCCGTTAAGATATATTACTTTTTCGTTTGATGACAGTCGTCACAAAAACGTCAACAATGATGCCGACATATATTTCTTCGTTTTTATTTAATTCAACATTATTAGCCGGAAGTAAAATATGTTTCAGGAAATTACCGAGAGATATTTCTTCGTTTTTTAAAATTAGTTATGTGCGAATACACTTTAAATAGGTTTATTTGAAATCTTTAATTTTCCACAATATAATTTACTTGCCATTTATCATTTGATGATTACGAGACAAATTCCTCTTGAGGATCGTGACAATTCATGCGCTGCGTGGAAACTTCTATTTCCAAAATGAATGAGACGATCGATGAAGAACGCAGACTTGAACAGGATGCAGCAAGAAAACGAATGAGACGGGCGAACGAGTCCATCGACGAACGTCAATGCAAACTTGCGGGGTCACCCGTGGGAATCCCACGGGCATGGATGTGTGTGACATTTCGACATATTGAGTTAGATGCTGCACATTCATTTTTACAAAATGGTTACTGGCAAGTCATCAGATCCAGAAATGGTGTAAAAACCACCGTTTAGAGGCCATTTTTCCCCGCAAAGCGGGGGTTGGCCTTTTCGGGGACCGTGGTAGTTGTTGTTTTTTTGTCCCCTTTTTGAAGCAATGTTTTACGGCCGGATGCCCTTCCTGACGCCAACCCTTTTTGCCGCCTTCAACGACAAACAGGGAATTACCAGTGAACTGGTACTCAATTAGCCGACCTCGGAAGGATGACAGGCTGAGTCAACCCCCCTGGCATTAATTCGGCGATCGACCGAGATTCGAACCCAGGATCCTAAGCCGGCACCCTAACCGCTAGCCCAACACCAGAAATGGTGTCATGAACACAATTTATTTACGCACAAGCACAAAAGCAAGACGGGCCGATTTCCGATTCCGACGGGCGAGACGGGCCGATTTCCGATTCCGACGGGCCGATTTGGAGCAAGAAAAAGAACGAGACGGGAGAAAAAGGAGAGAAACGAGACGGGGAAAGCCGATTGGAGAGGCGAGTGAGGCGCGATTGGAGAGGAGTGTGAGGCACGATTGGAGAGGAGTGTGAGGCGTGATTGGAGAGGAGTGTGAGGCACGATTGGAGAGGAGTGATTGGAGGGGAGTGTGAGGCACGATTGGAGAGGAGTGTGAGGCACGATTGGAGAGGAGTGTGAGGCGCGATTGGAGAGGAGTGTGAGGCGCGATTGGAGAGGAGTGTGAGGCGCGATTGGAGAGGCGTGTGAAGGATTGCAGAGGAGAGGAGTGTGAGGGATTGGAGAGGTGAGGGATTGGAAAGGAGAGGGATGTGAGGGTTTGGAGAGGAGAGGAGTGCTAGGTGGAGAGAGGAGAGTGTCAGGTGGAGACAGGAGAGTGTCAGGTGGAGACAGGAGAGTGTCAGGTGGAGAGGAGTGAGGGGTCACATATTATGTGAAATAACTAAATTCACACCATTTCTGGATCTGATGACTTGCCAGTAACCATTTTGTAAACATGAATGTGCAGCATATAACTCAATATGTCGAAATGTCACACACATCCATGCCCGTGGGATTCCCACGGGTGACCCCGCTAGTCTTACTATAATTCACCAAATGTCCGTCCGTCCGTACGAAGGTACCGCAAAAACGGCTCAACCGATCGCAACGATATTTTGGGTGGGTATTCCTGGGACCCCTGGGAGTAAAATAGGCTATATTGTTTTTCCAGGTTTTCCAATTTTCCAGTTTTTCCAAACACGATGGAATAATATTTACCAATATGAACAGTGATGTGGCTTTTGTTGAAATTCTACAAATACTGTTTATTCTACGTACCAGGAGAGAGTAGATCGGCTCCTGACTAACTCTTCCGATATAAACGTGCGGCTCCGAAGTAACATGGCAGCGTGTGCAAAGCGACTGAGAAACAGGTGTAGCGGCCGCTTCAGTGTTACAGATTCGGCGCGCACTCTTCACACATAAACGTGCGACTGAGAAAGACGAAAGACATGTAGCGGCCGCTTCCATTTTGCAGAATTCAATCTTTTTTCAAAATGGGCGCCATGTACTGTTTAGATTTTGATGATTTGAGTGTGATATGATTCAACGGATGTTTATATGAATCGTTTAAAATAAAAAAGCCTTCAATTTCTGATATTTTCCGTTTTCATTTGGGCTTCTCAATTGAAGCCCCGCCCATAGGGTGGGACCGTTGCTAATATTCTAAAATACGCAATTTGGCATCTGTCTGTCTGTCGATTTTTTGACCGTGATACATTCCGTCGTTACTTATCCAATCTTGACGAAACTTGACAAGATGACTAAGGGTTACACAATGAAGGTTTTAGCACATTCATTTGCCCCCCTTCCCAAGGGGGGTTTTCTCCCCCGAGCGGGTTTTCCCCGCCACTGCCGTCAATGGGGTTGCGTGTTGAGGTGTATATCCATGTTTAGTTAGCTTTATCGTGGCGTTTTTTTCAAGGCCGCTTCTAATAACAAAACTAACGATAATAGCATAATATTGTTGCGGCTCTTCGAAGCCCATTCCCATTACAAAGGGGAGATTAAGCCCCTTTTTCTCTCTGGGTCTTCGAAACCGCGAGACCAAGTCGCCACTTCTGGGCAAACGTGGAAAGGGTTTTGTGTCAATTTCACACGTACCTTGAGTACCCACGTCGCAGCGGAAGCGGGGATCGAGTCTCGCACGAACCACGCGTGATTGAGTACGCCTGAGCGGAATGCGTACCACGTGACTCGTGCTGTTACCTTTCTATATAGTTAGGCGGATATGTGGCCAAATATAGGAGGATTGTGGCTTTGGTGGTAAAAGCACCAAAATTGGCACATTTGAAGGTTATTATATACTAAACGATTTCAGATATAGGGCCAAGCTCAATTTTTTCCCTGGATGCCCAGAAATGGCAAAATCCAATATGGCCGCCATTCAAATTGTGAGAAATTATGAAGTCTAATATCTTTGCCAATAAATGACATAACAAGACGAATATAGTATCTATTTATATGTTTTCAGCTATGATGAATTCAATGGAATCATCGTTTTGATGATAACATGTACACAAATCAATATGTCAGACAAAATATGTAAATTAGTTCGCGAAAAAATGGGAAATGCAGCAATTTTTCAAGGTTTAGAAAATAATTTAACACACATGTACAAACAATCACATACTTTATTGTCAAAGAATATGACACCATAATATAAAACCATGTGTGTATACCTTATCACATACATGTATATCGTTATTCAAAACACTAACATAGAAATGAACAATATTTTTTTAATGTGACCAGACGAGGAACAAAACAGCATATCAACAAAATAAGCAAAACAAAATGTTGAATAGACCATATATATCAAAGAAAAAATCTAGCACTGAGTGGCACACTTATTGACACATTTACTGTATAAAAGAACGTAATTTTTGTATATAATTATAACTGATACCAATAACTGGACAAAACCTACACTACGAATCATTTGGTAATTACATACGTGTAGATCTACGTGTCCACACAAATCAAGAATAGTTAGCAACGGAACAACTAAACAACACAACTTAATGGCTATCATTATGATCACAATTACCAGCGCAGTTGCAGAGTGACGTGCACTTCAGATCAGCTTTGACACATTTGCAGAGTCCCCTGCATCCCTTCTTACAGCCACACCGTAGCAACTCTGAACAGGACACTGCTGCTTCTGGCAACAATGTCCACAATGGCTCCCATCCTCGTGAAGTATTCTTTTTCCATCCCCATGACTCTGGCGAAGGAACATCTGGAGCTCGTATGTGTGCCTGCCCCCAAACATGTCCTCACTCGTAAATGGCACGTTTTGCGTGCTGAAAAAGCGCTGCGCTAGTTGGTGGGATGGCATCGATGGATCTTGCTTTGGTAGTGAATAGATGTCTCCTGGCTGAGTCAGCAGTAGCTTCAAAACTCGTTCTGTCATATAGCAGCACTACGTATGACTCTAGTACTGACATACAATCATCATTGAAGCTTGCTGGCATTGCAACAAGTTTCGCAAATACTGCAGTAACTGCATTGAATGATTTCCATGTGTCAAAGGCAGTTGTCTTGCCCCTTCCAGCAAAGGAAGAGACCGTGTCACAACCGGTGAATGCGTGGAACATGGGAAGAGCTCGTGCCTTTTCTGCACCCAAAGATGTGGCGATTTGATGAGCTGGGATGTATCGAAGGTGTTTGCCAGTACCAAACGCTATCCAAAGTTGCGTGTTCTCGAGTTGCACAACAGTCGAGACAGCCAGGATGACGACATCCGTGTCCACTGTACGCAGCATCAGCCTGCGATAACCTTTCTCTGCTGCATCCATGACGTGCAGAAACATTCTGGTGTCGGCCTCTTCATGAGTACAAGGTGCCATCAGGAGACATCCTGATGAACATGAGAACAAAGCACATTCTCGCCGCATGTTGAGAACACTTCCTTCTCTGTCGAAAGATTTTCCACCACTTGATGTGCCAAGAGATCAAAGAGCTCAGTCTTGTTGTCATTTATTCTCAGAAACTCCTGCCAGTTTCCTGGGATTGAGTTGGCTGTTGTGACATGCCTTCTGACGCCCTTTCCTCGTTTCTCTCTTGTTGTATACTTTAGGCTATCTTGGCGATACACATCCCAAATAATGTCAACTCTGTTGGATTTTGCCAACTGTGCCTTGATGTACGGCAGGAACACTAGAGTGGCGTAGTCTTGGAAGGTTTTCGCTCCCACTGGCCTCAGTATATTGACGATAGCAGCTCCATCCAGTATGATGGCGTCGACTGTTGGCGCCTCGCCTTCAGATGTACAAAGCTTCTCTAGACAGTCGGTTAGACCCGCTTTGGTACCAAGCCGTAGTTTTCCCAACTGAGATGAGGCTGGCGGGTATGCATGGTTTTCATGCTTGAAAAAGTTTTCCAAATCACCGTCACGTGTTTGGCATGCGATGTAAAGCCTGGAGAACAGTGCACAGTCACTCTTGAGCGATGCTACCATCTGTGTCGCTTTGGATGGAGTCCTTGTGGGTGGCCGGCTGAACAAGGCCAATCTGTTTTTGGGAATCGTATCCGATACAGGTGTTGTTCGCTCAATTAACCGCTGAGTGACATAGCTGTCATATTGGTCCTGACCCAGCTTCTCTATCCCACGAAAAGTTTTAGCTACAGCTTGATCTGGGATGTCTCTGGTATCTAGAACCAGAAGGTCGCCACTGTCTTCCATGAATGGATTACCGAGGTCTTTGATTACTTGCACAAGAGCCCTGATCTCGCTGGCAAAGGAGACTTGTGCGGATGGTGTATGCTCATGATGCCTAACTTGGTCTTTCCCAGTGTTGTTATCCGAGCAAACTGTTTCGAAACTGTCTATAGCCCTCGTGATTTCTGGTCCAGCTACAATCCACCTCAGTAGAGCTCTAGGATTTTGCATCAACCCGATTGCCCCACCATCTCCCTTGACGATTTTGTTGTTTTGTTCATGTGCCTGGTCGATAGCCATGGCTGAGAAGGGGCGAGTCGTCTTATGAACAATGAAGCTGCCTTGATCGAACTCCTTTGCTACTTGGGGAAGTCGTTGGTGTCATGTTGTCATATCACGTATGTGCACGGGAACCCATCGAGCATAGTGAGTGTGGTCCAAGGCAAAGAACCAAGGAGCTAATGCCTTCAGCACAGGAACGTAGAGTGAAAAGTTACCATCACGAAGTGACCGGACATAGACCAGGAGGAGACATTCCAGGTGCATGACCATATACCAGTAGTGGAACTGTGGAGAAACCTCAGCTTGCTTCACACACCAATCATCAAACGACAGTGGTGCACTTGTTTCCATGCTATACACATCATAAGCTGTGTGGAGCAAAATTGATAATGCACTGGAGGTGACTTGGTGTGCATGTCCAGTGCGCTTGACATGGGCACCTTTGAGAAAGGAGTCAGCCGTTCCTGCTGTCGCAATACCTGCTTGGGTAAGAACATTTGTCCAGCCACTGCCATCCAGCAAATCCCCGAGAGTGGTCAAAGCAGCCATTTCTATATGCAACCCTCCAAGTAGGATGACAAAGTTCTCTTCGCCGTACACTTCTGGCCAGTTCCATTGGATGAGCTTTGCGATCGCGAACAAAGGCTGATCTACTGTGAGCACAGGAATCTGCCCAGGGTTCAGATGTTCGACAGCTTGTTTGATAACATCCATCGAATGACGAATCATGGCCACTGACTTTGAGTCGTCCGGGAACAATGGCAGAAGTGATGTGATGGTGACATCGAAGTTACGTGATTGGTTTTTATTCGAGTGGAATGCAGCCCAAGCAATCGGATCATCAATATTTTGGACCTGTTGATTTATGAGTCGCTGTGTGTTTTTCTGCCATTTCGTCTCGTCTTCAAGAGCAGCCTCCAGAGGAGCAGTGTTACTTGTGAGTGGACCTGTCGTCTCTGGGATTTCTGGATCTTTCTTTCTAACTGCCACTGGAGTCAGGATCGTGTAGGTTTCCGGAAGTTGTGGTATCTTCTTGTTTGTTGTCCCTGGTTGTAAGTTAGCTCTTTCTCGCTTGGTGCCATCAGTCTCTTTTTTACGATTTTGGAACAGCGATATGCCAGTGCCATGAAAGGAATCACGAGCAGTGTTCGAGCTGGGATTGTGGTCAATGTTATCCACCACCGCAGTCGTGAAGAGACCATCTCGAAGAATGAGGGGGCATACAACACCATCATTTTCATATTGGCTGGCCGCTTCGTTGGCCATATCCATGGATATATCCATAACCCTGTCATATGATATTGATAGTCCGAGATGGAACAAGGTATCAACAAGTTCACGTTTTCGTGTGTGTGCATGAATCATCATACCGAGGTATATTGGCAGTGGCGTCTCTCTGTTTTTATTGTGATGAGTACCAGTGGAACCTCGGCGTCTTTTCACGTTGCTGTTGTACTGCAGCAATTGTGCCATACTGAGCGTTGCTTGTCTCACCTTCTCAGTTTCTTTATTCATAATGTTTGGGCCATCCATTATCATGCTAACTAGTGCCACCAGTGACTTGGGAACAGCCTGTTCTTGGCAGCCTTTGCTAAAGGACCCATCAAATGTTGCTTGCATTTCCAACATATCTCGACGAATGAGTTGTGCTGCCTTAGCTAAACATATAGCTTCATCGTCGCAGTTATCCACACTCGAATTCATCAATGCAAATCCGACATCATCATCAAAACTGAGTAGAACGTCTCGGCCTTGCTTGTAGGCCCGGATTCCAGGGACATTAGCAAGTATTCGATCTTTTAAGTCTGAAGAGTGGATACGGCCAGTTACCTCAACCCCCAGGTGTCTCAGTCGATCAGTGTATAACTTGAGAAGATCTGACAACTTGAACATTGGGGCAACCAATTGCTCTACCATCTTTGTGTCTTCTATGTAGCCTAAGAGTTCCGCCAATGCTATGCCATGAGATACTCCATCTGTGTTCCTTTGTCGATCTACGGCTGTTTTCCTACTGGCTGCGTTGTACAATTTCACAAGGCATGGTGCATGATATTTGGCATCCTGTGCCACCAGGTCGCCGGAGCTATGTTTTGCAATGAGTTCTTGATCTTGAAGCTTCAGGGCGCATTGCTTAACTCGATAGGTCAGTTTGGGCATCATGGCATCATGCAGAGAGGCACGTTCCGTTGCAACTTCATCACAGAAGAAACATACATCACCTTGAGAAGGTAGGTCTTTTCGTGAAAACTGTCGCCGCGTGTAAGGGCGATCTTGGGTGTCACTTTCACATGGAGGTATTGCAGCTGTCTGAAGTCGTGCTAGACGACTTGAAGAACACTTCAAACGGCAAGATGAGTGCCACTGAGCGCTATGTTTGGCAGGTGTCTGAGGGATACCATCGCCATCATCTAATTGTGCTCTGTCCACGCCAACTGGCTGTTCACCTAATTCTCGAAACGTTGTTAAATTGTCACCCACACGGTAATACCCAGCCCCAACATCTGTCCTCTTCGATTTTGCTGGGCACTGGAGAGGCTCTGAAGAATGTTCTTGGCAAAGGGCACAACGACTCCAATCGATGGGAGGATAGCCAACTGCCGATGTAGATGGTTGCAGACTGACATCTTGTACGATCTTACATCGCTTCTTTGCCGGCATGGTGGATTCTACTTCTGATCAGTCACCTGAAATAAGAGAAGTATTATATTAATATATATTATATTATATATTATATTATATATATATATATATATGTTATATATATTTTATATATATTATTAATATATATTATATATATATATATATTATAATATATAATGTATATTCTATCTGAAAGCATGTACAACAAGTTGTACAACATGATAAATTGTCATATTTATGCATCGGCCACGACATATTTATCATGAATATCAGCTTAATCGGGATTGTAATGCCTTTTAGCGACAAATGAGTGGTGCCATTGGCTTCCTTATGTGTGAAAACATATAAAACGATATGTTATTCATGTCTATGTGATATATATTCAGAAAGATATGACGTAAAATAGATTTTCACGATTCAGATTGCGGCCATCTTAGATTTTCCCACTTTATGGGTGTAAAAGGAAAAAATGTGCTTGGCCCCATATCTGAAATCATTTAGTATGTCATGATCATCAACTGTGCCAATTTTGGTGCTTTTACCACAAAAGCCACAATCATATCACATAACTGCCTTACTAATATAACCCGATTAGAGCGATCTAATTCGTACCATGCGAGACCAATGGTGGAAAAGACAAAACGGTCAAATCAGAAGAAATAACAGGATTTATTTACACTATTCACAGGAATTGGTAGAAGGGCAGGGACACAGGGCAGAACTTACTGAATCTTACTTTATCCCAGACAATGGGCCCACTTACACACACGTGGAGATTGAGGAAGAATGTTCGTGCGCCGAACACGCCTGCTTCGGTCGCTCCAGGAACAGCTCACCTGGTCGTGGCCCTCTGGCGGTCACAGCACGTATCACGGCGAAAGCAGGCGGGAGGGAAAATCCTCGCAGCGCATATCAGGCAAAGGCAGGTAGGAGGAAATAGCGCGCATCTGTGGCCCCGGCGCGGGTTTATCTTTTACAGCGCGATTAATACTGCGCAGGGCACGGGGAGCAGGGCAAGTTCGTGTACAACGGGGTTATTCAGTCCATACGATATGACTCGATACGACGCAATCTCACGCGCGTTCTCAACTCCGAACTCCAACTGCACTCCAACTCATCTCAAAACCCCGAACTGAGGTGGGGGGCTCTGGGCACAGGGTTATATGATCCCGCCCTTGCCCGACTCGAATGTTCCAAACCCCGCCTTTTGCCGCAGTGGTAAGTCACTCCCTTCGAGCGCTGATTGGCGGCTCGTGCTTACCGATGGCTCCTCCTCCGCCTTCCTTCAGCCTCGGTCGACTTGTTCAGGCCTGCCGCGTGGTATTTCGGTGCCAATATCAACCCAAAGCGCCATAAGGACACCTAATTTTCCTTATCCTACTCAACGCAAAACTAACACAGCAAAGGACTACGCTTACATTTACTAAGAAATAACTGAACTTAAGCAAGGCTACATGTTGTAGTGTAACTAACTAAGAGGGGAAATTAACCTTTATTACAAAACCGCAACACTACACCCCTCCCTTGTCAGACTCGTCCCCGAGTCGAAACCACCAATGGAACGACCGGTAGAGAATGACATGCAAAATTAACCTTACTCTTACATGTGACACATAGGTGTGGTTCCCCCTAGTCTGACCCGTGTTTGCGACAGTTTTAAACACTAGATATGTCCCTCCTATTGCATTGAGCAGCTTCATAACAGATTCACGTCCACAACTACCCGAGTATTTCCGGAATTTCAAACTAAACACATAGCCGGTGGGAACCATTCTTATATTTACAAGCACAGAACTTAACCTTATTTACAATTCTATGACCCAGGACCTGTTCTTTTTGGAAGAGAAGATTGGAGGGTAGAGAAAACACAGCAAACACACACTCATAAATCATGACACTTGCTTCTTGCATCTTGCTTCTTTCTTCTTCTGTGTGCATGTGTCAAACCGGCTAGCCCCCAGACCGGCATACAGGCCATTTTAAACTTCAGGGCTATCTAAACTTACACATCTTCTTATGCCTAGCACACCATAATAAAATGCACAAAAATGCTTTTATTTTACCAGCAGGGCCAATCATGTGGCCCGACTGCGTGGCATCAATGCCACTCAAATAAGTGGTCTGAAGGTGCAAGATGATTTTGCAGCAAAATGCTGCACAACAAAGGTGCAAAGCCACAAGGCTTGTGGTCCATGAGTGTAACAAGGTGCAGCAAAAGGATATGGCAGCAAAGTGCTGCGCATTTCGGCTGCACTGATGAAACGGTGCAGAAGGGATGCTGCACACGGTCGATGGTGCTGCACAGTTCCACCTCCAAAATGGTCCTGGGGTGGGGGGAGAGACAAGGCACAACAAGCAAAGCGGAAAGGACGCAATGGCACATAGAACACAAGGTAACACGGTGCGAGGGATGCGGAAGAGCGAGCAGAGCACGCTCGTCCCTAACCGTCCGTACCCCCCACCATCGGCTACACTACCCTAGCCCTCCTTGTATTTACAATCCGTCACTACGTCTTGTCCCCCATATCCACCTCTATGCCAAATTCGTCTCCCAATCCCTCCCAGGAAGGAAGGGATGGAACAAACACAATGTCACACTACGTCGTGATGCATCTTACAACTCAAACGGCTTACAGAGCCTAGGTGTGGAGCTCGTCCTCCTCGGTGACTGGCTGTGGATGGTGTGAAGGTTTTTTTTCATCCTAACTACACTACTGACATTTACTTTTAACCTACCCGGGGTCGTACCATGCCAATTGGCCTCTTTAAACTATGTGGTTCTAAGAACCTGAATTCCCATTGCCCACACTGTGGTGCCCTTGAAATTTGGGTCTCACTCACACAACTTTTCACTCTGTGCCCTCGCACAATTTCGGGGCTGGGTCGTGTGGCCCTACCAGCAGGTCTACCTACCTGCGCACCTCCGCCACTGAAGCCGCCACCGGAGCTTACCTGCTCCTTCTACTACCTAACTGGGGAAGGCCCCTCCTGGCACTTTATCCCCTGATGCCCACCTTGGCATTGGGCAACCCGGGTCCTCTCCTGGGATCCTTGGGC
The DNA here is from genome assembly GCF_964187855.1 of Myxine glutinosa. Taxonomy (NCBI): domain Eukaryota; kingdom Metazoa; phylum Chordata; class Myxini; order Myxiniformes; family Myxinidae; genus Myxine; species Myxine glutinosa. The sequence continues at coordinate 85,121,562 of NC_136262.1, read as the reverse complement.
CCCACTCACAACTACTCTAACCAGCCCCCAGAGCCTACCTGCGGCCTCACCTGGCCGACAAACTACCAGTGGCGGAGTGCCCCAATAACCATATGCACCAATTAAGCCACACGCCCAGCCATTCCACATACTCATGCACCCAACAAAACACTTCGTTTCCACTACCCGCACCACACGTGTTAATATCCATACAAATTTTGCCTATGCCCTCTACCTGGCTTTACACTACCCACCCTGGGCATCTGTGAATGGATTCCACCTCCCCCCATTCACTCCTTCGCACCATGCATTCCACACCTTTTATTCCACACCAAGCATTCCACACCACCTATCTCACACACCACTTTTCTCGCACACCTTTTGTGCTCACACACCTCTTTCAATACACCTCAACACAATTCCATTTGTCTCGACACACAATTTCTCACACATACAGCATCATCTAGCTGATTACTTCCTCTAAAACTCGTGCTCCCTCGTCGTCCCTTTACACTATGCACTCCCTTTTCTTTAACAACCATCTAAGCTACCTACGTCCCCACTATAGTTCAAGTGTCACTACTTAAATCTTGTCTCTACAGTCTGCTAGTTCCCTAACATTATCCTAGCCCTCCCTCAGCTAGCTTCGGTGCCCCATGGAGGTAACCATTGCTGGCACCTCCATGTGCCTATCACTGCCATCCCCCTAAACTAATGCTCATGGGCCCTGTTCATGTGAGGAATGGTCAAACTACCATTCCCCCACGTGGGGTACACTAATCTCACAGTCCGCTGCGCTACGAGCCTCTTCATGTGGATGTACTTTGTCATGGCTCGGCCTCGGAGGGCCGAGTTGTCCCGAGACCCTTTCCCACGTCTGCCCGGAAGTGGCGACTCAGTCTCGCGGTTCGAAGACCCAAGGAGAAAAAGGGGCTTAATCTCCCCTTTGTAAGGGAACGGGCTTTGGAAAACCGCAACAATATATATATATATATATATATATATATATATATATATATATATATATATATATATACAGGGTGTCTCAAAATACATGGAACCCATGTCACTGCTAATAATTCTGCCAATATTAATGTCCTTGTTCTTTTGTTCAGATTTGAAGAGAGGAGACCATAACAACTAATAATTTATCAATCAAAATGCCTCGGACAAAGGAGGAAAAAATATTTTGTGTCACTACTTATTTGGAGACGAAATCATTCAAAACGGTGCAAGCAAAATTTCGCAGGAAGTTCAACTTCAACAACTATCCCCAGAAAAACCAAATTTATCGTTGGGCACACAAATTTCAAGCCACTGGATCAGTAAACAACCTCAACAAGAAGGCAGAAACACCCAGTTCTGGCAGGAAGCTGACTGCAAGATCTCCTGACAATGTGAATGCGGTGCGACATTCTGTCGGAAGGAGCCCGAAAAAGTCCATCCGCAGACGTAGCCAAGAGCTGGGTCTTTCACGTGCGTCAGTGCAAAGAATCTTGATCAAGGATCTTCAGCTGTACCCATACAAGATCCAGATCAAGCATAAACTCACACCAGCTGACATGGCAAAACGTGTTGTGATGTGCCGGTGGTTCGAGAACAAGATCGAAGAGGATCCTAACTTTCTTGATGATGTTTGGTTCAGCGATGAGCACACTTCTTGCTCTGTGGGCATGTCAATAGCAAGAACAATGTGTTCTGGGGCACACAAGCCCCAGACGAGGTGCTTCAGAGGCCCTTGCACTCTGTGAAATGTACGGCCTGGGTGGCCATCTCAAAACATGGCATAATCGGACCGTTTTGGTTTGAAGACGCAGACGAGGAGAGAGTCACTGTCACAAAGGAGCGTTACATTGTGGTGCTCAACAAGTTCTGGAGGGGACTTGGGAGACGTCGTGGCGTGAATCGAGATGTGCAATGGTTCCAACAAGATGGGGCAACTCCACATACAGCCAACATCACGATGGAGTGGCTGGACCACCGATTCCCTGATCGGCTGATCAGCAGGCACCGCGAACCCAAGTGGTCTCCGCATTCACCCGATCTGAACCCCCCAGATTTTTATCTCTGGGGGTTCTTGAAGGACCACGTGTATGAGAATCGTCCTCAATCCATTTCTGAACTGAAAGTGGCCATCACCCAGAAGATTCGTGCCATCAGGAAGGAAGAGTGTGTCAGGGTGATTGACAACTTCGCTCGTCGGCTTCAAGTGTGTCTAAGGCGCAAAGGCGGTCATTTGGAACATGTGCTCTAATAAATGTATCCTTTGAGCTAGAGACCTCAAATCTTCAGTTTTTTAATTGTTATCATATCAGCTTCCAGGAAATGTAATCTTTTTTGGAGTTTCTTGTCTGAGTAATAAATTATTATCATGTTAATGGGTTCCATCTATTTTGAGACACCCTGTATATATGATGCATTAATATTTTCCAATCCATATAATATTTTCTAATTAATAAATATGACTGTCGATGTGGGTTGTAGATGATGCCATATTGGAGCTCATTTTCCTACACCTCTTTTGAGAAACTGACCATGCCTCCTGTTAAAGGTAACTTTAAGAGCAAAGTATCTCATCCCTAGTTCAAATGTACATTAAATGGTTAATTCCAAACTTGTATGAGCTGTACAAAAATTCTGATAAATACAATTTCCTTTTATCATCACTTATGGACTATTTCCTTTTTGAGCATTCGAATGCTTAAACATTCATTGTGTACCTGAGGTGTATATATATATATATATATATATATATAGTACCAAACTTCTGGTATGCAACTATCTCTCCGGTCGGTATGTCCTAAGGGTATTTTTTAAAAAAAAATTTAGAATTTTTTTTTTGGGGGGAATTTTTTATTTTTTCAACTTAAGTTTTCAACTTCAATTGTTTATAAAATGTGATATTAAAGCGCGGCGTTACGCGCGCTGCTTGTGAGCAAGGAGGAAGCGGACAAGCGGTAACATATAAATGTCTTTATTGTAAGACTACACTGTAACACTGTACTGTCCCGGGCTGGGCGCCCGGTGTATATCATGAGGCCACGCCTACCCCTGGTGCGTGGCCACCGCCCGCTTGGTGCGCGGAATGATGTCACCACGCCAGTGGGCTTTTGTGTCCGCCACACGCGCCCCCCCAGAATTCCCGCGCACCTGGAGGGCCAGTTTGCGGGGCAGACGAATGACCCGGCCGAAGCGCCCCCTGGCGATCGGCGGCGTCCGGGGTGCAGGGATGCCAGGTGGGATGCCCCTGGCTGCCCCTGGGATGGGTGCAGGACCGGGGGGCGGCGTGGCGGCGGGGCTGGGCGGTGCCGGGGGTCCGCCCGCAGGAGGTCGGCCCCGACGTGGGGGTCGGGCCACTGGCGGTGGATGGTCCACATCGAGGTGGGCCGGCTTGAGGCGGTCTACCGAAACGCGGTCAGGAGTACCGCCGATGTCCAGGGTGAAGTGCTTCGCCCCGGTCTCCAGCACGCGGAAAGGCCCGTCGTATGGGGGCCGCAGTGGTGTCCGATGGGCATCGTGGCGGACGAAGACGTACTCCGCCGTGCGAAGCTCCGGGGCGACGTGCGTCGGTGGGTGCCCGTGGCATGCCGTTGGCACCGGGGCGAACCTCTGGGCGGTCTCTTGCAGAGCGGAGCGCTGCTGTGCCGCGGACCATGGTGCCGTGGAGTCGGGGAGGAACTCGCCCGGCACCCGCAGCGGTTGCCCGAAGACCAACTCCGCCGCGGATGCGCGCAGGTCCTCCTTGGGCGCCGTCCGGAGGCCCAGCAGGACCCAGGGGAGCCTGTCGACCCAGCCGCCGTCGCGGAGGGTGGCCCGGAGCGCGGCCTTCAATGAGCGGTGAAATCGCTCACACAGGCCGTTAGCCTGGGGGTGGTAGGCCGTGGTTCGGTGCAGCCGGACCCCGAGCCCCTGCGCAACCGCCCCCCAGAGCTCCGAGGTGAACTGGCGGCCGCGGTCGGATGAGATGTCTGAGGGGGCGCCGAACCGGGCGACCCAGGTGGCGATGAAAGCCTGCGCGACATCGGCCGCCGTTGTCGATGCCAAGGGCACGGCCTCCGGCCACCGGGTGGTGCGGTCCACCATGGTGAGGACGTAGGTGAAACCCCGCGAGGGGGGCAGAGGTCCCACCAGGTCCACGTGGACGTGGTCAAACCGGCGTTCCGGCACCGTGAACGGGGCCAACGGGGCCTGGGTGTGCCGGTGCACCTTGGCGCGCTGGCACGCGAGGCACGTCCTGGCCCAGCCGCGGACGGCCTTCCGGAGGCCATGCCAGACGAACTTGTCGGCGATCAGCCTTTGGGAGGCCCTCGCGCCCGGGTGGGACAAGCCGTGGATGGCGTCAAACACCTGGCGCTGCCAGCCCGCGGGCACAATGGGGCGAGGACGCCCGAGAGAGACGTCGCACAAGAGGGCCGCGCCCGCGCCGTCGAACGGCACCTCGGTGACGCGGAGGCCCGTGACGGCGGTCCGCAAGGCCTGGACGTCGGGGTCAGCGGCCTGGTCCGCTGCCATCCGGGCATAGTCGATGCCGAGGTGGACTGCGTGGGCGACGGCCCGGGAAAGGCAATCCGCCACCGGGTTGTCCTTCCCCGCGACGTGCTGGATGTCCGTCGTGTACTCGGACACGGCCGAGGGGTGACGCTGCTGCCGGGCCGACCACGGCTCGGTGACCTTGCCCATCGCGAAGATCAACGGCTTGTGGTCGACGAAGGCAGTGAACGCACGGCCCTCGAGCAGATGGCGGAAGTGCCTGACCGCCAAGTGAAGTCCGAGCAACTCGCGGTCAAAGGTACTGTAACGGCGTTCGGGCGGGCGAAGCTGCCGGCTAAAGAACGCCAGCGGTTGCCAAGCTCCACGCACCCATTGCTCGTGCACCGCGCCCACCGCGTAGTCCGAGGCATCGGTGGTGAGGGCGATCGGTGCATCGGGCGCCGGGTGCGCGAGCATGGTGGCGTTAGCTAAGGCGAGCTTCGCGCCCGTGAACGCCGTGTCCATCTGCTCGGTCCAGGTAACGTCGCCTTTGCCCGGCTTACCTCGGAGAGCTTCGTGCAGGGGGCGCAGGAGCTGGGCGATACGGGGCAGGAACCGATGGTAAAAGTTCACCATGCCCAGGAACTCCTGCAGCCCTCTGATCATGCGGGGGCGCGGAAACCCCTTCACCGCCTCCACCTTGGCCGGCAGGGGGACGGCTCCGTGCCTGGTGACACGGTGCCCCAGAAAATCGATTGTGGTGGCGCCGAACCGGCACTTTGCGGGGTTCACAATTAGGCCATGCTGGCCCAGGCGTTCGAAGAGCGTGCGGAGGTGGCGTAGGTGCTCTTCGCGGGACGCACTGGCGACGAGGATATCGTCCAGGTAGACAAAGACAAAATCCAAGTCGCGCAGGACGCTGTCCATCAGTCGCTGGAACGCCTGAGCCGCATTCTTCAGACCGAAGGGCATGCGCAGGAACTCGAAGAGTCCGAATGGCGTGATGACCGCCGTCTTCGGGACGTCCTCCGGCCTGACGGGGACCTGATGGTAGCCGCGTATGAGGTCCACCTTCGAGAAGAAGGACCTGCCCGCCAAACGGGCGGAAAAGTCCTGAATGTGGGGGACGGGGTAGCGGTCGGGAGTCGTAGCGTCATTGAGACGGCGATAGTCCCCGCACGGTCGCCATCCCCCGCCGGGCTTCGGCACGATGTGCAGCGGCGACGCCCAAGCGCTCTCTGAGCGCCGCACGATGCCGAGTCGCTCCAGGGTAGCGAACTCCGCTTTTGCCACCGCCAGCTTCGTCGGCTCGAGGCGGCGTGCCCGGGCGTAGACCGGTGGCCCGACGGTGGGGATGTGATGGGCCACCCCGTGCTTGACGGCCCCCGCCGAGAAGGTGGGCCGCGTGAGGGCCGGGAAGCCGGCGAGGAGGCGGGTGAATGCGTCCGCTGCCGGAAGCGTACAGCCCAACGTGGCCGGAACCGAATCGTTCGGCAAGCCGCTTGGCAAGCCGCTCGTTGAGCTGGGCAACGCGCAAGCGAGCGAGCTGAACGTCTCGGCCTGGACAAGCCGTCTGCGCTTGACGTCGACCAGGAGCCCATTAGCGCACAGGAAGTCCGCGCCAAGCAGTGCCATGGGCACGTCGGCAGTGACGAACGTCCATCGGAAAACCTGCCCTCCAAACCGCAGAGAGAGGCAGCGTTTTCCGTACGTACGGATGGGCGTCCCGTTCGCGGCAAGCAGCGCGGGGCCCCCACCCGCGGCGTGCTTGTCTGACGTGCCGGCGGGAATGACACTCACCTGCGCTCCCGTGTCGCACAGGTAACGTAGCCCGGAGAAGGTGTCCGTTATGAACAGCAGGCTGTTCGAACGGCCGGCGCTCATCGCCACTATTGAGCGCCGGCCCGGGCGTTTCCCGACCCGTGGAAGGAGCACGGCGGATGACACCGCCGAGCTTCGTGGCCGAACTTGGTGTGGAACCAGCACCAGGTGGTGGAGCTGGAGGAGCGCGGCTGGCTCAGCCAGGCCGGTGGAGTTGGCGGGTTTCCCCGCGGTGGCGGTTTTCGCCGCGGCGGTGGGCGGGGCGTGGCGGCGCTCACGAGGCGCGTATCAGCGTGCTGCTGAACATCAGCGTGCTGCTGAACATCAGCGTGCTGCTGAACATCAGCGTGCTGCTGAACATCAGCGTCGAGGGCCGTGAAGACCATGCCGACGCTCGCCCGCGTGTCCGAAGCGGCGAAATACCTGTCCGCCTCGGCTGCCAATGCTCGGGGTTCCGTTAGCTCGGTCCCGGCCAACGCAAGGCGAACCTGCGCTGGAAGTTGGCGCCGGAAAAGCGCCCGGAATAGCGAACCGGGGGCTTCGTCGCCCAACAGTGACAGCATATGGTCCATTCGGACCGACGGGCGCGTCTCACCGAGCTCGGGGAGATCCAGGAGGCGATCGGCGCGTGCGTCGTCCGTGAGGCCGAACGTGGCTAGGAGTAGCCGCTTGAGTGTCTCGTACTTGTGGCCGTCCGGTGGGTGGCGAAGGACGGACACAACTCGAGCGGCCGTGCCGGGCCCGAGGGAGGCGACGACATGGCAGTAGCGCAGGTCGTCGTTGGTGAGGCGCCGAAGCTGAAACTGGGCTTCGGCTTGAACGAACCAGACCTCGGCCTGGGCCTCCCAAAACTCGGGAAGTTTAATCGCCAATGCCATGGCGTCGTGTTCGGAAGGATCGCTTCGGCGGATCCAACGTCGAGGGTCACCAGTAAAGCGCGGCGTTACGCGCGCTGCTTGTGAGCAAGGAGGAAGCGGACAAGCGGTAACATATAAATGTCTTTATTGTAAGACTACACTGTAACACTGTACTGTCCCGGGCTGGGCGCCCGGTGTATATCATGAGGCCACGCCTACCCCTGGTGCGTGGCCACCGCCCGCTTGGTGCGCGGAATGATGTCACCACGCCAGTGGGCTTTTGTGTCCGCCACAATATCACGTATATTACAAATACATTTGTGCTTTATGATTGTTTGAATTATGATTGGTGTAAACCATGACAAAACAGCAATTCAGGTACAGTCATTTACTACTACTCCCTGAAACTTCTGTTTCCGTGGTTGTGAAGTGTTTTTAATAACGTGGTGGTGGTTTTGAATCACGTGGTGGTGAGGTATTTTAAATGATGTGGTTGGGAGGTGTTTTTAAATGACGTGGTGGTGAGGTGTTTTTAAATCACGTGGCTATGAGGTGTTTTTAAATCACGTGGCTGTGAGGTGTTTTTAATTTCGTGGCTGAGGTGTTCTTAATTTCGTGTTTCGTGGCTGTGAGGTGTTCTTAATTTCGTGTTTCGTGGCTGTGAGGTGTTTTTAATTTCGTGGCTGAGGTGTTCTTAATTTCGTGTTTCGTGGCTGTGAGGTGTTCTTAATTTCGTGTTTCGTGGCTGTGAGGTGTTTTTAATTTCGTGGCTGAGGTGTTCTTAATTTCGTGTTTCGTGGCTGTGAGGTGTTCTTAATTTCGTGTTTCGTGGCTGCGAGGTGTTTTTAATTTCGTGTTTCGTAGCTGTGAGGTGTTTTTAATTACGTGTTTTGTGGCTGAGGTGTTTTTTATTTCGTGTTTCGTGGTTGTGAGGTTTTTTATTTCGTGTTTCGTGGCTGTGAGGTTTTTTTATTTCGTGTTTCGCGGCTGTGAGGTATTTTTAATTTCGTGGCTGTGAGGTGTTTTTAATTTCGTGGCTGTGAGGTGTTTTTAATTTCGTGGCTGTGAGGTGTTTTTAATTTCGTGGCTGTGAGGTGTTTTTAAATCACGTGGCTGTGAGGTGTTTTTAATTTCGTGGCTGAGGTGTTTTTAATTTCGTGTTTCGTAGCTGTGAGGTGTTTTTAATTACGTGTTTTGTGGCTGAGGTGTTTTTAATTTCGTGTTTCGTGGCTGAGGTGTTTTTAATTGTGTTTCGTGGCTGAGGTGTTTTTAATTTCGTGGCTGTGAGGTGTTTTTACTTTCGTGTTTCGTGGCTGTGAGGTGTTTTTAATTTCGTGTTTCGTGGCTGTGAGGTGTTTTTACTTTCGTGTTTCGTGGCTGTGAGGTGTTTTTACTTTCGTGTTTCGTGGCTGTGAGGTTTTTGATTTAGTGTTTCGTGGCTGTGAGGTGTTTTTACTTTCGTGTTTCGTGGCTGTGAGGTTTTTGATTTCGTGTTTCGTGGCTGTGAGGTGTTTTTAATTTTGTGGCTGAGGTGTTTTTAATTTCGTGTTTCGTGGCTGTGAGGTGTTTTTAATTTCGTGTTTCGTGGCTGTGAGGTGTTTTTAATTTCGTGTTTCGTGGCTGTGAGGTTTTTTATTTCGTGTTTCGTGGCTGTGAGGTTTTTTATTTCGTGTTTCGCGGCTGTGAGGTATTTTTAATTTCGTGGCTGTGAGGTGTTTTTAATTTCGTGGCTGTGAGGTGTTTTTAATTTCGTGTTTCGTGGCTGTGAGGTGTTTTTAATTTTGTGGCTGTGAGGTGTTTTTAATTTCGTGGCTGAGGTGTTTTTAATTTTGTGGCTGTGAGGTGTTTTTAATTTAGTGTTTCGTGGCTGTGAGGTGTTTTTAATTTCGTGGCTGTGAGGTGTTTTTAATTTCGTGGCTGTGAGGTGTTTTTAATTTTGTGGCTGTGAGGTGTTTTTATTACGTGTTTTATGGCTGTGAGTTGTTTTCAATTTTGTGGTGGTGAGTTGTTTTCAATTTTGTGGTGGTGAGGTGTTTTAAATTATGTGGTGGTGAGGTATTTTAAATTATTTGGTCGTGAGGTGTTTTAAATTATGTGGTGGTGAGGTGTTTTAAATTATGTGGTGGTGAGGTATTTTAAATTATTTGGTCGTGAGGTGTTTTAAATTATGTGGTGGTGAGGTGTTTTAAATTATGTGGTGGTGAGGTGTTTTAAATTACGTGGTGGTGAGGTGTTTTGAATTACTTGGTGGTGAGGTGTTTTGAATTACATGGTGGTGAGGTGTTCTAAATTATGTGGTGGTGAGGTGTTTTAAATTATGTGGTTGTGAGGTGTTTTAAATTATGTGGTGGTGAGGTGTTTTAAATTATGTGGTGGTGAGGTGTTTTAAAGTATGTGGTGGTGAGGTGTTTTTAATTATGTGGTGGTGAGGTTTTATATTGTGGTGGTGAGGTGTTCTAAATTATGTGGTGGTGAGGTGTTCTAAATTATGTGGTGGTGAGGTGTTCTAAATTATGTGGTGGTGAGGTGTTCTAAATTATGTGGTGGTGAGGTTTTATATTATGTGGTGGTGAGGTGTTTTATATTATGTGGTGGTGAGGTGTAATCGTCCCAAACTTCCAGTCTGTACCTACTCCTATGTATGTGCTGAGGATATACTCCTGGATATACTTGAGGTAGAGGGGGTGGACCTAATAAACCGACCAATCATAAAGATGTGTTGCGCAACATCGTGACATTTAGCCAACGGTAAGCTTGTTTTCTTAGTGCTTTGCATCTGTTAAGGAGCTACATTAAATTACATCAATTATGATAGTTCAGTCGGCGGATTCAGTCCCACTGGGATTGTTCAAGTTGGACTTTTGATTCAAAAGTGCTGCAGTAAGAGCCGCATTTTAGGGGAATGAACCACAGTATGAGCCACTCCAGCCACAGTATGGGCCAACTCCAACAGCAGTTTAATAACATTAGGACCGCTCACTTTCAAGTCAATAGGTGTGCCACAGGGCCTCTGGGCCCCTTAAGGGAAGCTCCCTTCTACACTTAGGTCCCCTTCTGTCTCCTCTTTGATGTGTCTTGTGTCCATGATCAAATCTGCATGTGATGAGACCTTTGTTAAGATAGGCACTGACACTGTTTGTCAAGCTTATAAGCCCACTGTCAGGCTTCTTTGTTGTCCTCACTTTTATTGTTTGCTTTGCTGTGTCCCCAATCTTATAATTAATATAAAATCTGTATACTTTATGCTGTTGGCGCTGTGGTTTTTGCGCCGCAGATTCGCCCTCCGGCATAATTTATCACGAAACTGAACACGAGTGCTCGGCTTCAGCTCACAGGCCCGGTTATTTAAAATACAATTCCACCTCAGACTTGCTGCAAATGCACAAAATTCCTCCCCTCAGACTTCCTGGGAGTTTATCTTGAGTGGTCTTGGGTCACCTATTAAGGCGAAGCTTAGCACTCGTGCTCAGTTTCGTGATAAATGTATGCCGGAGGGCGAATCTGCGGCGGAAAAACCACAGCGCCAACAATATTAAATTATATAGATTTTATATTAATTATAAGATTGGGGACACAGCAAAGCAAACAATAAACGTGATGACAAAAGATTTATCGCTGCTTTTTATTGTATTTTGTATTTTATTGTATTTTTATTGTATTGGGTCTCTCGTTTCTAGAATATTTTGAATGTCCCACATATCAGGAGAATGTAAAGCATGTATAATATAACAGGAGACATTTAAGAACATGCATCATAAACAATGCTGCAAAATGAGTTTGTCTTGTAGCCAGCAGGCTCTGCAGGTGGATCCCATTTGTGTAAAACCATCTCTTAATCAACAAACAGCTAGCCAATATTGCGATCTAACTTGTTGCAAAACGTACGAGTAATTCTTGCGGTGACTTATTGCATTTTGCAAAAAGATTAAATCATTAGGATGCCAAGGATAAATAAAATATTGAGCACAATGCAAAATGAAGAATTTCAGACATATACTGTGAGCCGTACAAATATCGTAAAGTTATTTTCAGTGTTCTACCAGTTGGGACTGAAACTTTACCAAAGACAGAAATTGAAAACTAATTTATTGTTATTTATTTCCTTATTTGTTCATTTATTTTTTACATACTGATTATTTGAAATGTTGAAGTGAACACACAGTGTTATTAATAATGCAAGTTATCCAATTGCAAGCAATGCTCAAGTAACTATAAAATAGGTTTCAGTGTTAACAGTGCACGCATTCCAAGCTTTCTCGGGTGGAGAAAGGAAAGAATGTTTGAATTATTTGTAACTTGAAGTCGACATATTAATTTCAAATGATATCAGTTTTGCGATCCTTAATAGTGTTTGGATGGAAGTTCAAAGCCAATCTCTGGTAACCTTGTTTGTTATAAACAATGTGTGGAATTGAGTGAGAAACTCGCACACTGGAATATTTCCAAAATATGGAACTTTCATTGATGCTTGTGTTTCAATTTAATAATATAGGAATGTTGTTTGTAAAATAAACATGTTTCACTTGGACGGTCATTATTGGGGTGGAGTTAATTTTGGCAATAAATAACGGCATTTTTTTTATCAATTGCTGTAACAAACTCACCAACTTCACAGTCTTGCGACTTAGCTGAATGCCTGCTAAGAAATCTGAAATGTAACATCTGAAAAAACTAAAAGTAAGCTAAATATGCAAACATTTAAAAGTATGTGAAAACAATACAAAGTAATCTCAAAAAACTAAAATTAAGCTTGTACTAAAAAACTAGTATTTGCATCACAATTTTTAAGGAGTCGCCCATAGGGCAAAGCCGTCTAGTACAGTGTTTGTATGTATATATGTTTGTATATATGTCCATATATGTATGTATGCCCCTCACAAATGTACACCAATCAGAGCTGAGGATCTGGTCACATGACAGGGGTGATGTGATGTCATTACGGTGTAGGACGGTTGATTCCACACACCGCCATTTTGATTTATATGCCGTTCAGGTCGAACATGTCAAATCTGTGACGTATCATTATCACAATCACCATGCTCTTCCTTCACGTTTTTCATTCAGTGTGAAACACAAACAAACCGATTGTTAAAATGATCATCAAATATCGAAAGCATCGGCATTACGGGTCTTCCACCAACACAGCACGTATCGGCCGTAGGCTTCATGCCTTCATACGTCACCTTAAGGCGGCTTCAGACAAATTAAGCCCAGTTTTCTTAATATAGAAGTATCGTTTTCGTAACAATAATAACATTAATAATAATATAGTAAATATTGTTACAGTTCTACGCCGCCCTTCTTCCCCTTACTAAGGGGGGATTAATCCCCTTGTTCTTTCTGGGCTTGGTGGAACCGAGGCTTGATGCGTCCCTTCCGGGCAAACGCAGAGTCGGGTCTCGGGACCAATTCTCACTCATACCTAATTCCCTGCACCGCCACGGAAGCGAGGAAGCAAGCCTCGCACGAGCCACGTGTGGTTTGTGTATGCCGAGCGGATTGAGTACCACGTGGTCCGTGCAGTCTTAGTTAGTGGAACCCGATTTGAGCGGTTCTATTCGTACCACGCTTAGCCAATGAAGAAACCACAGGAATGATCGAATGGAAGAAAGGAAGAACGTTTAATTATTCCCACACGTATGTAGAATGATCGGGGATGCAGAGACACAGAGCAGCACTTAGTCAATCTGATCTTATCCCCTGGACTCGGGCCCGTCACACTCACACAGGGAATTGCAGATGGGTTGATGTTCAGCCAACGCGTCGACGTGGTCGTCCAGGGACGGCCCCGTCCGGCTCTCCACGGTACCAGCACGTCCCACGAAGATGGCAGCAGGCGATGGCAGGAACCTCATATAGTCAGGTTCACTATGTTTTTTCGTTCAAAATCATGGTAGATGAGTAAACCTATACATTTTTGGAAACGTTATTACATGGAAAATCTGAAAATCAATGTTTACATTTGCCAATTCCGACCAATTCGATTCGACCAATTCGACCAATCGACCAATTCCATTCGACCATTCGACCATTCGACCAATCGCTTCGATCGACCATTCGACCATTCGACCAATTCGATCGATTCAATTTGATTCGATTCATCGAATTCAATTCGATCAACCATTCGACCAATTCGATTTGCCTATCAATTTGACCGACCTTTGCTTGTGTGGAACGGACTGTGAAAACGATGCGGACTATATTGTCGGATACGACACACAGGACAGTGATGACGAACTCTAAATGGCATATTCTGTAATCGTGTATGTTTGATGCCATTGACTGCCTGTGTATATTTTGTCATTGACTGACTGCCTGTGTAGATGTGAAGTTATACTGACTGCATGTGTATATATGATTTTGCTGACTGCCTGTGTATGTTTGGTGATATGAATTATTGTGACACATTTTGATGTTATTAACTGCCTGTACAAAATGATAACATGTATTTGATTATGCAACTTATCGCGAATATAAAGACAGTATTTTGCAATTCAAAACCTTTGATTCGTGTCTTACCATTCCCCATAGCACTAATTTGATACTTTCATTGGATTCCTTGTCCCTGAAAATATAGGTTTAGTATATTTTAAAAAGTTTTTAGGGTAATTAGAGGCAGAAATAGAACAAAATATGTATTTTACAGTGGCCATTTTGAAAATCCAAAATGGCCGCCATACAGGTATCTCTCCAAATGTAAACATTGATTTTTAGTTTCCTTATGCTATAACCTCTCCAAAAATGTATAGGTTTGCTAATCTACCATGATTTTGAACGAAATATAATTTATTGACATCGTGAACCTGACTAATAGCGCGTCTCCCGAACAAAGCAGATGATGAGGTGGCACGGCAAATGCGGGACTCTCAGCGTGGCTGGCGATTACACAGCCGTTCTTACTCGCGCGGCTTAATGCACCGTATATTGTTCGGCCTCAAACTCAACCGAGCGTCACTTATTAATAGCGCGTCTTTTCGTTCATGCGCATCTGGCTTCGCCAGCGTATCTTGCACAGTTCTCTGACGCTTCCAACTCCTCTTCCTCGATCCTCTAAGTTGGTTAGTGCGCGCGAGTTTTCCCCTGGGCACGAGTTTTCCCCTGCCTTTCAGGCAGCAGTCCTGTTCAACGAGTCCCTTGGTGCAAGTCCCTCGCTTCAGTCCTTTCATCAATCCTTTTCGAGCGAGTCCTTTTGAGGGCTTTGTGCAGCGGGTTATATAGCTTCGCCCCCGAACCTTCTGCCACCCTCTCGAACCTTCTTACCATGCCCTGTGACGCAACGCCGCCATCACCACCTCTGAGCCCTGATTGGCGGCTCGTGCTTACCGTCAGCGCTTCTGACGCTCTGCCTTCGGCTCCACCCCGACCCTCCTAGCCTGCCTCGTGTTAATTCGCCCAAAATGAACCAAAGTTAGCGCAAAGGGGCATGAGGCTAGGGTAGCTGGAAAGTCGGTAGAAGTAGGGCATATTCTCCTGACTCTACTCAACGCAGAACTAACAATGGAAAAGGACTAAGCTCACAAATACTAAGACATAACTACACTATCCCTCGGCTACATGTTGCTTGTGTGACTAACTATGAGGGGGAAATTTAAACCTTTATTAGACTCACTGTACAAACTCAAAACCGCAACAATATAATCGTAAAACTGCAATCCCTTTGTCGTGACTGAAAAGTTACTAGATTGAAGTGGTGTATGGTTGGTTCATTGTTGACTCGAAACGTATAGAATAAACCTGTCTCAATGCAATCTCTTCCATTCCATGGTAACAGACAGCATAGAGACTTAGAGTACATCAAAATAATTAATACTTGCATTATTTGATAACTGGTATTCCCACCCAGGCCATACTATCCTCTTCAACTGAAGTATCAAACAAGCCTGGCTATGCCGATGTTAGAATTTTGGTCTTGTTGAATATTGAGAGATACTGAAATGATGGACATTGAAGCAAACAGACAGCTTTGCGACAACTCTTGGAGAGTTTATTGTACGGATTATTGGTAAAAGGTTTGAGTTTGAATATTAGTCCAAAGTCTACTTGATTACAAATTATCAGTGATCATGGACATCATCTTAAGAATACTCCTAAATAAGTTTCCTGATGAAAATATAACCAATCTTGATGTTCACAGTCCAAACACAAAATTTTGGGTATTACATTTGTTTTAAACTTTGAAAATATTCGCAGTGGAAATTTGGAGTATTTTATTCAGCAAGTGGACCTGTATAGAAATGCATCTTTCAACAGCTGCGTTTGGTGTCAGCTAACCTAATCCTTTGAACTATGCGGTGGTCCATTGCCTATTGTGTCAGCCTTTGAAAAGGTCTCTGTGTGTTGATGTATTTTAAACTCTTTTCCATCCCTTGCCACCATTTCGGACCCCGACGGCGCAAATAACAATTCACCGAGCAACCATTCGCAGCTTCTTCAAAGCCCATTAGGATCCCTCTATGTCGAGCAACATCTTGGAAACGGCATTGGGAATTGGACACAAACGTGCAGGCAAATCGTAACATTTGGCGACGTGAGCACTAGCCGATAGCGGCCCGACTGCTGAATTTAGACATAAAGGCCCTCAGTTGCTTTGGCAAAATTACGGCCTTGTTTTTATCCAAACATGGTCACATGATCGTGCCTTTGATGAGACCCCCGCACCTGCTCTGCCTTATTCTTGAGACCACCAGTCCGGGAACTTTTACATACCCACCTCTAGCGCTTTCAGTAGGGTGACCTCACAAGCACTCTGCTTCCCTTTGTCCTTTTTCCTCTTTTGTGCGCTGAGCACTGGGATGGACTCACAGTGGAGTATATTTGAACTGTTTTCCGTTCTGTTGCATTATTCACCGCCTGTTACCAGGCTCTAGGCCTATTCAGTTTAGGCACTTGTATGATCACTGGAGGTTGACCTTTTAAGACTATGAGACAGGCAGTTTGCAATCCTTTTATACGCAGCGCTGGTTCCAGACAAGTCAAATGCAGACCTAGATTGATTAATCCTGCGCCGTTCACACGTTAATAACTCTTTAGCTCCTACAGTCTCACGGTTATTTCCTTTACATCTGTCTTCTGTCCGAACTACAGAACACCAAACAAAGGTCTTCTCAACGTTGAAGAATTTCCTTGCATTTATCAGGCGTTTTGCATCGCAGCACAATGGTGCACGATTGATAAATCGAACTATGGCACTTTTAAAAAAAGACTCATCAA
Organism: Myxine glutinosa; assembly: GCF_964187855.1. Lineage (NCBI taxonomy): Eukaryota > Metazoa > Chordata > Myxini > Myxiniformes > Myxinidae > Myxine > Myxine glutinosa. Next base: position 85,105,225 of record NC_136262.1, on the reverse strand, counting down.
TTTTAATCAAATGCAATTTGTCCCTTTTTTGATTGAAAGGATTTTCGCTAAACTGTAATTAAAAGGGGATGCTGTGACCTTCAAATTTGTTATTGCGTCACAACTATTCTTTTCATTTCGTGAACATTTCATCTCTTTGACTACATAGCTCATCCCAAGGACACCTGCACATTCAAACCCTTTCAATAATGTAAATAAAATAGGCCAATAGGAAAGGAAGTCAGTACAAATTGAGCAATCTATGTGATCAATCCTTCGTTGCCTCTTCTGGTGGGCATCATTAATCTATTTTTCCACTGATATTCTGACGTTGATCCAAACCCGTAGGATGTCATTTCCATCTGAAGTGAGGTTCAAGCTAACATTCTTCCATATTTTTTTGAATACTAAGTCAAGGCTTGTGTAAGAGCTAACGTATATATAACATATAATAAAGGGAGCGGAATAACAAGAGGGGAGAGAGAAGGAAGCACAACAACAGTAGAGAATAGGGACATCGGGAGATCTGTTGAAGGGAGAGGGCTGGGGCGGGGTACACGGAATAAAGAATGTGGACACGACAAGGACTTTCAGGAAAGAAAGCAAAATAAATGTTACTTGTATGATGAGAATGACAACCTCTAATAGCTTACTATTACTTGCTTGATGGCCCCAATTAATCCAAATTTATTGTGGGGTCAGTTGAGGAAGAGATTTCACCCCAATTATATTCACGAACAGGCTGACCATGCCTGAGTTTGGAGAGGATCTGATTTGATCAGGAAATTGTAATGTTTTCAGGGTACCAGCAAATAACTCAACAACTTTTCACAAATACACCATGCCATATTTACCTCCACCAACCAATGCTCGCAGAAGGGACACCCAGTCTCAATGCCTCCCTGCGCCGTACGGTGCATTTTGTGATGCAACCTTCTATCTGGAAATCACCAGTCTGACAGTTGATCTGATTTTTATGTGTGCATGGTAAAAACTAGAACTGCACTTGGTGGAGCACATATACCTCCACCAAGCTGAACAGTTTATGTCTTGTATCCCACTTATGGGCCGGATCTGCATCTGTACCTTAACCAGATTCTAATGAGCTGTTCTTGTCATCTACCCAACTCATCCACCTAGTTTTGTTGTAAGTCGCCGACAACTTTTTGAGATATCATGCCAGGTATTTTTCATTTTGCCCCCAATATCTCAAATGGGGAAGAATCACGTAAAAATATTTTTCTATCCACATCTGGATCTTCACCAAAATCGAATCATTTCATTCTTGTTGCACACCCAACCTCTCCACCAAGTTTCGTCCAAGTCTGACCATAACCTTTTGAGATATCCTCCTCACAGACAAACAAACAAACAAACAGGCAACCGAACAGACAGACAAACAGGGGTGAATACATAACCTCAGTCCACTTTTTGTGTTGGAAGTAATGAACAAAATACATCTACACTTCTGATTTATTTTTGGTTATGTGCGCAATAACATTAAAATGTCATACAGAATTTGTTAAAGTCTGTTTGAATTCTGATGTGAATCATTGTTTTATCATGCCTGGTACATTATCAAAGCAGTTACACTCAAATAAGGTAAATTATCCAAACTTTATGGGATAAGGCAAATATTTAATATTTGTTCAATAAGATGAGGAGAACATAGAAAATAGAATTTTGGTGCAATGATTGGCTGCTCTGAATTGTGCTATGAAAGTGAGTTGCTGTGACATCACAACCCGGTGAATTCTGGGATAGTAGGAATCCTTTTAAGTGGCAATAAGACCAATGTCATTGATATAAAATGAAGAACTCGTCTTTCTGGTTGTGTTAATCTGCATTTGTGGACAGGTAGAACAATGGATGAAATCAAAAGGACGTTGATTGAGGTGTGCTAAATGCCATGGCAAGCAAGAAGTTGACATTTTGGGTGTTAACACTCTTTTGCTCGATGAGGGGTTAATGCCAGAAACGTCAGCTTTTCTTTGCCTTCCAAGACAGTTAACATATCTCAATAAAGGTCTTGGTGATTTCATCCAACAATGCATTTTGTAGTTTATTCCATTCATACAGTGCCTTTAGAAAGTACTCACACCCTTTGATTTTTTTTTCACATTTGGTTGCGTTGCAGCAATAATTTAAAATAGATTAAATTGAGATTATTTTTTTTTGGCACTGATCTACACATAAAACCCCACGCATGTGAAAGTGCAACTTTTTATATATTTTGGAATATTTTACAAAACAATAAAAATTAAATACAGAAATATCTAATTTACATAAGTATTCAACGCACTAAGTCGATACTTCCTAGAAGTGCCTTAGGCAGTGATTACAGCTTAGAGTCTTATTGGGTATGTCTGTATCAGCTTTGCATATCTGGATTTAAAAAGTTTCTCCCATTCTTCCTTGCAGATTTCCTCAAGCTGAGTTAAATTGGATGAGGAGCTTTGGTGAACAGCAATCGTCAAGTCTTTCCACAGATTCTCAATGGGATTCAAAGGCTTTGACTGGATTCAAAGTCTGGGCTTTGACTGGCCACTCAAGGACTTTCACGTTCTTGTGTATAAAGCCATTCCAGTGTTGCTTTGGCTACATGCTTGGGGTCATTGTCCTGTTGGAACGTAAATCTTCGCCGCTGCCTAAGGTCTTTTGCACTCTGAAGCAGGTTTTCCTCAAGGATTGGTCTGTATTTGGCTCCATTCATTTTTCCCTCTATCCTAAAAGTCTCCCAGTCCCTGCTGCTGAAAGGCATCCCCATAGCATGAAGCTGCCACTATCATGCTTCACAGTAGTGATGGTGTTAGATGGGTGATGAGCTGTGCTTGATTTTCGTCAGACGTAGTGCTTTGAATTAGGTTCCAAATAGTTCATTTTTGTCACATCAGATAACAGAACATATTGCTTCATGCTCAGTATTTTACGTTTCTTTTTGCAACCTTAAGGCATGCTGTTCATGTGCCTTTTTCTCAGAAGTGGCTTCTGTCTGGCCACTCTCCCATGCAGCCTAGATTTGTGAAGTGCTGCAGAGACTGTTGTCGTCTCAGCAGGTTCTCCCATCTCAGCCAAAGAACTCTGTATTTCTGTCAGAGTGGTCATTGGGTTCTTGGTCACCTCCCTGACCAAGGTCCGTCTTGCCCAGTTGCTCAGTTTGGTCGGATGGCCAGCTCGAGGGAGAGTCTAGGTAGTTCCATAGTCTTTCCATTTCGTAATGATTGAGCTCACTGTGCTCTTGGGACCTTTCGACACTTTGTTGTTTTATACCCTTCACCAGATCTTTACCTCCTCACAATTCTATGTCAGAGTTATACGGACAGTTCCTTGTACTTCATGGTGGAGTTTATGCTCTGACATGCACTGTCAACTGAGACCTTAAATTGAAAGGTGTGTTTCTTTCTAAATCATGTCCAATCAATTGAATTGGCCACAGGTGAATTATAATGAAGTTGTGGAGACATCTCAAGGATGATCAAAGGAAATTGGATGCACCTGAGCTCAATTTGGAGTGTCATTGCAAAGGGGTTGAATACTTATTGACTCAAGACATTTCAGATTTTTATTTGTAATTACTTTGCAAAAAAACCGAAATAGGATATTCCATTTATTTCTTCCCATTATGGGGAAATTATGGGAGTTATTATTTCCCCATACCCCATTATTGGGTATTATGTGTAGATCAGTGATAAAAAAAACTCAATTCAATCAATTTTAAATTTAGGCTGTAACAAAATGTGAAAAGGTCAAGGGGTGTGAATACTTTCTGAAGGCACTGCATGAGAATGGGGAGAGATTAGAGATAGAGAGGTGTGGAGAGAGTTGTGGAGAGAGAGAGTTGTGGAGAGAGAGAGTTGTGGAGAGAGAGGTGTGGAGAGAGGTGTGGAGAGAGAGAGTTGTGGAGAGAGAGTTGTGGAGAGAGAGGTGTGGAGAGAGAGGTGTGGAGAGAGAGGTGTGGGGAGAGAGCTGTGGAGAGAGAGAGAGAGAGCTGTGGAGAGAGAGAGAGAGAGAGAGCTGTGGAGAGAGAGAGAGAGCTGTGGAGAGAGAGAGAGAGCTGTGGATAGAGAGAGAGAGCTATGGAGAGAGAGAGAGAGCTGTGGAGAGAGAGAGAGCTGTGGAGAGAGAGAGAGAGCTGTGGAGAGAGAGAGAGAGCTGTGGAGAGAGAGAGAGCTGTGGAGAGAGAGAGAGCTGTGGAGAGAGAGAGAGCTGTGGAGAGAGAGAGAGCTGTGGAGAGAGAGAGAGCTGTGGAGAGAGAGAGAGCTGTGGAGAGAGAGAGAGCTGTGGAGAGAGAGAGAGCTGTGGAGAGAGAGAGAGCTGTGGAGAGAGAGAGAGCTGTGGAGAGAGAGAGAGCTGTGGAGAGAGAGAGAGCTGTGGAGAGAGAGAGAGCTGTGGAGAGAGAGAGAGCTGTGGAGAGAGAGAGAGCTGTGGAGAGAGAGAGAGCTGTGGAGAGAGAGAGAGCTGTGGAGAGAGAGAGAGCTGTGGAGAGAGAGAGAGCTGTGGAGAGAGAGAGAGCTGTGGAGAGAGAGAGAGCTGTGGAGAGAGAGAGAGCTGTGGAGAGAGAGAGAGCTGTGGAGAGAGAGAGAGCTGTGGAGAGAGAGAGAGCTGTGGAGAGAGAGAGAGCTGTGGAGAGAGAGAGAGCTGTGGAGAGAGAGAGAGCTGTGGAGAGAGAGAGAGCTGTGGAGAGAGAGAGCTGTGGAGAGAGAGAGCTGTGGAGAGCGAGAGAGAGCTGTGGAGAGAGAGAGAGAGCTGTGGAGAGAGAGAGAGAGCTGTGGAGAGAGAGAGAGAGCTGTGGAGAGAGAGAGAGAGCTGTGGAGAGAGAGAGAGAGCTGTGGAGAGAGAGAGAGAGAGAGAGAGAGAGAGAGAGCTGTGGAGAGAGAGAGAGAGAGAGAGCTGTGGAGAGAGAGAGAGAGAGCTGTGGAGAGAGAGAGAGAGAGCTGTGGAGAGAGAGAGAGAGAGAGCTGTGGAGAGAGAGAGAGAGAGCTGTGGAGAGAGAGAGAGAGAGCTGTGGAGAGAGAGAGAGAGAGCTGTGGAGAGAGAGAGAGAGAGCTGTGGAGAGAGAGAGAGAGAGCTGTGGAGAGAGAGAGAGAGAGCTGTGGAGAGAGAGAGAGAGAGCTGTGGAGAGAGAGAGAGAGAGAGAGCTGTGGAGAGAGAGAGAGAGAGAGAGAGCTGTGGAGAGAGAGAGAGAGAGAGAGAGCTGTGGAGAGAGAGAGAGAGAGAGCTGTGGAGGAGAGAGAGAGAGCTGTGGAGAGAGAGAGAGAGCTGTGGAGAGAGAGAGAGCTGTGGAGAGAGAGAGAGGAGAGCTGTGGAGAGAGAGAGAGAGAGCTGTGGAGAGAGAGAGAGAGAGCTGTGGAGAGAGAGAGAGAGAGAGAGCTGTGGAGAGAGAGAGAGAGCTGTGGAGAGAGAGAGAGCTGTGGAGAGAGAGAGAGCTGTGGAGAGAGAGAGAGCTGTGGAGAGAGAGAGAGCTGTGGAGAGAGAGAGAGCTGTGGAGAGAGAGAGAGCTGTGGAGAGAGAGAGAGCTGTGGAGAGAGAGAGAGCTGTGGAGAGAGAGAGAGCTGTGGAGAGAGAGAGAACTGTGGAGAGAGAGAGAGCTGTGGAGAGAGAGAGAGCTGTGGAGAGAGAGAGAGCTGTGGAGAGAGAGAGAGCTGTGGAGAGAGAGAGAGCTGTGGAGAGAGAGAGAGCTGTGGAGAGAGAGAGAGCTGTGGAGAGAGAGAGAGCTGTGGAGAGAGAGAGAGCTGTGGAGAGAGAGAGAGCTGTGGAGAGAGAGAGCTGTGGAGAGAGTGAGAGAGCTGTGGAGAGAGAGAGAGAGCTGTGGAGAGAGAGAGAGAGAGCTGTGGAGAGAGAGAGAGAGAGCTGTGGAGAGAGAGAGAGAGAGCTGTGGAGAGAGAGAGAGAGCTGTGGAGAGAGAGAGAGAGCTGTGGAGAGAGAGAGAGAGAGCTGTGGAGAGAGAGAGAGAGAGAGAGAGAGCTGTGGAGAGAGAGAGAGAGAGAGAGCTGTGGAGAGAGAGAGAGAGAGCTGTGGAGAGAGAGAGAGAGCTGTGGAGAGAGAGAGAGAGCTGTGGAGAGAGAGAGAGAGAGCTGTGGAGAGAGAGAGAGAGAGAGAGAGCTGTGGAGAGAGAGAGAGAGCTGTGGAGAGAGAGAGAGAGAGAGCTGTGGAGAGAGAGAGAGAGAGCTGTGGAGAGAGAGAGAGAGCTGTGGAGAGAGAGAGAGAGCTGTGGAGAGAGAGAGAGAGCTGTGGAGAGAGAGAGAGCTGTGGAGAGAGAGAGAGAGCTGTGGAGAGAGAGAGAGAGAGCTGTGGAGAGAGAGAGAGAGCTGTGGAGAGAGAGAGAGAGCTGTGGAGAGGAGAGAGAGAGCGTGGAGAGAGAGAGAGAGCTGTGGAGAGAGAGAGCTGTGGAGAGAGAGAGAGAGCTGTGGAGAGAGAGAGAGAGCTGTGGAGAGAGAGAGAGAGAGTGAGAGAGAGCTGTGGAGAGGAGAGCTGTGGAGAGGGAGAGCTGGGAGAGGAGAGCTGTGGAGAGGGAGAGCTGTGGAGAGAGAGAGAGAGCTGTGGAGAGAGAGAGAGAGCTGTGGAGAGAGAGAGAGAGCTGTGGAGAGAGAGAGAGAGAGCTGTGGAGAGAGAGAGAGAGCTGTGGAGAAGAGAGAGAGAGCTGTGGAGAGAGAGAGAGAGCTGTGGAGAGAGAGAGAGAGAGAGAGAGTGAGAGAGAGCTGTGGAGAGGAGAGCTGTGGAGAGGGAGAGCTGTGGAGAGAGAGAGCTGTGGAGAGAGAGAGAGAGCTGCGGAGAGAGAGAAAGAGCTGCGGAGAGAGAGAGAGAGCTGCGGAAGAGAGAGAGAGAGCTGCGGAGAGAGAGAGAGAGCTGCGGAGAGAGAGAGAGAGCTGCGGAGAGAGAGAGAGAGCTGCGGAGAGAGAGAGAGACTTGACTTGACTTTTAAGGTCTTTTATTACAAAAGTATAAAAAAAGCACAACAAACCAAGTAATCTCAATAGCAGTCAAACAAATAATTAAATCAAGGAATTGAAAAACATGACATTAATTATAATTAGAGCAGCAAAAAAAGTTCATCTCCCTCCACCTTACACAGGATTTCAGCTTTGCACCATTTTTGAACAAAGTGATCAAGCCGAGAAGTCTCTCGGTAAAAATTAAATTCAATTTTAAGGTGGGCAGACACAAGGCCTTTAAAGGCTAACAAAATACTGCATTCCGGTGAGCTTGTCCCAGAGACCCGACTCTTCCGCGTAATATATATCGCGAGTTTCGCCTCGGCAAGTAAAAAATTAACGATTTGAGAACCGACATTCTCGTTAGACACAGGCATGCAGTACACAAAAAGATAAGAAGAAAAACAAAAACCGAAATTCTGGAAGACATATTTCAGGAGTTGAAAAAGTGGAGCCAGCCTTTGGCATCCGACATATGCATGGAAAGTGTCCTCAGAGTGATGGCAAAAAGGGCAGTCATCAGATATCACGAGGTTCAGTCGTTTAAGAAACGCGTTGGAAGGCAAAGAATCGTGTGCAAGCCTCCACTGTATATCACCGGCACGTTTAGACACAGGTAATGCGTACATCGACGACCAGGTAGGAGAGGATGGAGCCCCTGCAGGTAGAAGCTCTTTCCAGTGGGTGGTCAGTGGGCTATTGGGGTTAGCAGAGATGACAACATTAAGACATTGCACGTACAAAGTAGCCTTTGCACAGGCTTGTAGAGGCTTTGTGGAAGGAGCACCAGAAAAACAAAAATCAGGGAAGTCAGGGTGCATTGTTTTTGTGTTCTGAACATCATGCAGTAGAGGCCATGATAAATTAAAAGAGATGAACACTTTAACAATTGAACGAATAAGTTGTCCAATTAGTCGGGCTGAGGTAACGTTGCATACTTCCGAAATCTGGTTGGGGGTCTGCCATCCAGAATAAGTATGATTAACAAAATCCTTGACAAGAAAAAAACCAGATTCGATAAAAAGATTGAATGAGGGACCTACTTTGGCAATCATGGCAAAATAGGCTGTTGTAGAAAATGGGTTCACACATTAAATTCCAAAATTTATATGTATCCTTGTTTCGTACTGGAAGGAGGCACTGACCGGCATTCACGAGACTTCGATAAAAGGAGGGCAGCAAGGAGATGTCTATTCGCTGCAGATCGAGTAGAAAGAGCTCGGGGCCACACCTGAGCTTACCCGCTTGCTGCAACAAGCAAGAAGCCAGGGGCCGCCAAGACAGGACTTCCTTGTAGAGAAGTTGGTGCAAGGTGGTTAGTCGAAAAGCCAGTATTTTACTGGTAATGTCCACAAGTCCTTGACCTCCTTTATCCAAGGGGACACTTAGAAGATCAGCTCGGAGCCGGTGCATGCCGTTCCAGAAAAAATTAACAAGGATACGCTGCAAGTTAATGACTAGCGATTTGGGCGGTTGTAAGACAGTCATCCGATGCCAGAGTTTGGAAGCAGCCAAGTTATTAATTATCAGCACTCGACCTCTATAATACAGTAGGCTGGACAATCTTTTCCAACAATTAAGGATATGGGCGATGTGATCAACCATCTGATCCCAGTTCTTTAAGGAAAAGGTCTCATTTCCAAGAAACACACCGAGATGTTTAACACCATCATACCTCCACTGCAAAGCATTAGGCAGGGAAGGTGGGATAAATAACCCAGAAGGACCAAGACACAAGGCTTTACTCTTACTCCAATTGACAGTAGCAGAGGATGCCAAATTGAATTCACATAGAGCACTTGTGAGGGCAGCAATGTCAGACTGAGTGTTAACAATCACACACAAATCGTCAGCATACGCAAGCACCTTAACAGGATTAGCAAGAGGTGTCACCAAGAACCCAGAAAGTTTGTGGCGTAAGTGAATCAGCAAGGGTTCAATGGAAAGTGAATACAGGTACTCGGAAAGAGGGCAGCCTTGTCTAATGCCTCGCTGAATAGGAAAAGGAAAACATAACATAAACTGTTGTTGTTGTTCACCAAACTAAAGTTGTTGTGATACAGCAGCTTGATACAAGAAATGAAGAAGGAACCAAACCCAAACCCCTTCAAAAAAACTTCAAGTAAATATGAATGGTCAAAACTATCAAAGGCCTTTTCCTGATCTAAAAAAAAAGATCAGCCCGGTGTTAACATTCTGACAATGACAAATCGGCATCAAATCACGAACAGAAAATATATTGTCAAATATCGATCTGCCGGGAATACAATAAGACTGGTCGGAGGATACAATGTGACCAATTAAGGTCTTTATGCGATTAGCGAGTAGCTTAGACAGGATTTTGTAATCAGTACAGAGTAGAGAGATCAGGCGCCAGTTCTCAACAAGTTGAAGATCTCCCTTTTTATGGATTAATGAAATGATGGCATGTCTGCAGCTCAAGGGAAGTTCACCAGTTTGTATGCTTTCTATGAAGACAATTAGTAGACATTGTCCCAGCAAATCCCAAAAGGTGCTGTAGAATTCCACTGGCAACCCGTCTAAGCCAGGTGCCCTGCTGGTGGGCAAGGTCTTTAAAACACTAGTGAGTTCGTCCAATGTTATTTCGCCTTCAGCAGTCGAATTCTGGGTCTCAGTAAGTGTAGGCAAGGATGCGGTAAATGAATGTATATGGTTTGGGAAAGTGTGCTTGGAGGAGTAGAGGTGAGAAAAGAAAGTCTTAATAGTAAGTTTAATGTCACTTGGATCAGTCAAAATCCTTCCGTCAGCAGAACGCAAGGACAATATTTGTTTCTGTTTTTTTTGAGGCAGTTTCCAGCTTGAAGAAAAGTCTGCTCGGGTTATTTAGTTGTTGCAAATGAGTCATTCTCATCCGAAGGAGTGCACCTTTTGCGCGTTCGGCCAGTAATTCGTTCAACAGGGCTTTCTTTTCATACAACGTCTGCTGCTGCCCATTATTACTAGAGGAGGACACTTTGTTTTGCAAGTGAAGAATTTGTGTCTTCACCAGATCTATATTTACATCGTGATCTCGAGTATTGCGTCGTGAATTTTTTTGACAAAAAACTCTAATTTAAGCTTTAGCGTTGTCCCACCACTGACGTAAACACGAGAACTCTTTATCCATCGCGATGTAATGTGCCCAAAAGGTGCTAAAGGATGCAACAAAGAATTCATTTTGTAGAAGTGTTGGGTTGAACTTCCAATAATAGTCCGGCAGTGAAACGACCATTTCTCACATAACCCCTTCTTGCCGGATAAAGTTTTTTTTTTAAATGTTGATTATTATTCACAAGGGTTTATATAATAAGATCCAGGTGGGTGTAGACCTCTTACCCTTGGGTAAATTGAAAAAAATGACAAAATCCAAGATGGCCACCATAAAATTCGTAAAACCCTCTTTTCTCCATATTATGGTTAGTAATTGACATAGAAACGTCATTAAAACATCTTTTTATATGTTTTCAGGCACGAGGAGTCCGATAGGAGTTCAATATCACAAAAAAGTAAAGAAAAAACAAGATGGTGGCCACACTTGGTGGCCATGTCTTCAACAAGCATTCTGAGGGCTCTGATGTTTTGGGGATATTTCTTGCCGCTCAACATTTTCAATACACCACCGAATGCAGTGCTTAGAATTTCTACTATACCACTTTCAGCCATTAGTGTACCCACACGACCACAGTAGCTCATGAGCAGGTGCATGCCACCAAGTCTCAGATAGACGTTGCCCGGTTGTGCCTCATTCTCGCACTGGACATGAAGTGCTATTCGGTATAGTTTCTGGTCAGCTGGGAATATCACATATTCTTGTTCTACTTCTTCAGACACCTTCTGGGCTTTCTTCATTGCAAGCATCATCATAGATGGGTCAGCGGGAGGCAGGTCAATCAAAGGTAGATATACTACTTTAGTCTTCAGTTTCAAAGTGTGTCCTTGCTCTCGAGACATCTTCGTGTTATAGCCGTTATATTCTGGACAATTGTTGTGTGTGGTCATATCTTGGGAGAAAGCAAAATCATTCTCTTCAGCTCGACTTCGAGACACATCTTGGTGTGCTAAGAATTCAGCAGAAATTGATGTAGTAGGTTTTCGTGGCATGGGGGGGATTCCGTTGGCAATAGTAAGAAAGTCCCTGTTCCTCAACCTCTTCAACAATTGCCTTACTTAAATCTTCTTTTTTGAGTCGTCTGATTGTGTCTTGCACATCCATCTCATCGCTGGTTGTTGGTTGTGTGATCATTGCCAGAGAATGGGTTGATGATTTTCCATTTGGTGATGATATGTCTGTGTGAAAGTTATCACAGATCACTTGAACTAGGCCTTCTTCCGCGTCTATGATTCCCTGTTGACTTAGGTCGCGAGTTGTAGCGACTGCGGCTGCTTTCTTGAATCGGAGGACTTCGTCATAGCTGCAGGTAACACGATAATCATACATGTGAGCTATTAGTTGTTTTGAGTCCTGCATCAGCACCCCGAGTGCCATCTGGAGATCCGTTGGTCCGTTGGTCACCATGCTTGTGATTATACTTCCGATCAGCATAGCTGGTAAGGAGTTGGTAAGTTTCGGTGATATTGCTGTCAGTAATGTTAACAGTGTACTCGATACAGATTTCTGCTGCAGTGTTCACATCAATATGTGTGTTGTAAGACGATTTGTCCCAAACAATGGCTGCACACTCTTTTGCTATTTGCTTGCCGACTTTCCCGATGAATGTCGGAACGTCGTCCTCGTCGGCATCCTTGACGAGCTTCAGAATAACAGCAGTGTTAGCTCGGAAGGTAATAATACTTACAAATCCTGGCGAGGAGAGAACAAGCCGATCTCCAGAGAAATGACGGTGGACAGCAACAACAAGGCGGGCTCTACTCAAGACAGTACCTCTGTGATTAAGGTACTCCTGATGCAACTCAGTCGAGCTCCAAATGCGGTTTTTGTCATCGCACAGCACATTGATAATCACAGCAAGTGCTAAATCTGGACAGGTACCATCGTCTGTTGTCGATGTGTCATTGTTTTCACGAACTAAGCTTCTATTTGTGAAGAATCGACTCATACAGTCTCTGTGATATCGTGCTTCCACTGCATGTAGGTCACTTAGGGCACCCTGTACAGTCTGTTGTCGATGTGTCATTGTTTTCACGAACTAAGCTTCTATTTGTGAAGAATCGACTCATACAGTCTCTGTGATATCGTGCTTCCACTGCATGTAGGTCACTTAGGGCACCCTGTACACGATGCTTCACATCTTCTCCCCACTTGTCCCCTCGGGTATAACATTTCTCAATCAAGTAAAGCTTGTAAGGTTTGTCTCTTTGGTCTGAATGTGTTGATCTGCACATATGTGCTGGATGCCACAGTTCAGAATGTTTCTCGTCCTTGGTGACATTACATGTCTGCAGAATATAAACAGTGTTGTAAGAAGTCAAAAGGCGCTGACGAGCAACGTAAACGCTTTGCTGCTGGAACGGTTTCAGTTGTGTTTTCGGTACTTGTTGATGCATGACGGAGAATGGTCGCCAAGTTAGACTTGGATGTGTACTTTGACACACAGTTCCTGTGATATTGAATAAATAAACTTGGGTTTGCTGCAAGCTGACTTTTGAGGCCTTGCCATAAATTGTCTTTGTATATTCTGCCTGCTTGGATGATTGATTGTATTCTGGGCAGTCCTGAGTTGGTTATACAAGGAGACTTGTCACATGCTTCTCTGTAGCGTGATTTAAATACACATCCCTCGTCCATTGCTGAACTGAAATGACACATACATAATATGATTGAGCATATGGTGTTTTATAATTTTGAAATCCTTATCTATTACTTTTATTGAAATCTCGGAAAGAGGCGTCAGAATATACACGTTTCATCTGAAAATACATCGAACGTGCAAGTCATTGTTGATCTTATCCCTTTATTAAATATATTATATATTTATATATTATATATATTACATTATATTTATATATTAATATATTATATATATTATATTATATTTATATATATATATAAATATATAAATATATATTATATATATATATATATATATATATATATATATATATATATATATATATAAATAAATAAATAAATATATATATATATATATATAAATATATATATATATATATAAATAAATAAATAAATAAATATATATATATATATATATATATATATATATATATATATATATTATAAAAGAAAGTTTTTGTTTGTTTGTCTGCGCAAGCTAATCTCCTTTAGTGTGGAAAAACCACTTTTTGCATGTGTGATAGTGTTGAAAAACCACTTTTCGCACTTGTGTTGGTGCAGGAAACCACTTTTGCACTTGTATTAGTGTGGAAAAACCACTTTTCGCACTTGTGTTAGTGTTGAAAAACCACTTTTCGCACTTGTGTTGGTGCAGAAACCACTTTTGCACTTGTATTAGTGTGGAAAAACACTTTTTGCACTTGTGATAGTGTTGAAAAACCACTTTTCGCACTTGTGTTAGTGTTGAAAAACCACTTTTCGCACTTGTGTTGGTGCAGGAAACCACTTTTGCACTTGTATTAGTGTTGAAAAACCACTTTTCGCACTTGTGTTGGTGCAGGAAACCACTTTTGCACTTGTATTAGTGTGGAAAAACCACTTTTCGCACTTGTTAGTGTTGAAAAACCACTTTTCGCACTTGTGTTGGTGTTGAAAAACCACTTTTCGCACTTGTGTTGGTGCAGGAAACCACTTTTGCACTTGTATTAGTGTGGAAAAACCACTTTTCGCACTTGTGTTAGTGTTGAAAAACCACTTTTCGCACTTGTGTTGGTGCAGGAAACCACTTTTGCACTTGTATTAGTGTGGAAAAACCACTTTTCGCACTTGTTAGTGTTGAAAAACAACTTTTCGCACTTGTGTTAGTGTTGAAAAACCACTTTTCGCACTTGTGTTGGTGCAGGAAACCACTTTTGCACTTGTATTAGTGTGGAAAAAACACTTTTTGCACTTGTGTTAGTGTTGAAAAACCACTTTTCGCACTTGTGTTAGTGTTGAAAAACTACTTTTCGCACTTGTGTTGGTGCAGGAAACCACTTTTGCACTTGTATTAGTGTGGAAAAAACACTTTTTGCACTTGTGATAGTGTTGAAAAACCACTTTTCGCACTTGTGTTGGTGCAGGAAACCACTTTTGCACTTGTATTAGTGTGGAAAAACCACTTTTCGCACTTGTGTTAGTGTTGAAAAACCACTTTTCGCACTTGTGTTCGTGTTGAAAAACCACTTTTCGCACTTGTGTTAGGGTTGAAAAACCACTTTTCGCACTTGTGTTAGTGTTGAAAAACCACTTTTTGCACTTGTATTAGTGTGGAAAAACCACTTTTTGCACTTGTGTTAGTGTTGAAAAACCACTTTTCGCACTTGTGTTAGTGTTGAAAAACCACTTTTCGCACTTGTGTTAGTGTTGAAAAACCACTTTTCGCACTTGTGTTGGTGCAGAAAACCACTTTTCCACTTGTATTAGTGTGGAAAAAACACGTTTTGCACTTGTGATAGTGTTGAAAAACCACTTTTCGCACTTGTGTTAGTGTTGAAAAACCACTTTTCGCACTTGTGTTGGTGCAGGAAACCACATTTGCACTTGTATTAGTGTGGAAAAACCACTTTTCGCACTTGTGTTAGTGTTGAAAAACAACTTTTCGCACTTGTGTTAGTGTTGAAAAAACACTTTTCGCACTTGTGTTAGTGTTGAAAAACCACTTTTCGCACTTGTGTTAGTGTTGAAAAACCACTTTTCGCACTTGTGTTGGTGCAGGAAATCACTTTTGCACTGGTATTATTGTGGAAAAAACACTTTTTGCACTTGTGATAGTGTTGAAAAACCACTTTTCGCACTTGTGTTAGTGTTGAAAAACCACTTTTCGCACTTGTGTTGGTGCAGGAAACCACTTTTGCACTTGTATTAGTGTGGAAAAAACACTTTTTGCACTTGTGATAGTGTTGAAAAACCACTTTTCGCACTTGTGTTAGTGTTGAAAAACCACTTTTCACACTTGTGTTGGTGCAGGAAACCACTTTTGCACTTGTATTAGTGTGGAAAAAACACTTTTTGCACTTGTGATAGTGTTGAAAAAACACTTTTCGCACTTGTGTTAGTGTTGAAAAACCACTTTTCGCACTTGTGTTGGTGCAGGAAATCACTTTTGCACTTGTATTAGTGTGGAAAAACCACTTTTCGCACTTGTGTTAGTGTTGAAAAACCACTTTTCGCACTTGTGTTAGTGTTGAAAAACCACTTTTCGCACTTGTGTTAGGGTTGAAAAACCACTTTTCGCACTTGTGTTAGTGTTGAAAAACCACTTTTCGCACTTGCGTTGGTGCAGGAAACCACTTTTGCACTTGTATTAGTGTGGAAAAAACACGTTTTGCACTTGTGTTAGTGTTGAAAAACCACTTTTCGCACTTGTGTTAGTGTTGAAAAACCACTTTTCACACTTGTGTTGGTGCAGGAAACCACTTTTGCACTTGTATTAGTGTGGAAAAAACACTTTTTGCACTTGTGATAGTGTTGAAAAAACACTTTTCGCACTTGTGTTAGTGTTGAAAAACCACTTTTCGCACTTGTGTTGGTGCAGGAAATCACTTTTGCACTTGTATTAGTGTGGAAAAACCACTTTTCGCACTTGTGTTAGTGTTGAAAAACCACTTTTCGCACTTGTGTTAGTGTTGAAAAACCACTTTTCGCACTTGTGTTAGGGTTGAAAAACCACTTTTCGCACTTGTGTTAGTGTTGAAAAACCACTCTTCGCACTTGCGTTGGTGCAGGAAACCACTTTTGCACTTGTATTAGTGTGGAAAAAACACGTTTTGCACTTGTGTTAGTGTTGAAAAACCACTTTTCGCACTTGTGTTAGTGTTGAAAAACCACTTTTCGCACTTGTGTTAGTGTTGAAAAACCACTTTTCGCACTTGTGTTAGTGTTGAAAAACCACTTTTCGCACTTGTGTTAGTGTTGAAAAACCACTTTTCGCACTTGTGTTAGTGTTGAAAAACAACTTTTCGCACTTGTGTTAATGTTGAAAAAACACTTTTCGCACTTGTGTTGGTGCAGGAAACCACTTTTATTAGTGTGGAAAAACCACTTTTCGCACTTGTGTTATTGTTGAAAAACCACTTTTCGCACTTGTGTTAGTGTTGAAAAACCACTTTTCGCACTTGTGTTAGTGTTGAAAAACAACTTTTCGCACTTGTGTTAGTGTTGAAAAAACACTTTTCGCACTTGTGTTGGTGCAGGAAACCACTTTTGCACTTGTATTAGTGTGGAAAAAACACTTTTTGCACTTGTGATAGTGTTGAAAAACCACTTTTCGCACTTGTGTTAGTGTTGAAAAACCACTTTTCGCACTTGTGTTGGTGCAGGAAACCACTTTTGCACTTGTATTAGTTGGAAAAACCACTTTTCGCACTTGTGTTAGTGTTGAAAAACCACTTTTCGCACTTGTGTTAGTGTTGAAAAACCACTTTTCGCACTTGTGTTGGTGCAGGAAACCACTTTTGCACTTGTATTAGTGTGGAAAAAACACTTTTTGCACTTGTGATAGTGTTGAAAAACCACTTTTCGCACTTGTGTTAGTGTTGAAAAACCACTTTTCGCACTTGTGTTGGTGCAGGAAACCACTTTTGCACTTGTATTAGTGTGAAAAAACCACTTTTTGCACTTGTGTTAGTGTTGAAAAACCACTTTTCGCACTTGTGTTAGTGTTGAAAAACCACTTTTCGCACTTGTGTTAGGGTTGAAAAACCACTTTTCGCACTTGTGTTAGTGTTGAAAAACCACTCTTCGCACTTGCGTTGGTGCAGGAAACCACTTTTGCACTTGTATTAGTGTGGAAAAAACACGTTTTGCACTTGTGATAGTGTTGAAAAACCACTTTTCGCACTTGTGTTAGTGTTGAAAAACCACTTTTCGCCCTTGTGTTAGTGTTGAAAAACTACTTTTCGCACTTGTGTTGGTGCAGGAAACCACTTTTATTAGTGTGGAAAAACCACTTTTCGCACTTGTGTTAGTATTGAAAAACCACTTTTCGCACTTGTGTTAGTGTTGAAAACCACTTTTCGCACTTGTGTTGGTGCAGGAAACCACTTTTGCACTTGTATTAGTGTGGAAAAACCACTTTTCGCACTTGTGTTAGTGTTGAAAAACCACTTTTCGCACTTGTGTTAGTGTTGAAAAACCACTTTTCGCACTTGTGTTAGTGTTGAAAAACCACATTTCGCACTTGTGTTGGTGCAGGAAACCACTTTTGCACTTGTATTCGTGTGGAAAAACCACTTTTCGCACTTGTGATAGTGTTGAAAAACCACTTTTCGCACTTGTATTAGTGTTGAAAAACCACTTTTCGCACTTGTGTTAGTGTTGAAAAACCACTTTTCGCACTTGTGTTGGTGCAGGAAACCACTTTTGCACTTGTATTAGTGTGGAAAAAACACTTTTTGCACTTGTGATAGTGTGGAAAAAACACTTTTTGCACTTGTGATAGTGTTGAAAAACCACTTTTCGCAGTTGTGTTGGTGCAGGAAACCACTTTTGCACTTGTATTAGTTGGAAAAACCACTTTTCGCACTTGTGTTAGTGTTGAAAAACCACTTTTCGCACTTGTGTTAGTGTTGAAAAACTACTTTTCGCACTTGTGTTGGTGTGGAAAAACCACTTTTCGCACTTGTGTTAGTGTTGAAAAAACACTTTTCGCACTTGTGTTGGTGCAGGAAACCACTTTTGCACTTGTATTAGTGTGGAAAAACCACTTTTCGCACTTGTGTTAGTGTTGAAAAACCACTTTTCGCACTTGTGTTAGTGTTGAAAAACCACTTTTCGCACTTGTGTTGGTGCAGGAAACCACTTTTGCACTTGTATTAGTGTGGAAAAACCACTTTTCGCACTTGTGTTAGTGTTGAAAAACCACTTTTCGCACTTGTGTCAGTGTTGAAAAACCACTTTTCGCACTTGTGTTAGGGTTGAAAAACCACTTTTCGCACTTGTGTTAGTGTTGAAAAACCACTTTTTGCACTTGTATTAGTGTGGAAAACCCACTTTTTGCACTTTTGTTAGTGTTGAAAAACCACTTTTCGCACTTGTGTTAGTGTTGAAAAACTACTTTTCGCACTTGTGTTGGTGCAGGCAACCACTTTTGCACTTGTATTAGTGTGGAAAAACCACTTTTCGCACTTGTGATAGTGTTGAAAAACCACTTTTCGCACTTGTGTTAGTGTTGAAAAACCACTTTTCGCACTTGTGTTGGTGCAGGAAACCACTTTTGCACTTGTATTAGTGTGGAAAAACCACTTTTCGCACTTGTGTTAGTGTTGAAAAACCACTTTTCGCACTTGTGTTAGTGTTGAAAAACCACTTTTCGCACTTGTGTTAGGGTTGAAAAACCACTTTTCGCACTTGTGTTGGTGCAGTAAACCACTTTTGCACTTGTATTAGTGTGGAAAAACCACTTTTCGCACTTGTGTTAGTGTTTAAAAACCACTTTTCGCACTTGTGTTAGTGTTGAAAAACCACTTTTCGCACTTGTGTTGGTGCAGGAAACCACTTTTGCACTTGTATTAGTGTTGAAAAACATCTTTTCGCACTTGTGTTAGTGTTGAAAAACCACTTTTCGCACTGGTGTTGGTGTAGGAAATCACTTTTGCACTTGTATTAGTGTGGAAAAACCACTTTTCGCACTTGTGTTAGTGTTGAAAAACCACTTTTCGCACTTGTGTTAGTGTTGAAAAACCACTTTTCGCACTTGTGTTAGGGTTGAAAAACCACTTTTCGCACTTGTGTTAGTGTTGAAAAACCACTCTTCGCACTTGCGTTGGTGCAGGAAACCACTTTTGCACTTGTATTAGTGTGGAAAAAACACGTTTTGCACTTGTGATAGTGTTGAAAAACCACTTTTCGCACTTGTGTTATTGTTGAAAAACCACTTTTCGCACTTGTGTTAGTGTTGAAAAACCACTTTTCGCACTTGTGTTGGTGCAGGAAACCACTTTTCGCACTTGTGCTAGTGTTGAAAAACCACTTTTTGCACTTGTGTTAGTGTTGAAAAACCACTTTTCGCACTTGTGTTGGTGCAGGAAACCACTTTTGCACTTGTATTAGTGAGGAAAAACCACTTTTCGCACTTGTGTTAGTGTTGAAAAACCACTTTTCGCCCTTGTGTTCGTGTTGAAAAACTACTTTTCGCACTTGTGTTGGTGCAGGAAACCACTTTTATTAATGTGGAAAAACCACTTTTCGCACTTGTGTTAGTGTTGAAAAACCACTTTTCGCACTTGTGTTAGTGTTGAAAAACCACTTTTCGCAGTTGTGTTGGTGCAGGAAACCACTTTTGCACTTGTATTAGTTGGAAAAACCACTTTTCGCACTTGTGTTAGTGTTGAAAAACCACTTTTCGCACTTGTGTTAGTGTTGAAAAACCACTTTTCGCACTTGTGTTGGTGCAGGAAACCACTTTTGCACTCGTATTAGTGTGGAAAAAACACTTTTTGCACTTGTGATAGTGTTGATTTTCGCACTTGTGTTAGTGTTGAAAAACCACTTTTCGCACTTGTGTTGGTGCAGGAAACCACTTTTGCACTTGTATTAGTGTGGAAAAACCACTTTTTGCACTTGTGTTAGTGTTGAAAAACCACTTTTCGCACTTGTGTTAGTGTTGAAAAACCACTTTTCGCACTTGTGTTAGGGTTGAAAAACCACTTTTCGCACTTGTGTTAGTGTTGAAAAACCACTCTTCACACTTGCGTTGGTGCAGGAAACCACTTTTGCACTTGTATTAGTGTGGAAAAAACATATTTTGCACTTGTGATAGTGTTCAAAAACCACTTTTCGCACTTGTGTTAGTGTTGAAAAACCACTTTTCGCCCTTGTGTTAGTGTTGAAAAACTACTTTTCGCACTTGTGTTGGTGCAGGAAACCACTTTTATTAGTGTGGAAAAACCACTTTTCGCACTTGTGTTAGTGTTGAAAAACCACTTTTCGCACTTGTGTTAGTGTTGAAAAACCACTTTTCACACTTTTGTTGGTGCAGGAAACCACTTTTGCACTTGTATTAGTGTGGAAAAAACACTTTTCACACTTGTGTTAGTGTTGAAAAACCACTTTTCGCACTTGTGTTAGTGTTGAAAAACCACTTTTCGCACTTGTGTTGGTGCAGGAAACCACTTCTGCACTTGTATTAGTGTGGAAAAACCACTTTTCGCACTTGTGTTAGTGTTGAAAAACCACTTTTCGCACTTGTGTTAGTGTTGAAAAACCACTTTTTGCACTTGTGTTAGTGTTGAAAAACCACATTTCGCACTTGTGATAGTGTTGAAAAACCACTTTTCGCACTTGTATTAGTGTGGAAAAACCACTTTTCGCACTTGTGTTAGTGTTGAAAAACCACTTTTCGCACTTGTGTTGGTGCAGGAAACCACTTTTGCACTTGTATTAGTGTGGAAAAAACACTTTTTGCACTTGTGATAGTGTTGAAAAACCACTTTTCGCACTTGTGTTAGTGTTGAAAAACCACTTTTCGCAGTTGTGTTGGTGCAGGAAACCACTTTTGCACTTGTATTAGTTGGAAAAACCACTTTTCGCACTTGTGTTAGTGTTGAAAAATCACTTTTCGCACTTGTGTTAGTGTTGAAAAACTACTTTTCGCACTTGTGTTGGTGTGGAAAAACTACTTTTCGCACTTGTGTTAGTGTTGAAAAACCACTTTTCGCACTTGTGTGGGTGCAGGAAACCACTTTTGCACTTGTATTAGCGTGGAAAAAACACTTTTTGCACTTGTGATAGTGTTGAAAAACCA
This sequence comes from Myxine glutinosa, assembly GCF_964187855.1. NCBI lineage: Eukaryota > Metazoa > Chordata > Myxini > Myxiniformes > Myxinidae > Myxine > Myxine glutinosa. The sequence continues at coordinate 85,084,500 of NC_136262.1, read as the reverse complement.
CTTTTCGCACTTGTGTTGGTGCAGGAAACCACTTTTGCACTTGTTTTAGTGTGGAAAAAACACTTTTTGCACTTGTGATAGTGTTGAAAAACCACTTTTCGCACTTGTGTTAGTGTTGAAAAACCACTTTTCGCAGTTGTGTTGGTGCAGGAAACCACTTTTGCACTTGTATTAGTTGGAAAAACCACTTTTCGCACTTGTGTTAGTGTTGAAAAACCACTTTTCGCACTTGTGTTAGTGTTGAAAAACCACTTTTCGCACTTGTGTTTGTGCAGGAAACCACTTTTGCACTCGTATTAGTGTGGAAAAAACACTTTTTGCACTTGTGATAGTGTTGATTTTCGCACTTGTGTTAGTGTTGAAAAACCACTTTTCGCACTTGTGTTGGTGCAGGAAACCACTTTTGCACTTGTATTAGTGTGGAAAAACCACTTTTTGCACTTGTGTTAGTGTTGAAAAACCACTTTTCGCACTTGTGTTAGTGTTGAAAAACCACTTTTCGCACTTGTGTTAGGGTTGAAAAACCACTTTTCGCACTTGTGTTAGTGTTGAAAAACCACTCTTCACACTTGCGTTGGTGCAGGAAACCACTTTTGCACTTGTATTAGTGTGGAAAAAACATATTTTGCACTTGTGATAGTGTTCAAAAACCACTTTTCGCACTTGTGTTAGTGTTGAAAAACCACTTTTCGCCCTTGTGTTAGTGTTGAAAAACTACTTTTCGCACTTGTGTTGGTGCAGGAAACCACTTTTATTAGTGTGGAAAAACCACTTTTCGCACTTGTGTTAGTGTTGAAAAACCACTTTTCGCACTTGTGTTAGTGTTGAAAAACCACTTTTCACACTTTTGTTGGTGCAGGAAACCACTTTTGCACTTGTATTAGTGTGGAAAAAACACTTTTCACACTTGTGTTAGTGTTGAAAAACCACTTTTCGCACTTGTGTTAGTGTTGAAAAACCACTTTTCGCACTTGTGTTGGTGCAGGAAACCACTTCTGCACTTGTATTAGTGTGGAAAAACCACTTTTCGCACTTGTGTTAGTGTTGAAAAACCACTTTTCGCACTTGTGTTAGTGTTGAAAAACCACTTTTTGCACTTGTGTTAGTGTTGAAAAACCACATTTCGCACTTGTGATAGTGTTGAAAAACCACTTTTCGCACTTGTATTAGTGTGGAAAAACCACTTTTCGCACTTGTGTTAGTGTTGAAAAACCACTTTTCGCACTTGTGTTGGTGCAGGAAACCACTTTTGCACTTGTATTAGTGTGGAAAAAACACTTTTTGCACTTGTGATAGTGTTGAAAAACCACTTTTCGCACTTGTGTTAGTGTTGAAAAACCACTTTTCGCAGTTGTGTTGGTGCAGGAAACCACTTTTGCACTTGTATTAGTTGGAAAAACCACTTTTCGCACTTGTGTTAGTGTTGAAAAATCACTTTTCGCACTTGTGTTAGTGTTGAAAAACTACTTTTCGCACTTGTGTTGGTGTGGAAAAACTACTTTTCGCACTTGTGTTAGTGTTGAAAAACCACTTTTCGCACTTGTGTGGGTGCAGGAAACCACTTTTGCACTTGTATTAGTGTGGAAAAACCACTTTTCGCACTTGTGTTAGTGTTGAAAAACCACTTTTTGCACTTGTGTTGGTGCAGGAAACCACTTTTGCACTTGTATTAGTGTGGCAAAACCACTTTTCGCACTTGTGTTAGTGTTGAAAAACCACTTTTCACACTTGTGTTAGTGTTGAAAAACCACTTTTCGCACTTGTGTTGGTGCAGGAAACCACTTTTGCACTTGTATTAGTGTGGAAAAACCACTTTTCGCACTTGTGTTAGTGTTGAAAAACCACTTTTCGCACTTGTGTTAGTGTTGAAAAACTACTTTTCGCAATTGTGTTGGTGCAGGAAACCACTTTTGCACTTGTATTAGTGTGGAAAAACAACTTTTTGCACTTGTGATAGTGTTGAAAATCCACTTTTCGCACTTGTGTTGGTGCAGGAAACCACTTTTGCACTTGTATTAGTGTGGAAAAAACACTTTTTGCACTTGTATTAGTTGGAAAAACCACTTTTCGCACTTATGTTAGTGTTGAAAAACCACTTTTCGCACTTGTGTTAGTGTTGAAAAACTACTTTTCGCACTTGTGTTGGTGTGGAAAAACCACTTTTCGCACTTGTGTTAGTGTTGAAAAACCACTTTTCGCACTTGTGTTGGTGCAGGAAACCACTTTTGCACTTGTATTAGTGTGGAAAAACCACTTTTTGCACTTGTGTTAGTGTTGAAAAACTACTTTTCGCACTTGTGTTGGTGCAGGAAACCACTTTTATTAGTGTGGAAAAACCACTTTTCGCACTTGTGTTAGTGTTGAAAAACCACTTTTCGCACTTGTGTTAGTGTTGAAAAACCACTTTTCGCACTTGTGTTGGTGCAGGAAACCACTTTTGCACTTGTATTAGTGTGGAAAAAACACTTTTTGCACTTGTGATAGTGTTGAAAAACCACTTTTCGCACTTGTGTTAGTGTTGAAAAACCACTTTTCGCACTTGTGTTGGTGCAGGAAACCACTTTTGCACTTGTATTAGCGTGGAAAAAACACTTTTTGCACTTGTGATAGTGTTGAAAAACCACTTTTCGCACTTGTGTTAGTGTTGAAAAACCACTTTTCGCACTTGTGTTGGTGCAGGAAACCACTTTTGCACTTGTATTAGTGTGGAAAAAACACTTTTTGCACTTGTGATAGTGTTGAAAAACCACTTTTCGCACTTGTGTTAGTGTTGAAAAACCACTTTTCGCAGTTGTGTTGGTGCAGGAAACCACTTTTGCACTTGTATTAGTTGGAAAAACCACTTTTCGCACTTGTGTTAGTGTTGAAAAACCACTTTTCGCACTTGTGTTAGTGGTGAAAAACCACTTTTCGCACTTGTGTTGGTGCAGGAAACCACTTTTGCACTTGTATTAGTGTGGAAAAACCACTTTTTGCACTTGTGTTAGTGTTGAAAAACCACTTTTCGCACTTGTGTTAGTGTTGAAAAACCACTTTTCGCACTTGTGTTAGGGTTGAAAAACCACTTTTCGCACTTGTGTTAGTGTTGAAAAACCACTCTTCGCACTTGCGTTGGTGCAGGAAACCACTTTTGCACTTGTATTAGTGTGGAAAAAACACGTTTTGCACTTGTGATAGTGTTGAAAAACCACTTTTCGCACTTGTGTTAGTGTTGAAAAACCACTTTTCGCCCTTGTGTTAGTGTTGAAAAACTACTTTTCGCACTTGTGTTGGTGCAGGAAACCACTTTTATTAGTGTGGAAAAACCACTTTTCGCACTTGTGTTAGTGTTGAAAAACCACTTTTCGCACTTGTGTTAGTGTTGAAAAACCACTTTTCACACTTTTGTTGGTGCAGGAAACCACTTTTGCACTTGTATTAGTGTGGAAAAAACACTTTTCACACTTGTGTTAGTGTTGAAAAACCACTTTTCGCACTTGTGTTAGTGTTGAAAAACCACTTTTCGCACTTGTGTTGGTGCAGGAAACCACTTTTACACTTGTATTAGTGTGGAAAAACCACTTTTCGCACTTGTGTTAGTGTTGAAAAACCACTTTTCGCACTTGTGTTAGTGTTGAAAAACCACTTTTCGCACTTGTGTTAGTGTTGAAAAACCACATTTCGCACTTGTGTTGGTGCAGGAAACCACTTTTGCACTTGTATTCGTGTGGAAAAACCACTTTTCGCACTTGTGTTCGTGTTGAAAAATCACTTTTCGCACTTGTGATAGTGTTGAAAAACCACTTTTCGCACTTGTACTAGTGTGGAAAAACCACTTTTCGCACTTGTGTTAGTGTTGAAAAACCACTTTTCGCACTTGTGTTGGTGCAGGAAACCACTTTTGCACTTGTATCAGCGTGGAAAAAACACTTTTTGCACTTGTGATAGTGTTGAAAAACCACTTTTCGCATGTGTGTTAGTGTTGAAAAACCACTTTTCGCACTTGTGTTGGTGCAGGAAACCACTTTTGCACTTGTATTAGTGTGGAAAAAACACTTTTTGCACTTGTGATAGTGTTGAAAAACCACTTTTCGCACTTGTGTTAGTGTTGAAAAACCACTTTTCGCAGTTGTGTTGGTGCAGGAAACCACTTTTGCACTTGTGTTAGTGTTGAAAAACTACTTTTCGCACTTGTGTTGGTGTGGAAAAACCACTTTTCGCACTTGTGTTAGTGTTGAAAAACCACTTTTCGCACTTGTGTTGGTGCAGGAAACCACTTTTGCACTTGTATTAGTGTGGAAAAACCACTTTTCGCACTTGTGATAGTGTTCAAAAACCACTTTTCGCACTTGTGTTAGTGTTGAAAAACCACTTTTTGCACTTGTGTTGGTGCAGGAAACCACTTTTGCACTTGTATTAGTGTGGAAAAACCACTTTTCGCACTTGTGTTAGTGTTGAAAAACCACTTTTCGCACTTGTGTTAGTGTTGAAAAACCACTTTTCGCACTTGTGTTGGTGCAGGAAACCACTTTTGCACTTGTATTAGTGTGGAAAAACCACTTTTCGCACTTGTGTTAGTGTTGAAAAACCACTTTTCGCCCTTGTGTTAGTGTTGAAAAACTACTTTTCGCACTTGTGTTGGTGCAGGAAACCACTTTTATTAGTGTGGAAAAACCACTTTTTGCACTTGTGTTAGTGTTGAAAAACCAATTTTCGCACTTGTGTTAGTGTTGAATAACCACTTTTCGCACTTGTGTTGGTGCAGGAAACCACTTTTGCACTTGTATTAGTGTGGAAAAAACACTTTTTGCACTTGTGATAGTGTTGAAAAACCACTTTTCGCACTTGTGTTAGTGTTGAAAAACCACTTTTGGCACTTGTGTTGGTGCAGGAAACCACTTTTGCACTTGTATTAGCGTGGAAAAAACACTTTTTGCACTTGTGATAGTGTTGAAAAACCACTTTTCGCACTTGTGTTAGTGTTGAAAAACCACTTTTCGCACTTGTGTTAGTGTTTAAAAACCACTTTTCGCACTTGTGTTGGTGCAGGAAACCACTTTTCGCACTTGTGTTAGTGTTGAAAAACCACTTTTTGCACTTGTGTTAGTGTTGAAAAACCACTTTTCGCACTTGTGTTGGTGCAGGAAACCACTTTTGCACTTGTATTAGTGTGGAAAAACCACTTTTCGCACTTGTGTTAGTGTTGAAAAACCACTTTTCGCACTTGTGTTAGTGTTGAAAAACCACTTTTCGCACTTGTGTTGGTGCAGGAAACCACTTTTGCACTTGTATTAGTGTGGAAAAACCACTTTTCGCACTTGTGTTAGTGTTGAAAAACCACTTTTTGCACTTGTGTTAGTGTTGAAAAACCACTTTTCGCACTTGTGTTGGTGCAGGAAACCACTTTTGCACTTGTATTAGTGTGGAAAAAACACTTTTTGCACTTGTGATAGTGTTGAAAAACCACTTTTCGCACTTGTGTTAGTGTTGAAAAACCACTTTTCGCACTTGTGTTGGTGCAGGAAACCACTTTTGCACTTGTATTAGTGTGGAAAAACCACTTTTTGCACTTGTGTTAGTGTTGAAAAACCACTTTTCGCACTTGTGTTAGTGTTGAAAAACCACTCTTCGCACTTGCGTTGGTGCAGGAAACCACTTTTGCACTTGTATTAGTGTGGAAAAAACACGTTTTGCACTTGTGATAGTGTTGAAAAACCACTTTTCGCACTTGTGTTAGTGTTGAAAAACCACTTTTCGCCCTTGTGTTAGTGTTGAAAAACTACTTTTCGCACTTGTGTTGGTGCAGGAAACCACTTTTATTAGTGTGGAAAAACCACTTTTCGCACTTGTGTTAGTGTTGAAAAACCACTTTTCGCACTTGTGTTAGTGTTGAAAAACCACTTTTCACACTTTTGTTGGTGCAGGAAACCACTTTTGCACTTGTATTAGTGTGGAAAAAACACTTTTCACACTTGTGTTAGTGTTGAAAAACCACTTTTCGCACTTGTGTTGGTGCAGGAAACCACTTTTACACTTGTATTAGTGTGGAAAAACCACTTTTCGCACTTGTGTTAGTGTTGAAAAACCACTTTTCGCACTTGTGTTAGTGTTGAAAAACCACTTTTCGCACTTGTGTTAGTGTTGAAAAACCACATTTCGCACTTGTGTTGGTGCAGGAAACCACTTTTGCACTTGTATTCGTGTGGAAAAACCACTTTTCGCACTTGTGTTCGTGTTGAAAAATCACTTTTCGCACTTGTGATAGTGTTGAAAAACCACTTTTCGCACTTGTATTAGTGTGGAAAAACCACTTTTCGCACTTGTGTTAGTGTTGAAAAACCACTTTTCGCACTTGTGTTGGTGCAGGAAACCACTTTTGCACTTGTATCAGCGTGGAAAAAACACTTTTTGCACTTGTGATAGTGTTGAAAAACCACTTTTCGCATGTGTGTTAGTGTTGAAAAACCACTTTTCGCACTTGTGTTGGTGCAGGAAACCACTTTTGCACTTGTATTAGTGTGGAAAAAACACTTTTTGCACTTGTGATAGTGTTGAAAAACCACTTTTCGCACTTGTGTTAGTGTTGAAAAACCACTTTTCGCACTTGTGTTGGTGCAGGAAACCACTTTTGCACTTGTATTAGTGTGGAAAAACCACTTTTCGCACTTGTGATAGTGTTCAAAAACCACTTTTCGCACTTGTGTTAGTGTTGAAAAACCACTTTTTGCACTTGTGTTGGTGCAGGAAACCACTTTTGCACTTGTATTAGTGTGGAAAAACCACTTTTCGCACTTGTGTTAGTGTTGAAAAACCACTTTTCGCACTTGTGTTAGTGTTGAAAAACCACTTTTCGCACTTGTGTTGGTGCAGGAAACCACTTTTGCACTTGTATTAGTGTGGAAAAACAACTTTTTGCACTTGTGATAGTGTAGAAAAACACTTTTCGCACTTGTGTTGGTGCAGGAAACCACTTTTGCACTTGTATTAGTGTGGAAAAACCACTTTTCGCACTTGTGTTAGTGTTGAAAAACCACTTTTCGCCCTTGTGTTAGTGTTGAAAAACTACTTTTCGCACTTGTGTTGGTGCAGGAAACCACTTTTGCACTTGTATGAGTGTGGAAAAACCACTTTTCGCACTTGTGTTAGTGTTGAAAAACCACTTTTCGCACTTGTGTTAGTGTTGAAAAACCACTTTTCGCACTTGTGTTAGTGTTGAAAAACCACTTTTCGCACTTGTGTTAGGGTTGAAAAACCACTTTTCGCACTTGTGTTAGTGTTGAAAAACCACTCTTCGCACTTGCGTTGGTGCAGGAAACCACTTTTGCACTTGTATTAGTGTGGAAAAAACACGTTTTGCACTTGTGTTAGTGTTGAAAAACCACTTTTCGCACTTGTGTTAGTGTTGAAAAACCACTTTTCGCACTTGTGTTAGTGTTGAAAAACCACTTTTCGCACTTGTGTTAGTGTTGAAAAACCACTTTTCGCACTTGTGTTAGTGTTGAAAAACAACTTTTCGCACTTGTGTTAGTGTTGAAAAAACACTTTTCGCACTTGTGTTGGTGCAGGAAACCACTTTTATTAGTGTGGAAAAACCACTTTTCGCACTTGTGTTATTGTTGAAAAACCACTTTTCGCACTTGTGTTAGTGTTGAAAAACCACTTTTCGCACTTGTGTTAGTGTTGAAAAACAACTTTTCGCACTTGTGTTAGTGTTGAAAAAACACTTTTCGCACTTGTGTTGGTGCAGGAAACCACTTTTGCACTTGTATTAGTGTGGAAAAAACACTTTTTGCACTTGTGATAGTGTTGAAAAACCACTTTTCGCACTTGTGTTAGTGTTGAAAAACCACTTTTCGCACTTGTGTTGGTGCAGGAAACCACTTTTGCACTTGTATTAGCGTGGAAAAAACACTTTTTGCACTTGTGATAGTGTTGAAAAACCACTTTTCGCACTTGTGTTAGTGTTGAAAAACCACTTTTCGCACTTGTGTTGGTGCAGGAAACCACTTTTGCACTTGTATTAGTGTGGATAAAACACTTTTTGCACTTGTGATAGTGTTGAAAAACCACTTTTCGCACTTGTGTTAGTGTTGAAAAACCACTTTTCGCAGTTGTGTTGGTGCAGGAAACCACTTTTGCACTTGTATTAGTTGGAAAAACCACTTTTCGCACTTGTGTTAGTGTTGAAAAACCACTTTTCGCACTTGTGTTAGTGTTGAAAAACCACTTTTCGCACTTGTGTTGGTGCAGGAAACCACTTTTGCACTTGTATTAGTGTGGAAAAAACACTTTTTGCACTTGTGATAGTGTTGAAAAACCACTTTTCGCACTTGTGTTAGTGTTGAAAAACCACTTTTCGCACTTGTGTTGGTGCAGGAAACCACTTTTGCACTTGTATTAGTGTGAAAAAACCACTTTTTGCACTTGTGTTAGTGTTGAAAAACCACTTTTCGCACTTGTGTTAGTGTTGAAAAACCACTTTTCGCACTTGTGTTAGGGTTGAAAAACCACTTTTCGCACTTGTGTTAGTGTTGAAAAACCACTCTTCGCACTTGCGTTGGTGCAGGAAACCACTTTTGCACTTGTATTAGTGTGGAAAAAACACGTTTTGCACTTGTGATAGTGTTGAAAAACCACTTTTCGCACTTGTGTTAGTGTTGAAAAACCACTTTTCGCCCTTGTGTTAGTGTTGAAAAACTACTTTTCGCACTTGTGTTGGTGCAGGAAACCACTTTTATTAGTGTGGAAAAACCACTTTTCGCACTTGTGTTAGTGTTGAAAAACCACTTTTCGCACTTGTGTTAGTGTTGAAAAACCACTTTTCGCACTTGTGTTGGTGCAGGAAACCACTTTTGCACTTGTATTAGTGTGGAAAAACCACTTTTCGCACTTGTGTTAGTGTTGAAAAACCACTTTTCGCACTTGTGTTAGTGTTGAAAAACCACTTTTCGCACTTGTGTTAGTGTTGAAAAACCACATTTCGCACTTGTGTTGGTGCAGGAAACCACTTTTGCACTTGTATTCGTGTGGAAAAACCACTTTTCGCACTTGTGTTAGTGTTGAAAAATCACTTTTCGCACTTGTGATAGTGTTGAAAAATCACTTTTCGCACTTGTATTAGTGTGGAAAAACCACTTTTCGCACTTGTGTTAGTGTTGAAAAACCACTTTTCGCACTTGTGTTGGTGCAGGAAACCACTTTTGCACTTGTATTAGCGTGGAAAAAACACTTTTTGCACTTGTGATAGTGTTGAAAAACCACTTTTCGCACTTGTGTTAGTGTTGAAAAACCACTTTTCGCACTTGTGTTGGTGCAGGAAACCACTTTTGCACTTGTATTAGTGTGGAAAAAACACTTTTTGCACTTGTGATAGTGTGGAAAAAACACTTTTTGCACTTGTGATAGTGTTGAAAAACCACTTTTCGCAGTTGTGTTGGTGCAGGAAACCACTTTTGCACTTGTATTAGTTGGAAAAACCACTTTTCGCACTTGTGTTAGTGTTGAAAAACCACTTTTCGCACTTGTGTTAGTGGTGAAAAACCACTTTTCGCACTTGTGTTGGTGCAGGAAACCACTTTTGCACTTGTATTAGTGTGGAAAAACCACTTTTTGCACTTGTGTTAGTGTTGAAAAACCACTTTTCGCACTTGTGTTAGTGTTGAAAAACCACTTTTCGCACTTGTGTTAGGGTTGAAAAACCACTTTTCGCACTTGTGTTAGTGTTGAAAAACCACTCTTCGCACTTGCGTTGGTGCAGGAAACCACTTTTGCACTTGTATTAGTGTGGAAAAAACACGTTTTGCACTTGTGATAGTGTTGAAAAACCACTTTTCGCACTTGTGTTAGTGTTGAAAAACCACTTTTCGCCCTTGTGTTAGTGTTGAAAAACTACTTTTCGCACTTGTGTTGGTGCAGGAAACCACTTTTATTAGTGTGGAAAAACCACTTTTCGCACTTGTGTTAGTGTTGAAAAACCACTTTTCGCACTTGTGTTAGTGTTGAAAAACCACTTTTCACACTTTTGTTGGTGCAGGAAACCACTTTTGCACTTGTATTAGTGTGGAAAAAACACTTTTCACACTTGTGTTAGTGTTGAAAAACCACTTTTCGCACTTGTGTTAGTGTTGAAAAACCACTTTTCGCACTTGTGTTGGTGCAGGAAACCACTTTTACACTTGTATTAGTGTGGAAAAACCACTTTTCGCACTTGTGTTAGTGTTGAAAAACCACTTTTCGCACTTGTGTTAGTGTTGAAAAACCACTTTTCGCACTTGTGTTAGTGTTGAAAAACCACATTTCGCACTTGTGTTGGTGCAGGAAACCACTTTTGCACTTGTATTCGTGTGGAAAAACCACTTTTCGCACTTGTGTTCGTGTTGAAAAATCACTTTTCGCACTTGTGATAGTGTTGAAAAACCACTTTTCGCACTTGTACTAGTGTGGAAAAACCACTTTTCGCACTTGTGTTAGTGTTGAAAAACCACTTTTCGCACTTGTGTTGGTGCAGGAAACCACTTTTGCACTTGTATCAGCGTGGAAAAAACACTTTTTGCACTTGTGATAGTGTTGAAAAACCACTTTTCGCATGTGTGTTAGTGTTGAAAAACCACTTTTCGCACTTGTGTTGGTGCAGGAAACCACTTTTGCACTTGTATTAGTGTGGAAAAAACACTTTTTGCACTTGTGATAGTGTTGAAAAACCACTTTTCGCACTTGTGTTAGTGTTGAAAAACCACTTTTCGCAGTTGTGTTGGTGCAGGAAACCACTTTTGCACTTGTGTTAGTGTTGAAAAACTACTTTTCGCACTTGTGTTGGTGTGGAAAAACCACTTTTCGCACTTGTGTTAGTGTTGAAAAACCACTTTTCGCACTTGTGTTGGTGCAGGAAACCACTTTTGCACTTGTATTAGTGTGGAAAAACCACTTTTCGCACTTGTGATAGTGTTCAAAAACCACTTTTCGCACTTGTGTTAGTGTTGAAAAACCACTTTTTGCACTTGTGTTGGTGCAGGAAACCACTTTTGCACTTGTATTAGTGTGGAAAAACCACTTTTCGCACTTGTGTTAGTGTTGAAAAACCACTTTTCGCACTTGTGTTAGTGTTGAAAAACCACTTTTCGCACTTGTGTTGGTGCAGGAAACCACTTTTGCACTTGTATTAGTGTGGAAAAACCACTTTTCGCACTTGTGTTAGTGTTGAAAAACCACTTTTCGCCCTTGTGTTAGTGTTGAAAAACTACTTTTCGCACTTGTGTTGGTGCAGGAAACCACTTTTATTAGTGTGGAAAAACCACTTTTTGCACTTGTGTTAGTGTTGAAAAACCAATTTTCGCACTTGTGTTAGTGTTGAATAACCACTTTTCGCACTTGTGTTGGTGCAGGAAACCACTTTTGCACTTGTATTAGTGTGGAAAAAACACTTTTTGCACTTGTGATAGTGTTGAAAAACCACTTTTCGCACTTGTGTTAGTGTTGAAAAACCACTTTTGGCACTTGTGTTGGTGCAGGAAACCACTTTTGCACTTGTATTAGCGTGGAAAAAACACTTTTTGCACTTGTGATAGTGTTGAAAAACCACTTTTCGCACTTGTGTTAGTGTTGAAAAACCACTTTTCGCACTTGTGTTAGTGTTTAAAAACCACTTTTCGCACTTGTGTTGGTGCAGGAAACCACTTTTCGCACTTGTGTTAGTGTTGAAAAACCACTTTTTGCACTTGTGTTAGTGTTGAAAAACCACTTTTCGCACTTGTGTTGGTGCAGGAAACCACTTTTGCACTTGTATTAGTGTGGAAAAACCACTTTTCGCACTTGTGTTAGTGTTGAAAAACCACTTTTCGCACTTGTGTTAGTGTTGAAAAACCACTTTTCGCACTTGTGTTGGTGCAGGAAACCACTTTTGCACTTGTATTAGTGTGGAAAAACCACTTTTCGCACTTGTGTTAGTGTTGAAAAACCACTTTTTGCACTTGTGTTAGTGTTGAAAAACCACTTTTCGCACTTGTGTTGGTGCAGGAAACCACTTTTGCACTTGTATTAGTGTGGAAAAAACACTTTTTGCACTTGTGATAGTGTTGAAAAACCACTTTTCGCACTTGTGTTAGTGTTGAAAAACCACTTTTCGCACTTGTGTTGGTGCAGGAAACCACTTTTGCACTTGTATTAGTGTGGAAAAACCACTTTTTGCACTTGTGTTAGTGTTGAAAAACCACTTTTCGCACTTGTGTTAGTGTTGAAAAACCACTCTTCGCACTTGCGTTGGTGCAGGAAACCACTTTTGCACTTGTATTAGTGTGGAAAAAACACGTTTTGCACTTGTGATAGTGTTGAAAAACCACTTTTCGCACTTGTGTTAGTGTTGAAAAACCACTTTTCGCCCTTGTGTTAGTGTTGAAAAACTACTTTTCGCACTTGTGTTGGTGCAGGAAACCACTTTTATTAGTGTGGAAAAACCACTTTTCGCACTTGTGTTAGTGTTGAAAAACCACTTTTCGCACTTGTGTTAGTGTTGAAAAACCACTTTTCACACTTTTGTTGGTGCAGGAAACCACTTTTGCACTTGTATTAGTGTGGAAAAAACACTTTTCACACTTGTGTTAGTGTTGAAAAACCACTTTTCGCACTTGTGTTGGTGCAGGAAACCACTTTTACACTTGTATTAGTGTGGAAAAACCACTTTTCGCACTTGTGTTAGTGTTGAAAAACCACTTTTCGCACTTGTGTTAGTGTTGAAAAACCACTTTTCGCACTTGTGTTAGTGTTGAAAAACCACATTTCGCACTTGTGTTGGTGCAGGAAACCACTTTTGCACTTGTATTCGTGTGGAAAAACCACTTTTCGCACTTGTGTTCGTGTTGAAAAATCACTTTTCGCACTTGTGATAGTGTTGAAAAACCACTTTTCGCACTTGTATTAGTGTGGAAAAACCACTTTTCGCACTTGTGTTAGTGTTGAAAAACCACTTTTCGCACTTGTGTTGGTGCAGGAAACCACTTTTGCACTTGTATCAGCGTGGAAAAAACACTTTTTGCACTTGTGATAGTGTTGAAAAACCACTTTTCGCATGTGTGTTAGTGTTGAAAAACCACTTTTCGCACTTGTGTTGGTGCAGGAAACCACTTTTGCACTTGTATTAGTGTGGAAAAAACACTTTTTGCACTTGTGATAGTGTTGAAAAACCACTTTTCGCACTTGTGTTAGTGTTGAAAAACCACTTTTCGCACTTGTGTTGGTGCAGGAAACCACTTTTGCACTTGTATTAGTGTGGAAAAACCACTTTTCGCACTTGTGATAGTGTTCAAAAACCACTTTTCGCACTTGTGTTAGTGTTGAAAAACCACTTTTTGCACTTATGTTGGTGCAGGAAACCACTTTTGCACTTGTATTAGTGTGGAAAAACCACTTTTCGCACTTGTGTTAGTGTTGAAAAACCACTTTTCGCACTTGTGTTAGTGTTGAAAAACCACTTTTCGCACTTGTGTTGGTGCAGGAAACCACTTTTGCACTTGTATTAGTGTGGAAAAACAACTTTTTGCACTTGTGATAGTGTAGAAAAACACTTTTCGCACTTGTGTTGGTGCAGGAAACCACTTTTGCACTTGTATTAGTGTGGAAAAACCACTTTTCGCACTTGTGTTAGTGTTGAAAAACCACTTTTCGCCCTTGTGTTAGTGTTGAAAAACTACTTTTCGCACTTGTGTTGGTGCAGGAAACCACTTTTGCACTTGTATGAGTGTGGAAAAACCACTTTTCGCACTTGTGTTAGTGTTGAAAAACCACTTTTCGCACTTGTGTTAGTGTTGAAAAACCACTTTTCGCACTTGTGTTAGTGTTGAAAAACCACTTTTCGCACTTGTGTTAGGGTTGAAAAACCACTTTTCGCACTTGTGTTAGTGTTGAAAAACCACTCTTCGCACTTGCGTTGGTGCAGGAAACCACTTTTGCACTTGTATTAGTGTGGAAAAAACACGTTTTGCACTTGTGTTAGTGTTGAAAAACCACTTTTCGCACTTGTGTTAGTGTTGAAAAACCACTTTTCGCACTTGTGTTAGTGTTGAAAAACCACTTTTCGCACTTGTGTTAGTGTTGAAAAACCACTTTTCGCACTTGTGTTAGTGTTGAAAAACAACTTTTCGCACTTGTGTTAGTGTTGAAAAAACACTTTTCGCACTTGTGTTGGTGCAGGAAACCACTTTTATTAGTGTGGAAAAACCACTTTTCGCACTTGTGTTATTGTTGAAAAACCACTTTTCGCACTTGTGTTAGTGTTGAAAAACCACTTTTCGCACTTGTGTTAGTGTTGAAAAACAACTTTTCGCACTTGTGTTAGTGTTGAAAAAACACTTTTCGCACTTGTGTTGGTGCAGGAAACCACTTTTGCACTTGTATTAGTGTGGAAAAAACACTTTTTGCACTTGTGATAGTGTTGAAAAACCACTTTTCGCACTTGTGTTAGTGTTGAAAAACCACTTTTCGCACTTGTGTTGGTGCAGGAAACCACTTTTGCACTTGTATTAGCGTGGAAAAAACACTTTTTGCACTTGTGATAGTGTTGAAAAACCACTTTTCGCACTTGTGTTAGTGTTGAAAAACCACTTTTCGCACTTGTGTTGGTGCAGGAAACCACTTTTGCACTTGTATTAGTGTGGATAAAACACTTTTTGCACTTGTGATAGTGTTGAAAAACCACTTTTCGCACTTGTGTTAGTGTTGAAAAACCACTTTTCGCAGTTGTGTTGGTGCAGGAAACCACTTTTGCACTTGTATTAGTTGGAAAAACCACTTTTCGCACTTGTGTTAGTGTTGAAAAACCACTTTTCGCACTTGTGTTAGTGTTGAAAAACCACTTTTCGCACTTGTGTTGGTGCAGGAAACCACTTTTGCACTTGTATTAGTGTGGAAAAAACACTTTTTGCACTTGTGATAGTGTTGAAAAACCACTTTTCGCACTTGTGTTAGTGTTGAAAAACCACTTTTCGCACTTGTGTTGGTGCAGGAAACCACTTTTGCACTTGTATTAGTGTGAAAAAACCACTTTTTGCACTTGTGTTAGTGTTGAAAAACCACTTTTCGCACTTGTGTTAGTGTTGAAAAACCACTTTTCGCACTTGTGTTAGGGTTGAAAAACCACTTTTCGCACTTGTGTTAGTGTTGAAAAACCACTCTTCGCACTTGCGTTGGTGCAGGAAACCACTTTTGCACTTGTATTAGTGTGGAAAAAACACGTTTTGCACTTGTGATAGTGTTGAAAAACCACTTTTCGCACTTGTGTTAGTGTTGAAAAACCACTTTTCGCCCTTGTGTTAGTGTTGAAAAACTACTTTTCGCACTTGTGTTGGTGCAGGAAACCACTTTTATTAGTGTGGAAAAACCACTTTTCGCACTTGTGTTAGTGTTGAAAAACCACTTTTCGCACTTGTGTTAGTGTTGAAAAACCACTTTTCGCACTTGTGTTGGTGCAGGAAACCACTTTTGCACTTGTATTAGTGTGGAAAAACCACTTTTCGCACTTGTGTTAGTGTTGAAAAACCACTTTTCGCACTTGTGTTAGTGTTGAAAAACCACTTTTCGCACTTGTGTTAGTGTTGAAAAACCACATTTCGCACTTGTGTTGGTGCAGGAAACCACTTTTGCACTTGTATTCGTGTGGAAAAACCACTTTTCGCACTTGTGTTAGTGTTGAAAAATCACTTTTCGCACTTGTGATAGTGTTGAAAAATCACTTTTCGCACTTGTATTAGTGTGGAAAAACCACTTTTCGCACTTGTGTTAGTGTTGAAAAACCACTTTTCGCACTTGTGTTGGTGCAGGAAACCACTTTTGCACTTGTATTAGCGTGGAAAAAACACTTTTTGCACTTGTGATAGTGTTGAAAAACCACTTTTCGCACTTGTGTTAGTGTTGAAAAACCACTTTTCGCACTTGTGTTGGTGCAGGAAACCACTTTTGCACTTGTATTAGTGTGGAAAAAACACTTTTTGCACTTGTGATAGTGTGGAAAAAACACTTTTTGCACTTGTGATAGTGTTGAAAAACCACTTTTCGCAGTTGTGTTGGTGCAGGAAACCACTTTTGCACTTGTATTAGTTGGAAAAACCACTTTTCGCACTTGTGTTAGTGTTGAAAAACCACTTTTCGCACTTGTGTTAGTGTTGAAAAACTACTTTTCGCACTTGTGTTGGTGTGGAAAAACCACTTTTCGCACTTGTGTTAGTGTTGAAAAACCACTTTTCGCACTTGTGTTGGTGCAGGAAACCACTTTTGCACTTGTATTAGTGTGGAAAAACCACTTTTCGCACTTGTGTTAGTGTTGAAAAACCACTTTTTGCACTTGTGTTGGTGCAGGAAACCACTTTTGCACTTGTATTAGTGTGGAAAACCACTTTTCGCACTTGTGTTAGTGTTGAAAAACCACTTTTCGCACTTGTGTTAGTGTTGAAAAACCACTTTTCGCACTTGTGTTAGGGTTGAAAAACCACTTTTCGCACTTGTGTTAGTGTTGAAAAACCACTTTTTGCACTTGTATTAGTGTGGAAAACCCACTTTTTGCACTTGTGTTAGTGTTGAAAAACCACTTTTCGCACTTGTGTTAGTGTTGAAAAACTACTTTTCGCACTTGTGTTGGTGCAGGCAACCACTTTTGCACTTGTATTAGTGTGGAAAAACCACTTTTCGCACTTGTGATAGTGTTGAAAAACCACTTTTCGCACTTGTGTTAGTGTTGAAAAACCACTTTTCGCACTTGTGTTGGTGCAGGAAACCACTTTTGCACTTGTATTAGTGTGGAAAAACCACTTTTCGCACTTGTGTTAGTGTTGAAAAACCACTTTTCGCACTTGTGTTAGTGTTGAAAAACCACTTTTCGCACTTGTGTTAGGGTTGAAAAACCACTTTTCGCACTTGTGTTGGTGCAGTAAACCACTTTTGCACTTGTATTAGTGTGGAAAAACCACTTTTCGCACTTGTGTTAGTGTTGAAAAACCACTTTTCGCACTTGTGTTAGTGTTGAAAAACCACTTTTCGCACTTGTGTTAGGGTTGAAAAACCACTTTTCGCACTTGTGTTAGTGTTGAAAAACCACTCTTCGCACTTGCGTTGGTGCAGGAAACCACTTTTGCACTTGTATTAGTGTGGAAAAAACACGTTTTGCACTTGTGATAGTGTTGAAAAACCACTTTTCGCACTTGTGTTATTGTTGAAAAACCACTTTTCGCACTTGTGTTAGTGTTGAAAAACCACTTTTCGCACTTGTGTTGGTGCAGGAAACCACTTTTCGCACTTGTGCTAGTGTTGAAAAACCACTTTTTGCACTTGTGTTAGTGTTGAAAAACCACTTTTCGCACTTGTGTTGGTGCAGGAAACCACTTTTGCACTTGTATTAGTGTGGAAAAACCACTTTTCGCACTTGTGTTAGTGTTGAAAAACCACTTTTCGCCCTTGTGTTCGTGTTGAAAAACTACTTTTCGCACTTGTGTTGGTGCAGGAAACCACTTTTATTAATGTGGAAAAACCACTTTTTGCACTTGTGTTAGTGTTGAAAAACCACTTTTCGCACTTGTGTTAGTGTTGAAAAACCACTTTTCGCACTTGTGTTGGTGCAGGAAACCACTTTTGCACTTGTATTAGTGTGGAAAAAACACTTTTTGCACTTGTGATAGTGTTGAAAAACCACTTTTCGCACTTGTGTTAGTGTTGAAAAACCACTTTTCGCACTTGTGTTGGTGCAGGAAACCACTTTTGCACTTGTTTTAGTGTGGAAAAAACACTTTTTGCACTTGTGATAGTGTTGAAAAACCACTTTTCGCACTTGTGTTAGTGTTGAAAAACCACTTTTCGCAGTTGTGTTGGTGCAGGAAACCACTTTTGCACTTGTATTAGTTGGAAAAACCACTTTTCGCACTTGTGTTAGTGTTGAAAAACCACTTTTCGCACTTGTGTTAGTGTTGAAAAACCACTTTTCGCACTTGTGTTGGTGCAGGAAACCACTTTTGCACTTGTATTAGTGTGGAAAAAACACTTTTTGCACTTGTGATAGTGTTGATTTTCGCACTTGTGTTAGTGTTGAAAAACCACTTTTCGCACTTGTGTTGGTGCAGGAAACCACTTTTGCACTTGTATTAGTGTGGAAAAACCACTTTTTGCACTTGTGTTAGTGTTGAAAAACCACTTTTCGCACTTGTGTTAGTGTTGAAAAACCACTTTTCGCACTTGTGTTAGGGTTGAAAAACCACTTTTCGCACTTGTGTTAGTGTTGAAAAACCACTCTTCACACTTGCGTTGGTGCAGGAAACCACTTTTGCACTTGTATTAGTGTGGAAAAAACATATTTTGCACTTGTGATAGTGTTCAAAAACCACTTTTCGCACTTGTGTTAGTGTTGAAAAACCACTTTTCGCCCTTGTGTTAGTGTTGAAAAACTACTTTTCGCACTTGTGTTGGTGCAGGAAACCACTTGTATTAGTGTGGAAAAAACATATTTTGCACTTGTGATAGTGTTCAAAAACCACTTTTCGCACTTGTGTTAGTGTTGAAAAACCACTTTTCGCACTTGTGTTAGTGTTGAAAAACCACTTTTCGCACTTGTGTTAGTGTTGAAAAACCACTTTTCGCACTTGTGTTAGGGTTGAAAAACCACTTTTCGCACTTGTGTTAGTGTTGAAAAACCACTTTTTGCACTTGTATTAGTGTGGAAAACCCACTTTTTGCACTTGTGTTAGTGTTGAAAAACCACTTTTCGCACTTGTGTTAGTGTTGAAAAACTACTTTTCGCACTTGTGTTGGTGCAGGCAACCACTTTTGCACTTGTATTAGTGTGGAAAAACCACTTTTCGCACTTGTGATAGTGTTGAAAAACCACTTTTCGCACTTGTGTTAGTGTTGAAAAACCACTTTTCGCACTTGTGTTGGTGCAGGAAACCACTTTTGCACTTGTATTAGTGTGGAAAAACCACTTTTCGCACTTGTGTTAGTGTTGAAAAACCACTTTTCGCACTTGTGTTAGTGTTGAAAAACCACTTTTCGCACTTGTGTTAGGGTTGAAAAACCACTTTTCGCACTTGTGTTGGTGCAGTAAACCACTTTTGCACTTGTATTAGTGTGGAAAAACCACTTTTCGCACTTGTGTTAGTGTTGAAAAACCACTTTTCGCACTTGTGTTAGTGTTGAAAAACCACTTTTCGCACTTGTGTTGGTGCAGGAAACCACTTTTGCACTTGTATTAGTGTTGAAAAACATCTTTTCGCACTTGTGTTAGTGTTGAAAAACCACTTTTCACACTGGTGTTGGTGTAGGAAATCACTTTTGCACTTGTATTAGTGTGGAAAAACCACTTTTCGCACTTGTGTTAGTGTTGAAAAACCACTTTTCGCACTTGTGTTAGTGTTGAAAAACCACTTTTCGCACTTGTGTTAGGGTTGAAAAACCACTTTTCGCACTTGTGTTAGTGTTGAAAAACCACTCTTCGCACTTGCGTTGGTGCAGGAAACCACTTTTGCACTTGTATTAGTGTGGAAAAAACACGTTTTGCACTTGTGATAGTGTTGAAAAACCACTTTTCGCACTTGTGTTATTGTTGAAAAACCACTTTTCGCACTTGTGTTAGTGTTGAAAAACCACTTTTCGCACTTGTGTTGGTGCAGGAAACCACTTTTCGCACTTGTGCTAGTGTTGAAAAACCACTTTTTGCACTTGTGTTAGTGTTGAAAAACCACTTTTCGCACTTGTGTTGGTGCAGGAAACCACTTTTGCACTTGTATTAGTGTGGAAAAACCACTTTTCGCACTTGTGTTAGTGTTGAAAAACCACTTTTCGCACTTGTGTTAGGGTTGAAAAACCACTTTTCGCACTTGTGTTAGTGTTGAAAAACCACTCTTCGCACTTGCGTTGGTGCAGGAAACCACTTTTGCACTTGTATTAGTGTGGAAAAAACACGTTTTGCACTTGTGTTAGTGTTGAAAAACCACTTTTCGCACTTGTGTTAGTGTTGAAAAACCACTTTTCGCACTTGTGTTAGTGTTGAAAAACCACTTTTCGCACTTGTGTTAGTGTTGAAAAACCACTTTTCGCACTTGTGTTAGTGTTGAAAAACAACTTTTCGCACTTGTGTTAGTGTTGAAAAAACACTTTTCGCACTTGTGTTGGTGCAGGAAACCACTTTTATTAGTGTGGAAAAACCACTTTTCGCACTTGTGTTATTGTTGAAAAACCACTTTTCGCACTTGTGTTAGTGTTGAAAAACCACTTTTCGCACTTGTGTTAGTGTTGAAAAACAACTTTTCGCACTTGTGTTAGTGTTGAAAAAACACTTTTCGCACTTGTGTTGGTGCAGGAAACCACTTTTGCACTTGTATTAGTGTGGAAAAAACACTTTTTGCACTTGTGATAGTGTTGAAAAACCACTTTTCGCACTTGTGTTAGTGTTGAAAAACCACTTTTCGCACTTGTGTTGGTGCAGGAAACCACTTTTGCACTTGTATTAGCGTGGAAAAAACACTTTTTGCACTTGTGATAGTGTTGAAAAACCACTTTTCGCACTTGTGTTAGTGTTGAAAAACCACTTTTCGCACTTGTGTTGGTGCAGGAAACCACTTTTGCACTTGTATTAGTGTGGATAAAACACTTTTTGCACTTGTGATAGTGTTGAAAAACCACTTTTCGCACTTGTGTTAGTGTTGAAAAACCACTTTTCGCAGTTGTGTTGGTGCAGGAAACCACTTTTGCACTTGTATTAGTTGGAAAAACCACTTTTCGCACTTGTGTTAGTGTTGAAAAACCACTTTTCGCACTTGTGTTAGTGTTGAAAAACCACTTTTCGCACTTGTGTTGGTGCAGGAAACCACTTTTGCACTTGTATTAGTGTGGAAAAAAACACTTTTTGCACTTGTGATAGTGTTGAAAAACCACTTTTCGCACTTGTGTTAGTGTTGAAAAACCACTTTTCGCACTTGTGTTGGTGCAGGAAACCACTTTTGCACTTGTATTAGTGTGAAAAAACCACTTTTTGCACTTGTGTTAGTGTTGAAAAACCACTTTTCGCACTTGTGTTAGTGTTGAAAAACCACTTTTCGCACTTGTGTTAGGGTTGAAAAACCACTTTTCGCACTTGTGTTAGTGTTGAAAAACCACTCTTCGCACTTGCGTTGGTGCAGGAAACCACTTTTGCACTTGTATTAGTGTGGAAAAAACACGTTTTGCACTTGTGATAGTGTTGAAAAACCACTTTTCGCACTTGTGTTAGTGTTGAAAAACCACTTTTCGCCCTTGTGTTAGTGTTGAAAAACTACTTTTCGCACTTGTGTTGGTGCAGGAAACCACTTTTATTAGTGTGGAAAAACCACTTTTCGCACTTGTGTTAGTGTTGAAAAACCACTTTTCGCACTTGTGTTAGTGTTGAAAAACCACTTTTCGCACTTGTGTTGGTGCAGGAAACCACTTTTGCACTTGTATTAGTGTGGAAAAACCACTTTTCGCACTTGTGTTAGTGTTGAAAAACCACTTTTCGCACTTGTGTTAGTGTTGAAAAACCACTTTTCGCACTTGTGTTAGTGTTGAAAAACCACATTTCGCACTTGTGTTGGTGCAGGAAACCACTTTTGCACTTGTATTCGTGTGGAAAAACCACTTTTCGCACTTGTGTTAGTGTTGAAAAATCACTTTTCGCACTTGTGATAGTGTTGAAAAATCACTTTTCGCACTTGTATTAGTGTGGAAAAACCACTTTTCGCACTTGTGTTAGTGTTGAAAAACCACTTTTCGCACTTGTGTTGGTGCAGGAAACCACTTTTGCACTTGTATTAGCGTGGAAAAAACACTTTTTGCACTTGTGATAGTGTTGAAAAACCACTTTTCGCACTTGTGTTAGTGTTGAAAAACCACTTTTCGCACTTGTGTTGGTGCAGGAAACCACTTTTGCACTTGTATTAGTGTGGAAAAAACACTTTTTGCACTTGTGATAGTGTGGAAAAAACACTTTTTGCACTTGTGATAGTGTTGAAAAACCACTTTTCGCAGTTGTGTTGGTGCAGGAAACCACTTTTGCACTTGTATTAGTTGGAAAAACCACTTTTCGCACTTGTGTTAGTGTTGAAAAACCACTTTTCGCACTTGTGTTAGTGTTGAAAAACTACTTTTCGCACTTGTGTTGGTGTGGAAAAACCACTTTTCGCACTTGTGTTAGTGTTGAAAAACCACTTTTCGCACTTGTGTTGGTGCAGGAAACCACTTTTGCACTTGTATTAGTGTGGAAAAACCACTTTTCGCACTTGTGTTAGTGTTGAAAAACCACTTTTTGCACTTGTGTTGGTGCAGGAAACCACTTTTGCACTTGTATTAGTGTGGAAAACCACTTTTCGCACTTGTGTTAGTGTTGAAAAACCACTTTTCGCACTTGTGTTAGTGTTGAAAAACCACTTTTCGCACTTGTGTTAGGGTTGAAAAACCACTTTTCGCACTTGTGTTAGTGTTGAAAAACCACTTTTTGCACTTGTATTAGTGTGGAAAACCCACTTTTTGCACTTGTGTTAGTGTTGAAAAACCACTTTTCGCACTTGTGTTAGTGTTGAAAAACTACTTTTCGCACTTGTGTTGGTGCAGGCAACCACTTTTGCACTTGTATTAGTGTGGAAAAACCACTTTTCGCACTTGTGATAGTGTTGAAAAACCACTTTTCGCACTTGTGTTAGTGTTGAAAAACCACTTTTCGCACTTGTGTTGGTGCAGGAAACCACTTTTGCACTTGTATTAGTGTGGAAAAACCACTTTTCGCACTTGTGTTAGTGTTGAAAAACCACTTTTCGCACTTGTGTTAGTGTTGAAAAACCACTTTTCGCACTTGTGTTAGGGTTGAAAAACCACTTTTCGCACTTGTGTTGGTGCAGTAAACCACTTTTGCACTTGTATTAGTGTGGAAAAACCACTTTTCGCACTTGTGTTAGTGTTGAAAAACCACTTTTCGCACTTGTGTTAGTGTTGAAAAACCACTTTTCGCACTTGTGTTAGGGTTGAAAAACCACTTTTCGCACTTGTGTTAGTGTTGAAAAACCACTCTTCGCACTTGCGTTGGTGCAGGAAACCACTTTTGCACTTGTATTAGTGTGGAAAAAACACGTTTTGCACTTGTGATAGTGTTGAAAAACCACTTTTCGCACTTGTGTTATTGTTGAAAAACCACTTTTCGCACTTGTGTTAGTGTTGAAAAACCACTTTTCGCACCTGTGTTGGTGCAGGAAACCACTTTTCGCACTTGTGCTAGTGTTGAAAAACCACTTTTTGCACTTGTGTTAGTGTTGAAAAACCACTTTTCGCACTTGTGTTGGTGCAGGAAACCACTTTTGCACTTGTATTAGTGTGGAAAAACCACTTTTCGCACTTGTGTTAGTGTTGAAAAACCACTTTTCGCCCTTGTGTTCGTGTTGAAAAACTACTTTTCGCACTTGTGTTGGTGCAGGAAACCACTTTTATTAATGTGGAAAAACCACTTTTTGCACTTGTGTTAGTGTTGAAAAACCACTTTTCGCACTTGTGTTAGTGTTGAAAAACCACTTTTCGCACTTGTGTTGGTGCAGGAAACCACTTTTGCACTTGTATTAGTGTGGAAAAAACACTTTTTGCACTTGTGATAGTGTTGAAAAACCACTTTTCGCACGTGTGTTAGTGTTGAAAAACCACTTTTCGCACTTGTGTTGGTGCAGGAAACCACTTTTGCACTTGTTTTAGTGTGGAAAAAACACTTTTTGCACTTGTGATAGTGTTGAAAAACCACTTTTCGCACTTGTGTTAGTGTTGAAAAACCACTTTTCGCAGTTGTGTTGGTGCAGGAAACCACTTTTGCACTTGTATTAGTTGGAAAAACCACTTTTCGCACTTGTGTTAGTGTTGAAAAACCACTTTTCGCACTTGTGTTAGTGTTGAAAAACCACTTTTCGCACTTGTGTTGGTGCAGGAAACCACTTTTGCACTTGTATTAGTGTGGAAAAAACACTTTTTGCACTTGTGATAGTGTTGATTTTCGCACTTGTGTTAGTGTTGAAAAACCACTTTTCGCACTTGTGTTGGTGCAGGAAACCACTTTTGCACTTGTATTAGTGTGGAAAAACCACTTTTTGCACTTGTGTTAGTGTTGAAAAACCACTTTTCGCACTTGTGTTAGTGTTGAAAAACCACTTTTCGCACTTGTGTTAGGGTTGAAAAACCACTTTTCGCACTTGTGTTAGTGTTGAAAAACCACTCTTCACACTTGCGTTGGTGCAGGAAACCACTTTTGCACTTGTATTAGTGTGGAAAAAACATATTTTGCACTTGTGATAGTGTTCAAAAACCACTTTTCGCACTTGTGTTAGTGTTGAAAAACCACTTTTCGCCCTTGTGTTAGTGTTGAAAAACTACTTTTCGCACTTGTGTTGGTGCAGGAAACCACTTGTATTAGTGTGGAAAAAACATATTTTGCACTTGTGATAGTGTTCAAAAACCACTTTTCGCACTTGTGTTAGTGTTGAAAAACCACTTTTCGCACTTGTGTTAGTGTTGAAAAACCACTTTTCGCACTTGTGTTAGTGTTGAAAAACCACTTTTCGCACTTGTGTTAGGGTTGAAAAACCACTTTTCGCACTTGTGTTAGTGTTGAAAAACCACTTTTTGCACTTGTATTAGTGTGGAAAACCCACTTTTTGCACTTGTGTTAGTGTTGAAAAACCACTTTTCGCACTTGTGTTAGTGTTGAAAAACTACTTTTCGCACTTGTGTTGGTGCAGGCAACCACTTTTGCACTTGTATTAGTGTGGAAAAACCACTTTTCGCACTTGTGATAGTGTTGAAAAACCACTTTTCGCACTTGTGTTAGTGTTGAAAAACCACTTTTCGCACTTGTGTTGGTGCAGGAAACCACTTTTGCACTTGTATTAGTGTGGAAAAACCACTTTTCGCACTTGTGTTAGTGTTGAAAAACCACTTTTCGCACTTGTGTTAGTGTTGAAAAACCACTTTTCGCACTTGTGTTAGGGTTGAAAAACCACTTTTCGCACTTGTGTTGGTGCAGTAAACCACTTTTGCACTTGTATTAGTGTGGAAAAACCACTTTTCGCACTTGTGTTAGTGTTGAAAAACCACTTTTCGCACTTGTGTTAGTGTTGAAAAACCACTTTTCGCACTTGTGTTGGTGCAGGAAACCACTTTTGCACTTGTATTAGTGTTGAAAAACATCTTTTCGCACTTGTGTTAGTGTTGAAAAACCACTTTTCACACTGGTGTTGGTGTAGGAAATCACTTTTGCACTTGTATTAGTGTGGAAAAACCACTTTTCGCACTTGTGTTAGTGTTGAAAAACCACTTTTCGCACTTGTGTTAGTGTTGAAAAACCACTTTTCGCACTTGTGTTAGGTTGAAAAACCACTTTTCGCACTTGTGTTAGTGTTGAAAAACCACTCTTCGCACTTGCGTTGGTGCAGGAAACCACTTTTGCACTTGTATTAGTGTGGAAAAAACACGTTTTGCACTTGTGATAGTGTTGAAAAACCACTTTTCGCACTTGTGTTATTGTTGAAAAACCACTTT
This sequence comes from Myxine glutinosa, assembly GCF_964187855.1. Lineage (NCBI taxonomy): Eukaryota > Metazoa > Chordata > Myxini > Myxiniformes > Myxinidae > Myxine > Myxine glutinosa. The sequence goes on along the minus strand of NC_136262.1, from coordinate 85,058,979 downwards.
TCGCACTTGTGTTAGTGTTGAAAAACCACTTTTCGCACTTGTGTTGGTGCAGGAAACCACTTTTCGCACTTGTGCTAGTGTTGAAAAACCACTTTTTGCACTTGTGTTAGTGTTGAAAAACCACTTTTCGCACTTGTGTTGGTGCAGGAAACCACTTTTGCACTTGTATTAGTGTGGAAAAACCACTTTTCGCACTTGTGTTAGTGTTGAAAAACCACTTTTCGCCCTTGTGTTCGTGTTGAAAAACTACTTTTCGCACTTGTGTTGGTGCAGGAAACCACTTTTATTAATGTGGAAAAACCACTTTTCGCACTTGTGTTAGTGTTGAAAAACCACTTTTCGCACTTGTGTTAGTGTTGAAAAACCACTTTTCGCACTTGTGTTAGGGTTGAAAAACCACTTTTCGCACTTGTGTTGGTGCAGTAAACCACTTTTGCACTTGTATTAGTGTGGAAAAACCACTTTTCGCACTTGTGTTAGTGTTGAAAAACCACTTTTCGCACTTGTGTTAGTGTTGAAAAACCACTTTTCGCACTTGTGTTGGTGCAGGAAACCACTTTTGCACTTGTATTAGTGTTGAAAAACATCTTTTCGCACTTGTGTTAGTGTTGAAAAACCACTTTTCACACTGGTGTTGGTGTAGGAAATCACTTTTGCACTTGTATTAGTGTGGAAAAACCACTTTTCGCACTTGTGTTAGTGTTGAAAAACCACTTTTCGCACTTGTGTTAGTGTTGAAAAACCACTTTTCGCACTTGTGTTAGGGTTGAAAAACCACTTTTCGCACTTGTGTTAGTGTTGAAAAACCACTCTTCGCACTTGCGTTGGTGCAGGAAACCACTTTTGCACTTGTATTAGTGTGGAAAAAACACGTTTTGCACTTGTGATAGTGTTGAAAAACCACTTTTCGCACTTGTGTTATTGTTGAAAAACCACTTTTCGCACTTGTGTTAGTGTTGAAAAACCACTTTTCGCACTTGTGTTGGTGCAGGAAACCACTTTTCGCACTTGTGCTAGTGTTGAAAAACCACTTTTTGCACTTGTGTTAGTGTTGAAAAACCACTTTTCGCACTTGTGTTGGTGCAGGAAACCACTTTTGCAATTGTATTAGTGTGGAAAAACCACTTTTCGCACTTGTGTTAGTGTTGAAAAACCACTTTTCGCCCTTGTGTTCGTGTTGAAAAACTACTTTTCGCACTTGTGTTGGTGCAGGAAACCACTTTTATTAATGTGGAAAAACCACTTTTCGCACTTGTGTTAGTGTTGAAAAACCACTTTTCGCACTTGTGTTAGTGTTGAAAAACCACTTTTCGCACTTGTGTTGGTGCAGGAAACCACTTTTGCACTTGTATTAGTGTGGAAAAAACACTTTTTGCACTTGTGATAGTGTTGAAAAACCACTTTTCGCACTTGTGTTAGTGTTGAAAAACCACTTTTCGCACTTGTGTTGGTGCAGGAAACCACTTTTGCACTTGTATTAGCGTGGAAAAAACACTTTTTGCACTTGTGATAGTGTTGAAAAACCACTTTTCGCACTTGTGTTGGTGCAGGAAACCACTTTTGCACTTGTTTTAGTGTGGAAAAAACACTTTTTGCACTTGTGATAGTGTTGAAAAACCACTTTTCGCACTTGTGTTAGTGTTGAAAAACCACTTTTCGCAGTTGTGTTGGTGCAGGAAACCACTTTTGCACTTGTATTAGTTGGAAAAACCACTTTTCGCACTTGTGTTAGTGTTGAAAAACCACTTTTCGCACTTGTGTTAGTGTTGAAAAACCACTTTTCGCACTTGTGTTGGTGCAGGAAACCACTTTTGCACTTGTATTAGTGTGGAAAAAACACTTTTTGCACTTGTGATAGTGTTGATTTTCGCACTTGTGTTAGTGTTGAAAAACCACTTTTCGCACTTGTGTTGGTGCAGGAAACCACTTTTGCACTTGTATTAGTGTGGAAAAACCACTTTTTGCACTTGTGTTAGTGTTGAAAAACCACTTTTCGCACTTGTGTTAGTGTTGAAAAACCACTTTTCGCACTTGTGTTAGGGTTGAAAAACCACTTTTCGCACTTGTGTTAGTGTTGAAAAACCACTCTTCACACTTGCGTTGGTGCAGGAAACCACTTTTGCACTTGTATTAGTGTGGAAAAAACATATTTTGCACTTGTGATAGTGTTCAAAAACCACTTTTCGCACTTGTGTTAGTGTTGAAAAACCACTTTTCGCCCTTGTGTTAGTGTTGAAAAACTACTTTTCGCACTTGTGTTGGTGCAGGAAACCACTTGTATTAGTGTGGAAAAAACATATTTTGCACTTGTGATAGTGTTCAAAAACCACTTTTCGCACTTGTGTTAGTGTTGAAAAACCACTTTTCGCACTTGTGTTAGTGTTGAAAAACCACTTTTCGCACTTGTGTTAGTGTTGAAAAACCACTTTTCGCACTTGTGTTAGGGTTGAAAAACCACTTTTCGCACTTGTGTTAGTGTTGAAAAACCACTTTTTGCACTTGTATTAGTGTGGAAAACCCACTTTTTGCACTTGTGTTAGTGTTGAAAAACCACTTTTCGCACTTGTGTTAGTGTTGAAAAACTACTTTTCGCACTTGTGTTGGTGCAGGCAACCACTTTTGCACTTGTATTAGTGTGGAAAAACCACTTTTCGCACTTGTGATAGTGTTGAAAAACCACTTTTCGCACTTGTGTTAGTGTTGAAAAACCACTTTTCGCACTTGTGTTGGTGCAGGAAACCACTTTTGCACTTGTATTAGTGTGGAAAAACCACTTTTCGCACTTGTGTTAGTGTTGAAAAACCACTTTTCGCACTTGTGTTAGTGTTGAAAAACCACTTTTCGCACTTGTGTTAGGGTTGAAAAACCACTTTTCGCACTTGTGTTGGTGCAGTAAACCACTTTTGCACTTGTATTAGTGTGGAAAAACCACTTTTCGCACTTGTGTTAGTGTTGAAAAACCACTTTTCGCACTTGTGTTGGTGCAGGAAACCACTTTTGCACTTGTATTAGTGTTGAAAAACATCTTTTCGCACTTGTGTTAGTGTTGAAAAACCACTTTTCACACTGGTGTTGGTGTAGGAAATCACTTTTGCACTTGTATTAGTGTGGAAAAACCACTTTTCGCACTTGTGTTAGTGTTGAAAAACCACTTTTCGCACTTGTGTTAGTGTTGAAAAACCACTTTTCGCACTTGTGTTAGGGTTGAAAAACCACTTTTCGCACTTGTGTTAGTGTTGAAAAACCACTCTTCGCACTTGCGTTGGTGCAGGAAACCACTTTTGCACTTGTATTAGTGTGGAAAAAACACGTTTTGCACTTGTGATAGTGTTGAAAAACCACTTTTCGCACTTGTGTTATTGTTGAAAAACCACTTTTCGCACTTGTGTTAGTGTTGAAAAACCACTTTTCGCACTTGTGTTGGTGCAGGAAACCACTTTTCGCACTTGTGCTAGTGTTGAAAAACCACTTTTTGCACTTGTGTTAGTGTTGAAAAACCACTTTTCGCACTTGTGTTGGTGCAGGAAACCACTTTTGCACTTGTATTAGTGTGGAAAAACCACTTTTCGCACTTGTGTTAGTGTTGAAAAACCACTTTTCGCCCTTGTGTTCGTGTTGAAAAACTACTTTTCGCACTTGTGTTGGTGCAGGAAACCACTTTTATTAATGTGGAAAAACCACTTTTCGCACTTGTGTTAGTGTTGAAAAAGCACTTTTCGCACTTGTGTTAGTGTTGAAAAACCACTTTTCGCACTTGTGTTGGTGCAGGAAACCACTTTTGCACTTGTATTAGTGTGGAAAAAACACTTTTTGCACTTGTGATAGTGTTGAAAAACCACTTTTCGCACTTGTGTTAGTGTTGAAAAACCACTTTTCGCACTTGTGTTGGTGCAGGAAACCACTTTTGCACTTGTATTAGCGTGGAAAAAACACTTTTTGCACTTGTGATAGTGTTGAAAAACCACTTTTCGCACTTGTGTTGGTGCAGGAAACCACTTTTGCACTTGTTTTAGTGTGGAAAAAACACTTTTTGCACTTGTGATAGTGTTGAAAAACCACTTTTCGCACTTGTGTTAGTGTTGAAAAACCACTTTTCGCAGTTGTGTTGGTGCAGGAAACCACTTTTGCACTTGTATTAGTTGGAAAAACCACTTTTCGCACTTGTGTTAGTGTTGAAAAACCACTTTTCGCACTTGTGTTAGTGTTGAAAAACCACTTTTCGCACTTGTGTTGGTGCAGGAAACCACTTTTGCACTTGTATTAGTGTGGAAAAAACACTTTTTGCACTTGTGATAGTGTTGATTTTCGCACTTGTGTTAGTGTTGAAAAACCACTTTTCGCACTTGTGTTGGTGCAGGAAACCACTTTTGCACTTGTATTAGTGTGGAAAAACCACTTTTTGCACTTGTGTTAGTGTTGAAAAACCACTTTTCGCACTTGTGTTAGTGTTGAAAAACCACTTTTCGCACTTGTGTTAGGGTTGAAAAACCACTTTTCGCACTTGTGTTAGTGTTGAAAAACCACTCTTCACACTTGCGTTGGTGCAGGAAACCACTTTTGCACTTGTATTAGTGTGGAAAAAACATATTTTGCACTTGTGATAGTGTTCAAAAACCACTTTTCGCACTTGTGTTAGTGTTGAAAAACCACTTTTCGCCCTTGTGTTAGTGTTGAAAAACTACTTTTCGCACTTGTGTTGGTGCAGGAAACCACTTTTATTAGTGTGGAAAAACCACTTTTCGCACTTGTGTTAGTGTTGAAAAACCACTTTTCGCACTTGTGTTAGTGTTGAAAAACCACTTTTCACACTTTTGTTGGTGCAGGAAACCACTTTTGCACTTGTATTAGTGTGGAAAAAACACTTTTCACACTTGTGTTAGTGTTGAAAAACCACTTTTCGCACTTGTGTTGGTGTTGAAAAACCACTTTTCGCACTTGTGTTGGTGCAGGAAACCACTTCTGCACTTGTATTAGTGTGGAAAAACCACTTTTCGCACTTGTGTTAGTGTTGAAAAACCACTTTTCGCACTTGTGTTAGTGTTGAAAAACCACTTTTTGCACTTGTGTTAGTGTTGAAAAACCACATTTCGCACTTGTGATAGTGTTGAAAAACCACTTTTCGCACTTGTATTAGTGTGGAAAAACCACTTTTCGCACTTGTGTTAGTGTTGAAAAACCACTTTTCGCACTTGTGTTGGTGCAGGAAACCACTTTTGCACTTGTATTAGTGTGGAAAAAACACTTTTTGCACTTGTGATAGTGTTGAAAAACCACTTTTCGCACTTGTGTTAGTGTTGAAAAACCACTTTTCGCAGTTGTGTTGGTGCAGGAAACCACTTTTGCACTTGTATTAGTTGGAAAAACCACTTTTCGCACTTGTGTTAGTGTTGAAAAATCACTTTTCGCACTTGTGTTAGTGTTGAAAAACTACTTTTCGCACTTGTGTTGGTGTGGAAAAACTACTTTTCGCACTTGTGTTAGTGTTGAAAAACCACTTTTCGCACTTGTGTTGGTGCAGGAAACCACTTTTGCACTTGTATTAGTGTGGAAAAACCACTTTTCGCACTTGTGTTAGTGTTGAAAAACCACTTTTCGCACTTGTGTTAGTGTTGAAAAACTACTTTTCGCAATTGTGTTGGTGCAGGAAACCACTTTTGCACTTGTATTAGTGTGGAAAAACAACTTTTTGCACTTGTGATAGTGTTGAAAATCCACTTTTCGCACTTGTGTTGGTGCAGGAAACCACTTTTGCACTTGTATTAGTGTGGAAAAAACACTTTTTGCACTTGTGATAGTGTTGAAAAACCACTTTTCGCACTTGTGTTAGTGTTGAAAAACCACTTTTCGCAGTTGTGTTGGTGCAGGAAACCACTTTTGCACTTGTATTAGTTGGAAAAACCACTTTTCGCACTTATGTTAGTGTTGAAAAACCACTTTTCGCACTTGTGTTAGTGTTGAAAAACTACTTTTCGCACTTGTGTTGGTGTGGAAAAACCACTTTTCGCACTTGTGTTAGTGTTGAAAAACCACTTTTCGCACTTGTGTTGGTGCAGGAAACCACTTTTGCACTTGTATTAGTGTGGAAAAACCACTTTTCGCACTTGTGTTAGTGTTGAAAAACCACTTTTTGCACTTGTGTTGGTGCAGGAAACCACTTTTGCACTTGTATTAGTGTTGAAAAACCACTTTTCGCACTTGTGTTAGTGTTGAAAAACTACTTTTCGCACTTGTGTTGGTGCAGGAAACCACTTTTGCACTTGTATTAGTGTGGAAAAACCACTTTTTGCACTTGTGTTAGTGTTGAAAAACTACTTTTCGCACTTGTGTTGGTGCAGGAAACCACTTTTATTAGTGTGGAAAAACCACTTTTCGCACTTGTGTTAGTGTTGAAAAACCACTTTTCGCACTTGTGTTAGTGTTGAAAAACCACTTTTCGCACTTGTGTTGGTGCAGGAAACCACTTTTGCACTTGTATTAGTGTGGAAAAAACACTTTTTGCACTTGTGTTAGTGTTGAAAAACCACTTTTCGCACTTGTGTTAGTGTTGAAAAACCACTTTTCGCACTTGTGTTGGTGCAGGAAACCACTTTTCGCACTTGTGCTGGTGTTGAAAAACCACTTTTTGCACTTGTGTTAGTGTTGAAAAACCACTTTTCGCACTTGTGTTGGTGCAGGAAACCACTTTTGCACTTGTATTAGTGTGGAAAAACCACTTTTCGCACTTGTGTTAGTGTTGAAAAACCACTTTTCGCCCTTGTGTTCGTGTTGAAAAACTACTTTTCGCACTTGTGTTGGTGCAGGAAACCACTTTTATTAATGTGGAAAAACCACTTTTCGCACTTGTGTTAGTGTTGAAAAACCACTTTTCGCACTTGTGTTAGTGTTGAAAAACCACTTTTCGCACTTGTGTTGGTGCAGGAAACCACTTTTGCACTTGTATTAGTGTGGAAAAAACACTTTTTGCACTTGTGATAGTGTTGAAAAACCACTTTTCGCACTTGTGTTAGTGTTGAAAAACCACTTTTCGCACTTGTGTTGGTGCAGGAAACCACTTTTGCACTTGTATTAGCGTGGAAAAAACACTTTTTGCACTTGTGATAGTGTTGAAAAACCACTTTTCGCACTTGTGTTGGTGCAGGAAACCACTTTTGCACTTGTTTTAGTGTGGAAAAAACACTTTTTGCACTTGTGATAGTGTTGAAAAACCACTTTTCGCACTTGTGTTAGTGTTGAAAAACCACTTTTCGCAGTTGTGTTGGTGCAGGAAACCACTTTTGCACTTGTATTAGTTGGAAAAACCACTTTTCGCACTTGTGTTAGTGTTGAAAAACCACTTTTCGCACTTGTGTTAGTGTTGAAAAACCACTTTTCGCACTTGTGTTGGTGCAGGAAACCACTTTTGCACTTGTATTAGTGTGGAAAAAACACTTTTTGCACTTGTGATAGTGTTGATTTTCGCACTTGTGTTAGTGTTGAAAAACCACTTTTCGCACTTGTGTTGGTGCAGGAAACCACTTTTGCACTTGTATTAGTGTGGAAAAACCACTTTTTGCACTTGTGTTAGTGTTGAAAAACCACTTTTCGCACTTGTGTTAGTGTTGAAAAACCACTTTTCGCACTTGTGTTAGGGTTGAAAAACCACTTTTCGCACTTGTGTTAGTGTTGAAAAACCACTCTTCACACTTGCGTTGGTGCAGGAAACCACTTTTGCACTTGTATTAGTGTGGAAAAAACATATTTTGCACTTGTGATAGTGTTCAAAAACCACTTTTCGCACTTGTGTTAGTGTTGAAAAACCACTTTTCGCCCTTGTGTTAGTGTTGAAAAACTACTTTTCGCACTTGTGTTGGTGCAGGAAACCACTTGTATTAGTGTGGAAAAAACATATTTTGCACTTGTGATAGTGTTCAAAAACCACTTTTCGCACTTGTGTTAGTGTTGAAAAACCACTTTTCGCACTTGTGTTAGTGTTGAAAAACCACTTTTCGCACTTGTGTTAGTGTTGAAAAACCACTTTTCGCACTTGTGTTAGGGTTGAAAAACCACTTTTCGCACTTGTGTTAGTGTTGAAAAACCACTTTTCGCACTTGTGTTAGGGTTGAAAAACCACTTTTCGCACTTGTGTTAGGGTTGAAAAACCACTTTTCGCACTTGTGTTGGTGCAGTAAACCACTTTTGCACTTGTATTAGTGTGGAAAAACCACTTTTCGCACTTGTGTTAGTGTTGAAAAACCACTTTTCGCACTTGTGTTAGTGTTGAAAAACCACTTTTCGCACTTGTGTTGGTGCAGGAAACCACTTTTGCACTTGTATTAGTGTTGAAAAACATCTTTTCGCACTTGTGTTAGTGTTGAAAAACCACTTTTCACACTGGTGTTGGTGTAGGAAATCACTTTTGCACTTGTATTAGTGTGGAAAAACCACTTTTCGCACTTGTGTTAGTGTTGAAAAACCACTTTTCGCACTTGTGTTAGGGTTGAAAAACCACTTTTCGCACTTGTGTTAGTGTTGAAAAACCACTCTTCGCACTTGCGTTGGTGCAGGAAACCACTTTTGCACTTGTATTAGTGTGGAAAAAACACGTTTTGCACTTGTGATAGTGTTGAAAAACCACTTTTCGCACTTGTGTTATTGTTGAAAAACCACTTTTCGCACTTGTGTTAGTGTTGAAAAACCACTTTTCGCACTTGTGTTGGTGCAGGAAACCACTTTTCGCACTTGTGCTAGTGTTGAAAAACCACTTTTTGCACTTGTGTTAGTGTTGAAAAACCACTTTTCGCACTTGTGTTGGTGCAGGAAACCACTTTTGCACTTGTATTAGTGTGGAAAAACCACTTTTCGCACTTGTGTTAGTGTTGAAAAACCACTTTTCGCCCTTGTGTTCGTGTTGAAAAACTACTTTTCGCACTTGTGTTGGTGCAGGAAACCACTTTTATTAATGTGGAAAAACCACTTTTCGCACTTGTGTTAGTGTTGAAAAACCACTTTTCGCACTTGTGTTAGTGTTGAAAAACCACTTTTCGCACTTGTGTTGGTGCAGGAAACCACTTTTGCACTTGTATTAGTGTGGCAAAAACACTTTTTGCACTTGTGATAGTGTTGAAAAACCACTTTTCGCACTTGTGTTAGTGTTGAAAAACCACTTTTCGCACTTGTGTTGGTGCAGGAAACCACTTTTGCACTTGTATTAGCGTGGAAAAAACACTTTTTGCACTTGTGATAGTGTTGAAAAACCACTTTTCGCACTTGTGTTGGTGCAGGAAACCACTTTTGCACTTGTTTTAGTGTGGAAAAAACACTTTTTGCACTTGTGATAGTGTTGAAAAACCACTTTTCGCACTTGTGTTAGTGTTGAAAAACCACTTTTCGCAGTTGTGTTGGTGCAGGAAACCACTTTTGCACTTGTATTAGTTGGAAAAACCACTTTTCGCACTTGTGTTAGTGTTGAAAAACCACTTTTCGCACTTGTGTTAGTGTTGAAAAACCACTTTTCGCACTTGTGTTGGTGCAGGAAACCACTTTTGCACTTGTATTAGTGTGGAAAAAACACTTTTTGCACTTGTGATAGTGTTGATTTTCGCACTTGTGTTAGTGTTGAAAAACCACTTTTCGCACTTGTGTTGGTGCAGGAAACCACTTTTGCACTTGTATTAGTGTGGAAAAACCACTTTTTGCACTTGTGTTAGTGTTGAAAAACCACTTTTCGCACTTGTGTTAGTGTTGAAAAACCACTTTTCGCACTTGTGTTAGGGTTGAAAAACCACTTTTCGCACTTGTGTTAGTGTTGAAAAACCACTCTTCACACTTGCGTTGGTGCAGGAAACCACTTTTGCACTTGTATTAGTGTGGAAAAAACATATTTTGCACTTGTGATAGTGTTCAAAAACCACTTTTCGCACTTGTGTTGGTGTTGAAAAACCACTTTTCGCCCTTGTGTTAGTGTTGAAAAACTACTTTTCGCACTTGTGTTGGTGCAGGAAACCACTTTTATTAGTGTGGAAAAACCACTTTTCACACTTGTGTTAGTGTTGAAAAACCACTTTTCGCACTTGTGTTAGTGTTGAAAAACCACTTTTCACACTTTTGTTGGTGCAGGAAACCACTTTTGCACTTGTATTAGTGTGGAAAAAACACTTTTCACACTTGTGTTAGTGTTGAAAAACCACTTTTCGCACTTGTGTTGGTGTTGAAAAACCACTTTTCGCACTTGTGTTGGTGCAGGAAACCACTTCTGCACTTGTATTAGTGTGGAAAAACCACTTTTCGCACTTGTGTTAGTGTTGAAAAACCACTTTTCGCACTTGTGTTAGTGTTGAAAAACCACTTTTTGCACTTGTGTTAGTGTTGAAAAACCACATTTCGCACTTGTGATAGTGTTGAAAAACCACTTTTCGCACTTGTATTAGTGTGGAAAAACCACTTTTCGCACTTGTGTTAGTGTTGAAAAACCACTTTTCGCACTTGTGTTGGTGCAGGAAACCACTTTTGCACTTGTATTAGTGTGGAAAAAACACTTTTTGCACTTGTGATAGTGTTGAAAAACCACTTTTCGCACTTGTGTTAGTGTTGAAAAACCACTTTTCGCAGTTGTGTTGGTGCAGGAAACCACTTTTGCACTTGTATTAGTTGGAAAAACCACTTTTCGCACTTGTGTTAGTGTTGAAAAATCACTTTTCGCACTTGTGTTAGTGTTGAAAAACTACTTTTCGCACTTGTGTTGGTGTGGAAAAACTACTTTTCGCACTTGTGTTAGTGTTGAAAAACCACTTTTCGCACTTGTGTTGGTGCAGGAAACCACTTTTGCACTTGTATTAGTGTGGAAAAACCACTTTTCGCACTTGTGTTAGTGTTGAAAAACCACTTTTCGCACTTGTGTTAGTGTTGAAAAACTACTTTTCGCAATTGTGTTGGTGCAGGAAACCACTTTTGCACTTGTATTAGTGTGGAAAAACAACTTTTTGCACTTGTGATAGTGTTGAAAATCCACTTTTCGCACTTGTGTTGGTGCAGGAAACCACTTTTGCACTTGTATTAGTGTGGAAAAAACACTTTTTGCACTTGTGATAGTGTTGAAAAACCACTTTTCGCACTTGTGTTAGTGTTGAAAAACCACTTTTCGCAGTTGTGTTGGTGCAGGAAACCACTTTTGCACTTGTATTAGTTGGAAAAACCACTTTTCGCACTTATGTTAGTGTTGAAAAACCACTTTTCGCACTTGTGTTAGTGTTGAAAAACTACTTTTCGCACTTGTGTTGGTGTGGAAAAACCACTTTTCGCACTTGTGTTAGTGTTGAAAAACCACTTTTCGCACTTGTGTTGGTGCAGGAAACCACTTTTGCACTTGTATTAGTGTGGAAAAACCACTTTTCGCACTTGTGTTAGTGTTGAAAAACCACTTTTTGCACTTGTGTTGGTGCAGGAAACCACTTTTGCACTTGTATTAGTGTTGAAAAACCACTTTTCGCACTTGTGTTAGTGTTGAAAAACTACTTTTCGCACTTGTGTTGGTGCAGGAAACCACTTTTGCACTTGTATTAGTGTGGAAAAACCACTTTTTGCACTTGTGTTAGTGTTGAAAAACTACTTTTCGCACTTGTGTTGGTGCAGGAAACCACTTTTATTAGTGTGGAAAAACCACTTTTCGCACTTGTGTTAGTGTTGAAAAACCACTTTTCGCACTTGTGTTAGTGTTGAAAAACCACTTTTCGCACTTGTGTTGGTGCAGGAAACCACTTTTGCACTTGTATTAGTGTGGAAAAAACACTTTTTGCACTTGTGATAGTGTTGAAAAACCACTTTTCGCACTTGTGTTAGTGTTGAAAAACCACTTTTCGCACTTGTGTTGGTGCAGGAAACCACTTTTGCACTTGTATTAGCGTGGAAAAAACACTTTTTGCACTTGTGATAGTGTTGAAAAACCACTTTTCGCACTTGTGTTAGTGTTGAAAAACCACTTTTCGCACTTGTGTTGGTGCAGGAAACCACTTTTGCACTTGTATTAGTGTGGAAAAAACACTTTTTGCACTTGTGATAGTGTTGAAAAACCACTTTTCGCACTTGTGTTAGTGTTGAAAAACCACTTTTCGCAGTTGTGTTGGTGCAGGAAACCACTTTTGCACTTGTATTAGTTGGAAAAACCACTTTTCGCACTTGTGTTAGTGTTGAAAAACCACTTTTCGCACTTGTGTTAGTGGTGAAAAACCACTTTTCGCACTTGTGTTGGTGCAGGAAACCACTTTTGCACTTGTATTAGTGTGGAAAAACCACTTTTTGCACTTGTGTTAGTGTTGAAAAACCACTTTTCGCACTTGTGTTAGTGTTGAAAAACCACTTTTCGCACTTGTGTTAGGGTTGAAAAACCACTTTTCGCACTTGTGTTAGTGTTGAAAAACCACTCTTCGCACTTGCGTTGGTGCAGGAAACCACTTTTGCACTTGTATTAGTGTGGAAAAAACACGTTTTGCACTTGTGATAGTGTTGAAAAACCACTTTTCGCACTTGTGTTAGTGTTGAAAAACCACTTTTCGCCCTTGTGTTAGTGTTGAAAAACTACTTTTCGCACTTGTGTTGGTGCAGGAAACCACTTTTATTAGTGTGGAAAAACCACTTTTCGCACTTGTGTTAGTGTTGAAAAACCACTTTTCGCACTTGTGTTAGTGTTGAAAAACCACTTTTCACACTTTTGTTGGTGCAGGAAACCACTTTTGCACTTGTATTAGTGTGGAAAAAACACTTTTCACACTTGTGTTAGTGTTGAAAAACCACTTTTCGCACTTGTGTTAGTGTTGAAAAACCACTTTTCGCACTTGTGTTGGTGCAGGAAACCACTTTTACACTTGTATTAGTGTGGAAAAACCACTTTTCGCACTTGTGTTAGTGTTGAAAAACCACTTTTCGCACTTGTGTTAGTGTTGAAAAACCACTTTTCGCACTTGTGTTAGTGTTGAAAAACCACATTTCGCACTTGTGTTGGTGCAGGAAACCACTTTTGCACTTGTATTCGTGTGGAAAAACCACTTTTCGCACTTGTGTTCGTGTTGAAAAATCACTTTTCGCACTTGTGATAGTGTTGAAAAACCACTTTTCGCACTTGTACTAGTGTGGAAAAACCACTTTTCGCACTTGTGTTAGTGTTGAAAAACCACTTTTCGCACTTGTGTTGGTGCAGGAAACCACTTTTGCACTTGTATCAGCGTGGAAAAAACACTTTTTGCACTTGTGATAGTGTTGAAAAACCACTTTTCGCATGTGTGTTAGTGTTGAAAAACCACTTTTCGCACTTGTGTTGGTGCAGGAAACCACTTTTGCACTTGTATTAGTGTGGAAAAAACACTTTTTGCACTTGTGATAGTGTTGAAAAACCACTTTTCGCACTTGTGTTAGTGTTGAAAAACCACTTTTCGCAGTTGTGTTGGTGCAGGAAACCACTTTTGCACTTGTGTTAGTGTTGAAAAACTACTTTTCGCACTTGTGTTGGTGTGGAAAAACCACTTTTCGCACTTGTGTTAGTGTTGAAAAACCACTTTTCGCACTTGTGTTGGTGCAGGAAACCACTTTTGCACTTGTATTAGTGTGGAAAAACCACTTTTCGCACTTGTGATAGTGTTCAAAAACCACTTTTCGCACTTGTGTTAGTGTTGAAAAACCACTTTTTGCACTTGTGTTGGTGCAGGAAACCACTTTTGCACTTGTATTAGTGTGGAAAAACCACTTTTCGCACTTGTGTTAGTGTTGAAAAACCACTTTTCGCACTTGTGTTAGTGTTGAAAAACCACTTTTCGCACTTGTGTTGGTGCAGGAAACCACTTTTGCACTTGTATTAGTGTGGAAAAACAACTTTTTGCACTTGTGATAGTGTAGAAAAACCACTTTTCGCACTTGTGTTGGTGCAGGAAACCACTTTTGCACTTGTATTAGTGTGGAAAAACCACTTTTCGCACTTGTGTTAGTGTTGAAAAACCACTTTTCGCCCTTGTGTTAGTGTTGAAAAACTACTTTTCGCACTTGTGTTGGTGCAGGAAACCACTTTTATTAGTGTGGAAAAACCACTTTTTGCACTTGTGTTAGTGTTGAAAAACCAATTTTCGCACTTGTGTTAGTGTTGAAAAACCACTTTTCGCACTTGTGTTGGTGCAGGAAACCACTTTTGCACTTGTATTAGTGTGGAAAAAACACTTTTTGCACTTGTGATAGTGTTGAAAAACCACTTTTCGCACTTGTGTTAGTGTTGAAAAACCACTTTTGGCACTTGTGTTGGTGCAGGAAACCACTTTTGCACTTGTATTAGCGTGGAAAAAACACTTTTTGCACTTGTGATAGTGTTGAAAAACCACTTTTCGCACTTGTGTTAGTGTTGAAAAACCACTTTTCGCACTTGTGTTAGTGTTTAAAAACCACTTTTCGCACTTGTGTTGGTGCAGGAAACCACTTTTCGCACTTGTGTTAGTGTTGAAAAACCACTTTTTGCACTTGTGTTAGTGTTGAAAAACCACTTTTCGCACTTGTGTTGGTGCAGGAAACCACTTTTGCACTTGTATTAGTGTGGAAAAACCACTTTTCGCACTTGTGTTAGTGTTGAAAAACCACTTTTCGCACTTGTGTTAGTGTTGAAAAACCACTTTTCGCACTTGTGTTGGTGCAGGAAACCACTTTTGCACTTGTATTAGTGTGGAAAAACCACTTTTCGCACTTGTGTTAGTGTTGAAAAACCACTTTTTGCACTTGTGTTAGTGTTGAAAAACCACTTTTTGCACTTGTGTTGGTGCAGGAAACCACTTTTGCACTTGTATTAGTGTGGAAAAAACACTTTTTGCACTTGTGATAGTGTTGAAAAACCACTTTTCGCACTTGTGTTAGTGTTGAAAAACCACTTTTCGCACTTGTGTTGGTGCAGGAAACCACTTTTGCACTTGTATTAGTGTGGAAAAACCACTTTTTGCACTTGTGTTAGTGTTGAAAAACCACTTTTCGCACTTGCGTTGGTGCAGGAAACCACTTTTGCACTTGTATTAGTGTGGAAAAAACACGTTTTGCACTTGTGATAGTGTTGAAAAACCACTTTTCGCACTTGTGTTGGTGCAGGAAACCACTTTTGCACTTGTATTAGTGTGGAAAAACCACTTTTCGCACTTGTGTTAGTGTTGAAAAACCACTTTTTGCACTTGTGTTAGTGTTGAAAAACCACTTTTCGCACTTGTGTTGGTGCAGGAAACCACTTTTGCACTTGTATTAGTGTGGAAAAAACACTTTTTGCACTTGTGATAGTGTTGAAAAACCACTTTTCGCACTTGTGTTAGTGTTGAAAAACCACTCTTCGCACTTGCGTTGGTGCAGGAAACCACTTTTGCACTTGTATTAGTGTGGAAAAAACACGTTTTGCACTTGTGATAGTGTTGAAAAACCACTTTTCGCACTTGTGTTAGTGTTGAAAAACCACTTTTCGCCCTTGTGTTAGTGTTGAAAAACTACTTTTCGCACTTGTGTTGGTGCAGGAAACCACTTTTATTAGTGTGGAAAAACCACTTTTCGCACTTGTGTTAGTGTTGAAAAACCACTTTTCGCACTTGTGTTAGTGTTGAAAAACCACTTTTCACACTTTTGTTGGTGCAGGAAACCACTTTTGCACTTGTATTAGTGTGGAAAAAACACTTTTCACACTTGTGTTAGTGTTGAAAAACCACTTTTCGCACTTGTGTTGGTGCAGGAAACCACTTTTACACTTGTATTAGTGTGGAAAAACCACTTTTCGCACTTGTGTTAGTGTTGAAAAACCACTTTTCGCACTTGTGTTAGTGTTGAAAAACCACTTTTCGCACTTGTGTTAGTGTTGAAAAACCACATTTCGCACTTGTGTTGGTGCAGGAAACCACTTTTGCACTTGTATTCGTGTGGAAAAACCACTTTTCGCACTTGTGTTCGTGTTGAAAAATCACTTTTCGCACTTGTGATAGTGTTGAAAAACCACTTTTCGCACTTGTATTAGTGTGGAAAAACCACTTTTCGCACTTGTGTTAGTGTTGAAAAACCACTTTTCGCACTTGTGTTGGTGCAGGAAACCACTTTTGCACTTGTATTAGTGTGGAAAAAACACTTTTTGCACTTGTGTTAGTGTTGAAAAACCACTCTTCGCACTTGCGTTGGTGCAGGAAACCACTTTTGCACTTGTATTAGTGTGGAAAAAACACGTTTTGCACTTGTGTTAGTGTTGAAAAACCACTTTTCGCCCTTGTGTTAGTGTTGAAAAACTACTTTTCGCACTTGTGTTGGTGCAGGAAACCACTTTTATTAGTGTGGAAAAACCACTTTTCGCACTTGTGTTAGTGTTGAAAAACCACTTTTCGCACTTGTGTTAGTGTTGAAAAACCACTTTTCACACTTTTGTTGGTGCAGGAAACCACTTTTGCACTTGTATTAGTGTGGAAAAAACACTTTTCACACTTGTGTTAGTGTTGAAAAACCACTTTTCGCACTTGTGTTGGTGCAGGAAACCACTTTTACACTTGTATTAGTGTGGAAAAACCACTTTTCGCACTTGTGTTAGTGTTGAAAAACCACTTTTCGCACTTGTGTTAGTGTTGAAAAACCACTTTTCGCACTTGTGTTAGTGTTGAAAAACCACATTTCGCACTTGTGTTGGTGCAGGAAACCACTTTTGCACTTGTATTCGTGTGGAAAAACCACTTTTCGCACTTGTGTTCGTGTTGAAAAATCACTTTTCGCACTTGTGATAGTGTTGAAAAACCACTTTTCGCACTTGTATTAGTGTGGAAAAACCACTTTTCGCACTTGTGTTAGTGTTGAAAAACCACTTTTCGCACTTGTGTTGGTGCAGGAAACCACTTTTGCACTTGTATCAGCGTGGAAAAAACACTTTTTGCACTTGTGATAGTGTTGAAAAACCACTTTTCGCATGTGTGTTAGTGTTGAAAAACCACTTTTCGCACTTGTGTTGGTGCAGGAAACCACTTTTGCACTTGTATTAGTGTGGAAAAAACACTTTTTGCACTTGTGATAGTGTTGAAAAACCACTTTTCGCACTTGTGTTAGTGTTGAAAAACCACTCTTCGCAGTTGTGTTGGTGCAGGAAACCACTTTTGCACTTGTGTTAGTGTTGAAAAACTACTTTTCGCACTTGTGTTGGTGTGGAAAAACCACTTTTCGCACTTGTGTTAGTGTTGAAAAACCACTTTTCGCACTTGTGTTGGTGCAGGAAACCACTTTTGCACTTGTATTAGTGTGGAAAAACCACTTTTCGCACTTGTGATAGTGTTCAAAAACCACTTTTCGCACTTGTGTTAGTGTTGAAAAACCACTTTTTGCACTTGTGTTGGTGCAGGAAACCACTTTTGCACTTGTATTAGTGTGGAAAAACCACTTTTCGCACTTGTGTTAGTGTTGAAAAACCACTTTTCGCACTTGTGTTAGTGTTGAAAAACCACTTTTCGCACTTGTGTTGGTGCAGGAAACCACTTTTGCACTTGTATTAGTGTGGAAAAACAACTTTTTGCACTTGTGATAGTGTAGAAAAACCACTTTTCGCACTTGTGTTGGTGCAGGAAACCACTTTTGCACTTGTATTAGTGTGGAAAAACCACTTTTCGCACTTGTGTTAGTGTTGAAAAACCACTTTTCGCCCTTGGGTTAGTGTTGAAAAACTACTTTTCGCACTTGTGTTGGTGCAGGAAACCACTTTTATTAGTGTGGAAAAACCACTTTTTGCACTTGTGTTAGTGTTGAAAAACCAATTTTCGCACTTGTGTTAGTGTTGAAAAACCACTTTTCGCACTTGTGTTGGTGCAGGAAACCACTTTTGCACTTGTATTAGTGTGGAAAAAACACTTTTTGCACTTGTGATAGTGTTGAAAAACCACTTTTCGCACTTGTGTTAGTGTTGAAAAACCACTTTTCGCACTTGTGTTGGTGCAGGAAACCACTTTTGCACTTGTATTAGTGAGGCAAAACCACTTTTTGCACTTGTGTTAGTGTTGAAAAACCACTTTTCGCACTTGTGTTAGTGTTGAAAAACCACTTTTCGCACTTGTGTTAGGGTTGAAAAACCACTTTTCGCACTTGTGTTAGTGTTGAAAAACCACTCTTCGCACTTGCGTTGGTGCAGGAAACCACTTTTGCACTTGTATTAGTGTGGAAAAAACACGTTTTGCACTTGTGATAGTGTTGAAAAACCACTTTTCGCACTTGTGTTAGTGTTGAAAAACCACTTTTCGCCCTTGTGTTAGTGTTGAAAAACTACTTTTCGCACTTGTGTTGGTGCAGGAAACCACTTTTGCACTTGTATTAGTGTGGAAAAACCACTTTTCGCACTTGTGTTAGTGTTGAAAAACCACTTTTCGCACTTGTGTTAGTGTTGAAAAACCACTTTTCACACTTTTGTTGGTGCAGGAAACCACTTTTGCACTTGTATTAGTGTGGAAAAAACACTTTTCACACTTGTGTTAGTGTTGAAAAACCACTTTTCGCACTTGTGTTAGTGTTGAAAAACCACTTTTCGCACTTGTGTTGGTGCAGGAAACCACTTTTACACTTGTATTAGTGTGGACAAACCACTTTTCGCACTTGTGATAGTGTTGAAAAACCACTTTTCGCACTCGTGTTAGTGTTGAAAAACCACTTTTCGCACTTGTCTTGGTGCAGGAAACCACATTTCGCACTTGTGTTGGTGCAGGAAACCACTTTTGCACTTGTATTCGTGTGGAAAAACCACTTTCCGCACTTGTGTTAGTGTTGAAAAACCACTTTTCGCACTTGTATTAGTGTGGAAAAACCACTTTTCGCACTTGTGTTAGTGTTGAAAAACCACTTTTCGCACTTGTGTTGGTGCAGGAAACCACTTTTGCACTTGTATCAGCGTGGAAAAAACACTTTTTGCACTTGTGATAGTGTTGAAAAACCACTTTTCGCACGTGTGTTAGTGTTGAAAAACCACTTTTCGCACTTGTGTTGGTGCAGGAAACCACTTTTGCACTTGTATTAGTGTGGAAAAAACACTTTTTGCACTTGTGATAGTGTTGAAAAACCACTTTTCGCACTTGTGTTAGTGTTGAAAAACCACTTTTCGCAGTTGTGTTGGTGCAGGAAACCACTTTTGCACTTGTATTAGTTGGAAAAACCACTTTTCGCACTTGTGTTAGTGTTGAAAAACCACTTTTCGCACTTGTGTTAGTGTTGAAAAACTACTTTTCGCACTTGTGTTGGTGTGGAAAAACCACTTTTCGCACTTGTGTTAGTGTTGAAAAACCACTTTTCGCACTTGTGTTGGTGCAGGAAACCACTTTTGCACTTGTATTAGTGTGGAAAAACCACTTTTCGCACTTGTGTTAGTGTTGAAAAACCACTTTTTGCCCTTGTGTTGGTGCAGGAAACCACTTTTGCACTTGTATTAGTGTGGAAAAACCACTTTTCGCACTTGTGTTAGTGTTGAAAAACCACTTTTCGCACTTGTGTTAGTGTTGAAAAACCACTTTTCGCACTTGTGTTGGTGCAGGAAACCACTTTTGCACTTGTATTAGTGTGGAAAAACCACTTTTCGCACTTGTGTTAGTGTTGAAAAACCACTTTTCGCCCTTGTGTTAGTGTTGAAAAACTACTTTTCGCACTTGTGTTGGTGCAGGAAACCACTTTTATTAGTGTGGAAAAACCACTTTTCGCACTTGTGTTAGTGTTGAAAAACCACTTTTCGCCCTTGTGTTAGTGTTGAAAAACTACTTTTCGCACTTGTGTTGGTGCAGGAAACCACTTTTATTAGTGTGGAAAAACCACTTTTCGCACTTGTGTTAGTGTTGAAAAACCAATTTTCGCACTTGTGTTAGTGTTGAAAAACCACTTTTCGCACTTGTGTTGGTGCAGGAAACCACTTTTGCACTTGTATTAGTGTGGAAAAAACACTTTTTGCACTTGTGATAGTGTTGAAAAACCACTTTTCGCACTTGTGTTAGTGTTGAAAAACCACTTTTGGCACTTGTGTTGGTGCAGGAAACCACTTTTGCACTTGTATTAGCGTGGAAAAAACACTTTTTGCACTTGTGATAGTGTTGAAAAACCACTTTTCGCACTTGTGTTAGTGTTGAAAAACCACTTTTCGCACTTGTGTTGGTGCAGGAAACCACTTTTGCACTTGTATTAGTGTGGAAAAAACACTTTTTGCACTTGTGATAGTGTTGAAAAACCACTTTTCGCACTTGTGTTAGTGTTGAAAAACCACTTTTTGCAGTTGTGTTGGTGCAGGAAACCACTTTTGCACTTGTATTAGTTGGAAAAACCACTTTTCGCACTTGTGTTAGTGTTGAAAAACCACTTTTCGCACTTGTGTTAGTGTTGAAAAACCACTTTTCGCATTTGTGTTGGTGCAGGAAACCACTTTTGCACTTGTATTAGTGTGGAAAAAACACTTTTTGCACTTGTGATAGTGTTGAAAAACCACTTTTCGCACTTGTGTTAGTGTTGAAAAACCACTTTTCGCACTTGTGTTGGTGCAGGAAACCACTTTTGCACTTGTTTTAGTGTGGAAAAACCACTTTTTGCACTTGTGTTAGTGTTGAAAAACCACTTTTCGCACTTGTGTTAGGGTTGAAAAACCACTTTTCGCACTTGTGTTAGTGTTGAAAAACCACTCTTCGCACTTGCGTTGGTGCAGGAAACCACTTTTGCACTTGTATTAGTGTGGAAAAAACACGTTTTGCACTTGTGATAGTGTTGAAAAACCACTTTTCGCACTTGTGTTAGTGTTGAAAAACCACTTTTCGCCCTTGTGTTAGTGTTGAAAAACTACTTTTCGCACTTGTGTTGGTGCAGGAAACCACTTTTATTAGTGTGGAAAAACCACTTTTCGCACTTGTGTTAGTGTTGAAAAACCACGTTTCGCACTTGTGTTGGTGCAGGAAACCACTTTTGCACTTGTATTAGTGTGGAAAAACCACTTTTCGCACTTGTGTTAGTGTTGAAAAACCACTTTTCGCACTTGTGTTAGTGTTGAAAAACCACTTTTCGCACTTGTGTTAGGGTTGAAAAACCACTTTTCGCACTTGTGTTAGTGTTGAAAAACCACTCTTCGCACTTGCGTTGGTGCAGGAAACCACTTTTGCACTTGTATTAGTGTGGAAAAAACACGTTTTGCACTTGTGATAGTGTTGAAAAACCACTTTTCGCACTTGTGTTAGTGTTGAAAAACCACTTTTCGCTCTTGTGTTAGTGTTGAAAAACCACTTTTCGCACTTGTGTTGGTGCAGGAAACCACTTCTCGCACTTGTGTTAGTGTTGAAAAACCACTTTTTGCACTTGTGTTAGTGTTGAAAAACCACTTTTCGCACTTGTGTTGGTGCAGGAAACCACTTTTGCACTTGTATTAGTGTGGAAAAACCACTTTTCGCACTTGTGTTAGTGTTGAAAAACCACTTTTCGCACTTGTGTTAGTGTTGAAAAACCACTTTTCGCACTTGTGTTGGTGCAGGAAACCACTTTTGCACTTGTATTAGTGTGGAAAAAACACTTTTTGCACTTGTGATAGTGTTGAAAAACCACTTTTCGCACTTGTGTTAGTGTTGAAAAACCACTTTTCACACTTGTGTTGGTGCAGGAAACCACTTTTGCACTTGTATTAGCATGGAAAAAACGCTTTTTGCACTTGTGATAGTGTTGAAAAACCACTTTTCACATTTGTTAGTGTTGAAAAACCACTTTTCGCACTTGTGTTGGTGCAGGAAACCACTTTTATTAGTGTGGAAAAACCACTTTTCGCACTTGTGTTAGTGTTGAAAAACCACTTTTCGCACTTGTGTTAGTGTTGAAAAACCACTTTTCGCACTTTTGTTGGTGCAGGAAACCACTTTTGCACTTGTATTAGTGTGGAAAAAACACTTTTCACACTTGTGTTAGTGTTGAAAAACCACTTTTCGCACTTGTGTTAGTGTTGAAAAACCACTTTTTGCACTTGTGTTGGTGCAGGAAACCACTTTTGCACTTGTATTAGTGTGGAAAAACCACTTTTCGCACTTGTGTTAGTGTTGAAAAACCACTTTTCGCACTTGTGTTAGTGTTGAAAAACCACATTTCGCACTTGTGTTAGTGTTGAAAAACCACATTTCGCACTTGTGTTGGTGCAGGAAACCACTTTTGCACTTGTATTCGTGTGGAAAAACCACTTTTCGCACTTGTGTTAGTGTTGAAAAATCACTTTTCGCACTTGTGTTAGTGTTGAAAAACCACTTTTCGCACTTGTGTTAGTGTTGAAAAACCACTTTTCGCACTTGTGTTAGTGTTGAAAAACCACTTTTCGCACTTGTGTTGGTGCAGGAAACCACTTTTATTAGTGTGGAAAAACCACTTTTCGCACTTGTGTTAGTGTTGAAAAACCACTTTTCGCACTTGTGTTAGTGTTGAAAAACCACTTTTCGCACTTTTGTTGGTGCAGGAAACCACTTTTGCACTTGTATTAGTGTGGAAAAAACACTTTTCACACTTGTGTTAGTGTTGAAAAACCACTTTTCGCACTTGTGTTAGTGTTGAAAAACCACTTTTTGCACTTGTGTTGGTGCAGGAAACCACTTTTGCACTTGTATTAGTGTGGAAAAACCACTTTTCGCACTTGTGTTAGTGTTGAAAAACCACTTTTCGCACTTGTGTTAGTGTTGAAAAACCACATTTCGCACTTGTGTTGGTGCAGGAAACCACTTTTGCACTTGTATTCGTGTGGAAAAACCACTTTTCGCACTTGTGTTAGTGTTGAAAAATCACTTTTCGCACTTGTATTAGTGTGGAAAAACCACTTTTCGCACTTGTGTTAGTGTTGAAAAACCACTTTTCGCACTTGTGTTGGTGCAGGAAACCACTTTTGCACTTGTATTAGCGTGGAAAAAACACTTTTTGCACTTGTGATAGTGTTGAAAAACCACTTTTCGCACTTGTGTTAGTGTTGAAAAACCACTTTTCGCACTTGTGTTGGTGCAGGAAACCACTTTTGCACTTGTATTAGTGTGGAAAAAACACTTTTTGCACTTGTGATAGTGTTGAAAAACCACTTTTCGCACTTGTGTTAGTGTTGAAAAACCACTTTTCGCAGTTGTGTTGGTGCAGGAAACCACTTTTGCACTTGTATTAGTTGGAAAAACCACTTTTCGCACTTGTGTTAGTGTTGAAAAACCACTTTTCGCACTTGTGTTAGTGTTGAAAAACTACTTTTCGCACTTGTGTTGGTGTGGAAAAACCACTTTTCGCACTTGTGTTAGTGTTGAAAAAACACTTTTCGCACTTGTGTTGGTGCAGGAAACCACTTTTGCACTTGTATTAGTGTGGAAAAACCACTTTTCGCACTTGTGTTAGTGTTGAAAAACCACTTTTTGCACTTGTGTTGGTGCAGGAAACCACTTTTGCACTTGTATTAGTGTGGAAAAACCACTTTTCGCACTTGTGTTAGTGTTGAAAAACCACTTTTCGCACTTGTGTTAGTGTTGAAAAACTACTTTTCGCACTTGTGTTGGTGCAGGAAACCACTTTTGCACTTGTATTAGTGTGGAAAAACCACTTTTCGCACTTGTGTTAGTGTTGAAAAACCACTTTTCGCACTTGTGTTAGTGTTGAAAAACTACTTTTCGCACTTGTGTTGGTGCAGGAAACCACTTTTGCACTTGTATTAGTGTGGAAAAAACACTTTTTGCACTTGTGATAGTGTTGAAAAACCACTTTTCGCACTTGTGTTAGTGTTGAAAAACCACTTTTCGCATTTGTGTTGGTGCAGGAAACCACTTTTGCACTTGTATTAGTGTGGAAAAAACACTTTTTGCACTTGTGATAGTGTTGAAAAACCACTTTTCGCACTTGTGTTAGTGTTGAAAAACCACTTTTCGCACTTGTGTTGGTGCAGGAAACCACTTTTGCACTTGTATTAGTGTGGAAAAACCACTTTTTGCACTTGTGTTAGTGTTGAAAAACCACTTTTCGCACTTGTGTTAGTGTTGAAAAACCACTTTTCGCACTTGTGTTAGGGTTGAAAAACCACTTTTCGCACTTGTGTTAGTATTGAAAAACCACTCTTCGCACTTGCGTTGGTGCAGGAAACCACTTTTGCACTTGTATTAGTGTGGAAAAAAACACGTTTTGCACTTGTGATAGTGTTGAAAAACCACTTTTCGCCCTTGTGTTAGTGTTGAAAAACCACTTTTCGCACTTGTGTTGGTGCAGGAAACCACTTTTATTAGTGTTGAAAAACCACTTTTCGCACTTGTGTTGGTGCAGGAAACCACTTTTGCACTTGTATTAGTGTGGAAAAACCACTTTTCGCACTTGTGTTAGTGTTGAAAAACCACTTTTCGCACTTGTGTTAGTGTTGAAAAACCACTTTTCGCACTTGTGTTAGGGTTGAAAAACCACTTTTCGCACTTGTGTTCGCGTTGAAAAACCACTCTTCGCACTTGCGTTGGTGCAGGAAACCACTTTTGCACTTGTATTAGTGTGGACAAACCACTTTTCGCACTTGTGTTAGTGTTGAAAAACCACTTTTCGCACTTGTGTTAGTGTTGAAAAACCACTTTTCGCACTTGTGTTGGTGCAGGAAACCA
Organism: Myxine glutinosa; assembly: GCF_964187855.1. Taxonomy (NCBI): domain Eukaryota; kingdom Metazoa; phylum Chordata; class Myxini; order Myxiniformes; family Myxinidae; genus Myxine; species Myxine glutinosa. The sequence continues at coordinate 85,034,413 of NC_136262.1, read as the reverse complement.
CTTTTGCACTTGTATTAGTGTGGAAAAAACACTTTTCGCACTTGTGATAGTGTTGAAAAACCACTTTTCGCACTTGTGTTAGTGTTGAAAAACCACTTTTCGCACTTGTGTTGGTGCAGGAAACCACTTTTGCACTTGTATTAGCGTGGAAAAAACGCTTTTTGCACTTGTGATAGTGTTGAAAAACCACTTTTCGCACTTGTTAGTGTTGAAAAACCACTTTTCGCACTTGTGTTGGTGCAGGAAACCACTTTTATTAGTGTGGAAAACCACTTTTCGCACTTGTGTTAGTGTTGAAAAACCACTTTTCGCACTTGTGTTAGTGTTGAAAAACCACTTTTCGCACTTTTGTTGGTGCAGGAAACCACTTTTGCACTTGTATTAGTGTGGAAAAAACACTTTTCACACTTGTGTTAGTGTTGAAAAACCACTTTTCGCACTTGTGTTAGTGTTGAAAAACCACTTTTTGCACTTGTGTTGGTGCAGGAAACCACTTTTGCACTTGTATTAGTGTGGAAAAACCACTTTTCGCACTTGTGTTAGTGTTGAAAAACCACTTTTCGCACTTGTGTTAGTGTTGAAAAACCACATTTCGCACTTGTGTTAGTGTTGAAAAACCACATTTCGCACTTGTGTTGGTGCAGGAAACCACTTTTGCACTTGTATTCGTGTGGAAAAACCACTTTTCGCACTTGTGTTAGTGTTGAAAAATCACTTTTCGCACTTGTGTTAGTGTTGAAAAACCACTTTTCGCACTTGTGTTGGTGCAGGAAACCACTTTTGCACTTGTATTAGTGTGGAAAAAACACTTTTTGCACTTGTGATAGTGTTGAAAAACCACTTTTCGCACTTGTGTTAGTGTTGAAAAACCACTTTTGGCACTTGTGTTGGTGCAGGAAACCACTTTTGCACTTGTATTAGCGTGGAAAAAACACTTTTTGCACTTGTGATAGTGTTGAAAAACCACATTTCGCACTTGTGTTAGTGTTGAAAAACCACATTTCGCACTTGTGTTGGTGCAGGAAACCACTTTTGCACTTGTATTCGTGTGGAAAAACCACTTTTCGCACTTGTGTTAGTGTTGAAAAATCACTTTTCGCACTTGTATTAGTGTGGAAAAACCACTTTTCGCACTTGTGTTAGTGTTGAAAAACCACTTTTCGCATTTGTGTTGGTGCAGGAAACCACTTTTGCACTTGTATTAGCGTGGAAAAAACACTTTTTGCACTTGTGATAGTGTTGAAAAACCACTTTTCGCACTTGTGTTAGTGTTGAAAAACCACTTTTCGCACTTGTGTTGGTGCAGGAAACCACTTTTGCACTTGTATTAGTGTGGAAAAAACACTTTTTGCACTTGTGATAGTGTTGAAAAACCACTTTTCGCAGTTGTGTTGGTGCAGGAAACCACTTTTGCACTTGTATTAGTTGGAAAAACCACTTTTCGCACTTGTGTTAGTGTTGAAAAACCACTTTTCGCACTTGTGTTAGTGTTGAAAAACTACTTTTCGCACTTGTGTTGGTGTGGAAAAACCACTTTTCGCACTTGTGTTAGTGTTGAAAAAACACTTTTCGCACTTGTGTTAGTGTTGAAAAAACACTTTTCGCACTTGTGTTGGTGCAGGAAACCACTTTTGCACTTGTATTAGTGTGGAAAAACCACTTTTCGCACTTGTGTTAGTGTTGAAAAACCACTTTTCGCACTTGTGTTAGTGTTGAAAAACTACTTTTCGCACTTGTGTTGGTGCAGGAAACCACTTTTGCACTTGTATTAGTGTGGAAAAAACACTTTTTGCACTTGTGATAGTGTTGAAAAACCACTTTTCGCACTTGTGTTAGTGTTGAAAAACCACTTTTCGCACTTGTGTTAGGGTTGAAAAACCACTTTTCGCACTTGTGTTAGTGTTGAAAAACCACTTTTTGCACTTGTGTTAGTGTTGAAAAACCACTTTTCGCACTTGTGTTAGTGTTGAAAAACCACTTTTTGCACTTGTGTTGGTGCAGGCAACCACTTTTGCACTTGTATTAGTGTTGAAAAACCACTTTTCGCACTTGTGTTAGTGTTGAAAAACCACTTTTCGCACTTGTGTTAGGGTTGAAAAACCACTTTTCGCACTTGTGTTGGTGCAGTAAACCACTTTTGCACTTGTATTAGTGTGGAAAAACCACTTTTCGCACTTGTGTTAGTGTTGAAAAACCACTTTTCGCACTTGTTAGTGTTGAAAAACCACTTTTCGCACTTGTGTTAGGGTTGAAAAACCAGTTTTCGCACTTGTGTTAGTGTTGAAAAACCACTCTTCGCACTTGCGTTGGTGCAGGAAACCACTTTTGCACTTGTATTAGTGTGGAAAAAACACGTTTTGCACTTGTGATAGTGTTGAAAAACCACCTTTCGCACTTGTGTTAGTGTTGAAAAACCACTTTTCGCACTTGTGTTGGTGCAGGAAACCACTTTTGCACTTGTATTAGTGTGGAAAAAACACTTTTTGCACTTGTGTTAGTGTTGAAAAACCACTTTTCGCACTTGTATTAGTGTGGAAAAACCACTTTTCGCACTTGTGTTAGTGTTGAAAAACCACTTTTCGCCCTTGTGTTAGTGTTGAAAAACTACTTTTCGCACTTGTGTTGGTGCAGGAAACCACTTTTATTAGTGTGGAAAAACCACTTTTCGCACTTGTGTTAGTGTTGAAAAACCACATTTCGCACTTGTGTTAGTGTTGAAAAACCACTTTTCGCACTTTTGTTGGTGCAGGAAACCACTTTTGCACTTGTATTAGTGTGGAAAAAACACTTTTCACACTTGTGTTAGTGTTGAAAAACCACTTTTCGCACTTGTGTTAGTGTTGAAAAACCACATTTCGCACTTGTGTTGGTGCAGGAAACCACTTCTGCACTTGTATTCGTGTGGAAAAACCACTTTGCGCACTTGTGTTAGTGTTGAAAAATCACTTTTCGCACTTGTATTAGTGTGGAAAAACCACTTTTCGCACTTGTGTTAGTGTTGAAAAACCACTTTTCGCACTTGTATTGGTGCAGGAAACCACTTTTGCACTTGTATTAGTGTGGAAAAAACACTTTTTGCACTTGTGATAGTGTTGAAAAACCACTTTTCGCACTTGTGATAGTGTTGAAAAACCACTTTTCACACTTGTGTTGGTGCAGGAAACCACTTTTGCACTTGTATTAGTGTGGAAAAAACACTTTTCGCACTTGTGTTAGTGTTGAAAAACCACTTTTCACACTTGTGTTGGTGCAGGAAACCACTTTTGCACTTGTATTAGTGTGGAAAAAACACTTTTTGCACTTGTGATAGTGCTGAAAAACCACTTTTCGCACTTGTGTTAGTGTTGAAAAACCACTTTTCGCAGTTGTGTTGGTGCAGGAAACCACTTTTGCACTTGTATTAGTTGGAAAAACCACTTTTCGCACTTGTGTTAGTGTTGAAAAACCACTTTTTGCACTTGTGTTAGTGTTGAAAAACTACTTTTCGCACTTGTGTTGGTGTGGAAAAACCACTTTTCGCACTTGTGTTAGTGTTGAAAAACCACTTTTCGCACTTGTGTTGGTGCAGGAAACCACTTTTGCACTTGTATTAGTGTGGAAAACCACTTTTCGCACTTGTGTTAGTGTTGAAAAACCACTTTTTGCACTTGTGTTGGTGCAGGAAACCACTTTTGCACTTGTATTAGTGTGGAAAAACCACTTTTCGCACTTGTGTTAGTGTTGAAAAACTACTTTTCGCACTTGTGTTAGTGTTGAAAAACCACTTTTCGCACTTGTGTTGGTGCAGGAAACCACTTTTGCACTTGTATTAGTGTGGAAAAACCACTTTTCGCACTTGTGTTAGTGTTGAAAAACCACTTTTCGCACTTGTGTTAGTGTTGAAAAACCACTTTTCGCACTTTTGTTAGGGTTGAAAAACCACTTTTCGCACTTGTGTTAGTGTTGAAAAACCACTTTTTGCACTTGTGTTAGTGTGGAAAAACCACTTTTTGCACTTGTGTTAGTGTTGAAAAACCACTTTTCGCACTTGTGTTAGTGTTGAAAAACTACTTTTCGCACTTGTGTTGGTGCAGGCAACCACTTTTGCACTTGTATTAGTGTGGAAAAACCACTTTTCGCACTTGTGTTAGTGTTGAAAAACCACTTTTCGCACTTGTGTTGGTGCAGGAAACCACTTTTGCACTTGTATTAGTGTGGAAAAAACACTTTTTGCACTTGTGTTAGTGTTGAAAAACCACTTTTTGCACTTGTGTTGGTGCAGGAAACCACTTTTGCACTTGTATTAGTGTGGAAAAACCACTTTTCGCACTTGTGTTAGTGTTGAAAAACCACTTTTCGCACTTGTGTTAGTGTTGAAAAACCACATTTCGCACTTGTGTTGGTGCAGGAAACCACTTTTCCACTTGTATTAGTGTGGAAAAAACACGTTTTGCACTTGTGATAGTGTTGAAAAACCACTTTTCGCACTTGTGTTAGTGTTGAAAAACCACTTTTCACACTTGTGTTGGTGCAGGAAACCACTTTTGCACTTGTATTAGTGTGGAAAAACCACTTTTTGCACTTGTGTTAGTGTTGAAAAACCACTTTTTGCACTTGTGTTGGTGCAGGAAACCACTTTTGCACTTGTATTAGTGTGGAAAAACCACTTTTCGCACTTGTGTTAGTGTTGAAAAACCACTTTTCGCACTTGTGTTAGTGTTGAAAAACCACTTTTCGCACTTGTGTTGGTGCAGGAAACCACTTTTGCACTTGTATTAGTGTGGAAAAACAACTTTTTGCACTTGTGATAGTGTAGAAAAACCACTTCTCGCACTTGTGTTGGTGCAGGAAACCACTTTTGCACTTGTATTAGTGTGGAAAAACCACTTCTCGCACTTGTGTTGGTGCAGGAAACCACTTTTGCACTTGTATTAGTGTTGAAAAACCACTTTTCGCCCTTGTGTTAGTGTTGAAAAACTACTTTTCGCACTTGTGTTGGTGCAGGAAACCACTTTTATTAGTGTGGAAAAACCACTTTTCGCACTTGTGTTAGTGTTGAAAAACCAATTTTCGCACTTGTGTTAGTGTTGAAAAACCACTTTTCGCACTTGTGTTGGTGCAGGAAACCACTTTTGCACTTGTATTAGTGTGGAAAAAACACTTTTTGCACTTGTGATAGTGTTGAAAAACCACTTTTCGCACTTGTGTTAGTGTTGAAAAACCACTTTTGGCACTTGTGTTGGTGCAGGAAACCACTTTTGCACTTGTATTAGCGTGGAAAAAACACTTTTTGCACTTGTGATAGTGTTGAAAAACCACTTTTCGCACTTGTGTTAGTGTTGAAAAACCACTTTTCGCACTTGTGTTGGTGCAGGAAACCACTTTTGCACTTGTATTAGTGTGGAAAAAACACTTTTTGCACTTGTGATAGTGTTGAAAAACCACTTTTCGCACTTGTGTTAGTGTTGAAAAACCACTTTTTGCAGTTGTGTTGGTGCAGGAAACCACTTTTGCACTTGTATTAGTTGGAAAAACCACTTTTCGCACTTGTGTTAGTGTTGAAAAACCACTTTTCGCACTTGTGTTAGTGTTGAAAAACCACTTTTCGCATTTGTGTTGGTGCAGGAAACCACTTTTGCACTTGTATTAGTGTGGAAAAAACACTTTTTGCACTTGTGATAGTGTTGAAAAACCACTTTTCGCACTTGTGTTAGTGTTGAAAAACCACTTTTCGCACTTGTGTTGGTGCAGGAAACCACTTTTGCACTTGTATTAGTGTGGAAAAACCACTTTTTGCACTTGTGTTAGTGTTGAAAAACCACTTTTCGCACTTGTGTTAGTGTTGAAAAACCACTTTTCGCACTTGTGTTAGGGTTGAAAAACCACTTTTCGCACTTGTGTTAGTGTTGAAAAACCACTCTTCGCACTTGCGTTGGTGCAGGAAACCACTTTTGCACTTGTATTAGTGTGGAAAAAACACGTTTTGCACTTGTGATAGTGTTGAAAAACCACTTTTCGCACTTGTGTTAGTGTTGAAAAACCACTTTTCGCCCTTGTGTTAGTGTTGAAAAACTACTTTTCGCACTTGTGTTGGTGCCGGAAACCACTTTTATTAGTGTGGAAAAACCACTTTTCGCACTTGTGTTAGTGTTGAAAAACCACGTTTCGCACTTGTGTTGGTGCAGGAAACCACTTTTGCACTTGTATTAGTGTGGAAAAACCACTTTTCGCACTTGTGTTAGTGTTGAAAAACCACTTTTCGCACTTGTGTTAGTGTTGAAAAACCACTTTTCGCACTTGTGTTAGGGTTGAAAAACCACTTTTCGCACTTGTGTTAGTGTTGAAAAACCACTCTTCGCACTTGCGTTGGTGCAGGAAACCACTTTTGCACTTGTATTAGTGTGGAAAAAACACGTTTTGCACTTGTGATAGTGTTGAAAAACCACTTTTCGCACTTGTGTTAGTGTTGAAAAACCACTTTTCGCTCTTGTGTTAGTGTTGAAAAACCACTTTTCGCACTTGTGTTGGTGCAGGAAACCACTTCTCGCACTTGTGTTAGTGTTGAAAAACCACTTTTTGCACTTGTGTTAGTGTTGAAAAACCACTTTTCGCACTTGTGTTGGTGCAGGAAACCACTTTTGCACTTGTATTAGTGTGGAAAAACCACTTTTCGCACTTGTGTTAGTGTTGAAAAACCACTTTTCGCACTTGTGTTAGTGTTGAAAAACCACTTTTCGCACTTGTGTTGGTGCAGGAAACCACTTTTGCACTTGTATTAGTGTGGAAAAAACACTTTTTGCACTTGTGATAGTGTTGAAAAACCACTTTTTGCACTTGTGTTGGTGTTGAAAAACCACTTTTCGCACTTGTGTTGGTGCAGGAAACCACTTTTGCACTTGTATTAGCGTGGAAAAAACGCTTTTTGCACTTGTGATAGTGTTGAAAAACCACTTTTCGCATTTGTTAGTGTTGAAAAACCACTTTTCGCACTTGTGTTGGTGCAGGAAACCACTTTTATTAGTGTGGAAAAACCACTTTTTGCACTTGTGTTGGTGCAGGAAACCACTTTTGCACTTGTATTAGTGTGGAAAAACCACTTTTCGCACTTGTGTTAGTGTTGAAAAACCACTTTTCGCACTTGTGTTAGTGTTGAAAAACCACATTTCGCACTTGTGTTAGTGTTGAAAAACCACATTTCGCACTTGTGTTGGTGCAGGAAACCACTTTTGCACTTGTATTCGTGTGGAAAAACCACTTTTCGCACTTGTGTTCGTGTTGAAAAATCACTTTTCGCACTTGTGTTAGTGTTGAAAAAACACTTTTCGCACTTTTGTTAGTGTTGAAAAACCACTTTTCGCACTTGTGTTAGTGTTGAAAAACCACTTTTCGCACTTGTGTTGGTGCAGGAAACCACTTTTATTAGTGTGGAAAAACCACTTTTCGCACTTGTGTTAGTGTTGAAAAACCACTTTTCGCACTTGTGTTAGTGTTGAAAAACCACTTTTCGCACTTTTGTTGGTGCAGGAAACCACTTTTGCTCTTGTATTAGTGTGGAAAAAACACTTTTCACACTTGTGTTAGTGTTGAAAAACCACTTTTCGCACTTGTGTTAGTGTTGAAAAACCACTTTTTGCACTTGTGTTGGTGCAGGAAACCACTTTTGCACTTGTATTAGTGTGGAAAAACCACTTTTCGCACTTGTGTTAGTGTTGAAAAACCACTTTTCGCACTTGTGTTAGTGTTGAAAAACCACATTTCGCACTTGTGTTGGTGCAGGAAACCACTTTTGCACTTGTATTCGTGTAGAAAAACCACTTTTCGCACTTGTGTTAGTGTTGAAAAATCACTTTTCGCACTTGTATTAGTGTGGAAAAACCACTTTTCGCACTTGTGTTAGTGTTGAAAAACCACTTTTCGCACTTGTGTTGGTGCAGGAAACCACTTTTGCACTTGTATTAGCGTGGAAAAAACACTTTTTGCACTTGTGATAGTGTTGAAAACCACTTTTCGCACTTGTGTTAGTGTTGAAAAACCACTTTTCGCACTTGTGTTGGTGCAGGAAACCACTTTTGCACTTGTATTAGTGTGGAAAAAACACTTTTTGCACTTGTGATAGTGTTGAAAAACCACTTTTCGCACTTGTGTTAGTGTTGAAAAACCACTTTTCGCAGTTGTGTTGGTGCAGGAAACCACTTTTGCACTTGTATTAGTTGGAAAAACCACTTTTCGCACTTGTGTTAGTGTTGAAAAACCACTTTTCGCACTTGTGTTAGTGTTGAAAAACTACTTTTCGCACTTGTGTTGGTGTGGAAAAACCACTTTTCGCACTTGTGTTAGTGTTGAAAAAACACTTTTCGCACTTGTGTTGGTGCAGGAAACCACTTTTGCACTTGTATTAGTGTGGAAAAACCACTTTTCACACTTGTGTTAGTGTTGAAAAACCACTTTTTGCACTTGTGTTGGTGCAGGAAACCACTTTTGCACTTGTATTAGTGTGGAAAAACCACTTTTCGCACTTGTGTTAGTGTTGAAAAACCACTTTTCGCACTTGTGTTAGTGTTGAAAAACTACTTTTCGCACTTGTGTTGGTGCAGGAAACCACTTTTGCACTTGTATTAGTGTGGAAAAACCACTTTTCGCACTTGTGTTAGTGTTGAATAACCACTTTTCGCACTTGTGTTAGTGTTGAAAAACTACTTTTCGCACTTGTGTTGGTGCAGGAAACCACTTTTGCACTTGTATTAGTGTGGAAAAAACACTTTTTGCACTTGTGATAGTGTTGAAAAACCACTTTTCGCACTTGTGTTAGTGTTGAAAAACCACTTTTCGCATTTGTGTTGGTGCAGGAAACCACTTTTGCACTTGTATTAGTGTGGAAAAAACACTTTTTGCACTTGTGATAGTGTTGAAAAACCACTTTTCGCACTTATGTTAGTGTTGAAAAACCACTTTTCGCACTTGTGTTGGTGCAGGAAACCACTTTTGCACTTGTATTAGTGTGGAAAAACCACTTTTTGCACTTGTGTTAGTGTTGAAAAACCACTTTTCGCACTTGTGTTAGTGTTGAAAAACCACTTTTCGCACTTGTGTTAGGGTTGAAAAACCACTTTTCGCACTTGTGTTAGTGTTGAAAAACCACTTTTCGCACTTGTGTTAGTGTTGAAAAACCACTTTTTGCACTTGTGTTGGTGCAGGAAACCACTTTTGCACTTGTATTCGTGTTGAAAAACCACTTTTCGCACTTGTGTTAGTGTTGAAAAATCACTTTTCGCACTTGTGTTAGTGTTGAAAAACCACTTTTCGCACTTGTGTTGGTGCAGGAAACCACTTTTATTAGTGTGGAAAAACCACTTTTCGCACTTGTGTTAGTGCAGGAAACCACTTTTGCACTTGTATTAGTGTGGAAAAACCACTTTTCGCACTTGTGTTAGTGTTGAAAAACCACTTTTCGCACTTGTGTTAGTGTTGAAAAACCACATTTCGCACTTGTGTTAGTGTTGAAAAACCACATTTCGCACTTGTGTTGGTGCAGGAAACCACTTTTGCACTTGTATTCGTGTGGAAAAACCACTTTTCGCACTTGTGTTCGTGTTGAAAAATCACTTTTCGCACTTGTGTTAGTGTTGAAAAACCACTTTTCGCACTTTTGTTAGTGTTGAAAAACCACTTTTCGCACTTGTGTTAGTGTTGAAAAACCACTTTTCGCACTTGTGTTGGTGCAGGAAACCACTTTTATTAGTGTGGAAAAACCACTTTTCGCACTTGTGTTAGTGTTGAAAAACCACTTTTCGCACTTGTGTTAGTGTTGAAAAACCACTTTTTGCACTTTTGTTGGTGCAGGAAACCACTTTTGCACTTGTATTAGTGTGGAAAAAACACTTTTCACACTTGTGTTAGTGTTGAAAAACCACTTTTCGCACTTGTGTTAGTGTTGAAAAACCACTTTTTGCACTTGTGTTGGTGCAGGAAACCACTTTTGCACTTGTATTAGTGTGGAAAAACCACTTTTCGCACTTGTGTTAGTGTTGAAAAACCACTTTTCGCACTTGTGTTAGTGTTGAAAAACCACATTTCGCACTTGTGTTGGTGCAGGAAACCACTTTTGCACTTGTATTCGTGTAGAAAAACCACTTTTCGCACTTGTGTTAGTGTTGAAAAATCACTTTTCGCACTTGTATTAGTGTGGAAAAACCACTTTTCGCACTTGTGTTAGTGTTGAAAAACCACTTTTCGCACTTGTGTTGGTGCAGGAAACCACTTTTGCACTTGTATTAGCGTGGAAAAAACACTTTTTGCACTTGTGATAGTGTTGAAAACCACTTTTCGCACTTGTGTTAGTGTTGAAAAACCACTTTTCGCACTTGTGTTGGTGCAGGAAACCACTTTTGCACTTGTATTAGTGTGGAAAAAACACTTTTTGCACTTGTGATAGTGTTGAAAAACCACTTTTCGCACTTGTGTTAGTGTTGAAAAACCACTTTTCGCAGTTGTGTTGGTGCAGGAAACCACTTTTGCACTTGTATTAGTTGGAAAAACCACTTTTCGCACTTGTGTTAGTGTTGAAAAACCACTTTTCGCACTTGTGTTAGTGTTGAAAAACTACTTTTCGCACTTGTGTTGGTGTGGAAAAACCACTTTTCGCACTTGTGTTAGTGTTGAAAAAACACTTTTCGCACTTGTGTTGGTGCAGGAAACCACTTTTGCACTTGTATTAGTGTGGAAAAACCACTTTTCACACTTGTGTTAGTGTTGAAAAACCACTTTTTGCACTTGTGTTGGTGCAGGAAACCACTTTTGCACTTGTATTAGTGTGGAAAAACCACTTTTCGCACTTGTGTTAGTGTTGAAAAACCACTTTTCGCACTTGTGTTAGTGTTGAAAAACTACTTTTCGCACTTGTGTTGGTGCAGGAAACCACTTTTGCACTTGTATTAGTGTGGAAAAACCACTTTTCGCACTTGTGTTAGTGTTGAATAACCACTTTTCGCACTTGTGTTAGTGTTGAAAAACTACTTTTCGCACTTGTGTTGGTGCAGGAAACCACTTTTGCACTTGTATTAGTGTGGAAAAAACACTTTTTGCACTTGTGATAGTGTTGAAAAACCACTTTTCGCACTTGTGTTAGTGTTGAAAAACCACTTTTCGCATTTGTGTTGGTGCAGGAAACCACTTTTGCACTTGTATTAGTGTGGAAAAAACACTTTTTGCACTTGTGATAGTGTTGAAAAACCACTTTTCGCACTTGTGTTAGTGTTGAAAAACCACTTTTCGCACTTGTGTTGGTGCAGGAAACCACTTTTGCACTTGTATTAGTGTGGAAAAACCACTTTTTGCACTTGTGTTAGTGTTGAAAAACCACTTTTCGCACTTGTGTTAGTGTTGAAAAACCACTTTTCGCACTTGTGTTAGGGTTGAAAAACCACTTTTCGCACTTGTGTTAGTGTTGAAAAACCACTTTTCGCACTTGTGTTAGTGTTGAAAAACCACTTTTTGCACTTGTGTTGGTGCAGGAAACCACTTTTGCACTTGTATTCGTGTTGAAAAACCACTTTTCGCACTTGTGTTAGTGTTGAAAAATCACTTTTCGCACTTGTGTTAGTGTTGAAAAACCACTTTTCGCACTTGTGTTGGTGCAGGAAACCACTTTTATTAGTGTGGAAAAACCACTTTTCGCACTTGTGTTAGTGCAGGAAACCACTTTTGCACTTGTATTAGTGTGGAAAAACCACTTTTCGCACTTGTGTTTGTGTTGAAAAACCACTTTTCGCACTTGTGTTAGTGTTGAAAAACCACTTTTCGCACTTGTGTTAGGGTTGAAAAACCACTTTTCGCACTTGTGTTCGTGTTGAAAAACCACTCTTCGCACTTGTGTTGGTGCAGGAAACCACTTTTGCACTTGTATTAGTGTGGACAAACCACTTTTCGCACTTGTGTTAGTGTTGAAAAACCACTTTTCGCACTTGTGTTAGTGTTGAAAAACCACTTTTCGCACTTGTGATAGTGTTGAAAAACCACTTTTCGCACTTGTGTTAGTGTTGAAAAACCACTTTTCGCTCTTGTGTTAGTGTTGAAAAACCACTTTTCGCACTTGTGTTAGTGTTGAAAAACCACTTTTCGCACTTGTGTTGGTGCAGGAAACCACTTTTGCACTTGTATTAGCGTGGAAAAACGCTTTTTGCACTTGTGATAGTGTTGAAAAACCACTTTTCGCACTTGTTAGTGTTGAAAAACCACTTTTCGCACTTGTGTTGGTGCAGGAAACCACTTTTATTAGTGTGGAAAAACCACTTTTCGCACTTGTGTTAGTGTTGAAAAACCACTTTTCGCACTTGTGTTAGTGTTGAAAAACCACTTTTCGCACTTTTGTTGGTGCAGGAAACCACTTTTGCACTTGTATTAGTGTGGAAAAACCACTTTTCGCACTTGTGTTAGTGTTGAAAACCACTTTTCGCACTTGTGTTAGTGTTGAAAAACCACTTTTCGCACTTGTGTTAGGGTTGAAAAACCACTTTTCGCACTTGTGTTAGTGTTGAAAAACCACGCTTCGCACTTGCGTTGGTGCAGGAAACCACTTTTGCACTTGTATTAGTGTGGAAAAAACACGTTTTGCACTTGTGATAGTGTTGAAAAACCACTTTTCGCACTTGTGTTAGTGTTGAAAAACCACTTTTCGCTCTTGTGTTAGTGTTGAAAAACCACTTTTCGCACTTGTGTTGGTGCAGGAAACCACTTCTCGCACTTGTGTTAGTGTTGAAAAACCACTTTTTGCACTTGTGTTAGTGTTGAAAAACCACTTTTCGCACTTGTGTTGGTGCAGGAAACCACTTTTGCACTTGTATTAGTGTGGAAAAACCACTTTTCGCACTTGTGTTAGTGTTGAAAAACCACTTTTCGCACTTGTGTTAGTGTTGAAAAACCACTTTTCGCACTTGTGTTGGTGCAGGAAACCACTTTTGCACTTGTATTAGTGTGGAAAAAACACTTTTTGCACTTGTGATAGTGTTGAAAAACCACTTTTCGCACTTGTGTTAGTGTTGAAAAACCACTTTTCGCACTTGTGTTGGTGCAGGAAACCACTTTTGCACTTGTATTAGCGTGGAAAAAACGCTTTTTGCACTTGTGATAGTGTTGAAAAACCACTTTTCGCATTTGTTAGTGTTGAAAAACCACTTTTCGCACTTGTGTTGGTGCAGGAAACCACTTTTATTAGTGTGGAAAAACCACTTTTCGCACTTGTGTTAGTGTTGAAAAACCACTTTTCGCACTTGTGTTAGTGTTGAAAAACCACTTTTCGCAGTTGTGTTGGTGCAGGAAACCACTTTTGCACTTGTATTAGTTGGAAAAACCACTTTTCGCACTTGTGTTAGTGTTGAAAAACCACTTTTCGCACTTGTGTTAGTGTTGAAAAACTACTTTTCGCACTTGTGTTAGTGTTGAAAAAACACTTTTCGCACTTGTGTTGGTGCAGGAAACCACTTTTGCACTTGTATTAGTGTGGAAAAACCACTTTTCGCACTTGTGTTAGTGTTGAAAAACCACTTTTTGCACTTGTGTTGGTGCAGGAAACCACTTTTGCACTTGTATTAGTGTGGAAAAACCACTTTTCGCACTTGTGTTAGTGTTGAAAAACTACTTTTCGCACTTGTGTTGGTGCAGGAAACCACTTTTGCACTTGTATTAGTGTGGAAAAACCACTTTTCGCACTTGTGTTAGTGTTGAAAAACCACTTTTCGCACTTGTGTTAGTGTTGAAAAACTACTTTTCGCACTTGTGTTGGTGCAGGAAACCACTTTTGCACTTGTATTAGTGTGGAAAAAACACTTTTTGCACTTGTGATAGTGTTGAAAAACCACTTTTCGCACTTGTGTTAGTGTTGAAAAACCACTTTTCGCATTTGTGTTGGTGCAGGAAACCACTTTTGCACTTGTATTAGTGTGGAAAAAACACTTTTTGCACTTGTGATAGTGTTGAAAAACCACTTTTCGCACTTGTGTTAGTGTTGAAAAACCACTTTTCGCACTTGTGTTGGTGCAGGAAACCACTTTTGCACTTGTATTAGTGTGGAAAAACCACTTTTTGCACTTGTGTTAGTGTTGAAAAACCACTTTTCGCACTTGTGTTAGTGTTGAAAAACCACTTTTCGCACTTGTGTTAGGGTTGAAAAACCACTTTTCGCACTTGTGTTAGTGTTGAAAAACCACTCTTCGCACTTGCGTTGGTGCAGGAAACCACTTTTGCACTTGTATTAGTGTGGAAAAAACACGTTTTGCACTTGTGATAGTGTTGAAAAACCACTTTTCGCACTTGTGTTAGTGTTGAAAAACCACTTTTCGCCCTTGTGTTAGTGTTGAAAAACTACTTTTCGCACTTGTGTTGGTGCAGGAAACCACTTTTATTAGTGTGGAAAAACCACTTTTCGCACTTGTGTTAGTGTTGAAAAACCACTTTTCGCACTTGTGTTGGTGCAGGAAACCACTTTTGCACTTGTATTAGTGTGGAAAAACCACTTTTCGCACTTGTGTTAGTGTTGAAAAACCACTTTTCGCACTTGTGTTAGTGTTGAAAAACCACTTTTCGCACTTGTGTTAGGGTTGAAAAACCACTTTTCGCACTTGTGTTCGTGTTGAAAAACCACTCTTCGCACTTGCGTTGGTGCAGGAAACCACTTTTGCACTTGTATTAGTGTGGACAAACCACTTTTCGCACTTGTGTTAGTGTTGAAAAACCACTTTTCGCACTTGTGTTAGTGTTGAAAAACCACTTTTCGCACTTGTGTTGGTGCAGGAAAGCACTTTTGCACTTGTATTAATGTGGAAAAAACACTTTTCGCACTTGTGATAGTGTTGAAAAACCACTTTTCGCACTTGTGTTAGTGTTGAAAAACCACTTTTCGCACTTGTGTTGGTGCAGGAAACCACTTTTGCACTTGTATTAGCGTGGAAAAAACGCTTTTTGCACTTGTGATAGTGTTGAAAAACCACTTTTCGCACTTGTTAGTGTTGAAAAACCACTTTTCGCACTTGTGTTGGTGCAGGAAACCACTTTTATTAGTGTGGAAAAACCACTTTTCGCACTTGTGTTAGTGTTGAAAAACCACTTTTCGCACTTGTGTTAGTGTTGAAAAACCACTTTTCGCACTTTTGTTGGTGCAGGAAACCACTTTTGCACTTGTATTAGTGTGGAAAAACCACTTTTCGCACTTGTGTTAGTGTTGAAAAACCACTTTTTGCACTTGTGTTGGTGCAGGAAACCACTTTTGCACTTGTATTAGTGTGGAAAAACCACTTTTCGCACTTGTGTTAGTGTTGAAAAACCACTTTTCGCACTTGTGTTAGTGTTGAAAAACCACATTTCGCACTTGTGTTAGTGTTGAAAAACCACATTTCGCACTTGTGTTGGTGCAGGAAACCACTTTTGCACTTGTATTCGTGTGGAAAAACCACTTTTCGCACTTGTGTTAGTGTTGAAAAATCACTTTTCGCACTTGTGTTAGTGTTGAAAAACCACTTTTCGCACTTGTGTTGGTGCAGGAAACCACTTTTGCACTTGTATTAGTGTGGAAAAAACACTTTTTGCACTTGTGATAGTGTTGAAAAACCACTTTTCGCACTTGTGTTAGTGTTGAAAAACCACTTTTGGCACTTGTGTTGGTGCAGGAAACCACTTTTGCACTTGTATTAGCGTGGAAAAAACACTTTTTGCACTTGTGATAGTGTTGAAAAACCACATTTCGCACTTGTGTTAGTGTTGAAAAACCACATTTCGCACTTGTGTTGGTGCAGGAAACCACTTTTGCACTTGTATTCGTGTGGAAAAACCACTTTTCGCACTTGTGTTAGTGTTGAAAAATCACTTTTCGCACTTGTATTAGTGTGGAAAAACCACTTTTCGCACTTGTGTTTGTGTTGAAAAACCACTTTTCGCACTTGTGTTGGTGCAGGAAACCACTTTTGCACTTGTATTAGCGTGGAAAAAACACTTTTTGCACTTGTGATAGTGTTGAAAAACCACTTTTCGCACTTGTGTTGGTGCAGGAAACCACTTTTGCACTTGTATTAGTGTGGAAAAAACACTTTTTGCACTTGTGATAGTGTTGAAAAACCACTTTTTGCAGTTGTGTTGGTGCAGGAAACCACTTTTGCACTTGTATTAGTGTGGAAAAACCACTTTTCGCACTTGTGTTAGTGTTGAAAAACCACTTTTCGCACTTGTGTTAGTGTTGAAAAACTACTTTTCGCACTTGTGTTGGTGCAGGAAACCACTTTTGCACTTGTATTAGTGTGGAAAAACCACTTTTCGCACTTGTGTTAGTGTTGAAAAACCACTTTTCGCACTTGTATTAGTGTTGAAAAACTACTTTTCGCACTTGTGTTGGTGCAGGAAACCACTTTTGCACTTGTATTAGTGTGGAAAAAACACTTTTTGCACTTGTGATAGTGTTGAAAAACCACTTTTCGCACTTGTGTTAGTGTTGAAAAACCACTTTTCGCACTTGTGTTAGGGTTGAAAAACCACTTTTCGCACTTGTGTTAGTGTTGAAAAACCACTTTTTGCACTTGTATTAGTGTGGAAAAACCACTTTTTGCACTTGTGTTAGTGTTGAAAAACCACTTTTCGCACTTGTGTTAGTGTTGAAAAACCACTTTTTGCACTTGTGTTGGTGCAGGCAACCACTTTTGCACTTGTATTAGTGTTGAAAAACCACTTTTCGCACTTGTGTTAGTGTTGAAAAACCACTTTTCGCACTTGTGTTAGGGTTGAAAAACCACTTTTCGCACTTGTGTTGGTGCAGTAAACCACTTTTGCACTTGTATTAGTGTGGAAAAACCACTTTTCGCACTTGTGTTAGTGTTGAAAAACCACTTTTCGCACTTGCGTTAGGGTTGAAAAACCACTTTTCGCACTTGTGTTAGTGTTGAAAAACCACTCTTCGCACTTGCGTTGGTGCAGGAAACCACTTTTGCACTTGTATTAGTGTGGAAAAAACACGTTTTGCACTTGTGATAGTGTTGAAAAACCACCTTTCGCACTTGTGTTAGTGTTGAAAAACCACTTTTCGCACTTGTGTTGGTGCAGGAAACCACTTTTATTAGTGTGGAAAAACCACTTTTCGCACTTGTGTTAGTGTTGAAAAACCACATTTCGCACTTGTGTTAGTGTTGAAAAACCACTTTTCGCACTTTTGTTGGTGCAGGAAACCACTTTTGCACTTGTATTAGTGTGGAAAAAACACTTTTCACACTTGTGTTAGTGTTGAAAAACCACTTTTCGCACTTGTGTTAGTGTTGAAAAACCAAATTTCGCACTTGTGTTGGTGCAGGAAACCACTTCTGCACTTGTATTCGTGTGGAAAAACCACTTTGCGCACTTGTGTTAGTGTTGAAAAATCACTTTTCGCACTTGTATTAGTGTGGAAAAACCACTTTTCGCACTTGTGTTAGTGTTGAAAAACCACTTTTCGCACTTGTATTGGTGCAGGAAACCACTTTTGCACTTGTATTAGTGTGGAGAAAACACTTTTTGCACTTGTGATAGTGTTGAAAAACCACTTTTCGCACTTGTGATAGTGTTGAAAAACCACTTTTCGCACTTGTGTTAGTGTTGAAAAACCACTTTTCGCACTTGTGTTGGTGCAGGAAACCACTTTTGCACTTGTATTAGCGTGGAAAAAACACTTTTTGCACTTGTGATAGTGTTGAAAAACCACTTTTCGCACTTGTGTTAGTGTTGAAAAACCACTTTTCACACTTGTGTTGGTGCAGGAAACCA
This sequence comes from Myxine glutinosa, assembly GCF_964187855.1. Classification (NCBI taxonomy): domain Eukaryota; kingdom Metazoa; phylum Chordata; class Myxini; order Myxiniformes; family Myxinidae; genus Myxine; species Myxine glutinosa. The sequence goes on along the minus strand of NC_136262.1, from coordinate 85,016,665 downwards.
CTTTTGCACTTGTATTAGTGTGAAAAAAACACTTTTTGCACTTGTGATAGTGTTGAAAAACCACTTTTCGCACTTGTGTTAGTGCTGAAAAACCACTTTTCGCAGTTGTGTTGGTGCAGGAAACCACTTTTGCACTTGTATTAGTTGGAAAAACCACTTTTCGCACTTGTGTTAGTGTTGAAAAACCACTTTTCGCACTTGTGTTAGTGTTGAAAAACTACTTTTCGCACTTGTGTTGGTGTGGAAAAACCACTTTTTGCACTTGTGTTAGTGTTGAAAAACCACTTTTCGCACTTGTGTTGGTGCAGGAAACCACTTTTGCACTTGTATTAGTGTGGAAAACCACTTTTCGCACTTGTGTTAGTGTTGAAAAACCACTTTTTGCACTTGTGTTGGTGCAGGAAACCACTTTTGCACTTGTATTAGTGTGGAAAAACCACTTTTCGCACTTGTGTTAGTGTTGAAAAACTACTTTTCGCACTTGTGTTAGTGTTGAAAAACCACTTTTCGCACTTGTGTTGGTGCAGGAAACCACTTTTGCACTTGTATTAGTGTGGAAAAACCACTTTTCGCACTTGTGATAGTGTTGAAAAACCACTTTTCGCACTTGTGTTAGTGTTGAAAAACCACTTTTCGCACTTTTGTTAGGGTTGAAAAACCACTTTTCGCACTTGTGTTAGTGTTGAAAAACCACTTTTTGCACTTGTATTAGTGTGGAAAAACCACTTTTTGCACTTGTGTTAGTGTTGAAAAACCACTTTTCGCACTTGTGTTAGTGTTGAAAAACTACTTTTCGCACTTGTGTTGGTGCAGGCAACCACTTTTGCACTTGTATTAGTGTGGAAAAACCACTTTTCGCACTTGTGTTAGTGTTGAAAAACCACTTTTCGCACTTGTGTTGGTGCAGGAAACCACTTTTGCACTTGTATTAGTGTGGAAAAAACACTTTTTGCACTTGTGTTAGTGTTGAAAAACCACTTTTTGCACTTGTGTTGGTGCAGGAAACCACTTTTGCACTTGTATTAGTGTGGAAAAACCACTTTTCGCACTTGTGTTAGTGTTGAAAAACCACTTTTCGCACTTGTGTTAGTGTTGAAAAACCACATTTCGCACTTGTGTTGGTGCAGGAAACCACTTTTCCACTTGTATTAGTGTGGAAAAAACACGTTTTGCACTTGTGATAGTGTTGAAAAACCACTTTTCGCACTTGTGTTAGTGTTGAAAAACCACTTTTCACACTTGTGTTGGTGCAGGAAACCACTTTTGCACTTGTATTAGTGTGGAAAAACCACTTTTCGCACTTGTGTTAGTGTTGAAAAACCACTTTTTGCACTTGTGTTGGTGCAGGAAACCACTTTTGCACTTGTATTAGTGTGGAAAAACCACTTTTCGCACTTGTGTTAGTGTTGAAAAACCACTTTTCGCACTTGTGTTAGTGTTGAAAAACCACTTTTCGCACTTGTGTTGGTGCAGGAAACCACTTTTGCACTTGTATTAGTGTGGAAAAACAACTTTTTGCACTTGTGATAGTGTAGAAAAACCACTTCTCGCACTTGTGTTGGTGCAGGAAACCACTTTTGCACTTGTATTAGTGTGGTAAAACCACTTTTCGCACTTGTGTTAGTGTTGAAAAACCACTTTTCGCCCTTGTGTTAGTGTTGAAAAACTACTTTTCGCACTTGTGTTGGTGCAGGAAACCACTTTTATTAGTGTGGAAAAACCACTTTTCGCACTTGTGTTAGTGTTGAAAAACCAATTTTCGCACTTGTGTTAGTGTTGAAAAACCACTTTTCGCACTTGTGTTGGTGCAGGAAACCACTTTTGCACTTGTATTAGTGTGGAAAAAACACTTTTTGCACTTGTGATAGTGTTGAAAAACCACTTTTCGCACTTGTGTTAGTGTTGAAAAACCACTTTTGGCCCTTGTGTTAGTGTTGAAAAACTACTTTTCGCACTTGTGTTGGTGCAGGAAACCACTTTTATTAGTGTGGAAAAACCACTTTTCGCACTTGTGTTAGTGTTGAAAAACCAATTTTCGCACTTGTGTTAGTGTTGAAAAACCACTTTTCGCACTTGTGTTGGTGCAGGAAACCACTTTTGCACTTGTATTAGTGTGGAAAAAACACTTTTTGCACTTGTGATAGTGTTGAAAAACCACTTTTCGCACTTGTGTTAGTGTTGAAAAACCACTTTTGGCCCTTGTGTTAGTGTTGAAAAACCACGTTTCGCACTTGTGTTGGTGCAGGAAACCACTTTTGCACTTGTATTAGTGTGGAAAAACCACTTTTCGCACTTGTGTTAGTGTTGAAAAACCACTTTTCGCACTTGTGTTAGTGTTGAAAAACCACTTTTCGCACTTGTGTTAGGGTTGAAAAACCACTTTTCGCACTTGTGTTAGTGTTGAAAAACCACTCTTCGCACTTGCGTTGGTGCAGGAAACCACTTTTGCACTTGCATTAGTGTGGAAAAAACACGTTTTGCACTTGTGATAGTGTTGAAAAACCACTTTTCGCACTTGTGTTAGTGTTGAAAAACCACTTTTCGCTCTTGTGTTAGTGTTGAAAAACCACTTCTCGCACTTGTGTTAGTGTTGAAAAACCACTTTTTGCACTTGTGTTAGTGTTGAAAAACCACTTTTCGCACTTGTGTTGGTGCAGGAAACCACTTTTGCACTTGTATTAGTGTGGAAAAACCACTTTTCGCACTTGTGTTAGTGTTGAAAAACCACTTTTCGCACTTGTGTTAGTGTTGAAAAACCACTTTTCGCACTTGTGTTGGTGCAGGAAACCACTTTTGCACTTGTATTAGTGTGGAAAAAACACTTTTTGCACTTGTGATAGTGTTGAAAAACCACTTTTCGCACTTGTGTTAGTGTTGAAAAACCACTTTTCGCACTTGTGTTGGTGCAGGAAACCACTTTTGCACTTGTATTAGCGTGGAAAAAACGCTTTTTGCACTTGTGATAGTGTTGAAAAACCACTTTTCGCATTTGTTAGTGTTGAAAAACCACTTTTCGCACTTGTGTTGGTGCAGGAAACCACTTTTATTAGTGTGGAAAAACCACTTTTCGCACTTGTGTTAGTGTTGAAAAACCACTTTTCGCACTTGTGTTAGTGTTGAAAAACCACTTTTCGCACTTGTGTTGGTGCAGGAAACCACTTTTGCACTTGTATTAGTGTGGAAAAACCACTTTTCGCACTTGTGTTAGTGTTGAAAAACCACTTTTCGCACTTGTGTTAGTGTTGAAAAACCACTTTTCGCACTTGTGTTGGTGCAGGAAACCACGTTTGCACTTGTATTAGTGTGGAAAAAACACTTTTCACACTTGTGTTAGTGTTGAAAAATCACTTTTCGCACTTGTATTAGTGTGGAAAAACCACTTTTCGCACTTGTGTTAGTGTTGAAAAACCACTTTTCGCACTTGTGTTGGTGCAGGAAACCACTTTTGCACTTGTATTAGCGTGGAAAAAACACTTTTTGCACTTGTGATAGTGTTGAAAAACCACTTTTCGCACTTGTGTTAGTGTTGAAAAACCACTTTTCGCACTTGTGTTGGTGCAGGAAACCACTTTTGCACTTGTATTAGTGTGGAAAAAACACTTTTTGCACTTGTGATAGTGTTGAATAACCACTTTTCGCACTTGTGTTAGTGTTGAAAAACCACTTTTCGCAGTTGTGTTGGTGCAGGAAACCACTTTTGCACTTGTATTAGTTGGAAAAACCACTTTTCGCACTTGTGTTAGTGTTGAAAAACCACTTTTCGCACTTGTGTTAGTGTTGAAAAACTACTTTTCGCAGTTGTGTTGGTGTGGAAAAACCACTTTTTGCACTTGTGTTAGTGTTGAAAAAACACTTTTCGCACTTGTGTTGGTGCAGGAAACCACTTTTGCACTTGTATTAGTGTGGAAAAACCACTTTTCGCACTTGTGTTAGTGTTGAAAAACCACTTTTCGCACTTGTGTTAGTGTTGAAAAACTACTTTTCGCACTTGTGTTGGTGCAGGAAACCACTTTTGCACTTGTATTAGGGTGGAAAAACCACTTTTCGCACTTGTGTTAGTGTTGAAAAACCACTTTTCGCACTTGTGTTAGTGTTGAAAAACTACTTTTCGCACTTGTGTTGGTGCAGGAAACCACTTTTGCACTTGTATTAGTGTGGAAAAAACACTTTTTGCACTTGTGATAGTGTTGAAAAACCACTTTTCGCACTTGTGTTAGTGTTGAAAAACCACTTTTCGCATTTGTGTTGGTGCAGGAAACCACTTTTGCACTTGTATTAGTGTGGAAAAAACACTTTTTGCACTTGTGATAGTGTTGAAAAACCACTTTTCGCACTTGTGTTAGTGTTGAAAAACCACTTTTCGCACTTGTGTGGGTGCAGGAAACCACTTTTGCACTTGTATTAGTGTGGAAAAACCACTTTTTGCACTTGTGTTAGTGTTGAAAAACCACTTTTCGCACTTGTGTTAGTGTTGAAAAACCACTTTTCGCACTTGTGTTAGGGTTGAAAAACCACTTTTCGCACTTGTGTTAGTGTTGAAAAACCACTCTTCGCACTTGCGTTGGTGCAGGAAACCACTTTTGCACTTGTATTAGTGTGGAAAAAACACGTTTTGCACTTGTGATAGTGTTGAAAAACCACTTTTCGCACTTGTGTTAGTGTTGAAAAACCACTTTTCGCCCTTGTGTTAGTGTTGAAAAACTACTTTTCGCACTTGTGTTGGTGCAGGAAACCACTTTTATTAGTGTGGAAAAACCACTTTTTGCACTTGTGTTAGTGTTGAAAAACCACTTTTCGCACTTGTGTTGGTGCAGGAAACCACTTTTGCACTTGTATTAGTGTGGAAAAACCACTTTTCGCACTTGTGTTAGTGTTGAAAAACCACTTTTCGCACTTGTGTTAGTGTTGAAAAACCACTTTTCGCACTTGTGTTAGGGTTGAAAAACCACTTTTCGCACTTGTGTTCGTGTTGAAAAACCACTCTTCGCACTTGCGTTGGTGCAGGAAACCACTTTTGCACTTGTATTAGTGTGGAAAAAACACTTTTTGCACTTGTGTTAGTGTTGAAAAACCACTTTTCGCACTTGTATTAGTGTGGAAAAACCACTTTTCGCACTTGTGTTAGTGTTGAAAAACCACTTTTCGCCCTTGTGTTAGTGTTGAAAAACTACTTTTCGCACTTGTGTTGGTGCAGGAAACCACTTTTATTAGTGTGGAAAAAACCACTTTTCGCACTTGTGTTAGTGTTGAAAAACCACATTTCGCACTTGTGTTAGTGTTGAAAAACCACTTTTCGCACTTTTGTTGGTGCAGGAAACCACTTTTGCACTTTTATTAGTGTGGAAAAAACACTTTTCACACTTGTGTTAGTGTTGAAAAACCACTTTTCGCACTTGTGTTAGTGTTGAAAAACCACATTTCGCACTTGTGTTGGTGCAGGAAACCACTTCTGCACTTGTATTCGTGTGGAAAAACCACTTTGCGCACTTGTGTTAGTGTTGAAAAATCACTTTTCGCACTTGTATTAGTGTGGAAAAACCACTTTTCGCACTTGTGTTAGTGTTGAAAAACCACTTTTCGCACTTGTATTGGTGCAGGAAACCACTTTTGCACTTGTATTAGTGTGGAAAAAACACTTTTTGCACTTGTGATAGTGTTGAAAAACCACTTTTCGCACTTGTGATAGTGTTGAAAAACCACTTTTCGCACTTGTGTTAGTGTTGAAAAACCACTTTTCGCACTTGTGTTGGTGCAGGAAACCACTTTTGCACTTGTATTAGCGTGGAAAAAACACTTTTTGCACTTGTGATAGTGTTGAAAAACCACTTTTCGCACTTGTGTTAGTGTTGAAAAACCACTTTTCACACTTGTGTTGGTGCAGGAAACCACTTTTGCACTTGTATTAGTGTGGAAAAAACACTTTTTGCACTTGTGATAGTGTTGAAAAACCACTTTTCGCACTTGTGTTAGTGTTGAAAAACCACTTTTCGCAGTTGTGTTGGTGCAGGAAACCACTTTTGCACTTGTATTAGTTGGAAAAACCACTTTTCGCACTTGTGTTAGTGTTGAAAAACCACTTTTCGCACTTGTGTTAGTGTGGAAAAACCACTTTTCGCACTTGTGTTAGTGTTGAAAAACCACTTTTCGCACTTGTGTTGGTGCAGGAAACCACTTTTGCACTTGTATTAGTGTGGAAAACCACTTTTCGCACTTGTGTTAGTGTTGAAAAACCACTTTTTGCACTTGTGTTGGTGCAGGAAACCACTTTTGCACTTGTATTAGTGTGGAAAAACCACTTTTCGCAGTTGTGTTAGTGTTGAAAAACTACTTTTCGCACTTGTGTTAGTGTTGAAAAACCACTTTTCGCACTTGTGTTGGTGCAGGAAACCACTTTTGCACTTGTATTAGTGTGGAAAAACCACTTTTCGCACTTGTGTTAGTGTTGAAAAACCACTTTTCGCACTTGTGTTAGTGTTGAAAAACCACTTTTCGCACTTTTGTTAGGGTTGAAAAACCACTTTTCGCACTTGTGTTAGTGTTGAAAAACCACTTTTTGCACTTGTATTAGTGTGGAAAACCACTTTTTGCACTTGTGTTAGTGTTGAAAAACCACTTTTCGCACTTGTGTTAGTGTTGAAAAACTACTTTTCGCACTTGTGTTGGTGCAGGCAACCACTTTTGCACTTGTATTAGTGTGGAAAAACCACTTTTCGCACTTGTGTTAGTGTTGAAAAACCACTTTTCGCACTTGTGTTGGTGCAGGAAACCACTTTTGCACTTGTATTAGTGTGGAAAAAACACTTTTTGCACTTGTGTTAGTGTTGAAAAACCACTTTTTGCACTTGTGTTGGTGCAGGAAACCACTTTTGCACTTGTATTAGTGTGGAAAAACCACTTTTCGCACTTGTGTTAGTGTTGAAAAACCACTTTTCGCACTTGTGTTAGTGTTGAAAAACCACATTTCGCACTTGTGTTGGTGCAGGAAACCACTTTTCCACTTGTATTAGTGTGGCAAAAACACGTTTTGCACTTGTGATAGTGTTGAAAAACCACTTTTCGCACTTGTGTTAGTGTTGAAAAACCACTTTTCACACTTGTGTTGGTGCAGGAAACCACTTTTGCACTTGTATTAGTGTGGAAAAACCACTTTTCGCACTTGTGTTAGTGTTGAAAAACCACTTTTTGCACTTGTGTTGGTGCAGGAAACCACTTTTGCACTTGTATTAGTGTGGAAAAACCACTTTTCGCACTTGTGTTAGTGTTGAAAAACCACTTTTCGCACTTGTGTTAGTGTTGAAAAACCACTTTTCGCACTTGTGTTGGTGCAGGAAACCACTTTTGCACTTGTATTAGTGTGGAAAAACAACTTTTTGCACTTGTGATAGTGTAGAAAAACCACTTCTCGCACTTGTGTTGGTGCAGGAAACCACTTTTGCACTTGTGTTAGTGTTGAAAAACTACTTTTCGCACTTGTGTTGGTGCAGGAAACCACTTTTATTAGTGTGGAAAAACCACTTTTCGCACTTGTGTTAGTGTTGAAAAACCAATTTTCGCACTTGTGTTAGTGTTGAAAAACCACTTTTCGCACTTGTGTTGGTGCAGGAAACCACTTTTGCACTTGTATTAGTGTGGAAAAAACACTTTTTGCACTTGTGATAGTGTTGAAAAACCACTTTTCGCACTTGTGTTAGTGTTGAAAAACCACTTTTGGCACTTGTGTTGGTGCAGGAAACCACTTTTGCACTTGTATTAGCGTGGAAAAAACACTTTTTGCACTTGTGATAGTGTTGAAAAACCACTTTTCGCACTTGTGTTAGTGTTGAAAAACCACTTTTCGCACTTGTGTTGGTGCAGGAAACCACTTTTGCACTTGTATTAGTGTGGAAAAAACACTTTTTGCACTTGTGATAGTGTTGAAAAACCACTTTTCGCACTTGTGTTAGTGTTGAAAAACCACTTTTTGCAGTTGTGTTGGTGCAGGAAACCACTTTTGCACTTGTATTAGTTGGAAAAACCACTTTTCGCACTTGTGTTAGTGTTGAAAAACCACTTTTCGCACTTGTGTTAGTGTTGAAAAACCACTTTTCGCATTTGTGTTGGTGCAGGAAACCACTTTTGCACTTGTATTAGTGTGGAAAAAACACTTTTTGCACTTGTGATAGTGTTGAAAAACCACTTTTCGCACTTGTGTTAGTGTTGAAAAACCACTTTTCGCACTTGTGTTGGTGCAGGAAAACACTTTTGCACTTGTATTAGTGTGGAAAAACCACTTTTTGCACTTGTGTTAGTGTTGAAAAACCACTTTTCGCACTTGTGTTAGTGTTGAAAAACCACTTTTCGCACTTGTCTTAGGGTTGAAAAACCACTTTTCGCACTTGTGTTAGTGTTGAAAAACCACTCTTCGCACTTGCGTTGGTGCAGGAAACCACTTTTGCACTTGTATTAGTGTGGAAAAAAACGTTTTGCACTTGTGATAGTGTTGAAAAACCACTTTTCGCACTTGTGTTAGTGTTGAAAAACCACTTTTCGCCCTTGTGTTAGTGTTGAAAAACTACTTTTCGCACTTGTGTTGGTGCAGGAAACCACTTTTATTAGTGTGGAAAAACCACTTTTCGCACTGTGTTAGTGTTGAAAAACCACGTTTCGCACTTGTGTTGGTGCAGGAAACCACTTTTGCACTGTATTAGTGTGGAAAAACCACTTTTCGCACTTGTGTTAGTGTTGAAAAACCACTTTTCGCACTTGTGTTAGTGTTGAAAAACCACTTTTCGCACTTGTGTTAGGGTTGAAAAACCACTTTTCGCACTTGTGTTAGTGTTGAAAAACCACTCTTCGCACTTGCGTTGGTGCAGGAAACCACTTTTGCACTTGTATTAGTGTGGAAAAAACACGTTTTGCACTTGTGATAGTGTTGAAAAACCACTTTTCGCTCTTGTGTTAGTGTTGAAAAACCACTTTTCGCACTTGTGTTGGTGCAGGAAACCACTTCTCGCACTTGTGTTAGTGTTGAAAACCACTTTTTGCACTTGTGTTAGTGTTGAAAAACCACTTTTCGCACTTGTGTTGGTGCAGGAAACCACTTTTGCACTTGTATTAGTGTGGAAAAACCACTTTTCGCACTTGTGTTAGTGTTGAAAAACCACTTTTCGCACTTGTGTTAGTGTTGAAAAACCACTTTTCGCACTTGTGTTGGTGCAGGAAACCACTTTTGCACTTGTATTAGTGTGGAAAAAACACTTTTTGCACTTGTGATAGTGTTGAAAAACCACTTTTCGCACTTGTGTTAGTGTTGAAAAACCACTTTTCGCACTTGTGTTGGTGCAGGAAACCACTTTTGCACTTGTATTAGCGTGGAAAAAACGCTTTTTGCACTTGTGATAGTGTTGAAAAACCACTTTTCGCATTTGTTAGTGTTGAAAAACCACTTTTCGCACTTGTGTTGGTGCAGGAAACCACTTTTATTAGTGTGGAAAAACCACTTTTCGCACTTGTGTTAGTGTTGAAAAACCACTTTTCGCACTTGTGTTAGTGTTGAAAAACCACTTTTCGCACTTTTGTTGGTGCAGGAAACCACTTTTGCACTTGTATTAGTGTGGAAAAAACACTTTTCACACTTGTGTTAGTGTTGAAAAACCACTTTTCGCACTTGTGTTAGTGTTGAAAAACCACTTTTTGCACTTGTGTTGGTGCAGGAAACCACTTTTGCACTTGTATTAGTGTGGAAAAACCACTTTTCGCACTTGTGTTAGTGTTGAAAAACCACTTTTCGCACTTGTGTTAGTGTTGAAAAACCACATTTCGCACTTGTGTTAGTGTTGAAAAACCACATTTCGCACTTGTGTTGGTGCAGGAAACCACTTTTGCACTTGTATTCGTGTGGAAAAACCACTTTTCGCACTTGTGTTAGTGTTGAAAAATCACTTTTCGCACTTGTGTTAGTGTTGAAAAACCACTTTTCGCACTTGTGTTAGTGTTGAAAAACCACTTTTCGCACTTGTGTTAGTGTTGAAAAACCACTTTTCGCACTTGTGTTGGTGCAGGAAACCACTTTTATTAGTGTGGAAAAACCACTTTTCGCACTTGTGTTAGTGTTGAAAAACCACTTTTCGCACTTGTGTTAGTGTTGAAAAACCACTTTTCGCACTTTTGTTGGTGCAGGAAACCACTTTTGCACTTGTATTAGTGTGGAAAAAACACTTTTCACACGTGTGTTAGTGTTGAAAAACCACTTTTCGCACTTGTGTTAGTGTTGAAAAACCACTTTTTGCACTTGTGTTGGTGCAGGAAACCACTTTTGCACTTGTATTAGTGTGGAAAAACCACTTTTCGCACTTGTGTTAGTGTTGAAAAACCACTTTTCGCACTTGTGTTAGTGTTGAAAAACCACATTTCGCACTTGTGTTGGTGCAGGAAACCACTTTTGCACTTGTATTCGTGTGGAAAAACCACTTTTCGCACTTGTGTTAGTGTTGAAAAATCACTTTTCGCACTTGTATTAGTGTGGAAAAACCACTTTTCGCACTTGTGTTCGTGTTGAAAAACCACTTTTCGCACTTGTGTTGGTGCAGGAAACCACTTTTGCACTTGTATTAGCGTGGAAAAAACACTTTTTGCACTTGTGATAGTGTTGAAAAACCACTTTTCGCACTTGTGTTAGTGTTGAAAAACCACTTTTCGCACTTGTGTTGGTGCAGGAAACCACTTTTGCACTTGTATTAGTGTGGAAAAAACACTTTTTGCACTTGTGATAGTGTTGAAAAACCACTTTTCGCAGTTGTGTTAGTGTTGAAAAACCACTTTTCGCAGTTGTGTTGGTGCAGGAAACCACTTTTGCACTTGTATTAGTTGGAAAAACCACTTTTCGCACTTGTGTTAGTGTTGAAAAACCACTTTTCGCACTTGTGTTAGTGTTGAAAAACTACTTTTCGCACTTGTGTTGGTGTGGAAAAACCACTTTTCGCACTTGTGTTAGTGTTGAAAAAACACTTTTCGCACTTGTGTTGGTGCAGGAAACCACTTTTGCACTTGTATTAGTGTGGAAAAACCACTTTTCGCACTTGTGTTAGTGTTGAAAAACCACTTTTTGCACTTGTGTTGGTGCAGGAAACCACTTTTGCACTTGTATTAGTGTGGAAAAACCACTTTTCGCACTTGTGTTAGTGTTGAAAAACCACTTTTCGCACTTGTGTTAGTGTTGAAAAACTACTTTTCGCACTTGTGTTGTTGCAGGAAACCACTTTTGCACTTGTATTAGTGTGGAAAAACCACTTTTCGCACTTGTGTTAGTGTTGAATAACCACTTTTCGCACTCGTGTTAGTGTTGAAAAACTACTTTTCGCACTTGTGTTGGTGCAGGAAACCACTTTTGCACTTGTATTAGTGTGGAAAAAACACTTTTTGCACTTGTGATAGTGTTGAAAAACCACTTTTCGCACTTGTGTTAGTGTTGAAAAACCACTTTTCGCATTTGTGTTGGTGCAGGAAACCACTTTTGCACTTGTATTAGTGTGGAAAAAACACTTTTTGCACTTGTGATAGTGTTGAAAAACCACTTTTCGCACTTGTGTTGGTGCAGGAAACCACTTTTGCACTTGTATTAGTGTGGAAAAACCACTTTTTGCACTTGTGTTAGTGTTGAAAAACCACTTTTCGCACTTGTGTTAGTGTTGAAAAACCACTTTTCGCACTTGTGTTAGGGTTGAAAAACCACTTTTCGCACTTGTGTTAGTGTTGAAAAACCACTCTTCGCACTTGCGTTGGTGCAGGAAACCACTTTTGCACTTGTATTAGTGTGCAAAAAACACGTTTTGCACTTGTGATAGTGTTGAAAAACCACTTTTCGCACTTGTGTTAGTGTTGAAAAACCACTTTTCGCCCTTGTGTTAGTGTTGAAAAACTACTTTTCGCACTTGTGTTGGTGCAGGAAACCACTTTTATTAGTGTGGAAAAACCACTTTTCGCACTTGTGTTAGTGTTGAAAAACCACTTTTCGCACTTGTGTTGGTGCAGGAAACCACTTTTGCACTTGTATTAGGGTGGAAAAACCACTTTTCGCACTTGTGTTAGTGTTGAAAAACCACTTTTCGCACTTGTGTTAGTGTTGAAAAACCACTTTTCGCACTTGTGTTAGGGTTGAAAAACCACTTTTCGCACTTGTGTTCATGTTGAAAAACCACTCTTCGCACTTGCGTTGGTGCAGGAAACCACTTTTGCACTTGTATTAGTGTGGACAAACCACTTTTCGCACTTGTGTTAGTGTTGAAAAACCACTTTTCGCACTTGTGTTAGTGTTGAAAAACCACTTTTCGCACTTGTGTTGGTGCAGGAAACCACTTTTGCACTTGTATTAGTGTGGAAAGAACACTTTTCGCACTTGTGATAGTGTTGAAAAACCACTTTTCGCACTTGTGTTAGTGTTGAAAAACCACTTTTCGCACTTGTGTTGGTGCAGGAAACCACTTTTGCACTTGTATTAGCGTGGAAAAAACGCTTTTTGCACTTGTGATAGTGTTGAAAAACCACTTTTCGCACTTGTTAGTGTTGAAAAACCACTTTTCGCACTTGTGTTGGTGCAGGAAACCACTTTTATTAGTGTGGAAAAACCACTTTTCGCACTTGTGTTAGTGTTGAAAAACCACTTTTCGCACTTGTGTTAGTGTTGAAAAACCACTTTTCGCACTTTTGTTGGTGCAGGAAACCACTTTTGCACTTGTATTAGTGTGGAAAAACCACTTTTCGCACTTGTGTTAGTGTTGAAAAACCACTTTTCGCACTTGTGTTAGTGTTGAAAAACCACTTTTCGCACTTGTGTTAGGGTTGAAAAACCACTTTTCGCACTTGTGTTAGTGTTGAAAAACCACTCTTCGCACTTGCGTTGGTGCAGGAAACCACTTTTGCACTTGTATTAGTGTGGAAAAAACACGTTTTGCACTTGTGATAGTGTTGAAAAACCACTTTTCGCACTTGTGTTAGTGTTGAAAAACCACTTTTCGCTCTTGTGTTAGTGTTGAAAAACCACTTTTCGCACTTGTGTTGGTGCAGAAAACCACTTCTCGCACTTGTGTTAGTGTTGAAAAACCACTTTTTGCACTTGTGTTAGTGTTGAAAAACCACTTTTCGCACTTGTGTTGGTGCAGGAAACAACTTTTGTACTTGTATTAGTGTGGAAAAACCACTTTTCGCACTTGTGTTAGTGTTGAAAAACCACTTTTCGCACTTGTGTTAGTGTTGAAAAACCACTTTTCGCACTTGTGTTGGTGCAGGAAACCACTTTTGCACTTGTATTAGTGTGGAAAAAACACTTTTTGCACTTGTGATAGTGTTGAAAAACCACTTTTCGCACTTGTGTTAGTGTTGAAAAACCACTTTTCGCACTTGTGTTGGTGCAGGAAACCACTTTTGCACTTGTATTAGCGTGGAAAAAACGCTTTTTGCACTTGTGATAGTGTTGAAAAACCACTTTTCGCATTTGTTAGTGTTGAAAAACCACTTTTCGCACTTGTGTTGGTGCAGGAAACCACTTTTATTAGTGTGGAAAAACCACTTTTCGCACTTGTGTTAGTGTTGAAAAACCACTTTTCGCACTTGTGTTAGTGTTGAAAAACCACTTTTCGCAGTTGTGTTGGTGCAGGAAACCACTTTTGCACTTGTATTAGTTGGAAAAACCACTTTTCGCACTTGTGTTAGTGTTGAAAAACCACTTTTCGCACTTGTGTTAGTGTTGAAAAACTACTTTTCGCACTTGTGTTGGTGTGGAAAAACCACTTTTCGCACTTGTGTTAGTGTTGAAAAAACACTTTTCGCACTTGTGTTGGTGCAGGAAACCACTTTTGCACTTGTATTAGTGTGGAAAAACCACTTTTCGCACTTGTGTTAGTGTTGAAAAACCACTTTTTGCACTTGTGTTGGTGCAGGAAACCACTTTTGCACTTGTATTAGTGTGGAAAAACCACTTTTCGCACTTGTGTTAGTGTTGAAAAACCACTTTTCGCACTTGTGTTAGTGTTGAAAAACTACTTTTCGCACTTGTGTTGGTGCAGGAAACCACTTTTGCACTTGTATTAGTGTGGAAAAACCACTTTTCGCACTTGTGTTAGTGTTGAAAAACCACTTTTCGCACTTGTGTTAGTGTTGAAAAACTACTTTTCGCACTTGTGTTGGTGCAGGAAACCACTTTTGCACTTGTATTAGTGTGGAAAAAACACTTTTTGCACTTGTGATAGTGTTGAAAAACCACTTTTCGCACTTGTGTTAGTGTTGAAAAACCACTTTTCGCATTTGTGTTGGTGCAGGAAACCACTTTTGCACTTGTATTAGTGTGGAAAAAACACTTTTTGCACTTGTGATAGTGTTGAAAAACCACTTTTCGCACTTGTGTTAGTGTTGAAAAACCACTTTTCGCACTTGTGTTGGTGCAGGAAACCACTTTTGCACTTGTATTAGTGTGGAAAAACCACTTTTTGCACTTGTGTTAGTGTTGAAAAACCACTTTTCGCACTTGTGTTAGTGTTGAAAAACCACTTTTCGCACTTGTGTTAGGGTTGAAAAACCACTTTTCGCACTTGTGTTGGTGTTGAAAAACCACTCTTCGCACTTGCGTTGGTGCAGGAAACCACTTTTGCACTTGTATTAGTGTGGAAAAAACACGTTTTGCACTTGTGATAGTGTTGAAAAACCACTTTTCGCACTTGTGTTAGTGTTGAAAAACCACTTTTCGCCCTTGTGTTAGTGTTGAAAAACTACTTTTCGCACTTGTGTTGGTGCAGGAAACCACTTTTATTAGTGTGGAAAAACCACTTTTCGCACTTGTGTTAGTGTTGAAAAACCACTTTTCGCACTTGTGTTGGTGCAGGAAACCACTTTTGCACTTGTATTAGTGTGGAAAAACCACTTTTCGCACTTGTGTTAGTGTTGAAAAACCACTTTTCGCACTTGTGTTAGTGTTGAAAAACCACTTTTCGCACTTGTGTTAGGGTTGAAAAACCACTTTTCGCACTTGTGTTCGTGTTGAAAAACCACTCTTCGCACTTGCGTTGGTGCAGGAAACCACTTTTGCACTTGTATTAGTGTGGACAAACCACTTTTCGCACTTGTGTTAGTGTTGAAAAACCACTTTTCGCACTTGTGTTCGTGCAGGAAACCACTTTTGCACTTGTATTAGTGTGGAAAAAACACTTTTCGCACTTGTGATAGTGTTGAAAAACCACTTTTCGCACTTGTGTTAGTGTTGAAAAACCACTTTTCGCACTTGTGTTGGTGCAGGAAACCACTTTTGCACTTGTATTAGCGTGGAAAAAACGCTTTTTGCACTTGTGATAGTGTTGAAAAACCACTTTTCGCACTTGTTAGTGTTGAAAAACCACTTTTCGCACTTGTGTTGGTGCAGGAAACCACTTTTATTAGTGTGGAAAAACCACTTTTCGCACTTGTGTTAGTGTTGAAAAACCACTTTTCGCACTTGTGTTAGTGTTGAAAAACCACTTTTTGCACTTTTGTTGGTGCAGGAAACCACTTTTGCACTTGTATTAGTGTGGAAAAAACACTTTTCACACTTGTGTTAGTGTTGAAAAACCACTTTTCGCACTTGTGTTAGTGTTGAAAAACCACTTTTTGCACTTGTGTTGGTGCAGGAAACCACTTTTGCACTTGTATTAGTGTGGAAAAACCACTTTTCGCACTTGTGTTAGTGTTGAAAAACCACTTTTCGCACTTGTGTTAGTGTTGAAAAACCACATTTCGCACTTGTGTTAGTGTTGAAAAACCACATTTCGCACTTGTGTTGGTGCAGGAAACCACTTTTGCCCTTGTATTCGTGTGGAAAAACCACTTTTCGCACTTGTGTTAGTGTTGAAAAATCACTTTTCGCACTTGTGTTAGTGTTGAAAAACCACTTTTCGCACTTGTGTTGGTGCAGGAAACCACTTTTGCACTTGTATTAGTGTGGAAAAAACACTTTTTGCACTTGTGATAGTGTTGAAAAACCACTTTTCGCACTTGTGTTAGTGTTGAAAAACCACTTTTGGCACTTGTGTTGCTGCAGGAAACCACTTTTGCACTTGTATTAGCGTGGAAAAAACACTTTTTGCACTTGTGATAGTGTTGAAAAACCACATTTCGCACTTGTGTTAGTGTTGAAAAACCACTTTTCGCACTTGTGTTAGTGTTGAAAAACCACTTTTTGCACTTGTGTTGGTGCAGGAAACCACTTTTGCACTTGTATTCGTGTGGAAAAACCACTTTTCGCACTTGTGTTAGTGTTGAAAAATCACTTTTCGCACTTGTATTAGTGTGGAAAAACCACTTTTCGCACTTGTGTTAGTGTTGAAAAACCACTTTTCGCACTTGTGTTGGTGCAGGAAACCACTTTTGCACTTGTATTAGCGTGGAAAAAACACTTTTTGCACTTGTGATAGTGTTGAAAAACCACTTTTCGCACTTGAGTTAGTGTTGAAAAACCACTTTTCGCACTTGTGTTGGTGCAGGAAACCACTTTTGCACTTGTATTAGTGTGGAAAAAACACTTTTTGCACTTGTGATAGTGTTGAAAAACCACTTTTCGCAGTTGTGTTGGTGCAGGAAACCACTTTTGCACTTGTATTAGTTGGAAAAACCACTTTTCGCACTTGTGTTAGTGTTGAAAAACCACTTTTCGCACTTGTGTTAGTGTTGAAAAACTACTTTTCGCACTTGTGTTGGTGTGGAAAAACCACTTTTCGCACTTGTGTTAGTGTTGAAAAAACACTTTTCGCACTTGTGTTGGTGCAGGAAACCACTTTTGCACTTGTATTAGTGTGGAAAAACCACTTTTCGCACTTGTGTTAGTGTTGAAAAACCACTTTTTGCACTTGTGTTGGTGCAGGAAACCACTTTTGCACTTGTATTAGTGTGGAAAAACCACTTTTCGCACTTGTGTTAGTGTTGAAAAACCACTTTTTGCACTTGTGTTGGTGCAGGAAACCACTTTTGCACTTGTATTAGTGTTGAAAAACCACTTTTCGCACTTGTGTTAGTGTTGAAAAACTACTTTTCGCACTTGTGTTGGTGCAGGAAACCACTTTTGCACTTGTATTAGTGTGGAAAAACCACTTTTCGCACTTGTGTTAGTGTTGAAAAACCACTTTTCGCACTTGTGTTAGTGTTGAAAAACTACTTTTCGCACTTGTGTTGGTGCAGGAAACCACTTTTGCACTTGTATTAGTGTGGAAAAAACACTTTTTGCACTTGTGATAGTGTTGAAAAACCACTTTTCGCACTTGTGTTAGTGTTGAAAAACCACTTTTCGCACTTGTGTTAGGGTTGAAAAACCACTTTTTGCACTTGTATTAGTGTGGAAAAACCACTTTTTGCACTTGTGTTAGTGTTGAAAAACCACTTTTCGCACTTGTGTTAGTGTTGAAAACCACTTTTTGCACTTGTGTTGGTGCAGGCAACCACTTTTGCACTTGTATTAGTGTGGAAAAAACACGTTTTGCACTTGTGATAGTGTTGAAAAACCACCTTTCGCACTTGTGTTAGTGTTGAAAAACCACTTTTCGCACTTGTGTTGGTGCAGGAAACCACTTTTGCACTTGTATTAGTGTGGAAAAAACACTTTTTGCACTTGTGTTAGTGTTGAAAAACCACTTTTCGCACTTGTATTAGTGTGGAAAAACCGCTTTTCGCACTTGTGTTAGTGTTGAAAAACCACTTTTCGCCCTTGTGTTAGTGTTGAAAAACTACTTTTCGCACTTGTGTTGGTGCAGGAAACCACTTTTATTAGTGTGGAAAAACCACTTTTCGCACTTGTGTTAGTGTTGAAAAACCACATTTCGCACTTGTGTTAGTGTTGAAAAACCACTTTTCGCACTTTTGTTGGTGCAGGAAACCACTTTTGCACTTGTATTAGTGTGGAAAAAACACTTTTCACACTTGTGTTAGTGTTGAAAAACCACTTTTCGCACTTGTGTTAGTGTTGAAAAACCACATTTCGCACTTGTGTTGGTGCAGGAAACCACTTCTGCACTTGTATTCGTGTGGAAAAACCACTTTGCGCACTTGTGTTAGTGTTGAAAAATCACTTTTCGCACTTGTATTAGTGTGGAAAAACCACTTTTCGCACTTGTGTTAGTGTTGAAAAACCACTTTTCGCACTTGTATTGGTGCAGGAAACCACTTTTGCACTTGTATTAGTGTGGAAAAAACACTTTTTGCACTTGTGATAGTGTTGAAAAACCACTTTTCGCACTTGTGATAGTGTTGAAAAACCACTTTTCGCACTTGTGTTAGTGTTGAAAAACCACTTTTCGCACTTGTGTTGGTGCAGGAAACCACTTTTGCACTTGTATTAGCGTGGAAAAAACACTTTTTGCACTTGTGATAGTGTTGAAAAACCACTTTTCGCACTTGTGTTAGTGTTGAAAAACCACTTTTCACACTTGTGTTGGTGCAGGAAACCACTTTTGCACTTGTATTAGTGTGGAAAAACCACTTTTCGCACTTGTGTTAGTGTTGAAAAACCACTTTTAGCCCTTGTGCTAGTGTTGAAAAACTACTTTTCGCACTTGTGTTGGTGCAGGAAACCACTTTTATTAGTGTGGAAAAACCACTTTTCGCACTTGTGTTAGTGTTGAAAAACCACTTTTCGCACTTGTGTTGGTGCAGGAAACCACTTTTGCACTTGTATTAGTGTGGAAAAACCACTTTTCGCACTTGTGTTAGTGTTGAAAAACCACTTTTCGCACTTGTGTTAGGGTTGAAAAACCACTTTTCGCACTTGTGTTAGTGTTGAAAAACCAATCTTCGCACTTGCGTTGGTGCAGGAAACCACTTCTGCACTTGTATTAGTGTGGAAAAACCACTTTTCGCACTTGTGTTAGTGTTGAAAAACCACTTTTAGCCCTTGTGCTAGTGTTGAAAAACTACTTTTCGCACTTGTGTTGGTGCAGGAAACCACTTTTATTAGTGTGGAAAAACCACTTTTCGCACTTGTGTTAGTGTTGAAAAACCACTTTTCGCACTTGTGTTAGTGTTGAAAAACCACTTTTCGCACTTGTGTTAGTGTTGAAAAACCACTTTTCGCACTTGTGTTGGTGCAGGAAACCACTTCTGCACTTGTATTAGCGTGGAAAAACACTTTTTGCACTTGAGATAGTGTTGAAAAACCACTTTTCGCACTTGTGTTAGTGTTGAAAAACCACTTTTCGCAGTTGTGTTGGTGCAGGAAACCACTTTTGCACTTGTATTAGTTGGAAAAACCACTTTTCGCACTTGTGTTAGTGTTGAAAAACCACTTTTCGCACTTGTGTTAGTGTTGAAAAACTACTTTTCGCACTTGTGTTGGTGTGGAAAAACCACTTTTCGCACTTGTGTTAGTGTTGAAAAAACACTTTTCGCACTTGTGTTGGTGCAGGAAACCACTTTTGCACTTGTATTAGTGTGGAAAAACCACTTTTCGCACTTGTGTTAGTGTTGAAAAACCACTTTTTGCACTTGTGTTGGTGCAGGAAACCACTTTTGCACTTGTATTAGTGTGGAAAAATCACTTTTCGCACTTGTGTTAGTGTTGAAAAACCACTTTTCGCACTTGTGTTAGTGTTGAAAAACTACTTTTCGCACTTGTGTTGGTGCAGGCAACCACTTTTGCACTTGTATTAGTGTTGAAAAACCACTTTTAGCACTTGTGTTAGTGTTGAAAAACCACTTTTCGCACTTGTGTTAGTGTTGAAAAACCACTTTTCGCACTTGTGTTAGGGTTGAAAAACCACTTTTCGCACTTGTGTTAGTGTTGAAAAACCACTTTTTGCACTTGTATTAGTGTGGAAAAACCACTTTTTGCACTTGTGTTAGTGTTGAAAAACCACTTTTCGCACTTGTGTTAGTGTTGAAAAACTACTTTTCGCACTTGTGTTGGTGCAGGCAACCACTTTTGCACTTGTATTAGTGTTGAAAAACCACTTTTCGCACTTGTGTTAGTGTTGAAAAACCACTTTTCGCACTTGTGTTAGGGTTGAAAAACCACTTTTCGCACTTGTGTTGGTGCAGTAAACCACTTTTGCACTTGTATTAGTGTGGAAAAACCACTTTTCGCACTTGTGTTAGTGTTGAAAAACCACCTTTCGCACTTGTGTTAGTGTTGAAAAACCACTTTTCGCACTTGTGTTAGTGTTGAAAAACCACTTTTCGCACTTTTGTTGGTGCAGGAAACCACTTTTGCACTTGTATTAGTGTGGAAAAAACACTTTTCACACTTGTGTTAGTGTTGAAAAACCACTTTTCGCACTTGTGTTAGTGTTGAAAAACCACTTTTCGCACTTGTATTAGTGTGGAAAAACCACTTTTCGCACTTGTGTTAGTGTTGAAAAACCACTTTTCGCACTTGTGTTGGTGCAGGAAACCACTTCTGCACTTGTATTAGCGTGGAAAAAACACTTTTTGCACTTGAGATAGTGTTGAAAAACCACTTTTCGCACTTGTGTTAGTGTTGAAAAACCACTTTTCGCACTTGTGTTGGTGCAGGAAACCACTTTTGCACTTGTATTAGTGTGGAAAAAACACTTTTTGCACTTGTGATAGTGTTGAAAAACCACTTTTCGCACTTGTGTTAGTGTTGAAAAACCACTTTTCGCAGTTGTGTTGGTGCAGGAAACCACTTTTGCACTTGTATTAGTTGGAATAAACCACTTTTCGCACTTGTGTTAGTGTTGAAAAACCACTTTTCGCACTTGTGTTAGTGTTGAAAAACTACTTTTCGCACTTGTGTTGGTGTGGAAAAACCACTTTTCGCACTTGTGTTAGTGTTGAAAAACCACTTTTCGCACTTGTGTTGGTGCAGGAAACCACTTTTGCACTTGTATTAGTGTGGAAAACCACTTTTCGCACTTGTGTTAGTGTTGAAAAACCACTTTTTGCACTTGTGTTGGTGCAGGAAACCACTTTTGCACTTGTATTAGTGTGGAAAAACCACTTTTCGCACTTGTGTTAGTGTTGAAAAACCACTTTTCGCACTTGTGTTGGTGCAGGAAACCACTTTTGCACTTGTATTAGTGTGGAAAAAACCACTTTTCGCACTTGTGTTAGTGTTGAAAAACCACTTTTCGCACTTGTGTTAGTGTTGAAAAACCACTTTTCGCACTTTTGTTAGGGTTGAAAAACCACTTTTCGCACTTGTGTTAGTGTTGAAAAACCACTTTTCGCACTTGTGTTGGTGCAGGAAACCACTTTTGCACTTGTATTAGTGTGGAAAAAACACTTTTTGCACTTGTGTTAGTGTTGAAAAACCACTTTTTGCACTTGTGTTGGTGCAGGAAACCACTTTTGCACTTGTATTAGTGTGGAAAAACCACTTTTCGCACTTGTGTTAGTGTTGAAAAACCACTTTTCGCACTTGTGTTAGTGTTGAAAAACCACATTTCGCACTTGTGTTGGTGCAGGAAACCACTTTTCCACTTGTATTAGTGTGGAAAAAACACGTTTTGCACTTGTGATAGTGTTGAAAAACCACTTTTCGCACTTGTGTTAGTGTTGAAAAACCACTTTTCGCACTTGTGTTGGTGCAGGAAACCACTTTTGCACTTGTATTAGTGTGGAAAAACCACTTTTCGCACTTGTGTTAGTGTTGAAAAACCACTTTTCGCACTTGTGTTAGGGTTGAAAAACCACTTTTCGCACTTGTGTTAGTGTTGAAAAACCACACTTCGCACTTGCGTTGGTGCAGGAAACCACTTTTGCACTTGTATTAGTGTGGAAAAACCACTTTTCGCACTTGTGTTAGTGTTGAAAAACCACTTTTAGCCCTTGTGCTAGTGTTGAAAAACTACTTTTCGCACTTGTGTTGGTGCAGGAAACCACTTTTATTAGTGTGGAAAAACCACTTTTCGCACTTGTGTTAGTGTTGAAAAACCACTTTTCGCACTTGTGTTAGTGTTGAAAAACCACTTTTCGCACTTGTGTTAGTGTTGAAAAACCACTTTTCGCACTTGTATTAGTGTGGAAAAACCACTTTTCGCACTTGTGTTAGTGTTGAAAAACCACTTTTCGCACTTGTGTTGGTGCAGGAAACCACTTCTGCACTTGTATTAGCGTGGAAAAAACACTTTTTGCACTTGAGATAGTGTTGAAAAACCACTTTTCGGACTTGTGTTAGTGTTGAAAAACCACTTTTCGCAGTTGTGTTGGTGCAGGAAACCACTTTTGCACTTGTATTAGTTGGAAAAACCACTTTTCGCACTTGTGTTAGTGTTGAAAAACCACTTTTCGCACTTGTGTTAGTGTTGAAAAACTACTTTTCGCACTTGTGTTGGTGTGGAAAAACCACTTTTCGCACTTGTGTTAGTGTTGAAAAAACACTTTTCGCACTTGTGTTGGTGCAGGAAACCACTTTTGCACTTGTATTAGTGTGGAAAAACCACTTTTCGCACTTGTGTTAGTGTTGAAAAACCACTTTTTGCACTTGTGTTGGTGCAGGAAACCACTTTTGCACTTGTATTAGTGTGGAAAAATCACTTTTCGCACTTGTGTTAGTGTTGAAAAACCACTTTTCGCACTTGTGTTAGTGTTGAAAAACTACTTTTCGCACTTGTGTTGGTGCAGGCAACCACTTTTGCACTTGTATTAGTGTTGAAAAACCACTTTTCGCACTTGTGTTAGTGTTGAAAAACCACTTTTCGCACTTGTGTTAGTGTTGAAAAACCACTTTTCGCACTTGTGTTAGGGTTGAAAAACCACTTTTCGCACTTGTGTTAGTGTTGAAAAACCACTTTTTGCACTTGTATTAGTGTGGAAAAACCCCTTTTTGCACTTGTGTTAGTGTTGAAAAACCACTTTTCGCACTTGTGTTAGTGTTGAAAAACTACTTTTCGCACTTGTGTTGGTGCAGGCAACCACTTTTGCACTTGTATTAGTGTTGAAAAACCACTTTTCGCACTTGTGTTAGTGTTGAAAAACCACTTTTCGCACTTGTGTTAGGGTTGAAAAACCACTTTTCGCACTTGTGTTGGTGCAGTAAACCACTTTTGCACTTGTATTAGTGTGGAAAAACCACTTTTTGCACTTGTGTTAGTGTTGAAAAACCACCTTTCGCACTTGTGTTAGGGTTGAAAAACCACTTTTCGCACTTGTGTTAGTGTTGAAAAACCACTCTTCGCACTTGCGTTGGTGCAGGAAACCACTTTTGCACTTGTATTAGTGTGGAAAAAACACGTTTTGCACTTGTGATAGTGTTGAAAAACCACTTTTCGCACTTGTGTTAGTGTTGAAAAACCACTTTTCGCACTTGTGTTGGTGCAGGAAACCACTTTTGCACTTGTATTAGTGTGGAAAAAACACTTTTTGCACTTGTGATAGTGTTGAAAAACCACTTTTTGCACTTGTATTAGTGTGGAAAAACCACTTTTCGCACTTGTGTTAGTGTTGAAAAACCACTTTTCGCCCTTGTGTTAGTGTTGAAAAACTACTTTTCGCACTTGTGTTGGTGCAGGAAACCACTTTTATTAGTGTGGAAAAACCACTTTTCGCACTTGTGTTAGTGTTGAAAAACCACTTTTCGCACTTGTGTTAGTGTTGAAAAACCACTTTTCGCACTTTTGTTGGTGCAGGAAACCACTTTTGCACTTGTATTAGTGTGGAAAAAACACTTTTCACACTTGTGTTAGTGTTTAAAAACCACTTTTCGCACTTGTGTTAGTGTTGAAAAACCACTTTTCGCACTTGTGTTGGTGCAGGAAACCACTTTTGCACTTGTATTAGTGTTGAAAAACCACTTTTTGCACTTGTGTTAGTGTTGAAAAACCACTTTTCGCACTTGTGTTAGTGTTGAAAAACCACATTTCGCACTTGTGTTGGTGCAGGAAACCACTTTTGCACTTGTATTCGTGTGGAAAAACCACTTTTCGCACTTGTGTTAGTGTTGAAAAATCACTTTTCGCACTTGTGATAGTGTTGAAAAACCACTTTTCGCACTTGTATTAGTGTGGAAAAACCACTTTTCGCACTTGTGTTAGTGTTGAAAAACCACTTTTCGCACTTGTATTGGTGCAGGAAACCACTTTTGCACTTGTATTAGTGTGGAAAAACCACTTTTTGCACTTGTGTTGGTGCAGGAAACCACTTTTGCACTTGTATTAGTGTGGAAAAACCACTTTTCGCACTTGTGTTAGTGTTGAAAAACCACTTTTCGCACTTGTGTTGGTGCAGGAAACCACTTTTGCACTTGTATTAGTGTGGAAAAAACCACTTTTCGCACTTGTGTTAGTGTTGAAAAACCACTTTTCGCACTTGTGTTAGTGTTGAAAAACCACTTTTCGCACTTTTGTTAGGGTTGAAAAACCACTTTTCGCACTTGTGTTAGTGTTGAAAAACCACTTTTCGCACTTGTGTTGGTGCAGGAAACCACTTTTGCACTTGTATTAGTGTGGAAAAAACACTTTTTGCACTTGTGTTAGTGTTGAAAAACCACTTTTTGCACTTGTGTTGGTGCAGGAAACCACTTTTGCACTTGTATTAGTGTGGAAAAACCACTTTTCGCACTTGTGTTAGTGTTGAAAAACCACTTTTCGCACTTGTGTTAGTGTTGAAAAACCACATTTCGCACTTGTGTTGGTGCAGGAAACCACTTTTCCACTTGTATTAGTGTGGAAAAAACACGTTTTGCACTTGTGATAGTGTTGAAAAACCACTTTTCGCACTTGTGTTAGTGTTGAAAAACCACTTTTCGCACTTGTGTTGGTGCAGGAAACCACTTTTGCACTTGTATTAGTGTGGAAAAACCACTTTTCGCACTTGTGTTAGTGTTGAAAAACCACTTTTCGCACTTGTGTTAGGGTTGAAAAACCACTTTTCGCACTTGTGTTAGTGTTGAAAAACCACACTTCGCACTTGCGTTGGTGCAGGAAACCACTTTTGCACTTGTATTAGTGTGGAAAAACCACTTTTCGCACTTGTGTTAGTGTTGAAAAACCACTTTTAGCCCTTGTGCTAGTGTTGAAAAACTACTTTTCGCACTTGTGTTGGTGCAGGAAACCACTTTTATTAGTGTGGAAAAACCACTTTTCGCACTTGTGTTAGTGTTGAAAAACCACTTTTCGCACTTGTGTTAGTGTTGAAAAACCACTTTTCGCACTTGTGTTAGTGTTGAAAAACCACTTTTCGCACTTGTATTAGTGTGGAAAAACCACTTTTCGCACTTGTGTTAGTGTTGAAAAACCACTTTTCGCACTTGTGTTGGTGCAGGAAACCACTTCTGCACTTGTATTAGCGTGGAAAAAACACTTTTTGCACTTGAGATAGTGTTGAAAAACCACTTTTCGGACTTGTGTTAGTGTTGAAAAACCACTTTTCGCAGTTGTGTTGGTGCAGGAAACCACTTTTGCACTTGTATTAGTTGGAAAAACCACTTTTCGCACTTGTGTTAGTGTTGAAAAACCACTTTTCGCACTTGTGTTAGTGTTGAAAAACTACTTTTCGCACTTGTGTTGGTGTGGAAAAACCACTTTTCGCACTTGTGTTAGTGTTGAAAAAACACTTTTCGCACTTGTGTTGGTGCAGGAAACCACTTTTGCACTTGTATTAGTGTGGAAAAACCACTTTTCGCACTTGTGTTAGTGTTGAAAAACCACTTTTTGCACTTGTGTTGGTGCAGGAAACCACTTTTGCACTTGTATTAGTGTGGAAAAATCACTTTTCGCACTTGTGTTAGTGTTGAAAAACCACTTTTCGCACTTGTGTTAGTGTTGAAAAACTACTTTTCGCACTTGTGTTGGTGCAGGCAACCACTTTTGCACTTGTATTAGTGTTGAAAAACCACTTTTCGCACTTGTGTTAGTGTTGAAAAACCACTTTTCGCACTTGTGTTAGTGTTGAAAAACCACTTTTCGCACTTGTGTTAGGGTTGAAAAACCACTTTTCGCACTTGTGTTAGTGTTGAAAAACCACTTTTTGCACTTGTATTAGTGTGGAAAAACCCCTTTTTGCACTTGTGTTAGTGTTGAAAAACCACTTTTCGCACTTGTGTTAGTGTTGAAAAACTACTTTTCGCACTTGTGTTGGTGCAGGCAACCACTTTTGCACTTGTATTAGTGTTGAAAAACCACTTTTCGCACTTGTGTTAGTGTTGAAAAACCACTTTTCGCACTTGTGTTAGGGTTGAAAAACCACTTTTCGCACTTGTGTTGGTGCAGTAAACCACTTTTGCACTTGTATTAGTGTGGAAAGACCACTTTTTGCACTTGTGTTAGTGTTGAAAAACCACCTTTCGCACTTGTGTTAGGGTTGAAAAACCACTTTTCGCACTTGTGTTAGTGTTGAAAAACCACTCTTCGCACTTGCGTTGGTGCAGGAAACCACTTTTGCACTTGTATTAGTGTGGAAAAAACACGTTTTGCACTTGTGATAGTGTTGAAAAACCACTTTTCGCACTTGTGTTAGTGTTGAAAAACCACTTTTCGCACTTGTGTTGGTGCAGGAAACCACTTTTGCACTTGTATTAGTGTGGAAAAAACACTTTTTGCACTTGTGATAGTGTTGAAAAACCACTTTTTGCACTTGTATTAGTGTGGAAAAACCACTTTTCGCACTTGTGTTAGTGTTGAAAAACCACTTTTCGCCCTTGTGTTAGTGTTGAAAAACTACTTTTCGCACTTGTGTTGGTGCAGGAAACCACTTTTATTAGTGTGGAAAAACCACTTTTCGCACTTGTGTTAGTGTTGAAAAACCACTTTTCGCACTTGTGTTAGTGTTGAAAAACCACTTTTCGCACTTTTGTTGGTGCAGGAAACCACTTTTGCACTTGTATTAGTGTGGAAAAAACACTTTTCACACTTGTGTTAGTGTTTAAAAACCACTTTTCGCACTTGTGTTAGTGTTGAAAAACCACTTTTCGCACTTGTGTTGGTGCAGGAAACCACTTTTGCACTTGTATTAGTGTTGAAAAACCACTTTTCGCACTTGTGTTAGTGTTGAAAAACCACTTTTCGCACTTGTGTTAGTGTTGAAAAACCACATTTCGCACTTGTGTTGGTGCAGGAAACCACTTTTGCACTTGTATTCGTGTGGAAAAACCACTTTTCGCACTTGTGTTAGTGTTGAAAAATCACTTTTCGCACTTGTGATAGTGTTGAAAAACCACTTTTCGCACTTGTATTAGTGTGGAAAAACCACTTTTCGCACTTGTGTTAGTGTTGAAAAACCACTTTTCGCGCTTGTATTGGTGCAGGAAACCACTTTTGCACTTGTATTAGTGTGGAAAAAACACTTTTTGCACTTGTGATAGTGTTGAAAAACCACTTTTCGCACTTGTGTTGGTGCAGGAAACCACTTTTGCACTTGTATTAGCGTGGAAAAAACACTTTTTGCACTTGTGATAGTGTTGAAAAACCACTTTTCGCACTTGTGTTAGTGTTGAAAAACCACTTTTCGCACTTGTGTTGGTGCAGGAAACCACTTTTGCACTTGTATTAGTGTGGAAAAAACACTTTTTGCACTTGTGATAGTGTTGAAAAACCACTTTTCGCACTTGTGTTAGTGCTGAAAAACCACTTTTCGCAGTTGTGTTGGTGCAGGAAACCACTTTTGCACTTGTATTAGTTGGAAAAACCACTTTTCGCACTTGTGTTAGTGTTGAAAAACCACTTTTCGCACTTGTGTTAGTGTTGAAAAACTACTTTTCGCACTTGTGTTGGTGTGGAAAAACCACTTTTCGCACTTGTGTTAGTGTTGAAAAACCACTTTTTGCACTTGTGTTGGTGCAGGAAACCACTTTTGCACTTGTATTAGTGTGGAAAAACTACTTTTCGCACTTGTGTTAGTGTTGAAAAACCACTTTTTGCACTTGTGTTGGTGCAGGAAACCACTTTTGCACTTGTATTAGTGTGGAAAAACCACTTTTCGCACTTGTGTTAGTGTTGAAAAACCACTTTTCGCACTTGTGTTAGTGTTGAAAAACCACATTTCGCACTTGTGTTGGTGCAGGAAACCACTTTTGCACTTGTATTAGTGTGGAAAAACCACTTTTCGCACTTGTGTTAGTGTTGAAAAACCACTTTTCGCACTTGTGTTAGTGTTGAAAAACCACTTTTCGCACTTGTGTTGGTGCAGGAAACCACTTTTGCACTTGTGTTAGTGTGGAAAAACCACTTTTCGCACTTGTGTTAGTGTTGAAAAACCACTTTTCGCACTTGTGTTAGTGTTGAAAAACCACTTTTCGCACTTTTGTTAGAGTTGAAAAACCACTTTTCGCACTTGTGTTAGTGTTGAAAAACCACTTTTTGCACTTGTATTAGTGTGGAAAAACCACTTTTTGCACTTGTGTTAGTGTTGAAAAACCACTTTTCGCACTTGTGTTAGTGATGAAAAACTACTTTTCGCACTTGTGTTGGTGCAGGCAACCACTTTTGCACTTGTATTAGTGTGGAAAAAACACTTTTTGCACTTGTGTTAGTGTTGAAAAACCACTTTTTGCACTTGTGTTGGTGCAGGAAACCACTTTTGCACTTGTATTAGTGTGGAAAAACCACTTTTCGCACTTGTGTTAGTGTTGAAAAACCACTTTTCGCACTTGTGTTAGTGTTGAAAAACCACATTTCGCACTTGTGTTGGTGCAGGAAACCACTTTTGCACTTGTATTAGTGTGGAAAAACCACTTTTCGCACTTGTGTTAGTGTTGAAAAACCACTTTTCGCACTTGTGTTAGGGTTGAAAAACCACTTTTCGCACTTGTGTTAGTGTTGAAAAACCACACTTCGCACTTGCGTTGGTGCAGGAAACCACTTTTGCACTTGTATTAGTGTGGAAAAACCACTTTTCGCACTTGTGTTAGTGTTGAAAAACCACTTTTAGCCCTTGTGCTAGTGTTGAAAAACTACTTTTCGCACTTGTGTTGGTGCAGGAAACCACTTTTATTAGTGTGGAAAAACCACTTTTCGCACTTGTGTTAGTGTTGAAAAACCACTTTTCGCACTTGTGTTAGTGTTGAAAAACCACTTTTCGCACTTGTGTTAGTGTTGAAAAACCACTTTTCGCACTTGTATTAGTGTGGAAAAACCACTTTTCGCACTTGTGTTAGTGTTGAAAAACCACTTTTCGCACTTGTGTTGGTGCAGGAAACCACTTCTGCACTTGTATTAGCGTGGAAAAAACACTTTTTGCACTTGAGATAGTGTTGAAAAACCACTTTTCGCACTTGTGTTAGTGTTGAAAAACCACTTTTCGCAGTTGTGTTGGTGCAGGAAACCACTTTTGCACTTGTATTAGTTGGAAAAACCACTTTTCGCACTTGTGTTAGTGTTGAAAAACCACTTTTCGCACTTGTGTTAGTGTTGAAAAACTACTTTTCGCACTTGTGTTGGTGTGGAAAAACCACTTTTCGCACTTGTGTTAGTGTTGAAAAAACACTTTTCGCACTTGTGTTGGTGCAGGAAACCACTTTTGCACTTGTATTAGTGTGGAAAAACCACTTTTCGCACTTGTGTTAGTGTTGAAAAACCACTTTTTGCATTTGTGTTGGTGCAGGAAACCACTTTTGCACTTGTATTAGTGTGGAAAAATCACTTTTCGCACTTGTGTTAGTGTTGAAAAACCACTTTTCGCACTTGTGTTAGTGTTGAAAAACTACTTTTCGCACTTGTGTTGGTGCAGGCAACCACTTTTGCACTTGTATTAGTGTTGAAAAACCACTTTTCGCACTTGTTTTAGTGTTGAAAAACCACTTTTCGCACTTGTGTTAGTGTTGAAAAACCACTTTTCGCACTTGTGTTAGGGTTGAAAAACCACTTTTCGCACTTGTGTTAGTGTTGAAAAACCACTTTTTGCACTTGTATTAGTGTGGAAAAACCCCTTTTTGCACTTGTGTTAGTGTTGAAAAACCACTTTTCGCACTTGTGTTAGTGTTGAAAAACTACTTTTCGCACTTGTGTTGGTGCAGGCAACCACTTTTGCACTTGTATTAGTGTTGAAAAACCACTTTTCGCACTTGTGTTAGTGTTGAAAAACCACTTTTCGCACTTGTGTTAGGGTTGAAAAACCACTTTTCGCACTTGTGTTGGTGCAGTAAACCACTTTTGCACTTGTATTAGTGTGGAAAAACCACTTTTCGCACTTGTGTTAGTGTTGAAAAACCACCTTTCGCACTTGTGTTAGGGTTGAAAAACCACTTTTCGCACTTGTGTTAGTGTTGAAAAACCACTCTTCGCACTTGCGTTGGTGCAGGAAACCACTTTTGCACTTGTATTAGTGTGGAAAAAACACGTTTTGCACTTGTGATAGTGTTGAAAAACCACTTTTCGCACTTGTGTTAGTGTTGAAAAACCACTTTTCGCACTTGTGTTGGTGCAGGAAACCACTTTGCACTTGTATTAGTGTGGAAAAAAACACTTTTTGCACTTGTGATAGTGTTGAAAAACCACTTTTCGCACTTGTATTAGTGTGGAAAAACCACTTTTCGCACTTGTGTTAGTGTTGAAAAACCACTTTCGCCCTTGTGTTAGTGTTGAAAAACTACTTTTCGCACTTGTGTTGGTGCAGGAAACCACTTTTATTAGTGTGGAAAAACCACTTTTCGCACTTGTGTTAGTGTTGAAAACCACTTTTCGCACTTGTGTTAGTGTTGAAAACCACTTTTCGCACTTTTGTTGGTGCAGGAAACCACTTTTGCACTTGTATTAGTGTGGAAAAAACACTTTTCACACTTGTGTTAGTGTTTAAAAACCACTTTTCGCACTTGTGTTAGTGTTGAAAAACCACTTTTCGCACTTGTGTTGGTGCAGGAAACCACTTTTGCACTTGTATTAGTGTTGAAAAACCACTTTTCGCACTTGTGTTAGTGTTGAAAAACCACTTTTCGCACTTGTGTTAGTGTTGAAAAACCACATTTCGCACTTGTGTTGGTGCAGGAAACCACTTTTGCACTTGTATTCGTGTGCAAAAACCACTTTTCGCACTTGTGTTAGTGTTGAAAAATCACTTTTCGCACTTGTGATAGTGTTGAAAAACCACTTTTCGCACTTGTATTAGTGTGGAAAAACCACTTTTCGCACTTGTGTTAGTGTTGAAAAACCACTTTTCGCACTTGTATTGGTGCAGGAAACCACTTTTGCACTTGTATTAGTGTGGAAAAAACACTTTTTGCACTTGTGATAGTGTTGAAAAACCACTTTTCGCACTTGTGTTGGTGCAGGAAACCACTTTTGCACTTGTATTAGCGTGGAAAAAACACTTTTTGCACTTGTGATAGTGTTGAAAAACCACTTTTCGCACTTGTGTTAGTGTTGAAAAACCACTTTTCGCACTTGTGTTGGTGCAGGAAACCACTTTTGCACTTGTATTAGTGTGGAAAAAACACTTTTTGCACTTGTGATAGTGTTGAAAAACCACTTTTCGCACTTGTGTTAGTGCTGAAAAACCACTTTTCGCAGTTGTGTTGGTGCAGGAAACCACTTTTGCACTTGTATTAGTTGGAAAAACCACTTTTCGCACTTGTGTTAGTGTTGAAAAACCACTTTTCGCACTTGTGTTAGTGTTGAAAAACTACTTTTCGCACTTGTGTTGGTGTGGAAAAACCACTTTTCGCACTTGTGTTAGTGTTGAAAAACCACTTTTTGCACTTGTGTTGGTGCAGGAAACACTTTTGCACTTGTATTAGTGTGGAAAAACTACTTTTCGCACTTGTGTTAGTGTTGAAAAACCACTTTTTGCACTTGTGTTGGTGCAGGAAACCACTTTTGCACTTGTATTAGTGTGGAAAAACCACTTTTCGCACTTGTTGTGTAGTGTTGAAAAACCACTTTTCGCACTTGTGTTAGTGTTGAAAAACCACATTTCGCACTTGTGTTGGTGCAGGAAACCACTTTTGCACTTGTATTAGTGTGGAAAAACCACTTTTCACACTTGTGTTAGTGTTGAAAAACCACTTTTCGCACTTGTGTTAGTGTTGAAAAACCACTTTTCGCACTTGTGTTGTGCAGGAAACCACTTTTGCACTTGTGTTAGTGTGGAAAAACCACTTTTCGCACTTGTGTTAGTGTTGAAAAACCACTTTTCGCACTTGTGTTAGTGTTGAAAAACCACTTTTCGCACTTTTGTTAGAGTTGAAAAACCACTTTTCGCACTTGTGTTAGTGTTGAAAAACCACTTTTTGCACTTGTATTAGTGTGGAAAAACCACTTTTTGCACTTGTGTTAGTGTTGAAAAACCACTTTTCGCACTTGTGTTAGTGATGAAAAACTACTTTTCGCACTTGTGTTGGTGCAGGCAACCACTTTTGCACTTGTATTAGTGTGGAAAAAACACTTTTTGCACTTGTGTTAGTGTTGAAAAACCACTTTTTGCACTTGTGTTGGTGCAGGAAACCACTTTTGCACTTGTATTAGTGTGGAAAAACCACTTTTCGCACTTGTGTTAGTGTTGAAAAACCACTTTTCGCACTTGTGTTAGTGTTGAAAAACCACATTTCGCACTTGTGTTGGTGCAGGAAACCACTTTTCCACTTGTATTAGTGTGGAAAAAACACGTTTTGCACTTGTGATAGTGTTGAAAAACCACTTTTCGCACTTGTGTTAGTGTTGAAAAACCACTTTTCGCACTTGTGTTGGTGCAGGAAACCACTTTTGCACTTGTATTAGTGTGGAAAAAAACACTTTTTGCACTTGTGATAGTGTTGAAAAACCACTTTTCGCACTTGTGTTGGTGTTGAAAAACCACTTTTCGCACTTGTGTTGGTGCAGGAAACCACTTTTGCGCTTGTATTAGTGTGGAAAAACCACTTTTCGCACTTGTGTTAGTGTTGAAAAACCACTTTTCGCACTTGTGTTAGGGTTGAAAAACCACTTTTCACACTTGTGTTGGTGCAGGAAACCACTTTTGCACTTGTATTAGTGTGGAAAAAACACTTTTTGCACTTGTGATAGTGTTGAAAACCACTTTTCGCACTTGTGTTGGTGCAGGAAACCACTTTTGCACTTGTATTAGTGTGGAAAAACCACTTTTGCACTTGTATTAGTGTTGAAAAACCACTTTTCGCACTTGTGTTAGTGTTGAAAAACCACTTTTCGCACTTGTGTTAGTGTTGAAAAACCACATTTCGCACTTGTGTTGGTGCAGGAAACCACTTTTGCACTTGTATTCGTGTGGAAAAACCACTTTTCGCACTTGTGTTAGTGTTGAAAAATCACTTTTCGCACTTGTGATAGTGTTGAAAAACCACTTTTCGCACTTGTGTTAGTGTTGAAAAACCACTTTTCGCACTTGTGTTGGTGCAGGAAACCACTTTGCACTTGTATTAGTGTGGAAAAAACACTTTTTGCACTTGTGATAGTGTTGAAAAACCACTTTTCGCACTTGTGTTGGTGTTGAAAAACCACTTTTCGCACTTGTGTTGGTGCAGGAAACCACTTTTGCGCTTGTATTAGTGTGGAAAAACCACTTTTCGCACTTGTGTTAGTGTTGAAAAACCACTTTTCGCACTTGTGTTAGGGTTGAAAAACCACTTTTCGCACTTGTGTTGGTGCAGGAAACCACTTTTGCACTTGTATTAGTGTGGAAAAAACACTTTTTGCACTTGTGATAGTGTTGAAAAACCACTTTTCGCACTTGTGTTGGTGCAGGAAACCACTTTTGCACTTGTATTAGTGTGGAAAAACCACTTTTGCACTTGTATTAGTGTTGAAAAACCACTTTTCGCACTTGTGTTAGTGTTGAAAAACCACTTTTCGCACTTGTGTTAGTGTTGAAAAACCACATTTCGCACTTGTGTTGGTGCAGGAAACCACTTTTGCACTTGTATTCGTGTGGAAAAACCACTTTTCGCACTTGTGTTAGTGTTGAAAAATCACTTTTCGCACTTGTGATAGTGTTGAAAAACCACTTTTCGCACTTGTATTAGTGTGGAAAAACCACTTTTCGCACTTGTGTTAGTGTTGAAAAACCACTTTCGCACTTGTATTGGTGCAGGAAACCACTTTTGCACTTGTATTAGTGTGGAAAAAACACTTTTTGCACTTGTGATAGTGTTGAAAAACCACTTTTCGCACTTGTGTTGGTGCAGGAAACCACTTTTGCACTTGTATTAGCGTGGAAAAAACACTTTTTGCACTTGTGATAGTGTTGAAAAACCACTTTTCGCACTTGTGTTAGTGTTGAAAAACCACTTTTCGCACTTGTGTTGGTGCAGGAAACCACTTTTGCACTTGTATTAGTGTGGAAAAAACACTTTTTGCACTTGTGATAGTGTTGAAAAACCACTTTTCGCACTTGTGTTAGTGCTGAAAAACCACTTTTCGCAGTTGTGTTGGTGCAGGAAACCACTTTTGCACTTGTATTAGTTGGAAAAACCACTTTTCGCACTGGTGTTAGTGTTGAAAAACCACTTTTCGCACTTGTGTTAGTGTTGAAAAACTACTTTTCGCACTTGTGTTGGTGTGGAAAAACCACTTTTCGCACTTGTGTTAGTGTTGAAAAACCACTTTTTGCACTTGTGTTGGTGCAGGAAACCACTTTTGCACTTGTATTAGTGTGGAAAAACCACTTTTCGCACTTGTGTTAGTGTTGAAAAACCACTTTTTGCACTTGTGTTGGTGCAGGAAACCACTTTTGCACTTGTATTAGTGTGGAAAAACCACTTTTCGCACTTGTGTTAGTGTTGAAAAACCACTTTTCGCACTTGTGTTAGTGTTGAAAAACCACTTTTCGCACTTGTGTTGGTGCAGGAAACCACTTTTGCACTTGTATTAGTGTGGAAAAACCACTTTTCGCACTTGTGTTAGTGTTGAAAAACCACTTTTCGCACTTGTGTTAGTGTTGAAAACCACTTTTCGCACTTTGTTGAGGAAACCACTTCACTTGTGTTAGTGTGAAAAACCACTCTTTTCACACTTGTGTTAGTGTTGAAAAACCACTTTTCGCACTTGTGTTTAGTGTTGAAAAACCACTTTTCGCACTTTTGTTAGAGT
>NC_136262.1:84745729-84981555 GCF_964187855.1 Myxine glutinosa | reverse complement strand
ATGGAAAAACCACTTTTCGCACTTGTGTTAGTGTTGAAAAACCACTTTTCGCACTTGTGTTGGTGCAGGAAACCACTTCTCCACTTGTATTAGTGTGGAAAAAACACGTTTTGCACTTGTGATAGTGTTGAAAAACCACTTTTCGCACTTGTGTTAGTGTTGAAAAACCACTTTTCGCACTTGTGTTGGTGCAGGAAACCACTTTTGCACTTGTATTAGTGTGGAAAAAACACTTTTTGCACTTGTGATAGTGTTGAAAAACCACTTTTCGCACTTGTGTTAGTGTTGAAAAACCACTTTTCGCACTTGTGTTGGTGCAGGAAACCACTTTTGCACTTGTATTAGTGTGGAAAAACCACTTTTCGCACTTGTGTTCGTGTTGAAAAACCACTTTTCGCACTTGTGTTAGTGTTGAAAAACTACTTTTCGCACTTGTGTTAGGGTTGAAAAACCACTTTTCGCACTTGTGTTAGTGTTGAAAAACCACTCTTCGCACTTGCGTTGGTGCAGGAAACCACTTTTGCAATTGTATTAGTGTGGAAAAAACACGTTTTGCACTTGTGATAGTGTTGAAAAACCACTTTTCGCACTTGTGTTAGTGTTGAAAAATCACTTTTCGCACTTGTGATAGTGTTGAAAAACCACTTTTCGCACTTGTGTTAGTGTTGAAAAACCACTTTTCGCCCTTGTGTTAGTGTTGAAAAACTACTTTTCGCACTTGTGTTGGTGCAGGAAACCACTTTTATTAGTGTGGAAAAACCACTTTTCGCACTTGTGTTAGTGTTGAAAAACCACTTTTCGCACTTGTGTTAGTGTTGAAAAACCACTTTTCACACTTTTGTTGGTGCAGGAAACCACTTTTGCACTTGTATTAGTGTGGAAAAAACACTTTTCACACTTGTGTTAGTGTTGAAAAACCACTTTTCGCACTTGTGTTAGTGTTGAAAAACCACTTTTCGCACTTGCGTTTGTGCAGGAAACCACTTTTGCACTTGTATTAGTGTGGAAAAACCACTTTTCGCACTTGTGTTAGTGTTGAAAAACCACTTTTCGCACTTGTGTTAGTGTTGAAAAACCACTTTTCGCACTTGTGTTAGTGTTGAAAAACCACATTTCGCACTTGTGTTGGTGCAGGAAACCACTTTTGCACTTGTATTCGTGTGGAAAAACCACTTTTCGCACTTGTGTTAGTGTTGAAAAATCACTTTTCGCACTTGTGATAGTGTTGAAAAACCACTTTTCGCACTTGTATTAGTATGGAAAAACCACTTTTCGCACTTGTGTTAGTGTTGAAAAACCACTTTTCGCACTTGTGTTGGTGCAGGAAACCACTTCTGCACTTGTATTAGCGTGGAGAAAACACTTTTTGCACTTGTGATAGTGTTGAAAAACCACTTTTCGCACTTGTGTTAGTGTTGAAAAACCACTTTTCGCACTTGTGTTGGTGCAGGAAACCACTTTTGCACTTGTATTAGTGTGGAAAAAACACTTTTTGCACTTGAGATAGTGTTGAAAAACCACTTTTCGCACTTGTGTTAGTGTTGAAAAACCACTTTTCGCAGTTGTGTTGGTGCAGGAAACCACTTTTGCACTTGTATTAGTTGGAAAAACCACTTTTCGCACTTGTGTTAGTGTTGAAAAACCACTTTTCGCACTTGTGTTAGTGTTGAAAAACTACTTTTCGCACTTGTGTTGGTGTGGAAAAACCACTTTTCGCACTTGTGTTAGTGTTGAAAAAACACTTTTCGCACTTGTGTTGGTGCAGGAAACCACTTTTGCACTTGTATTAGTGTGGAAAAACCACTTTTTGCACTTGTGTTAGTGTTGAAAAACCACTTTTTGCACAAGTGTTGGTGCAGGAAACCACTTTTGCACTTGTATTAGTGTGGAAAAACCACTTTTCGCACTTGTGTTAGTGTTGAAAAACCACTTTTCGCACTTGTGTTAGTGTTGAAAAACCACTTTTCGCACTTGTGTTAGTGTTGAAAAACCACTTTTCGCACTTGTGTTGGTGCAGGAAACCACTTTTGCACTTGTATTAGTGTGTAAAAACCACTTTTCGCACTTGTGTTAGTGTTGAAAAACCACCTTTCGCACTTGTGTTCGTGTTGAAAAACCACTTATCGCACTTGCGGTAGTGTTGAAAAACCACTTTTCGCACTTGTGTTCGTGTTGAAAAACCACTTTTCGCACTTGTGTTGGTGCAGGAAACCACTTTTCGCACTTGTGTTAGTGTTGAAAAACCACTTTTCGCACTTGTGTTGGTGTTGAAAAACCACTTTTCCCACTTGTGTTGGTGCAGGAAACCACTTTTGCACTTGTATTAGTGTGGAAAAAACACGTTTTGCACTTGTGTTAGTGTTGAAAAACCACTTTTCGCACTTGTGTTAGTGTTGAAAAACCACTTTTCGCACTTGTGTTGGTGCAGGAAACCACTTTTGCACTTGAATTAGTGTGGAAAAACCACTTTTCGCACTTGTGTTAGTGTTGAAAAACCACTTTTCGCACAGAGAGAGAGAGAGAGAGAGAGAGAGAGAGAGAGAGAGAGAGAGAAAGAGAGAGAGAGAGAGAGAGAAAGAGAAAGAGAAAGAGAAAGAGAAAGAGAAAGAGAAAGAGAAAGAGAAAAAGACTGAGACTGACTGTTTCTTCCTTTTATTACAAGAGTAGAAAAAAAATCAGTTATGTTCAGTTATAAAGAAACAAAACACAATAAAAATGGTCTCAAGGAAAAGTTATTATCAAATCATCATCATCAAGTGTGCATATGACATCATTAAAAACCCACTTTTCTTTAAAACATGTTAAATTCTTGTTCATTTTAAAAAACCGGTATTCTAGCTTTAGTCTTGCATTTACAAGAGCCTTAAAGGTGAGCAGTACATCATATGACGAGTCAGAAGCGTTTCCCATTTTTTTCTTCCTGGATTTATAAATTGCAAACTTGGCCTGGCCAATTAAAAAATTCATTAAAACCACATTTCTAAGGGAAGACGGTCCTAAAACACCATAAATAAAAACATTGTGATTGAAGAGGGAACCAAGCTTCACAAAGCGTTCCTGAAGGAATGTAAAAAGAGGTTGCA
Source organism: Myxine glutinosa (assembly GCF_964187855.1). Taxonomy (NCBI): domain Eukaryota; kingdom Metazoa; phylum Chordata; class Myxini; order Myxiniformes; family Myxinidae; genus Myxine; species Myxine glutinosa. The sequence continues at coordinate 84,978,472 of NC_136262.1, read as the reverse complement.
ATCATTCACACTCAAGGTATATATGCGGTAGGGTTTCAATGGATGCACAGAAAGGGCATAGATTAGAGTTAGCAGTAGAAAACCGGTTCAGTAAAACATTATAAGGTAAAATCCAGTGTACAAGTTTCCATTGAATATCTCCAACATACTTTGGAGTAGGCAAGAGATAAAAACTTCACCAATTGGGGCAATTGGGGGGTATTGGGGGTAAAACATCCTGCCATCGAAGCCTCGGGTGCTCAGAAAATGTTTTTGCGTATAAAATTTTAACGTACGCGTTGTACAAAGTTTTCTTTGGAAAGGCGGGAAGGGATAATGCAGTATCATCAGGGCTGTTCAGGCCAGGGGACAGATTAAGTGGCGGGCTGAAGACTAGGAGTTTGGGGAAGTCACCCGCTGTTTCCTCGGGGGAAGGGCCAAGTTCCTCGCAGGTATTACGATACGTTGTGGATATCCCTTGAAGGAACCGAGAGATGATCCTGACAGATTTTATTCCGGTTTTTTGTGCCACAGCGGCAGCACTCAGCCGGCAGCTCCCAGACTCTGTCATGAGGTCTTTCACTCGCAGCAGCTTGGCATCAACAAAACGTTGAACGAGTCCCCTATTATTCAAGCTGTTTTCCAGGAAGGGGTTGTAGCATAGGGGCTCATTCAACAACATTTCCATGTTGTATGTTGCCATTTCACGGGAAAAGGACAGGGCTTGCCAGGCGTTCATCACCCCTTGGTAAAAGGTGGGCAGCAAGGATGAAGCGATTTGATGAGGGTTCATCAAGAAAAGTTCTCGGTCGTAACCCAGCTTGCATGTAAGCTGCAATATGCAGTTAGCCAGAGGCCTCCAGAGTAGGGCTTCATCTCCATATACAAGTTGGCGCACGATATGAAGCCGGAAGACCATAATCTGGCTGCGGATATCAATAAGACCTTGGCCACCTCAGTGAGTGGTAAGTATGTGTCGGGGAAGTGGTGGGTGAGACTCAAGACTCCAATGACCGGACACAGGTTTACAACAGGTCAACACTTTATTAACTAGTTTCAAATAGTAATAACTACCGTTAACTCAATCGACCAGGTAACTCTATCCGCATAGTCCTTCTTGTTCGGCTGCAGCGCCGAACTCGTGGTACGCGTTCATTCCGTCGGGCAGGGCTTCTGAGGATGAGTGCTCTCCTGGCTCAAAGTCTCTCCTGTTTATATCGGCAAACTTCAGTTAATCCTCTGTCCGCTGAAATCGTAATCCCTTCTCTGCTGCTTCTAATCCATTCTCCGCAAACGTTACCCGGTCGCCTCACTGGCACCAGCTCGCTCTCCTCCCTGCTGGGAATTTGCTTCATCCACTTTGCATCCCGATGAAAGACAATAGTACAGGCTTGGGAATGTGTGTTAGCCCGGGGTCGTGCTAAAGCTACACAACAGGACTCCCAGCTTCGACAGGGCGAGATGCATTCCTGACATTCTTACGACCACCTGCTCGTACCTTGGTTCGTTACCAGTTCCAACCAATGAGTTACACTGAGTTACACTTCCACAATTCCCTCATCTTTTTGTTTTTGTTTATATTAACCATTAATCTAAACATCAATATAAGTAAACAATCAATCACTACAAGTAAACATCAATACAATTTAAGTAAATAATCAATCACTGCAAGTAAACATCATTACAAGTATAAGTAAATAATCAATATCTACAAGTAAATATCAATACAAGTATTCAAACCGTAACTTTGGTGATCAAATTCCCTTAGGCATACACCGTCATCCTGCAAGAATCACAAAACATTTCGTTGGTCATTGACTCCTTCCATATTGTTCAATCTATTGCATTTGCATCACAAATATCTTTTCAAAACAACACTTCACCATCACCAAGATACAACAATTTCACTTCATTTTCAAGTTTTGTAAAGCATCTGCACCATCTGGCAAAAACGTTTGCCTCCACACGAATGTTGACTTTGTTTGAAAGGAAGGGCTGATCACTTGTGTTTGAATCCAGGTATGAAACATTTTCTCCTAATGTCTTCATAGCACCTGCACTACTTCGTGTAGGATTTCGCTGTTGTGGTAACATTGCGGAGTCATAGACTGACCCTGCTCTCCATGTAGCATTCTTGCCACTTTTTGCTGTAAACCATAGAAATTCCTGAACAAGGCCTTCACCCAGTTGTAGTCGACTTGCCTCCTCCCTCATTGTGAGTGGGCAGCAAGTATTGGTGTGACGTTGATTGGCCAGCAAGATGTGGAACAGGGATGCCGGATGCATCCACAATGATGTTGGGACCATGGTGTTCAGGTCATTCATGGTCCATACCAAGAGCAACCAGCAGAATCGTGCACAGCTGTTGTGACAAGGGCACAGCCATTTTTTTTTGCAGCTCCATGCTGGTTCCCCGGACGTTGGTGAAGTAATAACATATGTCCCCGCATTTCACAGAGGTTGCAGGTAAAATGTCGTTGTCCTGCAACTTCTGATGTGGTGAATGTTCGAAGCCTTCGAACAAGAGTAAGTGATCGCCTTTCTTTCATATGTTGCAGTGTGATCCAGGCAAATGGTCACATAAATTTCCTTGGTGAAGGTAAGCATTCATCTCCAAGTTACACGGGAGAATGTCTTCATCATTCTTTGAGAAAGAGGGTGTATGCCACGATTAACTTCATTTTTTTAGCCACAAATTTTCTTTCTCGAACTTCTTCCCAATTCCGTTAGCAATCCCTCCAAAATGTGATCTCGTCTTATCCTTATGCTCAGTCACATCTGAATCTGCTTTCCACACACACTGAATCAGATAGGGTACATCTTACCATGAAATCAGCATAATCATGTATATCTTCCGACAGTTTCACATTCAACAATTTGTTGTTTTTCCTTAACACAAAAAGTTATATTCATTTATATGCATCACACAAATAATATTCAATCAGGTATGTATTTTGCTACTAAACTAAGAATAGCATCCACAATTGCTTTCAGGTTAATATAGTTCAAAAATTAACTCATGCTGGTATTTTAGCACTACTCTAAGAAAATAAATTGTATATGATTACAATCACAAACGGGAATATCTAATTCCCAACAACAATTTTCCCAAACCAACAAATTAAGCATAATGTATTATTACCATAATTCCTCTCCACTTTTTCTTTTCCCTTTTTTTTTTTTTTCCTAACAGTGTGTCACTCGTGGTGATATGAGTTCACTGATATTGTAATTGACACAACTCATAACATTGTCGTTATGCCATTATCTTAATTCTACTGTATTCATTTGCAACATCACTTGATTTAATCTTTTAATCTCAGTATTTATGTCGCCATAAAAGTCTTCCTTTTCTGGTTCCACATTTCTTTCCTCATTTGTCACTTCATGCGTTATCATCGTGTTGTTGGTTACCTTATTCAAACACACCGTCACTAAGGCTTTCAAGCAAGCCACCACTAAAACAATTGCCAATATAACTACTAAACCAACAAACAAGTCTGCTACTCCTTGTATATATTCATACCTATGACATAATTATATGTCAATGACATTCAACATTGTATACCAAACTAACAAGCTTCCTAAAAGGTAAATAAAGACAATCCCTTAATATGTAACATAAATCAGATTATTTGTCTTACCCTGATCCCCCTATCTCCCGGGGTCGAACTAAATCCCCTAATCATGAGTGTAGTTGTGATACATTATCCCTCATGTTGCGCTAATATCAGTAGATAATGGTATGTCATGTAGGCAAATAAATGTCACTATCTTCCCTAATTCAAGTAGGAATATTAAATGTTGAAATTGTAATGTTTATCAATGCAAGGGGTGTTAAAATGTAATTCAAATGAATGTATATCACGACTATCATTTATCCGCCACTGAATGTTCTGCTGGGCTGCTAGGTGCAGCCTCATTTTCTGTGGGATCGTCCACCTTAGCCCCATGTGCTTGCTTGCAATGAGAGGCATGAATCCAACTTTCTATTTTGGGTCCATATTTGTTTCTATTCTTATCAATCTCCTATGGTTTATCAATTCGTTCCAAGATACCGCAACCAAAGGTTTTAACCAAAGCTCTACCAAACTATTTCCAATTTGAACAAAAAATGCCAGTGAAACAATGATTCGAAGAATTAACTTCAAGGGGTCAATAAATTTATTCTATAGCCAGATCTAATTTTCCCATCCAATAGTTTGCCTTGCCACATGTCATATTATAACACTTTAATAAACCTTCGAAAAATGTTTCCCATCTCAACAAATTTCCTTTTTACAAATAGCCATGTGTAACTTACATATTTAACTACAATTTCCTCTCAATTTGTTTGGCCTAACTGGCCGCAAAAGTGGCTGCCAGCATGCAGTACCGTTTTTTATCTACCAAGGAAGTGCTCTTCCACACAAGACCTCTACCAAAATGTTGTTTGTAAAAACAAATCTGGGATTTCCGATTACATGGATGCACTCTCAGGACATTTTCAGGCTGCTGTTAACAATCCACTATGATAAATTAATTCCTTTACCCACAATCAAATAATTAGTACAAATTGAGGATATTATCCATCTGACATTCATTTATAGATTCATTATGTTGGATCTAATATATATATATTTTTTTCCCCAATAATTTCGCACTGGTGTAAGGAAGAACAATAGCTCTCATAAGTCTTAGTAATATCGTAGTTAATTTACCCAGCATCGAAGAATTTATTTACTATCCATTCTCATCTGTTAACCAGTGACTTTGTTTGAACTCCAGAACTCAAAACTCACAATAGTTCAAACCAGCAAAATTTCCTTTACTATTTTCCCATATCATCTATGCCTTATACACATCCATACATACAGCCCAATTTATATTCTGATAAAATTCAAGTTTATATATATATAAAATCCGTGAGCAGAGTACTCTGGGAAGTCAGTGTAAGACCTCTCCAAATTTTGGCTAATTTTGTACTCCCACATTTTTTTTTATGAAGCTCATATCCATAAATAGCTTTGATTCTCATATAAATTCTATCACAATGGAATCCCAAGATTACTTCCAATTTTTTACTATTAATGAATAGCTGCTCATAACTCAGCAAATCAAATCTTTATTCTCCATCTCCCTTGACAAAAGTGATAATTTTCATAATCAAATTATATTTCTATTTTTTATTTTACGAATTCTCTCGATATGCGATCCCATCCCCATGGAACTATCTATTTTTCAGACAAGGCACACTGTCGGTGTCAACAATCTTGTAAGATTGATACACAAAACAACGACAACAAACACAAACATTGATACACAAAACACACACACACGCATGCATTATGCATATTTGTTTGCGTTGGAACCATTATTTACAGATCAGGATGGGTGTCAGTTTTATTTCATTTTCATAAAATTTGTCCTTCAATTTTATGAATGCTAATACGCAAATGGACCAAAAAGTTTATTTTTAGAAAACCCCTATGATGTCACATTGAAATTACCCTTTCAGTTCCCACCATAATTTATCCAAATTTGACTACACACCCATTTGCATGTCAGTCGACCACTGACCTATCAATCATGCGGAACACTAGTCCGAAATTCCCACCTGATCATCATGTGACTCTTGTCACTTGGTTTCAAAAATTTGCAAAGCAATTGTTCCAACTTTGTAAATTTAAAATTTTGTGCCCAACATAAAAGATCCAATTTCGGCATTTGATCAATTAATTATCAATTTGCTTACAAGCAAAAGAAAAAATGAATAATTCTTGCTCCGAAAACTTTTCAGACACAAGAATCATCGACAGTTATTCATGTTTGTCCAGTAATCTAATTTGTTGAGGCCAATCGTCATTTGGGATTTGTCGCAATGAAGGCCTAATCGTTGTCTGAGGTATCAGTCATCACTGGTACCCTTGATCTTGGTTTACCCTATGAACTTGTCTTCCTTTTGGTATACGGACATCCTCTTTTCCAATGTCCCATCCGTCCACACTTGAAACACCGGTTTCTGTCGTTGCCTGGTCTGTGCACCTGTGCACTTGTATTGCTGGGCTGCATCTCTACATCCCTGAGTTGCCACTGCAATCTCTCGTTATCTTCTGAAACACGAAAAAATTCTCTGTACCATCCTTTTTGGGGAGACAACTGGAAATCAGATGGGACAACTGTCACTTTCATTCCTAATTTCGAGGGCAGTTGTGCATTTGTCTCCTCCACTGTATCCTGTATCCTTTTTATTTTAAGTTCTAGATCCGTTATCCGTTCTTGCTGTTCCCGTTGTCTGGATTCACCATCCCAAAGATGGAATGCAAGCCAGTCTACCGTTAGATTCTGTCTCTTCCTGGCTTTCAATCTTTGTTCCAATCTTTCCAATCGACTTCGCTCAAATGTACCATCTCTTGGAAACTCCTCATCATGTCCCTTTGTCCACAAATACCAATTCTCGACCTGCCTTATAGCTTCAGCACCATAACGGTCGTACATATGATGTGTACAAGTACCTTTTTGTGGAATCTCTGGTTGTCCTTGTGTATTCTTGCAGGCTCCATTTCCCATTCTGCTTTTTATCAAAGTAGCATTGGATGTGTTGTAGTTTGTTCCTCTAAAGCTTCACTCGTACCTCCAGGAAGGATCTCTCCACCTGTTCAAACGGTGATTTCCAGAGAATCTCTCTCACCTGTGGCTTTTGCACAATCTAATCTCACAGATCAGTATTTGCAGATGAGCCAGAGGGTCAGTATGAAATGGGTGAATCCTCAGGTGTCCGCTCTGTTGAAGGGGAAATCACACAATGGTAACCGCACATACAGACTTGGCATTTAATATGGAATATTTTTTTTGTGGGGGTGAACTTACTTTTCAAGATGACTTAGAACCAAAAGTTCATTGGAATTATGTTGAAATTATTCTAGATTTTGTTATTGTGACCTTTAAAAGAAACAAAAACAGCATTTGACATTTCGAAGCAAATAAATTGATCCTTGAAAGTGATGTAAACTGATATCGAACTCAATTCACGGACAGTACTGTGTTAAACTTCTGTGCGTTTTCCAGAAGTATCTCTTTATTTTGCACATTTATAGCCAAAAATTTTTTTTAACAAAAACAAAAGTTAAATTACGACTGGGATTACGGACAGTAAAATTACAGTTCAGTACTTTGTGTAACCCCCACGAGTATTCAGGAGAGCACGTACACATTGAGGCATGCTGTTCACGAGATTTGCCACGGTTTGGACAGTAATCACGTGCCATGCAGTTACAATAGCCTGCTGCAATTCACGCATAGAGGCAGGCTGCTGGTCCAAGTTGTCGATTTGACGCGTTAATTCTGCTCACAAGTTCTCTATCGGATTCATATCCGGGGACATGGCAGGCCACTCCATATGCTCCACACCACGATCAGCAAGAAAGTGTTGGATCATGTGAGCACGATGAGGCCGTGCATTGTCATCTTGGAAGACAACGTTTCCTCGAAAGGCTGCACGAGCAAATGGAAGCAATGTTTCTTCCAGAATGGCCCTGTGCTTGAACTGGTTAAGGTTTCCATTCAGAACATCCAGGTCAGTTTTGCCCCCTGCACAAAAAGCAGCCCAAACAGTCACCCCACCACCTCCAGCTTGGACTCTTGGCACTATACAATCTTCGTTGTAGGCTTCATGCACTTGTCTGTGCACTCGGACGCGGCCATCGACGATAGACCAGAAATCTAGAATCGTCACTGAAGATCACGTGATTCCAGTGTCCTGGCTGACATTGACGGTGCTCTCTGGCCCACTGCAATCGGCGCTGGTGGTGTTGTCTGGTCAGACGTGGGTTTCTCAGGGGATGCCTGGCACGATAGCCTGCTTGAACCAGTCGTTGGTTGACTAGCCTTCTGGATGAGGCACATTTGTCAGTTGCTGCCACCCAGCCCTAAGCCAATTAGCTGACTTGGTACGGCCATTGCGGACTAACCGGTGCAGCTGGTGATCATCCCTCCTTGTGGTTCTGCGGGGACGTCCTGGCCTCGGTATTGGAGTAGGGACACCCCTCTGAGCATTTCGTTTCAGGATCTTTGACACCTGACCTTGAGTGATGCAATACTGCCAAGCAATAGCACGCTGTTTCATGCCGGAATTTCGTAAAGCCACCACTAAATGACAAACAGCATTGTCGAGTTGACGGACCATCTCCAGGGGAAGCGGCAATAACTTTTGTAGACGTGCAACAGTTGTTTTCCACTAATACAGAACGCAACAACCCTTATATACCCGATTGTGAAGCCAATCGTCAAATGTACCTGTCCGTACCTTTTGTCACGCCACCTGTGATATAATCCTGTTATTGACTTCTTGCTGCGACAGACAATCAGTGACATGGTTCTTTTAACAAATAAATCACCGAAGCGTAAAAGAAACTCACCAGATTGATATACCAAGTTCAGAAAGTAAACCCAAGTCAAGAAAAAAAAAATATTCCATATTAAATGCCAAGTCTGTATATATCTATATATAAACTCACCACCTTGCTCAATTTTCCAAGGTTGTCTTCACATTGATAATATCTCACAAAGATATTAAAGCTTCTTTCTTGAGACCGCATTTTCATCAATCAAACGATCAATATATTCAATTTAATTTATTCAATTCAATTTATCCAGTTAAATTTATTCAATTAAATTCAATCAATTAGATTCAATCAATCAATAATTCAATCAATTATTCAATTTCAATTAATTCATCAATATTCATCAATAAATCAAATTAATCATTTTGGATGACTCCTTGCATAAGCCCTTTCCCCAATGATGTCAGGACAGGTCCATCCATTGACTGAGATCGAATCTCATCGGTCGTCACCTCTGGTTCATACCTCATGTCAATTGATGAATCAACTGTTCTGTCCTAGGGTCATATCTGACCTATTTTTTCCATTTTGCCTGGTCTTCACAAATTTTCTTTGCAACCACTAAAGGCAACTCATCCTTCATTCGTGAGACCGCCAGAATGGATGGCAGATATTAAAGTTCTTTGGGAAAAATATCTCATCATTTTTTCTTTTAATAGTACCCAAATCTCTTGGCAATATAAATTTCATAAAACTCCTGAAATAAGACTGTAAAATTCCTTCAATCATGCTAAATTTTGAAACTCCATCGCTTGTAACACCCAATTTATCCCATAGGGCTTGAAAGTTATTTCCCAAGTTCATGCAATCATTCTGCATTTGAACCCTATGATATCATTCATAATAATCATCATGATTTTATAGTCATGGTCCTATCATAATCATCTATTGATAATTATAGTATAATTATAGTCATCAACATTCTCGTCCTCCTCGACCTCAGCGCTGCCTTTGACACCATCGATCACACTATCCTCCTCACCCGACTTGAATCCACCTTTAACGTTACCGGCACTGCCCTCTCTTGGATTAAATCATACCTCTCTGACAGATGCCAGTTCATCTCCATCAATAACTGCAAATCCCCCACTGCTCCCCTCCCCCAAGGTGTCCCCCAAGGTTCAGTTCTTGGCCCCCTCCTCTTCATCCTTTACCTGTCCCCGCTCGGTCACTTAATCCGCCGTCATGGTCTCCAATTCCACTGCTTCGCCGATGACATCCAGCTTTTCATCTCCACCAAGTCCGTCTCCACCGACACCCACTCTATCCTGACAAACTGCATCACTGAAATAAAATCCTGGCTTCAAATCAACTTCCTCAAGCTTAACTGTGATAAATCTGAAATAATCATCATTGGCCCAAAAACGCTCACAAAATCCACCCATAACTTTGCCCTCAACATCGACGGTATCCCAGTATCCACCTCCCCTCACATCCGGAATCTTGGCGTCATCTTTGACCAAACCCTTTCCTTCGACAAATACACTAAACAGATCACAAAGTCAGCCTTCTTTCACCTGAAAAACATTGCCCGTCTCCGCTCATCCCTCTCCTCCACGGCTGCAGAAACCCTCATCCACGCCTTCATCACCTCCCGTCTGGACTACTGCAATAGCCTCCTCTATGGTTCACCCTCAAAAATCACCAATAAACTCCAATACATTCAGAACTCCGCTGCCCGTCTACTCACCCATTCCCGGACCCGTGACCACATCACCCCCGTCCTTTACAAGCTTCACTGGCTCCCCATCCCCCAGAGAATCCAGTACAAAATCCTCCTCTTGACATACAAAGCCCTCCATAACCTGGCCCCATCCTACCTGGCTGACCTCCTCTCCAGACACACTCCCACCCGCAACCTCCGCTCTGCTGGTACCAACCTCCTGACCCCCTCCATCCGGACCAAATTCAGATCCTGGGGGGACAGGGCCTTCTCCATCGCTGCTCCCACCCTCTGGAACTCACTACCTCACACCATCAGAGACTCCTCCTCACTCACCACATTCAAAACATCACTAAAGACCCACCTGTTCAACACTGCATTCAACATTCAACCCACAGCATTTAACCCCTGACTATCTCTTCTCCTTCTCCCTCCTTTTGCTTTAAATATTTCCCTATTGATTCTTGTCTTTTTGCAATTGTTGTTTTCATGTATTGTTATGCATTATGTTTGCCACTCTGTCAAAGCGCCTTTGGGCTTCTGGAAAAGCGCTATACAAAATAAATGAATTATTATTATTATTATTATCTATTTAAAACGAACATTTCCTTTATCACCACAGCTATGTGGTATAATCAACAATAGAATAAAACTGTACATAGCAACAGGCTACCTCATGGCCACTTAGTATACCTATTGACAATAAGTCATAACAATATCGAATAATCATTGAACAATTAAAAAATCGCTTCCACTGCTCCAGCCGCAGCATTCGTCATTTTGTCTGCTCATCCGCGTGACCAAAACGAAATAAAGGGAGCTCAACCATTACACAGCACTTTTTTTAATGGCGCATGCCATAGGAACTCAACGCAATTTCGACTCGGCCAGAAAAACGAGCAAATTTTGCAGGATGTTAACTGGAATTAGCCGTGAAAATATATACAAAATACACAAAAATACACACCCACAAAAATAAACAACAAAACCCAAACAAACCCAAGGTCGACCATCTTACACAGTAAATTACATCATTTCAGCATCGTATTGATTGCTGAAATATTCCAGGGTTTATACACACCTTAAAAGAGGTATGCGTGGTGTTGCCCCCTCCCACGTTTATTCCAGGGTTTATACACACCTTAAAAGAGGTATGCGTGGTGTTGCCCCCTCCCACTTTTAATTCCTCATTAAATTCCTCATTAAATTACTCATTAAATTACTCATTAAATTACTCATTAAATTACTCATTAAATTACTTACTAAATTACTCATTAAATTACTCATTAAATTACTCATTAAATTACTCATTAAATTACTCATTAAATTACTCATTAAATTACTCATTAAATTAACTTACATAGTTTCAGCATTGTATTGATTGCTGAAATATTCCAGGGTTTATACACACCTTAAAAGAGGTATGCGTGGTGTTGCCCCCTCCCACGTTTATTCCAGGGTTTATACACACCTTAAAAGAGGTATGCGTGGTGTTGCCCCTCCCACTTTTAATTAAATTACATCGTTTCAATTAAAAAAACATTGCTTCTACTGCTCCAGCCGCAGCATTCGTCACTTTGTCTGCTCATCCGCATGACCAAAACGAAATAAAGGGAGCTCAACCATTACACAGCGCTTTTAATGGCGCATGCCATAGGAACTCAACGCAATTTCGACTCGGCCAGAAAACGAGCAAATTTTTCAGGATGTTAACTGGAATTAGTCGTGAAAATATATCCAAAATACACAAAAATACACACCCACACAAATAAACAACATTTATTCCGTTCAACAGAACAACCATTTCCTATATCATGACATGCATGTCTTCAAAATTATATGACCAAGAGAAAAAGTAAAACTAATTAAAACTGCAGGCAGTGATGATCCGGGGACCATACCGCTCCATCCTGATTGGACGGGTGCGTGCTAGAGTCGTTAACAACGACAGTCCAGATCCGATTGTTCAAAATTTCAACTCAATCGATCGAAAAATGAACGCAGGGATGCATTTTAAAGGTGCAGTGGCACTAACTGAGTTGCCACGAATATGGCCACGAAATTGCCAATATGGCCATCACAAAATATTTTCCTTAATCAATTGGCTCATAGCATAACCAATCTGCAAGTATCTCATCCGAAGATGTATCTCTGAGGAATTTTAATTAAATAAGTCATTTATAAATCAACGAGTTAATTTATTAAATGATTAATCAATAAATGAAAATTTCCCTTGACAGCCACATCACTTGGTCAGTGTCATGTCCAAATATCAGCTTCCTTACTCAAAAGGTGCCTGAGTTAATGTAATGTAATTACTGTAATAAGATTACTGCAATTACTGTAATGATTACTGTAATTACTGTAATTACCGGAACTGTAATTACTGTAATTACCTCAGGTAATTACTGTAATGTAATTACTGTAATGTAATAAGAAATGTAATTAATTAAATAAGTACTTCATTAATCGCTAATAATTAAATAACTCGTGAATTCTTATCCGATTTACTTAACATTTGAGTGTCCCCAAAACGTTGGAGCAAAATGTTGCAACAACGAAAGTGAAACGTTGTAGCGACGTTGTGGAAACGTCAGCAAACCCCAACATTTGAATGTTCCCAAAACGTTGGAGCAAAACGTTGCAACAACGAAAGTGAAACGTTGTAGCGACATTGTGGAGACGTTTTACAACAACATTATTTCAATGTTGCAGGAAAGTAATGTGAAAAACGTTCCCAAAAATGTTCTCTCTCTGTCTGTCTCTCTTTCTGTCTGTCTGTGTCTCTCTCTCACTTTCTGTCTCTCTCTGTCTATCTCTCTCTGTCTGTCTGTCTGTCTCTCTCTATGTGTCTGAATATCATCTTTATCTCTGTCTGTCTCTATGTCTCTCCCTCTTTCTTTCTGTCTCTCTCTCTCTGTCTCTCTCTGTCTATCTCTCTCTGTCTGTCTCTCTTTCTCACTTTCTGTCTCTCTCTGTCTATCTCTCTCTGTCTGTCTGTCTGTCTCTCTCCATGTGTCTGAATATCATCTTTATCTCTGTCTGTCTCTATGTCTCTCTCTCTTTCTTTCTGTCTCTCTCTCTCTCTGTCTCTCTCTGTCTATCTCTCTCTGTCTGTCTCTCTCTATGTGTCTGAATACCATCTTTATCTCTGTCTGTCTCTATGTCTCTCTCGCTTTCTTTCTGTCTCTCTCTCTCTGTCTCTCTCTGTCTATCTCTCTCTGTCTGTCTCTCTTTCTCACTTTCTGTCTCTCTCTGTCTATCTCTCTCTGTCTGTCTCTCTCTCTCACTTTCTGTCTCTCTCTGTCTATCTCTCTCTGTCTGTCTGTCTGTCTCTCTCTATGTGTCTGAATATCATCTTTATCTCTGTCTGTCTCTATGTCTCTCTCTCTTTCTTTCTGTCTCTCTCTCTCTGTCTCTCTCTGTCTATCTCTCTCTGTCTGTCTCTCTTTCTCACTTTCTGTCTCTCTCTGTCTATCTCTCTCTGTCTGTCTGTCTGTCTCTCTCTATGTGTCTGAATATCATCTTTATCTCTGTCTGTCTCTATGTCTCTCTCTCTTTCTTTCTGTCTCTCTCTCTCTGTCTCTCTCTGTCTATCTCTCTTTCTGTCTGTCTGTGTCTCTCTCTCACTTTCTGTCTCTCTCTGTCTATCTCTCTCTGTCTGTCTGTCTGTCTCTCTCTATGTGTCTGAATATCATCTTTATCTCTGTCTGTCTCTATGTCTCTCTCTCTTTCTTTCTGTCTCTCTCTCTCTGTCTCTCTCTGTCTATCTCTCTCTGTCTGTCTCTCTCTCACTTTCTGTCTCTCTCTGTCTATCTCTCTCTGTCTGTCTCTCTCTCACTTTCTGTCTCTCTCTGTCTATCTCTCTCTGTCTGTCTGTCTGTCTCTCTCTATGTGTCTGAATATCATCTTTATCTCTGTCTGTCTCTATGTCTCTCTCTCTTTCTTTCTGTCTCTCTCTCTCTGTCTCTCTCTGTCTATCTCTCTCTGTCTGTCTCTCTCTCACTTTCTGTCTCTCTCTGTCTATCTCTCTCTGTCTGTCTGTCTGTCTCTCTCTATGTGTCTGAATATCATCTTTATCTCTGTCTGTCTCTATGTCTCTCTCTCTTTCTTTCTGTCTCTCTCTCTCTGTCTCTCTCTGTCTATCTCTCTCTGTCTGTCTCTCTCTCACTTTCTGTCTCTCTCTGTCTATCTCTCTCTGTCTGTCTGTCTGTCTCTCTCTATGTGTCTGAATATCGTCTTTATCTCTGTCTGTCTCTATGTCTCTCTCTCTTTCTTTCTGTCTCTCTCTCTCTGTCTCTCTCTGTCTATCTCTCTTTCTGTCTGTCTATGTCTCTCTTTCACTTTCTGTCTCTCTCTGTCTATCTCTCTCTGTCTGTCTGTCTGTCTCTCTCTATGTGTCTGAATATCATCTTTATCTCTGTCTGTCTCTATGTCTCTCTCTCTTTCTTTCTGTCTCTCTCTCTCTGTCTCTCTCTGTCTATCTCTCTCTGTCTGTCTCTCTCTCACTTTCTGTCTCTCTCTGTCTATCTCTCTCTGTCTGTCTCTCTCTCACTTTCTGTCTCTCTCTGTCTATCTCTCTCTGTCTGTCTGTCTGTCTCTCTCTTTGTGTCTGAATATCATCTTTATCTCTGTCTGTCTCTATGTCTCTCTCTCTTTCTTTCTGTCTCTCTCTCTCTGTCTCTCTCTGTCTATCTCTCTCTGTCTGTCTCTCTCTATGTGTCTGAATATCATCTTTATCTCTGTCTGTCTCTATGTCTCTCTCTCTTTCTTTCTGTCTCTCTCTCTCTGTCTCTCTCTGTCTATCTCTCTCTGTCTGTCTCTCTCTCACTTTCTGTCTCTCTCTGTCTATCTCTCTCTGTCTGTCTGTCTCTCTCTATGTGTCTGAATATCATCTTTATCTCTGTCTGTCTCTATGTCTCTCCCTCTTTCTTTCTGTCTCTCTCTCTCTGTCTCTCTCTGTCTATCTCTCTCTGTCTGTCTCTCTTTCTCTCTCTATGTGTCTGAATATCATCTTTATCTCTGTACTTTCTGTCTCTCTCTATGTGTCTTTATCTCCGACTGAGAAGTCAATCATCAAATGCACCTGTCCGTACATTTTGCCACGCCACCTGTGACATAATCCTGTTGTTGACTTCTTGCTGCGACAGACAATCAGTGACATGGTTCTTTTAACAAATAAATCACCAAAGTGTAAAAGAAACTCACCAGATTGATATACTGAGTTAAGAAAGTAAACCCAAGTCAAGAAAAATATATATTCCATATTAAATGCCAAGTCTGTAGTTTAACCAACAACTATTTTGTTCCACGTAGGCCAAAAGTCAACAACAATTTCAAAAATCCTCAATTTTCATCCGATTCACTTGACTTTTGAATCGGATTTATATATCCGTCAACTAGTTCAATCAACAACTATTTTATTCAACATAGGCCAAAGTCAACAACAATTTCAAAAATCCTCAATTTTCATCCGTGTCACCCATGCTATCTGTCTGACAAATTTCGTCAAAAAACAAAAAAAAAAAAAAAAAAAAACACAACAGCACTGGTTTTGCTTCCTGGAAGCTTCCTGCAAAACGCTTTGCTTCTCGCAAAACGTCCGCCAATGGGAACTAGAGGGAGGGGAGGGAGAAGGAGCGGGAGCAAGAGACAGGTAGCCGAAATGGAAATGAGGGACAATGAGGGACAGTGAGGGAGTGTCGGTATGCAATTTTCATCCAATCGCCATCTTTCACAATAATTCTGGACCGGCATGAGAAGCCGTTGTCTGTCATTAATTTATATTGTAATCAAACGAGTTTTAGACATGGCGGGAAAACTGAAAAAAATTATTTCTTTATTTATTTAAAACGGGTGTACACGATTGTACACGTGTACGGACCTTACCGAACCTTACCGAACCGGCAAACAAATCGCCTCATGGTGCACTTCATGAGCCGATTTGCCTGCAGACCAGAGCAAGGCTCTTCACACCCAGCATATAACGTACATATCCTCGCAAGCACACGAATAATAGAATCATTTAAAACGTTCCATCCGTGACTTTTACCTCGGACGGTCGTGACAAAAATACGTTATGACTCTGACTTGTACAAAATACAAAAATGACTTGGATTACCTATGGAATGCAAGCCCCACACACACCTCCTCCACCATGTTCAGAATTCATATTTAATAATGGACCATCCCCAAGACGCCATGCTTACCTTGGCGACGTCCACTCGAAATTCCAGCGGTGCCTCCAGATTGTCGGGGAAGTGGTGGGTGAGACTCAAGACTCCAATGACCGGACACAGGTTTACAACAGGTCAACACTTTATTAACTAGTTTCAAATAGTAATAACTACCGTTAACTCAATCGACCAGGTAACTCTATCCGCATAGTCCTTCTTGTTCGGCTGCAGCGCCGAACTCGTGGTACGCGTTCATTCCGTCGGGCAGGGCTTCTGAGGATGAGTGCTCTCCTGGCTCAAAGTCTCTCCTGTTTATATCGGCAAACTTCAGTTAATCCTCTGTCCGCTGAAATCGTAATCCCTTCTCCGCTGCTTCTAATCCGTTCTCCGCAAACGTTACCCGGTCGCCTCACTGGCACCAGCTCGCTCTCCTCCCTGCTGGGAATTTGCTTCATCCACTTTGCATCCCGATGAAAGACAATAGTACGGGCTTGGGAATGTGTGTTAGCCCGGGGTCATGCTAAAGCTACACAACAGGACTCCCAGCTTCGACAGGGCGAGATGCATTCCTGACATTCTTACGACCACCTGCTCGTACCTTGGTTCGTTACCAGTTCCAACCAATGAGTTACACTGAGTTACACTTCCACATATGCCACGGGGGGTTGGAGCCAGTGTTTCCCGCTCCAGAAAAAGTCGACAATGCCCTTTTGCAGTGTAATAAGAAGGCTCCCGGGCGGTTGTAGGCATATCATCTTATGCCATAGCATAGAGGCGACAAGATTGTTAATGACGAGAGTTCTTCCACGGTACGAAAGTTGAGAAAGAAGTCCTTTCCAGCGGGCCAGTTTTGCCATTACCTTGTCCGGTAATCCCACCCAGTTCTGCTGCTCAAAGGTGTTGTCTCCTAGGAAAATACCGAGGTATTTAATGCCACTTTTCTGCCAGTTCACTCCTCCTGGTAGGACAATTGGCAGGCAATCTCCAGGTCCTATCCAAAGGGCTTCACTCTTCTTCCAGTTTACCTGGCCTGAACAAGCCTGACAATATGTCTTTAGTGCCTGAGCCACCGCAGTGACGTCAGCACTATTTTTTATATAAATACAGACATCATCTGCATAGGCAGAGACTTTTAGCGGTGTGGTAAGAATTGATCCAGAAGAGGTTCGATGGCAAGAGAGTATAAAAGTCCAGATAGCGGGCAACCTTGCCGTACTCCCCGTTGTACAGCAATGGGGCTACACAATACTTGATTAATTTTAAGAACACTGGATATATTACAATACAAAAGTTTAACGTACGAGATAAAAATAGGTCCAAACCCAAAATTCTCTAAAACTCTAAAAAGGTACATGTGGTCAATACAGTCAAAGGCTTTTCCTTGGTCAATAAAAAACAGACCAACATTCATATTAAAATTGTTACAAAACCGAATGGTATCACGGATAAGAAAGATATTATTAAAAATAGTACGTCCAGGAATACAAAAGGATTGATGTTCTCCTATTAGTACATTCATAAAAGGTTTCATTCGATTAGACAAGGCTTTGGCTAAAATTTTATAATCCGTACATAAAACAGAAATAGGACGCCAGTTCTCTATAAGTTGAGTGTCCGCTTTCTTAGGAATTAAGGTGGTGACTGCTCTCCGGCAACTCCACGGCAGTTGTCCATCCTCTAAACATTCATTCAATACCCGCAGTAGGTGAGGTCCAATGGCGTCCCAAAAAAACTGGAAAAATTCACTAGTCAGCCCATCCAGTCCAGGGGCTTTATCAGGTTCCAAGGCCTTCAAGGCAGCGGTGAGCTCAGGTAACCTAAGAGGATCCTCCAACTGCTGCTTCTGATCCTCCGCCAATGTTGGAAGGTTAGAAACAAGTTCCGATATTGCATCCTGGTTAATGTCATGCCGCATAAACCGTTGTTTAAAATGTTTCCGGGCACATTCCCTGATTCTGCCATCTTCATAAAGGAGTTCCCCATCATGGAGCAAGCGTGTAATCATTGACGAAGAGGCCCCCCTTTTAAGGCTGAAGAAGAATTTTGTTGGAGCATCAAGGTCGTGTATGTACCTCATCTTCAGGCGCAATAAAGCATTTTGTGCTCGCCTTTCGGATATGGAATTCAGTAAGGCCGTTTTTCCATGGATTTGTTGCCTCATTCCCTGGTAGCTCACACTTGCAGTTCCCTGAAGCTGTTCCTGTAATTCCAGGATTTCATCTTCAAGTAAGGTTGTGGTTTTTCTTTCCTCTTGAACACCATACGCACGATATTGTTGGCAGAACAGTCTGATGTGCGTTTTGGCATTATCCCACCATTGTCTGAGGTTTGAGAAATTCCCTTGGGAGGCAACCAGAATATTCCAAATTTCCGGAAAAATGTCCTTAAAGGTACTATCATCAAGTAAGTTGTTATTAAATTTCCAAAAAGCACTCTTGTGTTTCGGGCAGGGGGCAGAAATTTTGAGAAATGTTGCGCTGTGGTCCGAGAATCCTGATGGGCAAATTTTGGATGACAGAACGAGGCGTTCAAGTGGAGGATTAATATAAAACTTGTCCAAGCGAGCAAGTACAATATTACCCTGAATGCATCGACACCATGTGTATTGCCTGATTGATGGGTGCTGTACCCGCCATATATCTGTCAAATTCATTTGTTTTAAAAATTTGGTGAGAGGGATTGTGGAGGCAGGATGGGGCTCTGCACTGTTCCTGTCTAGTTGGGGTTGGAGGGTGCAGTTAAAATCTCCACCAATACAAACATGATTGTCTTGGTTTTTTAGGGCGTTTTGGCTGTCGAGGGACGTTAGGTGTGTCCCAAGGTCATTAAAAAAAACTCGCCGAGCTACAGGCGTACTTGGGGCATAGATATTAAAAATAGTATAGAATTTTCCACAGTAGTGGAATTCTAGGGATGCTAGGGATCCCTTGTGTATTTCGTCGAATTTAAGCGATGAAGGCGAAAAGGAGGGGCTAAGAATTATTGCGACACCGCCTTTGCGGGAGTCACCGTTACTAAAGAAGGACAGGCCGGGGAAGAGCCTACACCACTCTGCGACACAGTAGTCGTTGGCATGGGTCTCTTGTAAGAGGGCAATGTCAACTTTCTTCTGTAATAAAAAATCCCTTACTTGAACTTTACGGACAGAGCTACATCCTCCGTTAATATTCAAGCTACAAATGGAAAAACTCATTACAGCTATAAGGAGGAGTGACCACCACTCAATTTTTTGATAGCAGTTCATTCTTAGCTTTTTGCAACCACTTCTTTAAACGGTGACGTTGGGAGGAATTGAAATTAAAAACGTGGGGCAGGTTTTACCATCAGTCTAGCGGAATGTATAAAATCAGGTAGCTCCGGAAAAAAGGTTTCTATAACAACATTCCTTTTTCGGAATGTGTCCTTAAGAAACCTTTTTATCTCGGAGGGAGGGATTGGAGGGATTTCTTCTTCCTTAAGGCTACCACATTCACTAACAGAGTCATCTATATCAGATGGCTCAGATGGTGTGTCACACTGGTTTTCATCATTTATCTCCTCACCGTCATCACATCCCTCCACGTTATCGGATGGGGCACAGTCCATAGAGGGAGGGGACGGGGAGGGAGAGAAATGAGCCATCTTCAGGGGAGGGGGGGGGGAGGGGGGAGTACTAATTTTTGCGGTTCAAACATATCAGTTTCTAGGTCAGTAGACAAGGGCGAGGATTCATCAACATCTATGTCCTCCAATACCGAGAAACGATTTTCTGTGACGAGGGACAAATCTAGGCCAGAGAGGAGGGGCTGTCGGTTTTCAGTTGTAGGTTTTTTAAAGAGATGACCGTTTTCATCTGTTGTTTGCAGATGTCTTTTTCCTTTTGGGCAGACTAATTGAAACTCGTCCTGGTTCGTGGGAAGAGATTGCAAGGGTTTGGGGGGAGGGGGGGGAGGGAGGACGTGATCATCGGGAGGGGATTCCCATCGGCTACCACGGCGAGAGAGGTAGGATCAGTTATAGCAGGCAACAAGCTGTGATTGGACGATGTCGCCTGGGGGGTGAGATCTATCGTTAACAGGAGATGGCTGCAATTAGATCCTTCAGTAGAGGGAGGGGCCCCTGTTTCAAGGGGAGGGGAAGGGGGTACGGCGGGGGGGGTTTGGATCGGTGGTAGGAGGGCTTGGGTCGGTGGTGGACAGATTGGGATCAGTGGTGGTAAGGCTTGGGTCGATGGTGGGAAGGTTCGGGTCGGTGGTGGGAGGGCTTGGTTCGGCGGCGGGAAGGCTTGGTTCGGTGGTGGGAAGGTTTGGTTCGGTGGTGGGAAGGCTTGGGTCGGTGGTGGGAAGGCTTGGGTCGGTGGTGGAAGGGTTTGGATCGGTGGTGGGAAGGTGGGGGGGTTGCTTATTCCCGGTTCGGAGGGGAGGTTGCACTTGTGGAGAATTCTCTTTTCGGGGGCAGTCATGCTTAACATGCCCAAATTGTCCGCAGCCAAAACATTTTAGAACGTTGGTGGACACGTACACTGTATATTCGTTCTGTTGATGTTTAAATGTTATTATAAGGTTTAAATCCTTCTGGGAATTTTTTAAAATCATAAACACTTGCTGCCGGAATGAAACCACGTGCCTTAAATCGTTGTTTCGTGACCCAAAGGGAATCATGGAGATACGAGACACGATGGTACCGTATCGGGACAATTCTTTCATTAGTACATCGTCGGATACAAATGGGGGGCAATTTGATATCACGACTTTTATCGCTGGGCTATCTAGTGGGGAAATCATTACAAATAAATATGGATCGATTGTCAAACCCTGTTCGACAATTTGTGGGACACAATCAACGTCGGACAAAAAAAATAACGATCCGCTTGTTCATCCGCGAAGCGGCAACAACCTTGTCGATCCCGACAACACGACCAGTTGCGAGGACAACGTCCTCGACACTAACCTCACGTTCCGGAGGTACACAAAAGAACCCGTGCTTACGGGTCAGGCTCTGAAAGGCCGTAAATCGAGATAGTGCAGCTGCCATGCTGGAACAGCTGCACTTACAACCCCTCCCCAACTCGGGGAGGGTGAATATATAATACAATCTTCCCTACCCGAACTCCGGGAATGGGAAGCAATCAGACCTCTCCGATTTCCCTAACTTCGGAAAAGGGAGGCAACAAAACAAACTGAAGGAAAGATAAACGAAAGGAAAAAAAGGAAATAGAGGTTTAAGATGAAGGAGCAAACAGCGATCGGGCGACGCCCAAAAACGGCGAACCCTTACCAGCGATCACCCTGTGCTCTCCGGCTCTCTCTCCCGTCTCAACGTATATGGGAATCACCAGGAAGACTCCACGAACAGGCACAAGGACACAGAGGGGGGGGGGGGAAACGGGGGGGGGAATGGAGCAACAACACAGAGCACTCACAGGCCTCCACAAGCAGACGCCATGACAGTACAACCAGCATACAAACGGCCAGCAGGTGGCGACAGAGAGAGAGAGAGAGAGAGAGAGAGAGAGAGAGAGCTGTGGAGAGAGAGGGAGAGCTGTGGAGAGAGAGGGAGAGCTGTGGAGAGAGAGGGAGAGCTGTGGAGAGAGAGAGGGAGAGCTGTGGAGAGAGAGGGAGAGCTGTGGAGAGAGAGGGAGAGCTGTGGAGAGAGAGGGAGAGCTGTGGAGAGAGAGGGAGAGAGAGAGAGAGGTGTGGAGGGCGAGAGTGAGAGAGGTGTGGAGGGCGAGAGAGAGAGAGGTGTGGAGGGAGAGAGAGAGAGGTGTGGAGGGCGAGAGAGAGAGAGGTGTGGAGAGAGACAGAGAGAGGTGTGGAGGGAGAGAGAGAGGTGTGGAGGGAAAGAGAGGGAGAGGTGTGGAGGGTGAGAGAGAGAGGTGTGGAGGGCGAGAGAGAGAGGTGTGGAGGGAGAGAGAGAGAGGTTTGGAGGGCGAGAGAGGTGTGGAGAGAGACAGAGAGAGGTGTGGAGGGAGAGAGAGAGGTGTGGAGGGAAAGAGAGGGAGAGGTGTGGAGGGTGAGAGAAAGAGGTGTGGAGGGCGAGTGAGAGAGGTGTGGAGGGAGAGAGAGAGAGAGGTGTGGAGGGAGGGAGAGAGAGAGAGGTGTGGAGAGAAGGAGAGATGGAGAGACTTTTGTTGAGGTCCTTTTATTATAAAAGTGTGTGTATGTTCAATTTACAAATGAAAAATCCCAACAAAACAGGAGAGAATATGAAAGCGAGGAAACAATGAGAGTTTAACAATTAATCAGTTCATATTTACAAAAACATAAAATAAAGCAATACTACGAAAATATAGAAAGACTTGATTACTTAAGAAAGAGATAATACCAACTCATTTTGGCGGACTTCACAGACATTTTCCAAACACCGTTTTTCCACAAACACATCGAGTCTAGCCATGGTCTTGGAAAAATTAAATTCAAGTTTTAACCTTGCAGAAACGAGTGCAGTGAAAAACGTCTTGACATCGCATTGGTGAAGCGGTTTACCGTTACACTTCTCCTTTCTGGACAAGTATGTAACAAGTTTTGCTGTAGCTACAAAAAAACACAACAGTTCATACTTTTTGTCATGTTGACGTTCCTTTTTGAACCCAAAAACAAAGGATCGAAAAGTAAATCTGAAATTCATTTTGTGTGACACAAAGTTTAACCTGTTAAATAATGTAAAAAGTCTTTCACAGCCAATAAAAAAAATTAAATACATCCTCATTTACAGAGCAAAAGGGGCAGCTTGCAGATATTGGGGCAAAATTCCTCACATATATGTTGCATGGGATGATCCAGTGGGCAATGCGCCACTGGAGATCTCCTGTTCTCTTGGTGATTTGCTTACAATACATCGATTCCCATACTGGTTCAGTGGGGGGAGTAGCAGGGAGTAGTCTCTTCCAGCGTGCTACTCCATTTAATGGAGAAACACCGAGAATTAAAGACACACAACACTTATACAGGCTCTTGCTGCTTGTAGCTTGTAATTCATTTGTCCCTTGGCTAACAAGTGGAAGTTCCCTGGTGGAGCAGTCAAAAATCAGTTTTGGGAAATATGACCCATCAGGATGTCCATGTGTATTCTGAGTCCATAATAACCGTATCTGATGACCTTTTTGTACGACTTTTCTCATTATTAAGCCGATTGTCCTCTTGGACCCAATTCCTGTCATATTGGAAATTTCCTCCACAGTCTTCCACCCTACACCGGAGTTTGGCCGTAGGTGCCATACTTTGTTTATGCCTGCATCAATGAAGCGTTGGCACAAATCACGGCAATTGAATACATCAGGGAAGAGAGGGTTGAAAAACAGAGGTTCAACTTCGAACATCTCCGAGGAGTGTGTGTCCACTTTGCGACTCACGAAAAGACCTTTCCAGGCATTGACAAGGCTCTGGTAGAATATAGGGAGCGTTGATGTGTCCACATGCTTGAGGTCGGTCAGGAATACTTCAAGACCATAGCCAAGTCTGCCCGCCTGTTGCAAAATATGACAGGTCAATGGTTGGTTTGTCCGGTGCTCAACATATAGAAGGCGCTGAATGGAGGACAAGCGAAAGGCCATGAGGCGGGATTGCACGTGAACAAGGCTTTTGCCTCCTTCAGATGAAGTATGGCATATTATGTTTGGCCGCAGCCAATGATTGCCTCCCCCAAAAAAATCCACAAGTTTGGCCTGGATCATTCTCAGCAGCACTTCTGGCGGTTGTATGCAAATAAATTGATGCCATAAAGTTGCAGCAACCAAGTTATTGGCAGCTAAGACACGGCCCTTAAATGAAAGGTGTGGTAGGGCTCTTTTCCACAGGTTCAGTCTCCTCTCCATTTCTCCAATCAAGCCTCCCCAATTCTATTTCATAAACTGTGTGGAACTGAGGGACACACCAAGGTAGTCAATACCATCTGCCTTCCATTCTAAGTTTTCTGGAAGAGGAGGTAGATGTGTCGAGACAGGGAGGGAACTATTAAGGTATGGCACACAAATAGCCTTGCTTTTCCTCCAATTAACTTTCAGGGAAGAGGCCTGGAAAAAGGTTCTCAAGGCCTTAACAAGATCATCAATATCTTGGTTGTTTCTGATTATGACGCACACATCATCTGCATACGCTGATATAGTCAATGGTGGACTCCTTGAGAAACACGTCAGGCCAGAGATATTCTCCCTGAGCGTACAAAGTAATGGTTCCATTGCTAATGCAAAAAGCAATCCTGAGACTGGGCAACCCTGCCATACCCCTCTCTGAACCTGTATGGGGGAAACGAGTTCATTGTTTACCTTAATTACACTAGAGATGTCAGTGTACAATAGAGATATGAAGGCTCTGAAATTAACCCCAAAGCGACATGAACACGCCACCAAAAAACATGATCAATGCTGTCAAAGGCTTTTTCAAGGTCAAGAAAAAATATTCCAAACTCATCTTGATCGTGGTGAGTGTCCATTAAATCCCGAACTAAAAAAATGTTGTCGTAAATGGATCGACTGGGGATGCAGAAAGTCTGATCGGGTAGGACCAGATCACCAATGACCTTCTTCAAACGATTGGCCATCGCTTTTGAAAACAGTTTGTAGTCAGTGCACAATACTGAAACTGGTCTCCAATTCTCCATCCGCTGGAGATCTCCTGACTTTGGGAGAAGACTCACCACTGCTCTCCTTCGACTTAATGGCATTGCACCAGTTCGCAGGGATGCTTGGATTACATTTAAGAGTTCCTGACCTAAAAAGTCCCAAAATCCATGTAAAACTTGGCTGGTGGGCCATCAATTCCTGGAGCTTTTCCAGATTCCATTTCAACCATAGCATATTCTAATTCAGGAAGGGTTAACGGCACATCCAGCTCCAGACGTTGAGTCCCGGTCAAGGGTGGGAGATGGGAGGTAAAGCGTTTCATCTTATCCTCATAAACATCTTTTTTTGCAAACAGTTCTGAATAGTCCTTTCTAATAGTATTTTTTACCCCAACAGAATTTGCAATTATATTTTCACTGGGGTCCATTACTGATAAAATAAGCCAAGCTGGCTTCATTTCGGATTTAAGGTGGAAAAAGGATTTGCTAATGCTATCTGATACTTTAATATTATTTTTTTTCTTAATCTAACTAATTATCCTGCAGCTTTCTCCTGCAATAGTTCCCTAAGTTGGGTCCTTCTTTCAAAAAGTAACATAGTTTGCCTCATTCTCTTGTTTCGCCAGTTTGTCCTCCAGTTTTAGAATTTCAGTTTCTAACCGAGCCAATGTGACTCGACTTTCATGGGTGACATATGAATGAAACTGTTGACAAAACAGCCTCATATGGGTTTTCATATTGTCCCACCAAAGGTTAATGGAAGCAAAATGGGGCTTTTTTCAACTACTGCTATCCATAGATTGCGAAAGGCTTCCTTAAAAAAGGCATCATCCAAAAGACCTGTATTACATTTCCAATATGCACTAGTATGTTTGAAATGAGGTAAGGATAGACCCATAGTGACCATGTGGTGGTCAGAGAAGATAGAGGGGACAATATTTGAGAAGGCTATCATATTCCTAAAACGTGGGGTGATGTACCATCGGTCAAGCCTCGCTAAGGACACTTGACCATTGGAACATCATCACCATGTGTACTGTTGGTCATTTGGGTGTATCAAGCACCATACATCAAGAAAACCGGAAAGGAAATGGGAGAGGTCACCATGGGCTTCGGGATGTGGTTCTGGTGAGTTTCTGTCTAATTTTGGCTCAAATGTACAATTGAAGTCACCCCCCATGCATATGCACTGATTGAGGTCAAACAATTTTAAATGGTTTACCACTACAGTAAAGAAAGTTTTACGGTCAGTACTTTCACTCGGTGCATATACATTAAAAATAACAAATTTTAGGTTATTAATCACCAGTTCCAGAGAAGCAAACCGGCCCTTTGTCACCTCCTGAAAGAGGCAAGAGTCAGGTACAAGTCCTGGTTTTAACAAGAACCCAACTCCAGTAGACACAGATGACATGTTACTTCAGAAGCATTTCGCTTTTAAAATGCTGCACCAGTCATGTTCAACGTTCTCAATGATATGAGTTTCCTGCAGTAATATTACATCAACTCGTTTCCGTTTGAATAAACTATTTACTTGGATCTGGCAGATGTTACTCGCCCCACCACCATTTATATTAAGTGTTGCAAGAATGAGTGTCTTCATTATTTGTTCGTAAATTTTGTCTGACGCTGAGAATACTCAGGCTTTGCCTTTGTTATTACTTTCTTTAGTCGATTAAACTGTGATCTTGTTAGTTGATTTCAGGAGCATCCCCACGTGCTGGTAAGACCATGTAAACCTGCCTTCGGAAACTCATGATGTGTTTAACACGTTCATTCCGACAGCCAAGAGGAATTGTAGAGATCCTGGACACCGTTTTACCATAACGCGATAACACGGTCAGAATCTTGTCATTAGAAATAAACGGAGGTGCATTTGATATAACAACTCTCGTCGCGGGAGTCAGCACCGGCGACGCCATCACAAAATTACCACTTGCTGTGCTTATTCCGGCACTTACAACGACATGGACGAGTTCATCCTCTGAAACAAAAACAACTACTTTCTGATTCATAAGTGATGCAGCACGAATATTTTCATCACCAATAATATTCCCAACTGCGAGGATAATGTCCTCTACAGGAACTCCGTCGGGAGGAACACACACAAACGCGTGCTTCCGGGTTAAACCCTCGAAACCCTCACATCGAGAGCGTGCATTCGCCATGTCGGTGATATTATCGCCCCCTTATTTCCCCAACCGGACAAAAATGTATCAAACCTAAACAAATCAAGCTAAAATGAAAAACCAAAAACGCATTATAAGCATAAACAAGGCTTACAAAGCGTCGTCAAAACAGGTAGGTCACACCCAAAATAGGTCCGCTCTCAATCTTTCTCTCTCTTGAACACAAAGGAGTCGAAAACCAGAAAACAAAATGCCACAGGCACATAGGATGTAACAGGAAAGGAGAGAAGGGATGGGGGAGCTGTTGGGACAGAAACGATACACTGACGACTCACCACAAAACATAGCAGCTGCATACGGCGGCCATGACGCGACTCCCAAAATGACAACAGCCAGCCGGGAGCGAGAGACAGAGACAGAGACAGAGAGAGAGACTTTTTTTTTTTAACTTTTGTTATGTATGAAGGTGTAAATATTCCCAGTTTTATTCCTACACCGTGATCGCGGGTTTATTTCCTTTTCTGGAAGTTATGGCTCAGCTCGGACGGTGCTGGGGTGAATCGGGCCTGTATCTGGAGAGTCAATAAATGTGCAACAATCGATCGTAGTCTGTCGAGATACTTTACATGGCGACGAGGATAAACATCTAGACTTCTAGAGCATGACTTATTTTGGCCATATCGATGAATTCGACCCTCATGAGGGGGATTTTGACACGTATTCTGAGCGGTTGTCTTTCTACTTCGAGGCGAACGACATCGCGACGGAAGCCCGGATGAAGGCCGTCTTCCTGTCCGTTTGCGGGGGACAGAACTTCACACTCGTTAAAAACCTGATTCGTCCTCGGACAATCCAGGAGCTCACGTATGCAGAGCTCAAGGCCGCTTTGAAGGAACATTGTAATCCATCTCCTTCAGTCATCCTGTGTCGGTTTCATTTTTACATGTGCAGACAGCAGCAAGGTCAGTCGACCGCTGACTTCAAGGCACACCTCAAAAAACTATCACATCTGTGTGAGTTTGGGGACACGATTGATGACATGCTCCGTGATTTGCTGGTGGTTGGCATGTCCGATGACCGCACTCGTAGAAGCCTGCTTGCTGAGAGAAGACTGACGTTCCAAAATGCCAGAGACACCGCCATTTCCATGGAAAGTGCTGAACGCAATGCTACAATCATCTGTGCCACTCACTCGTCTGGTACCAGCCCTGATGTGAATCGGTTGGATCATGATCAGCCAAAACGTTGGAACAAGGCTCCTTGCCAGAAGCCAGTGCAGTCTCAAACCCACAACAAATGTTTTCGGTGCAACGGAAAGCACCCCCCGGAGACGTGTTGGTTCAAAGATGCGACCTGCCATTTCTGTTCGAAAACTGGCCATATTGCTGCAGCTTGCATCACTCGCAAATCTGGAAAAGAGAAAGCTGCTGACAAGAAGTTTCATCAGTTTATCAGTTCGGAGGAACCTGAGCTTGACCAGGTGAGCTCTGTTTCCAACAACTTAGAATCGTATGACCTATTTCATATTGATTCTCGTGATAAGCGGGACCCTTTTCTTGCCATTGTTGTCGTCAATTAATCGACCATTGCAAATGGAGGTCGACACTGGTGCGGCCGTCTCGCTCATCAGCCATGCTCTTTTCACAAACCTCTGGAGTGGTGCTGACCGACCCGACCTGAAATCTACAACCTATGGACTCTCCACCTATACAGGTGAGAAGATTGTTCCCTGTGGTACATGTGATGTCACGGTGGGCTACGATAACTGCAAGTTTCACCTACCCCTGATTGTCAATCCTGGAAAGGGCCATTTCTTACTCGGCAGGAACTAGTTGAGCATGATTCAACAAATCTCCATGATCTGGAGTACACCAAAAAGTAAGTACACCCCTACATTTATCACTACTTCAAAAACCTAAAATTAGAATCAGGTGCACCAGCTCAGGTGTAAATGATTAGAACATCGTTAGAGAGGATCTTGGAGGAACCTGTCTTATTTAAACCTCAGA
This sequence comes from Myxine glutinosa, assembly GCF_964187855.1. Taxonomy (NCBI): domain Eukaryota; kingdom Metazoa; phylum Chordata; class Myxini; order Myxiniformes; family Myxinidae; genus Myxine; species Myxine glutinosa. The sequence continues at coordinate 84,949,597 of NC_136262.1, read as the reverse complement.
CATTTAGTTTGGTTTGCTCTTTGTTGTTGAAGTGTGCGGTGTCACCATGCCTCGGTCAAAAGAGCTCTCTGAGGCCTTCAGAAAGGTTAGAGATGCCTACGAGTCTGGGAAGGGATTTAAAAAGATCTCCAAACAATTCGAAATCAATCATTCGACTGTCCGGAAGATCATCTACAAGTGGAGAAGATACCAAACAACTGCCAACTTGTTCAGGCCAGGCCGCCCCAGCAAGTTCAGCCCGAGAGCAGACCGCAAGATACTGAAAGAAGTCTCTGAGAACCCCAGAATGTCATCACGGGACCTAAAGGTAGCTCTTGCCACTGTTGATGTCAAAGTGCACGACTCTACCATTAGAAAGAGGCTGCACAAATTTGATCTACATGAGAGGTGTGCCAGGAGGAAACCTTTGCTGTCCAGCAAGAACATCAGGGCAAGATTAAAGTTTGCCAATGAACACCTAGGCAAAGACCAGCAGTTCTGGAGCAATGTGCTCTGGACAGATGAGTCAAAGGTGGAGCTATTTGGCCACAGTACCAGAAGACATGTTTGGCAAAAACCAAATACAGCATTTGACCACAAGAACCTGATACCAACTGTAAAGCATGGTGGTGGAAATATTATGGGTTGGGGCAGCTTTGCTGCATCAGGGCCTGGGCAGCTCACCATCATAGAATCCACTATGAATTCTTCATTGTACCAGAGGGTGCTTGAGGATAATGTGAGGCCATCTGTCAGAAAGTTGAAGCTCAACAGAGGGTGGACCTTGCAACATGACAACGACGCTAAACATACCAGTAAATCCACCAAGGAATGGCTGAAAAGAATGAAATAGAGGGTTCTGGAATGGCCAAGTCAAAGCCCGGATCTAAATACCATCGAGAGGTTGTGGGGGGATTTGAAATGAGCTGTGCATGCAAGAAACCCCTCAAACATCGCACATCTAAAAGAATTCTGCATGGAGGAGTGAGCAAAAATTTCTCCCAGTCGATGTCAGAGACTGGTAAACAGTTATAAGAAACGCCTACTTGAGGTTGTTTCTGCCAAAGGGGACAATACCACCTATTAGAGCCAAGGGTGTTCTTACTTTGTCCACATGCGAAATTTGCATTTATGTTTATTTAAATTATACAATGGACTACAAAATGTAAATGTTTCATGATATCTATATATATATAAAACACAGTTTGTGTGTGTGTGTGTGTGTGTGTGTGTGTGTGTGTGTGTGTGTGTGTGTGTGTGTGTGTGTGTGTGTGTGTGTAATGTTACCGATAGACTCCTAAACGGAGAGGCTCACGTGCTTGATATTTGGCATAGACATGGCCATTGAGCCTGGGAAGAACATGGCCGACCTAAAAATATTTGACGAGATCCATATTTTTACCTCAGCGCATTTCAGCGAGGAATATTATACACGGAATCTGAGCCGGTGGCAGAGCAGCGCGCTGATTCGCTCAGAGCGATCACGTGATGTTCCATCCTTGCCGCCATAATCTCACAGTTACGCATTCGCACGTAATTCAGAGCGAAAAGCGATTGCGTTTTTTCACATTTCAGCGAGGCACATTGCCATTCACACCACATCGGTTTTTTTTTTTTTCATCTTTAGATCCATATTTTTAGCCAGAACGTAGCTTAACATAGTGTAGCTGACTTAGCGTTAGCATAACATAGCGTAGCGTAGCGATCCTCGCTCAGGATCTTCGTCAGGTTCGCGAGCGAGTTAGCCAAAACGTAAAAGTGAAAATATATCGAATGACCATTGCCATTCACACCACATAGGTTTTTTTTTCTTTCATCTTTAGATCCACATTTTTTGCTATAACGTAGCGCATTAGGGCTCGCTTGAGCTCGAGTTAGCCAATCACATGGGAGCATGAGGCCACGTTGGCCACGCCCACGACATGACGAAGAGTTGCAATCTTGCGTTTGCGTCATTTGTTTGATTGCAGAAGTTGCAATCTTCATTACCACGTGTAAAAGTGAAAAAAATAGAATTTGTCTACGAGTGAGTGACTGGAAGACTGACTGTGATAAAGGCAATGGCACCGCAGAAAAGAAATTTGTCGCGTTCAACCTCCCGAGCAAGGAAAATCGCTGATCGGAGACTCCATGAAACAAACACAAAAAAAGGCACGAAGGAAAATAGTTAATCATTCCGACACATTTAGCTGCGGTGATTGTAAAATCACCAGACAATTGTTGCTGTTTTGATGCTTTTTACTGCTGTTTTGATGCTTTTACATTGCTGTTTTGCTGCTTTTTCACTGCTGTTCTGATGCTTTTTCCTGCTGTTTTGATGCTTTTTCACTGCTGTTTTGATGCTTTTTCACAGCTGTTCTGATGCTTTTTTGCCGTTTTTTTAAATATAAAAATCTCATTTCAAAAAAAAAATAATCCAAAAGAAACTCACAATGATGACATAATTCACAGAAAACGTTGAAGCAACCACGTAATATTGCGGTGATGTTTAACTCTGAGTGAGAATAGTTCTAAATTTTAAAAACTTTCATCTGATATTTGTGATTTATTTCAAACAAACTGTATTTCCCATCTACACGGCCATGTATTCCTATTAACGTTATGTAAAGTACATAAATTGTGTGGATTACATCATTTGTGGATGTGATCAATTGCCAGTAACCATCGAAATCCCTCCCCTCCCCTTCCCTCCTCCCCCTCCCTCCCCCTCCCTTTCCCCCCTCCCCCTTCCCCTCCCCTCCCCCTACCCTTCACCCCTCCCCTACCCCCTCCCTTCCCACTCCACCCTACCCTCTCCTCTTCCCCCCTCCCCCTCCCCTTTCCCTCCCCCTCCCCCCTCTTCTCCCCTCCCCCCCTCTCCTCCCCTTCCCCTCCCCCTCCCCCCTCTTCTCCCCTCCCCCCTCTCCTCCCCCCCATTCCCCTCCCCTTCCCCCTCCCCCTCCCCTCCCCCGCCCGGCAATGCCAGGTACTTCTGCTAGTTTGTTATATTATATCACCTTTATCTATCAATGTTGTTGAAATGAAGATCAAATAGCTGTATGTTGAAATATGTTGAAAAAGTCAAAACTTTACATGGGGTGTACTTACTTTTTCATGTGACTGTAGAACAATGTATTGTGAAAACACGAAATCTATTATAAAGAAATTATTCATTTGTTCTCTTGGACTTTACAAATCCCTTCAACACACCAGGTCACTAAGTTTTTCAAGGTCGTTTGTAGATTGAGCAAAGTTAAATTCAAGTTTGAGCCTTGCTGAAACCAAAGAACTAAAAAAAACCACGATGCTACATTCTTGCATGGGTTTACCACCCAGCTTCGCCTTCCGTGACAGGTATACGGCAAGTTTAGAAGTGGCGGTTCGGAAACCGAATGCAATAGAAGCAGGTTCATTTTTGGGAGGAAACCCAAAGATGTAAGCCTTCAAAGAAAAGGTAATCCGCAATTTATGGGAAATAAAATTTAACCAATAAAACAAAGGAGAAAATCTTTCACAGTTAATGAAGGCATGAAACAAGTCCTCCCTTTCCGGACAAAAGGGGCAACCACCGAAATGCGGGGAAAAAACGGATAACAGCATTGGAAGGAACAATCCAGTTTTTTTTTTTTTTTTTTGGATACTGAATCGAGGCTCGTGAAAGAGCTAACATTTATTTCACAAACAAATCAACCAGACAAACAAAATATACAAAAAGAGGGAGCGGAAGACAAGATGGGGAGAGAAGGGGAAGTGGGCCAAACGCCACTGGAGGTCACCTGTTCTTTTAGATACAAGTCCAGCATACATTTTATCCCATAAAGGCTCAGAGGGGGGACCGGGAGGCAGGAGTCCTTTCCACCGGGTTACCCCAGTTAGAGGTGGGTCCCCGAGAAGTAGTTTAACACAAGACCTATAGACGCTCTTGCTACTCATTGCATGTAAGGGGGGTGACCCTGTACTCATGGGGGGCCGATCATTTGGGGTAAAAGACACAATTAATTCTGGTACTATGGGCTCAACCTCTGCATCCTGAGTCCAATGTAGGCTTAGCTGGTGGCCTCTTCGGATCACCGCTCTTAGTGCGTTCCCGATTAATCTCTTAGACCGGAACACCTGTTAGGTCCGCCAGCTCGTTCGCAGGTTTCCAACCGTATCCAGAGTCATGCCGGAGATGCTACACTTTTATAATGTTGGCCACTATAAAATGTTCACAGAAATCGCGACTCCTCGGGATATCGGGGAAAGTGGATTAAAAAATAAAGGCTCATGTGCAAACATGTTGATACCATATGAGTCTATTTGACGACTTATCGAAACGCCCTGCCAGGCGTCGAAGAGGCTCTGATGAAAGACGAGAAGCAGAGATGCATCAACGGGTAGTCGGTTGGTCAAAAACAGTTCCTGACCATAACCAAGCCTCCCAGCTTGTCGAAGAATAGAGCAGGCAAAGGGCTTGCCTGGTAAGTGCTCTGCAACAAGCAAGCGTTGAATGGAGCGGGGGCGGAAGGCCAACAGGCGGCATTTCACGTCAACGAGACCATGACCACCCTCGGCAGAGGGACAACATATGGCGCTGGGTCGGAGCCAGTGGTGGCCTCCCCCCAAGAAATCCACCAGTTTGCTCTGAATCGCTTGAAGCAAAACCTCCGGTGGTTGCTGGCAGATGAATCGGTGCCACAATAGGGTAGTGACGAGGTTGTTAACAATAAACACATGACCTTTATAGGAAAGGTGGGGTAGAGCTCTTTTCCATCGGCTCAACTGCTTATCCACCTAGTCAATGATCCCCTCCCAATTGTTTTGGACATACTGAGGAGGACCGAGGAAAACGCCCAAATACTTAATGCCATCGTTTTCCCACACTAGCTCTGCAGGAAGGGGGTGTGGTGGTAATAATGGTGGCACAGGTGAGTCAGTGTTGGGAAAAGGGAACTATAGAGCCTTTCTTTTCCTCCAATTGCATCTCAATGATGAGGCAAGGTTGAAGTCCAACAAGCACTTTCACAAGGCGTCAATATCGCATTTTCTTTTGATGAAGACACATAATGAAGACACATAATATCAAAATCGTTAACCACTAGCCGAAACCCGTGGAACATCCACGGAAGGGAGGATGTGGTGTATGGATAGAGTGTACCATTATGGATGGCATAGGGGATTTGCTTGTCCGAGTAAGAGTTAGGAAGAAAGATGAGAATGAAGAGTGCGTATATGAACAACGATCGCCGACACCGGCACAAATGCATGCTCTGGATTGTCCACTTAGTGGACGGCTTGCTTTCGCCTTCGCCTGTCCAATCAGCGGACGGCTTGCTTCGCCTTCGCCCAGCAGACGCCAATACGATGGCGTCGTAAGATGGCGTCGTATCGGCAGTTAATCGGATGCTTTTGGGCCCCAACGTCGGCTAATTCAGATTTTTCGAGTATGGCTGTAGGTGATAAACAAAGAGCGCGGTTCGTAGATCGTAAATCCATTAGTGCCGTGGGCATCGGGTCACTGGGTGCGGCGTAAAAGGGATAACAAAGTCGAGTCCTTACGCTATTATTATATAGATAATTGTTCTGTTCCTGGATGCAAATCGTTCTCACATAAATACGGAATACGAGAAATATCCATGGATGAGACCGAGAGGTGTTGAGTTCCTATCATTTCCTGTTGATACAAGCGAGCAGCTCGAGTGAAAAATAATAATAAAACACACACACACACACACACACACACACACACACACGGATGCTTCTCATTTTAGCAATAGTTGCAAAAATCTAGTAGAATTCTCTTGTGGCCCTGGAACAAACCATTCCAACAGCTCTAACAGCTCCCATAGCTCACCCCTTCCTACCCCCCTCCATTTTAAACTTAACCTGTACATTCATTCACAAGTCCCAGCTATGTCCTTCCCATCAGTGTTCAAAGACTGCAAACGAGATACGGTGTCTTCCTTACGGAAGTCTACCTGTACCATCCAGCTCCCATGTGATTATATCTGGCACTAGCTTGGTTTATTTTCACATCGTGAAGATGTCCTTTGCCAAAGAGTTGGTGACCATTACTTGCGAATGGTGCACAACATAGTCTTTCCAATGACAGACATTCGTTAAATAAATCACCAAGCCTGCCATGTTCACAGGAGCCCCCTCCTACAAGGTTCAACGTCCATTCACTAGTTGCGATCCGTCGGTGGGTTTGTGCAGCACATGTTCATCCCCTTGGGTCTTGCACCGGCCCACATTGTCGTGACTTTTGTAGTACGGACAGCTGATCAATCAGCGATATGAGAAAGTTCTCCAAGTCTTTTGTTGGACAGAGGCACAGCCCTCTCTCGATCAGGTAGGCTTACTTTTCCATGTAGTATAGTGCCCCAAATTCCGACATTTCTAGAGGTTACTGCACATGCGCACTGAGCATTCTGGGGCAGATTACGTAATTTGGAAAGTCACGTATTAAGGAACACAGACAATGTGTGTGGTCTAACTCAACATCGTTACCAGTCAACTGTGTGCACTACCAAAACTCTACAGGATATTTGCCATAGACTGATCGGGAGGGTGATTCCTATAATATATCATGGAATTACTTGTCAACGGATGTGAGAGTGTGAAAAACCACACGTGGACAGTTCTTTGGAAGTAAAAACATGTTTCCATACAAATTTATTGTTCAGCAGAGAATGATAGGTTTTACAAGAGCATTTGAGATTTATTTGTTGAGAAATTTCTGCAGTTGGTGGAGGATGATTCTTCCATTCTTGATAAGTTATCGTGTTCCGATGAGGCATAATTCCATTTGACTTGTGATACCAACAGACAGAATGTGAGATTTTGGCCTCTTGAAAACTTGAATGAGATCTGCTAAAAGCCACTTCGTACTTAGAAAGTGTTGCACTCTACCCATATTACTGTCCTGTCCTTAGCTGATAAAGACCAGCCATGGACGAATAGCCAGACGGGCTTACTCCCGAGGCGGCAGCCCAAAAATATGCGGTAGTTTTGACAGAGCACACAGGTTTATTCCCGAACCCACAACGAATAAACGAACATGATAAATAAAATGCACCACAAGAATTCAATGAAAATAAATGTAATAAGAAAATGTCAAAATATATGTTGAAGTAAAAACCAAAAATGCTAACTGAATTACCTCACATGCAGACTCAAATACAATTACACAGAGGAAAGGTAAATTAAAAGAAAATCCCCCCTTATTGTCGGCACTCAGCTTTGGCCTCAACGAGGACTTTTAGGAGCTTGGTGGCTGTTGAAACTGGTGAGGTCTGTCGACGAAAGGACGACACATCGAAGCACCCAAAAATGGCGCCAGTCAATCACGAGCGCACTGAGCCGTGAAGCGGCAGCCAAAAACGTCCTCCTCTCAATTCCTGGCCAGTGAGCACAACGCGGCCTCCAGCTACCCTGAAGAGCACCACAGACCAAAAAAACCTCCTCCTCCGACTTTACCAAGTTCCCACGAAAGTTCCAGAAGCTCTCCTCACAAGCACACACAAAGCACAAGAGCAAGAACCAGCCGAGCCACCCGAGAGACTCGCTCTTCCTCTCTCTCCCTCTCGAAGCTTCTTTGCTCTGACTTCACCCCGACCAATCGCAATGCTTGGGGCGTGGCCTGCCGGCTCTGCTCCTCCATGCCACTCGTACCACTCTGTGGGCGAGGACTGCCGGCTTTGCTTTGCATGAGCGTTCATTAGGATGGTTCTTCCAAATGAAAATTAGAAAAGTCATACTCCTAACACTTAAAAGTTTTTGTATGTCTGACAAAACCCTTGTGGTGAAATTTTAAGCGATTTGGACTAAATTTAGGGGTTTCACACGGAGTTTGTAATTTCACATATTTGGCTCGCAAAAATGTTTGGAGTTTATTATTTATTCTTCACTGCTATACTTGTGATTTTGACTCTTACAGTTGACCTATGACCTTGCTATGTACTGCACATTTTGAAGTTGCTTTTAAGTTAATTGAATACAGTACAGATGTACTCTGGTAAGCCTGGTGTTGGCTTAGTTAGGGTGCCGGCTTGGGATCCGAGGATCCTGAGTTTGAATCCCGGTCGATCGCTGAAATAACGCCAGGGGGGTTGATTCAGCCTGTCGTCCTTCCTAGGTCGGAAAATTGAGTAACAGCTTGCTGGGATGAATGATCCCGGTGTGTATCCTGATTTAGAATCGGTACACCTTATCCCTGCACACAGTAGGAAGTGACTAAGGGTTGGCATCAGGAAGGGCATCTGACCATAAAAACATTGCCTCAAAAAGGGAACCATGAGGTCATGGGGCCCGCAAGGCTTGGCTAACTCCCGGTTCTAGCGGGGAAAAATGGCCTTAAAACGATCATTCATTCATTCACTCACAGCTGTACTCTGATGTAATCAGTTGCTCTCAATGAAGAGTACAATCGTCTCCTGACAAGGGGTGAACATCAAACCCAGTATCTGCTTCAAGGTGTGACAGAACATCGCAAGAGGTTTCCCGATTGCAGGAAATCAACGCTTATATCAGGCAACAATGAGTGGCTGGCAACCATGAGTCACTGTGAATCCCCTAAAACGTGATGTATTCAAAAAATATTTCACATGCAGAAGTTTTACCTCAATACCAAAAAAATTGAAGGTTAGGAGTAAAACAATTCAAAAATTGTTTTGCCTTATGTAGCTAATAATAACCCAAGTGTTCATTAAGGCGTGGCTTACTTGCCGATCGGCAATGGCCGGGTACTGTCGGCGGCTGTGGTGGTTTAATGGAGGCTTTGCATGGCTGGCCTTGTGGTAGAGGTAAAAACTTAGGGAAAGGCTACAGATGGCATACCACATTCTGGAGAAAACTAACCTTAATGCCTACCTAGTTAACACAGCTTTACATCTCGTGTGAAGACACATAAACAATCTTAAGCTGCAGTTTCCCTATTAAATACATCGAGATGTCTCCTACGTGTCCACGGTCCATGCTATAACTATACAATCCTATCTTTACTATGGGATTCCTCCATCTACCCCCATAAACGTAACATTAATTTTTGTTGTATTTCTTCATTTGCACAGGAAGGTCAATATGAAATGCAATATTTTTGCACATTGTTAACGAGCGTGTGTGTGTGTGTGTGTGTGTGTGTGTGTGTGTGTGTGTGTGTGTGTGTGTGTGTGTGTGTGTGTGTGTGTGTGTGTGTGATCAAAAGATAATGTCATGGATTACCTCAATTCCTGACTCGGTGTCATGTTCATCGCAAACAGTTTACCTGCAACCTTTGACGGCAGCCTTCCCTGGCCATTGACAAGTCTAGGCCTTAATTAATGTCTTCTTTTAATGGGGATACCTGAAGGAGCAAGTCTACAAGATTCCCCCAGGCCTGCAGCTAAAACTGCTCCCCATGATTACACATTCCATGTTTGCCGAGACACTGGGAATGTTATGTACAACTTGCGCTGATCTGAATTCGAGCTGCAATTAATCGGAATAGTGATCATGTTGATAATGTCCTTAGATGAATGAAAACTGTTCACTTTCCTCGAAAGTGGTGGCAGTTTTATGTTTGTGTCATAAATACTTTCTCATGTCTAAATAAACGTGTAAAATGATGCTGTTTAATCTGGAAAACCATATTTTGTTTTTCAGTTTGACCCTCTTTTTATTTAATTAATTCATTTATTATACATGTACGTCAATATATATATACAGTATATATTTTTTTTTTTTTACGTTTTTTAAATTCAGTGTGAGGTCATAAATCCTTTGATTGGGAGGGCCTCAACAAAAGAGGATGTAGAGGAGTCCTCCTCCTCCTTTCCATTTCAGCTTCTTCCTGGTAACTAGCATGGTCGCTTCACTGCAAAACTTCTCGTATTGAGGCCACGTCAAACCAAGCTCTGGGATTTCTTAGTTGAGGAATTACATGCTTTCCCCTTCTTTTCACCTTTCCCACAACCCCACTTCCAACTATTGAAAATGCAACTTAAGGCAAAAGCAGGGTAACAAAATTTGAAGAAAAAAACTAAAATAATATGATGGAACTTTAAATTTATAGTGATGTTTGCATACGCCATGATGAAGACTATTCTTCTCCCCCATATGTATTCTGTATACTTGAACTCGTTTCAGATGAGGATCCAGGGGGGAGATGGTGGGAAGCAAGGGTTGGGAGCAGTAGGGATGAAGATATTCTTGAAAATTTTCTTTTTCCCGTGCTTTGGTGGAGAATGTAGGACAGTTTAGTAGTGGTTGAATTGACACACATGACATGTTCACACTCAGCAACATAGTCAGGTTCACTATGTTTTTTCGTTCAAAATCATGGTAGATTAGCAAACCTATACATTTTTGGAAACGTTATTACATGGAAAATCTGAAAATCAATGTTTACATTTGCCAATTCCGACCAATTCGATTCGACCAATTCGACCAATCGACCAATTCCATTCGACCAATTCGACCATTCGACCATTCGACCAATCGCTTCGATCGACCATTCGATCGATTCGATTCGATTCGATTCATCGAATTCGATTCGATCGACCATTCGACCAATTCGATTTGCCAATCAATTTGACCGACCTTTGCTTGTGTGGAACGGACTGTGAAAACGATGCGGACTATATTGTCGGATACGACACACAGGACAGTGATGACGAACTCTAAATGGCATATTCTGTAATCGTGTATGTTTGATGCCATTGACTGCCTGTGTATATTTTGTCATTGACTGCCTGTGTAGATGTGAAGTTATACTGACTGCATGTGTATATATGATTTTGCTGACTGCTTGTGTATGTTTGGTGATATGAATTATTGTGACACATTTTGATGTTATTAACTGCCTGTACAAAATGATAACATGTATTTGATTATGCAACTTATCGCGAATATAAAGACGGTATTTTGCAATTCAAAACATTTGATTCGTGTCTTACCATTCCCCATATCACTAATTTGATACTTTCATCGGATTCCTTGTCCCTGAAAATATAGGTTTAGTATATTTTTAAAAGTTTTTAGGGTAATTAGAGGCAGAAATAGAACAAAATATGTATTTTACAGTGGCCATTTTGAAAATCCAAAATGGCCGCCATACAGGTATCTCTCCAAATGTAAACATTGATTTTTAGTTTCCTTATGCTATAACCTTTCCAAAAATGTATAGGTTTGCTAATCTACCATGATTTTGAACGAAATATAATTTATTGACATCGTGAACCTGACTACCCGCACCCATAAGAATCTGACTATCTCAATATCCCATTGCCACAGCACAACATGCACATTCACCCATAGATCACAGCCATCATCTCAGAGTATACCCACCATTTCTGCATATATCACTGTACCACTCTATCCCCATTGCATATAGATACCTATACAATTATTATACTACGAACCTGTCTAATATTCTTGCCATTGTGCCCACCCAGAAAGACAATCAATCTCTGATGAACAATAGTTTTGCATGGAAACATGTTTTTACTTCAAAGAATAGTCCATGTGTGGTTTTTTTTTTTACACTCGCATCCGTTGACGGATAATTCCATGATATATTATAAGAATCACCCACTCGACCAGTCCATGGCGAATATATTTAAGGGTTTCTTTAGTGTACACAGTTGACTGGTGATGTTTGGTTAGACTGCACACCTTGTCTGTGTTCATCTCATTCTTCTCTCCAGGTCTTCAACACAGCTGTTCACCACCATCACAGATTGTCCCCAATCTAAAACCATGATCTTTTCTAACCTCATTAACCCCTCCCCCGAACCTCCAAACCACTTCCTTCAAAATTTCCAGTTTTTCATTCCTGAGAGTTTCCTGTTGGTGTCCTCCCCCCCCCCCCCCCCCTCTCTCTTTCTCTACTGTTAATTTTGTCCTGTTGCATCCTGATCTGTTCAGTGTTCTAGCTCTTCCACGAGCCTTGACTCTGCATACAAAAACGGCATTTTCACGTCTCCATCTCTGTTCTCCTTTCTCTCTCCACAAACAACAACAACATGCATTTTTAAGGCCATTTTCACTGCTAGAGCGGGGGTTAGCCTTGCGGTCCCCATGACAATCTTCTCCATTTTGCCCTATTTTCTGCATCTCCCCTTGTTAACCCCCTTGCCTGCATTTCTTCTTCCACCATCTTTAGCCAAGTCTTTCTTGTCTTCCCCTTCCTCTACTTCATTCTACATTCATTTCCATCACTCTTCTCAACCAGTCACTTTCATCCTTCCTCAACACATGACCAAACCATCTCAACCTGTTCCTCTTCACAGCATCAATCACAGGCTCTATTCCCATCATCTTTCGCAATTCATCATTTGTCTTCCTCTCTCTCAACGATACTCCACACATCCACCGAACCATTGGGTTTCATTTCCACCCTTTCCAGCCTTCGTTGCTGCTCTACGTTCGTTACTCATGTCTCGCTCCCATAAATAGTAACGCTTCTCACACATGCAGCATACACCTTTCCTTTCAGCTTCAACGACACTCCCCTCCTCGTCAGCACGCCACTCAGTTCCCGAAACTTCTTCCATGCACGACTCTCTCTCTCTCTCTATATATATATATTTATCATTTCCCTCTTTCTTTCGTTGTTCTCTTTCTCTCCAACTTTTTTTCTCTTTCTCTCTCTTTCTATCCATCTTTCCAGGGCCCTCACTAAGCTGGTTAACTTTATTACCCTGTGGCTCGTGAAGCGAATAGCAGGGTTAGGCATTTGGTTGCGTGCGTACATGCGTGTTTTTGCATTTTAAAAATTCATTTTCTTGGCAACCGTTGGTCTGATTGACACGAAATTTTACCATCGGAGCGCCTTCGCCTATATAATTTTTTTACTCAATTATGACGTCATACGTCACGTGGTACAGACGCCATCTTGGAAAAGCGTTACACCACTATATCTCCCAAACTGCTCAATGGAAAAAAATTGAAACATTGCTCATTGTCAAGTACTCCCCATGGGATATAAGATATGTTGATGATGATGTCATTGGTTCCTTCATTATGACGTCATAATTCGACAAGTACAACACTTGATCTGATCAGTATGAATTTTTTTTTTCCCCTCTGCAACTAAGTCTGGTGGACACGAAATTTGTACCATATGAGCGACCCCTCCTGTAGAATATTTTAATGACAATTATGTCGTCATAGGTCACGTGCTACAGGTGTCATCTTGGAAAAATCGAAAAAGGTTACACCTCTATATCTCCCAAACCGCACAATGGAAAAGGTTGAAACAAGGCTCATTGTCAAGTACGCCCCATGGGGAATAAGATATTGTTGCGGATCTCTCGGAGCCCGTCGATGTACAGAGGGGGGGGGGGGGTTAAACCCCTTTTCCCCCTCGGGTCTTCGAGTCCACAAGGCTGAGTCGCCACTCCCGTAGCAAGCGTGCGGAAGGGTATCGGGTCGATTCCACACGTACCTTCGGTACCCACACTGCCACGAAAACGGGGACTGGACCTCGCACAAGCCACGCTAATTGAATACGCCCGAGCGGTTTGCGTATCACGTGACTCGTGCCGTTACTTTTATTGAACCCGATTCGAGCGGTTTTATTCGTGCGATGCTAGGCCAATGGTGAAATGATGGGCACGATCAAATGGAAGAAAGAACAGGTTTATTTACCACTATACAAGGTGACGAGACACAGAGCAGGCTTAATCAGTCTTAACTTATCCCCGGACAAGGGCCCACTCACTCACGCAGGGAAAACGAGGAAGGACAAGTTCGTGCTCCAAACGCACCCTGGCGCCGTTCACTCCTGGACAGCTCGCCGGGCGTGGTCCTCAGATGTTCATGGCACGTGTGCTGGGAGCGCAGGCAGGGAGACCCTGCGTCTGTGGCCCGGAATGGATCGTCTCCACAAGCGCGATTAACACAGCCGCAGAGCGCAAGGCACAGGGAGAGTTCGTGTGAAGAGAGGGCTTATAACAAGCAACTTAATCCACTTGTGGCTACAATGTCTCTTTCTCACTGCGCTCACAATGCTCTCTGATCTCCGACGCAACCACCACGACTTCTCGGGCACACTCCACTTTACCACCACGTCTCTCCCAGCTCTCTCGCGGGGACTCGGGACAGGGTCTTATATGGCCCATCCCCAGCCTTACCTGCATGTTCCAAGCCCCATCCTCTCGCTGCCATTGTTAGCCACTCCCCTTGAGCTCCGATTGGCTGCTCGCCGCCTACCGGCCACTCCCCTGCAGCTCCTCCCTTCGGCCTTGCCAGACTTGTTCCAGGCCTAGCACGTGGCATTCGAGCCCAAAGAACACCTAACTCACTGGCCTGCTCAACGCAAACTAACACAGGAAAGGAGACTACGCTTACATTTATTAAGAAATAACTGAACTAAAGCGAGGCTACATGTTGTGGTGCAACTACCTACGAGGGGGGTCATTCTTTATTCACAAAACCGCAACAATATGTTAATGATGATGTCGCCGGTGCCTTCGTTATTATGTCATAATTCGACAAGTATAACGCTTCTTCCGATCGGTATGAATTTTTTTTATCTCTTCAACTGTTGGTCTGATGGATACGAAATTTTCACCGTAGGAGCGCCTCCTCCTGTTGAATATTTTAATGATAATTATGATGGAATAGGTCACGTGGTACAGGCCCCATCTTGGAAAAACTGAAAAACATTACACCTCTATATCTCCAAAACCACTCCATGGAAAAAAATTGAAACGTGGCTCATTGTAAAGAACTCTGCATGGGGAATATGTGTTGTTAACAATGATGTCATTGGTGTCATAATTATGACGTCATTTGACAGGGACAACGCTTTGTTTGATCAATTTGAAATTTATTGAACGTAATCTATGCAACAATTATATTAGAGAACATAAATTTATGACGTAATTGCTCATGTGGTTTGGCAGCTATATTGGATCAAAGGAAAAAAAAAACCTTCAAAAACAGAAGAGTTGGCTCGCACTAAGTTGACTGCCCAGGGTAAATATTCTATGAATACCATCTAGTTCAGTTAATTATCCAGGAAGTGCAGGAATCTTTCATCCCCAGTCACAACAAGCACCTCATGAAGGCAGCTAATTGCTTGACCAAAGGCATAGTATGTGGTAATGCTGTCATTATGTTCAATAAGAAGAAAGAAATGGCGCATCACCAGTAGGCCAATCCGAAGTTTTGACCACGGAGTAATATAAACCACTCAGGTGTCATCAATGCTCATTGCCCATGATTATAATCTGCTCATCGTAATAGTAAGGGCATTTTATGAGATATTTCACAAATCTGTTAACTAAATTGTTACCAAAAAATTTCTTCACCAATATGTTTGTAAAGGTGTGTAATAACATGTGTTAAAATGTTGAAGTTCAACTCCCGTGGGAAACCCAGAAAAAAAGCTGTTGAATTCGGGTACCGAAAAATTATTTTTGAGAATTTTTATTTTTTTTAATCGGCCCTTAAGTAACTTATGAGGGGTCAAATAAGGGTTTTTCATGATTCTGAGTTGATTGTTAACATTTATATTTTCACTTTTACATTTACACACAAAGTCGCTTTTATTTCACATACATATATAATACTCAAGAGTTATTTCTCATTCACAATGTCAGAAGTTTCAACAGTCATTGTATTTGTCTTCTTCAGACTCAACAACATCATGACTGCAGTTTCTGCATGTAATGCCATTACAGACTCCACAGGCCAAGATGCACGTGACCCCAACCTTGGAATGATGGGTAGATTTGCCTGCTTTATTATATTCACAGCCTTCAGCCAAATCGGAAGATCAAAGGTCACTATAGCGACCCCAGCGCGCCGTATGCACTCTTTCAGAGTGGTGAAGATGGTGTTGAGGTCATTAGGGTCTCCTTCAATAACTGGGAGGAACTCGATCTGTGTGCTCTGCTTTGCATCATTAGCATGGATTCTCTTCATCCAGCCATTCCAGTTGGAGTGTGGGAACTCAGGATCGTTGGCTTTGATCACCCACCCCGCTGCCCAGAGTGTGTCACCTGGAGTGAGGAGTGGCTGATCATGAGCCAGGGAGGAGGAAAGCTCAGCGAGGGGGAGAAACATGATCGCGTTCGTTCCTATCTGTTTCCTGTTCGTAAATGGAATAATCTTTACTTCAGTTCCTCTCAGGATCTTAGCTTTGTCGAGTGCCTTCAACTTCACCCGGGGGAAAGCTGCTGTTGTCTGTGGATCTGGCAAAGGTGGTGCCAGAGAGGTGACTTCGATCCAACCCATTGAGTGAAAGGGAGTGTTTCCGTGAATAGAGACAATGTTTAAATCTATATTGTCTCCAACAAACTGAGTGACTGCATTGTTTGTTTCCCCAACCTCCATAAAGACCACCTGATCATTACTTGACAATTCACTTTCACTGGCTGGCACTTTGGCTATCATCACTGATTGATCCTCAAGCGCAGCATCAACCGCAACCTCATCATTGATCTGTTCATCGGTTTCCTCCACAATGGTGTCAAGAGTGCCAGAAGTATCTGGAACATCATCTCCACTCCTACTATTAAGGAAGCAGTATTTGTAGTTTTGTGTCTCCGTGTAAGACTCAGTGTATCCCAGCCGGTGGAACTTGTTGAGCATCCATTTTGACCCAAATCTATGATCAAGTTGTATGGCAAGCCCCATTTGGTGTGGCAATACTCCAGACCGAGGTCGACAGGCCTTAATAAAATTCTACCCCCAAACGGCAACTCTTTCGTCTGTCTTGACAATCGGTCTCAAGAACATCTGAAGGCTTGCAGGAACAAGTGTCAGCTGACTATCGATGTCAGTCATACTGTGTGTGGTGGGATATGACTTTGGACCTTAATCAATCAAGGCAATATCATTGGATATGAACTTGAGTGCCGTCTTTATGATCTGAGTCTTCTCATCTCCATTGTCAAGTTTAGCATGATGCGCTCGCAGAATATTGTCGGTGCCATGTTTGAGACAGAGTACATCTGCCCTTCTTTCCTGTGTTGTGAAATACAAGGTGTCTTCGTATTTCTCTAGAAGTTTTATCTTTAGCCAATGCTTTGAATAAGAAAGGCTCTTCTCTGGTGACTGATCAAACTCCTGCAGCTTTTCATGGACTTGGTCCATGTTCATTACCCCATGCTCTAATTCTGAGTCTAAGCATTCGCAGAATTCAATAAAAACTGCCTCTCGCTCCTCATCAATACTCCTCTGTCCTCTCTTCCTTTTTCCTTCCTCATCAGTCTTGGACAAACTGTCACCTCTCGCAAACATAAGTTTGCATCGCAAATGGTACAGTGTTTCTTCTGCTACCAAGTCGTTGATCCCTTCCAGGCGTCCAGTGACTTCAGTGCCCCAGTCATCCCCGCGACTCCGTGCTGTCTTCAGCAAGCTTGCCTTCAGTGTATCTGCAGTCAAATTATCTGGCACTCTGTATTTCTTTCTAGCTTGTGCTGGATTATTTTTGTAGAGCTGGGCTGGTTGGTTGCAAAGAATGCATACATCCTATACAGGAGGTCAACTGACTGTGATCTTCTAGAACTGCAGCCAGTTGATGAACTGAACTCACAAGTAGTGCGTCTTCTCTTCAACTTTGATGACTCTTTCTCTGCCTTTGATGCTTGAGTTGACTTCTTGGTGGTTGCAACAAAGTTGTTGTACAGATCATTTTTACACTTCTGGTGGTACCTCAGTTTTCCTTCCTTTTGAGCCTCCTTCATACGTTCCACAACAGTAACATTTTCGACAGTTTCTGCTTGTTTCAATAAAGTTGAGTATCCCTTTGGAGTTGCCTGTATGAGCCTTTCAGCTGGTGTATCCGAGCGTGCACAGATGAAGCAATTGAGCACAGGTGGAGTAACGTCTTCATCCATATTGCTAGACTCCATGTCCTGCAAAGTAGAAAATGAGATATATTTAGAAATTATTTTTCCACAAAGGAGTGTCTGTGGTGAAATATAAATGTTAACAATCAACTCAGAATCATGAAAAACCCATATTTGACCCCTCATAAGTTACTTAAGGGCCGATTAAAAAAAATAAAAATTCTCGAAAATAATTTTTCGGTACCCGAATTCAACAGCTTTTTTTCTGGGTTTCCCACGGGAGTTGACCTTCAACATTTTAACACATGTTATTACACACCTTTACAAACATATTGGTGAAGAAAATTTTTGGTAACAATTTAGTTAACAGATTTTCATATGTTTCCCTTACTATAAGGAATTCGATGATCATAGTCCCCTGGTTGAAGAAAGCGAACTGATGCTGAAGATAGGGTCATGAGCATGACATGTGCTATGAAGGCCATGGGTGAAGAAAGCTGAACACTGCATAGTCATTTGCAGGAATTTTTATTTTGTTCAGGATACCAGCAATAACTCACCTAATCTTTGTTGTGAATCATCATGGTACCTTCCACCAGATAATTGTAGCAAATGGGATGCTCAGCTTAACGTTCATCTGTGGAACAGCACATTCATGAGTAAAATGCCTGACCTTTTAACACCAGAATGAGTTTATGGTCAGGTTGAGAACATCATAGTGAGTTTATAGTCAGGTTGAGAACACCATGGTGGGTTTATGGTCAGGTTGAGAACACTATAGTGGGTTTATGGTCAGGTTGAGAACACCATAGTGGGGTTATGGTCAGGTTGAGAACACCATAGTGGGGTTATGGTCAGTTTGAGAACACCATAGTGGGTTTATGGTCAGGTTGAGAACTTCATAGTGAGTTTATAGTCAGATTGAAAACACCATGGTGGGTTTATGGTCAGGTTGAGAACACTATAGTGGGTTTATGGTCAGGTTGAGAACACCATAGTGGGGTTATGGTCAGGTTGAGAACACTATAGAGGATTTATGGTCATGTTGAGAACACCATAGTGGGGTTATGGTCAGGTTGAGAACACCATAGTGGGGTTATGGTCAGTTTGAGAACACCATAGTGGGTTTATGGTCAGGTTGAGAACATCATAGTGGGTTTATAGTCAGGTTGAGAACACCATTGTGGGTTTATGGTCAGGTTGAGAACACTATAGTGGGTTTATGGTCAGGTTGAGAGCACCATGGTGGGTTTATGGTCAGGTTGAGAACACTATCGTGGGTTTATGGTCAGGTTGAGAACACTATAGTGGGTTTATGGTCAGGTTGAGAACACCATAGTGGGGTTATGGTCAGGTTGAGAACATCATAGTGAGTTTATAGTCAGGTTGAGAACACCATGGTGGGTTTATGGTCAGGTTGAGAACACTATAGTGGGTTTATGGTCAGGTTGAGAACACCATAGTGGGGTTATGGTCAGGTTGAGAACACTATAGTGGGTTTATGGTCAGGTTGAGAACACTATCGTGGGTTTATGGTCAGGTTGAGAACACTATAGTGGGTTTATGGTCAGGTTGAGAACACCATAGTGGGGTTATGGTCAGGTTGAGAACATCATAGTGAGTTTATAGTCAGGTTGAGAACACCATGGTGGGTTTATGGTCAGGTTGAGAACACTATAGTGGGTTTATGGTCAGGTTGAGAACACCATAGTGGGGTTATGGTCAGGTTGAGAACACTATAGTGGGTTTATGGTCAGGTTGAGAACACCATAGTGGGGTTATGGTCAGGTTGAGAACACCATAGTGGGGTTATGGTCAGTTTGAGAACACCATAGTGGGTTTATGGTCAGGTTGAGAACATCATAGTGGGTTTATAGTCAGGTTGAGAACACCATGGTGGGTTTATGGTCAGGTTGAGAACACTATAGTGGGTTTATGGTCAGGTTGAGAACACCATGGTGTGTTTATGGTCAGGTTGAGAACACTATAGTGGGTTTATGGTCAGGTTGAGAACACCATAGTGGGGTTATGGTCAGGTTGAGAACACCATAGTGGGGTTCTGGTCAGTTTGAGAACACCATAGTGGGTTTATGGTCAGGTTGAGAACATCATAGTGAGTTTATAGTCAGGTTGAGAACACCATGGTGGGTTTATGGTCAGGTTGAGAACACTATAGTGGGTTTATAGTCAGGTTGAGAACACCATAGTGGGGTTATGGTCAGGTTGAGAACACCATAGTGGGTTTATGGTCAGGTTGAGAACATCATAGTGAGTTTATAGTCAGGTTGAGAACACCATGGTGGGTTTATGGTCAGGTTGAGAACACTATAGTGGGTTTATGGTCAGGTTGAGAACACCATAGTGGGTTTATGGTCTGGTTGAGAACACCATAGTGGGTTTATGGTCTGGTTGAGAACACCATAGTGGGTTTATGGTCTGGTTGAGAACACCATAGTGGGTTTATGGTCTGGTTGAGAACACCATAGTGGGTTTATGGTCTGGTTGAGAACACTATAGTGGGTTTATGGTCAGGTTGAGAACACCATAGTGGGTTTATGGTCTGGTTGAGAACACCATAGTGGGTTTATGGTCTGGTTGAGAACACCATAGTGGGGTTATGGTCAGGTTGAGAACACCATAGTGGGTTTATGGTCAGGTTGAGAACACCATGGTGGGTTTATGGTCAGGTTGAGAACACTATAGTGGGTTTATGGTCAGGTTGAGAACACCATTGTGGGGTTATGGTCAGGTTGAGAACACCATAGTGGGTTTATGGTCAGGTTGAGAACACCATAGTGGGTTTATGGTCTGGTTGAGAACACCATAGTGGGTTTATTGTCAGGTTGAGAATACCATATTGAGCATATTCAATTGTCTCTTTATGGTCTATTGATATTATGGACAAGCTTTTGATTCTGAAAATTCTGAATCCATTTTGGTCTATGGTATAGCTGCTTTTGAAAGATACCATGCTAATATCCACACCTAGGCAGCCAAACAGGAACAGTGTCTGTTTCTGAACACACAAGTTTGACAAGAACGCACAATGGCAGTATTGTTGAGAAAGAAGGGAATTACATTAACAGTGTTGCTTATCTCCGAAGTATAGTGAGAATCCAGTGGATAAGGGAGGAAGGTGGGAGGATGGCTGGATGGGCGTCAAAATAATACCACATTTGTCTACTTAATACACCAATAACTTCCTGATTTGTCCTCTGTCATGAACAACTGCAGCGAAATCGTTATTTTAACAATAGTTTTAATCCATTAATTAAGTTAATATTTACTATTCAAAAAATCTGCTAGTTTCCTTTTAACAGGTAAGTGATGAACAGGTTCAAGTGGTAATGAGAGAGGCTGAAAGTGCAGCAGTGCATCACTCGTCCCATCAGATGGAGAAATCAGTTTATCATTTAACAAAACAAAGTTTTTTGTTTTTTTGTTGTTTTTTTTCATTGTTTTTTTTTTTTTTTACTTTTTTCCCCAAATACAAATAGGATGGCAGAAAGTACGATGCAGTGACTTGATGTAGAGAATTAAGTAATCCACAACGGGCGTGTTTGAGGCGAACTGGGTGTGACGTTCTTGAAACCCGTGTAATTCCACAAGCAGAGGCTGAATGAGACGGCCATGGCTGGAGGGAGGCAGCCAGCGAGCTGCCACAATGGCCTCCCCGCGGCCTCATCCCGCAGCCATCGCGAATGGCGTGCCTCGACTAAACTGTGCACTGAAAGACTTATTATGGATGGGAGAGCCCAAACATTTTGAGTGTGGGCGATTCTGAGTGACGCACTGCGGGTGTGAGCATGGTGCTGTGCTTCTTTGCAAAGCACAAATGAGCAGGTGGAGGAGGGGGTTGTGAAGATGGAGGAGGAGGAGGGCGAGTTTGGAAGGGCGTTGAGGTGGAGCAGAGTGGTCGCGAAACCATGAGATGTGGGGAGGTTGGGGATGGGGTGTGGCGGGTGGCGGCGAAACGCGAAAGCAGTTTTGTGTTTGTGCAGAGCCGCAGATGGAATTCTTATTGAGATCCCGGAGGAAACTTGAGGATAAAAATTCACTTATACGTCGTAATGAGGGTCTCGTGACAAGTGATGCAAACAAGTAAGGATATGCCAACACCAGGCAGGCTGTTGCTGTAGCAACCGCTGGAATATAAATGGGGAAAAACCAAGCTTAATGAGTTCAAAAGTTTTATTTTCTGCTCGGTGGCGACACCGGTGATGAGGTGGTCCGAACCTCCTGGTATTTTTTTCATGTTAATTAGTTGTTTCTGCCTCTGCATCATTGTAGTGCATGGGATTGCTGTGAAAGTTTCCATGAAGAAAGTTTTGATGCAGGGCCCCGCTTGCTCACACGGCCATAAATTATTGTCGAGAGAAGACCCCCAAAAATGGATGTTTTCCAACGCTGGATATTTTTGAACGCGGTATAATCTTTATAGAAAGCGATATTCTGAAAGATGATTGGGTTGCTCTTTTTTCTTTCTTTTTTTCTTTTTTCAAAATTAAATTTCCACTTACTCCGGTCACGGAACCGGGATATTGGGTCTGTCTGGAATATTGAGATATATATCCCAATAATTGGGATATTGGCATATTGGGTTGCATTGGGATGATTGGGAATATTGGGTCTGTCCGGAATATTGGGACGGAGGAATTATATAGTACATCCATCCATCCATTTACACATACAGCCATTTATCCATGCATCCATTTATCCATACATCCATGGATAACTGGTGTTTCCGTGTCGGTTTCATCGAAGGAGTGAGTGAACAGGATGGCCTAGACTCTAGCTCTGCATATTCTCATCTCTCAGCTGTCTAGCTTGGGTTCGTATAAAGATGCCAGAGTGTCCTTCGTGAGCTATCGCCGGCACCATGGCCGAATTTCAAATTCCTGCACTAACCGGGAGAAGGCATTGAGTCAGCGGCCTCAGCCAATGATGCTACCCCGCAGCTTTGTGCAGCAAACAAGCGAAGAAGAATCTAAGGAGTTTTTACTGGCTAAAAGCCAACCCTGGACATGTCACCATTTTGTCACAATGAAGAATGACATAACTTTATTCCACATCTCCATGCTAAATTTGGGATTACATTCATTTTGTTTCCCATACTGTGGCTTGCCAGCAGGCACAGTGTTTTAAGACGTCTTACGGAGACCATCAGATAAGGTTTGAAGGAAATGTAATAAAGGAAAGAACCTTTGTTCATAAGCATATAAGGAACAGCCAGGCATGAACTGCTGAGCATCTTTCCAAGTGATGAAAGCACAGGAGGCTTTTTGAGCTTTGTCTCTTTAGTCTCATAATCGGGAATAGGAAGTATTCTCACGGGGGATGGAATCCAGGGTGAGACAAGGCCAGCGGTCCCCATGTTCCCTGCAGGACATTTTTTTTGGCAAGACCAGCGGTGTCTCTACTCGATGGATCCTGCCAGCGTGAAGACATTTTCTGCCGTTTCCTCTTCCAAGCTTCTGGAAGCCGGCTGTGCGGAGAGGAGTCTGAGAAACAATCGGAACCACACCAGGGATGGACTCGGTGTCGAGGTAAGTACAGACGTCACGGGTAAAGCTAAATCCGATTAATAGACCCGTGGATCCCTGGGGAAATTGGCTGGGCTGTTATGAAGAAGCACAGTGAGGAGAATGCTGGCCAGTTTTCATTCTCTTTCTGCTTGCTTTGACCACATAATTACTTTAACCAAGCAAGCTGGGCTTTAAGTCCACACAAAAAGAGTTACAGAAAAGCGAAAGTTAGCATCATAAACATACTTATTTTATGTAATAATAGCAGGAGTACCTGGCATTTCCTGGTGATTTTTCTAATCCTGTTGGCATTTTGAATAAATCAAAAAAAAAATCTATTTTTTTGTGGCTGCCTAAAAAAACTTCCCTGCACCCACTAAGGAATGGAGTTGGGGATTCTATATTTTCATTAACATAGCTACAAAGGCTTAGGCACGATAGAGGACAAAAATCCAACTTTTTATTTCAAAAATTTGAATTTTTTTTTTTTTTTTTTGCCTAGAACACTCCCCGGCACTCACTGGTGAACTTCTGAAAGTTTGCAAAGATCTGTTCAGTCATCTTTGAGAAAAATGGTAAAACACACACACAGCATACAGACAGGGAAATGGCTTTCTTATAGTATAGATAAAAAGTGTAACCAAAAAAAACGTCTGCTCTTGGTCTGAACTGGACTAAGTATCCTCACAAGGCAAACTGGAAAAGAAGAGGCAATTGTATATAGATAAGAACAAATATTGCTCTCCGATATCAATGTTGCCATCCTGCTTTTATGATAACTTATCAGCGGGTTCGATGTTGGTATTTCACATTTTGGAGTCAATATCCCCATCACTTCTTTGCTGCTCTCACCATAGCCATGTGCCATGACCCTACTTACACAGTCTCCTGATATAACACTTGACTCACAGGGAGCCAAGTTCAAGATTTCGACTTATAATAAAACACTACTCATTGTCCAAATAAGAATGGCACAATATCACAGCAACAATCTATTGTACGTCCCAGATAAGTTTGACTACTAACTTCATTTTACTAAATGCTCCTTCATTCCCATAATGATGCAATGAAACAAAGAATACCACTCTTTACTGGGCCTAAGTTGTTTCTGTAACTTTGAGAGAGCATCTCTTTGCCACCTTACCGCTTTCTTTGTTGTTGTTGTTTTTTTTTTTAAACGAATCTGAGTGTGACGGTTATATTATAATGACGCTTTTCATTAATTTTTAGGTTATTTTGATTTGGTTCTAAATCTTGCCAGAAAAAGAAAAGTTGGATGATTTTTCACAGCATCGCAAAAAAGTGTCACAATGTTTTTCTGTCCATTCTCAACACGATACACTGATTTTGAAGCGTCTTTGGGAAAACTTTTAAAGATTCACTAGACTGGGTTTCCACAAATCTATAGATGGTTTTCTTACATTTTGATTTGCAATTGGTCACTGTCTTTGACACCAATATAATTTTTTTGTTGCAGACCCGAGGCATCAAAAAACTACATATATCGAACAAACATTTTCAAATGGAGCTCGTCACCGCCATCCGCCATCATCCGCCATCATCCGCCATCCACCGCCATCATCGCATTAGAGCATTTAAATTGCATCAGATGTGGCAATAAATGTGAATTGTGGCTCCCAGCTTGCCAGCTCGATGACAGAAGACGCCATTTGCATTTTTACCATCTCCATCCATACCCTTTTTAAAATCCCATGCGGGCACGGGCAACTTACTCGTATTACAACAATAAAATATTATGTATTATTATACAGATAAAAGTGATTCTTTAAAATAACATGCAAACAAGAATACATTTATCACTGCATCCTGCCTTCATGGCACATTATTACCAGGAATGATGTCACCTGGGAAACAAATGACAATAGCTGTAAAAAAATAAAAAATAAATGAGCGGTCATGCCTCAAGGGACTTTTGAAAATCTCCTTTACCAGTTTTGTTTTTTATCTTAATTTTAACCTTTTGTTTTCTTTACCACATAAATTTAGCTAAAAAACCCAATCAACATATAGTTTTCTTTGACAAAATTACCTTACACCTGTAGATCTGATTCATTGCTTATACGGAGCTACTTTGGCATTGCCATGTCTGGAAGTTGACAGACTGGTCTGGCCGATGGTCCTCACTCTCTCGATCAAAGAATGCTCAATCCTGGGGTGACATTCACAATCATCCACGCCCCCACTCTTCATCACGTCATCCCCTCTCTGCTGCAGAATTCCTGCCAAATGTCACATATATCATAGAGTGAAGTGTTCAGGAAATCACTTGTCAAGCATACATTATTTTCCTGGAAGAGTCAATCCAACTGATGAGAACCAGCGATTGCGCTGCAAGGCCAATAATCACTGCCTGTCCTTCTTCAGGTGTGTCAGGACACAGCATTCAGCTTGCTTTAGCTCATTCCCTTTTAGGTCTCTCATAAATCTTCCAAAAAAAAACCAAAAAAAAAACCACCTTTAGAGGCCATTTTTCCCCACAAGCAGGGTTTGGCCTTTTTCGGGGACCGTGGTTGTTGTTGTTGTTGTTTTTTTTGGTCCCCTTTTTGAAGCAATGTTTTATGGCCAGATTCCCTTCCTGCCACCAACCCTGTTTGTCGCCTTTTTACAACAAACAGGGAATGACCAGTGAACTGGTACTCAATTTGCACAACCTCAGAAGGATGACAGGCTGAGTCAACCCCCTGGCATTAATTCAGCAATCGACCAGGATTCAAACCCAAGATCCTAGGATCCTAAGCTGGCACCCTAGCCGCTAGCCCAACACCAGGCTTTATGATGTTGGACCCAGGATCCAAAGCATTATGATAAATTGGGCAACTCTATCTCTAGAACACGTTCTTCGTCTATGCCTTCATTCATGAAAGAACTGGTTATACTGGATACATCACTTTGATGTAAAGGCTCCAGTTTCCAAAACTTACAACCCAATCCCTATTCTACCATTCCACCTTCATTTTAAAATGGTGCTCTATTGGCCAATGAGCTTCTCCTCTCCATAGGAGGAAACATCTCCTGCCTCTGAATATCTTCCTAACCTCATCGATCGATAACTGGTCCAGGAAATACAGCCTTTTGTCCTCAACACCTACGCAACTTTCCTGACTATTCTCCATCTCTCTCCTCTCTCTGGTTGCATGACCCATGGACACAGCTAATGTTATGGATCTGCTATTCAGAGAGATTCTGGGATTGAAGGGTCAAAAGCTCAATGATGGACTGTACCCAGCGGCCAGCGGATGATCTGGATGGCCATTGAATCAGTCATTAAAAAAACACGAGTTCCCTTCAAGGAACTTCAACAGAGAAGGAGGCTATAATAGGCCCAAAAAGCCTATGCAATGGCTGCTTGTCCATACTCTATCCTTTTTAAATGGTGGGCATCAGGTAGGGAAGCAGCACGCAGCATTTTTGAAGTCTTTGATATCAGTCGGCCATGGCTGGGTTCCAACCATCAACCTCCTCGACTTGGAGTGGGAGCTCTAATCATTATGTCACCCATGAATGTGAAGGAATTCTTCATCAGATCCATATCTCTATCGCTCTCTCCCCCACCCCCCTCTCTTCCCCATTTCTACACAATGCATCTTCAAAAGGTGACACGAAGTACTGCATTTCTCTTTTGTAGAAAGGATATACAAATGACATAGCCAGAAAGCACTCCATCGATCATGTGATTACCAGTGCTGATGTTTATCCTTGCAATTTTTTTTGTTTCAAATGCTCCAAACAAGTAGAGGTCATTGAGTGCATGGTCAGGACTAGAGAAAACTTGACCAGCTTGTTTAGTGCAGAACGAAGGCTTCCCTCAATTTGGTCCATTCTGTTCTGTTCAACACAATTTGAGGCTATTATGTCCCAGTTTTTCAAATACATATCCCCATCGAATCTTTGATCTACCTCTGCTTCTTCCAGGACGTTCTTCATGGTAAAATTTACCGGAGGCACGATTATCGTTGATGGTGCTTGGTTGGGTAGAGTCCAACCAGTCATCAAGAGTTGAGTTGATAGCAAACAAAGTGGTAAAGGTATCTCAATCTGCCTTTGATTTTGGATTATAAGAAATGGAGAAATCAGGGTTGATGAATGGTTGAAAGATTCTGAGAATTATAACTGAGATGCATTGGTTTGTGTACCTTGGCATTCTAGCAGCTTCCAATGTATTTTCTTGTGGTCTATGGAATGGTTAGCCTACCCCTCCTTTAACGGATCCTTTAACGACTCCTTTCGAGCATGATCCACAGCCTCTGCAGTTTGTATCAGTGCCATAACTATACACATCTTTATTTAATCCCAACCCTTGTAGACAAGTCACATCATACAATAAAAGGACAAAAAACTACCGTCGGCGAAGCGACGGATTCAATGCCAGTAATGGATAAAAACTACACCATCCCAAAAGGTGCTGGTGGCCATTGCAACGATGAAGTTGAAAACTGATCTTGTCAGGCTGGCCTGCTGCTATTTCAAAATATTCCTGCATGACATTGAGCTTACTGGAACTACGGATTAGAGGTTGTGGTGGGGGGTTGGGGGTGGGAGGGGGTAAGGGGAGGGCTGGAGGTAGTGGGAAGGGGGGAGATAAAGGTGAGGGGAGGGTGGGAGGCGGAACGAGGTGGAGGAGGAGGAGGGGGGGGGAAGGGGGAGGGGAGTAAGGCAAATTATTCTCGTTTTTTTTCCCCCTTTCCCTCCTATCTCATCAAGCTAAGAAACAATTTCCCTGAGGGGCATTTATAGCCAATTTATTTTCAGATGATGGCCATGTTTGTGAGGGAAATAGCGACACTGAATAAGGTGTTTGTCACTTCAAAACACACACCTGAGACTGACTGTCAGCCACCAATTTGCTTCCAAATGTCAGCATGTTGGAGAAGCTGCTTTGCACCAAGGTCGCTCAGCTCAGCTGGCCTCGGTGGTCACGTGTTTGGCCACCAGATTAGCTCAATGGGTTGCATGTCATGCGCGCCTCATTTCGAATGAATATTAGCCCAAAAGGAAATCATACACAGAGTCGAATATGAATAATTCATGAACAGCCATTGTCACGGTGGCATGTAATTATATATTCAAATGCTAGCTGCCGCGCTTTATTTGTAAGGAAAAAAAAAAAGCGACAAAATAAATAAATAAGTAAATAAATAAAAAGGGCCTGCGCACTCGGGCTATCAGCGGAGTGCCGTGATTAGCATTTTGCATTTCAAGCAGGTTCCACGAGCAGACGTGTGCGGTTTTTAACCCTATGGACTCCCCTTGCTAATGGAGGCAGAGAGCGGGTTCGATCCGCACGGGCCGTGCGGAACGCGACGCTCGTCTGAATCTGGCAATTAGCGGCGACCACGGCCGCAAAGGTCCACGGCTCGCATCCTCGGCCCCGGTTCGACGGCCCCAACAGCCGTCAGCGTGCCGCGCGGCCCAGATTCATCATCCGAAAGGGTCCGCGGCGCAGACCTGTCCCACTGCGCGCCACGACGGGAGGGGTTGGCAGAGGCCGAGAAACATCTACGGAATTAATTGTCGCACTTGTGCATCTGCCATGAGAAGATAAACCGCCGAGGCCCGCCTCACACGCAGGCATCGGTGACGACCGGAGAGAGCCGCCTCTGCCTCAGAATCTCAGGGACTTTGGAGTGAAAGCTCTGATCGCACTGTTTCAAATCCCCACGACGTTGCTGTTTGCAAAAGAATATGACGAGGCCAGATGTTTTCTTTTGGGTTAAAATGTTAAAATTTGTAGGTGGCTTCGAGAAATGAGACTTAGACAAAGTGTTCACGCTATATTGAAGCCCACTTGTAAAGGTTGTTTTTCAGCCCGCATTGTTTTATATACACGTCACGGTGCTTTCATTGAAAACGTTACAAGTTAATATGCTAAGACCAACAAGAGGTGATAAAAATGTCTTTTTCTGAACGAGATTCAATTGGACAAAACATTCCAACTTTTTTTTCTCAATATAGACCCTTGACTTTAAACCTATTGCACGCCACTGCAGGATGAAGACCTCTATTCACTCAATGTTGAGAAGTTTTCAGAATAACCACCTTGCTTACTTAGTGCACTAAACAGTCACATTTCAATACATATTTATAATTAGTAAGAAAACATGTAAACGTATTTTTATTCAGGTAAACACCTCACTGTGTTGATTCTCCACTGTGTCTCGGACTATTGTCAGTTTCCTGGTCGTAGAACCTTTTCAAACGGCCCTTGTACATTCTACGAAAGGATTACGAGGTTTCTTCCCGCAAAATTTTCAGAGCAAATAACATGACTTCTATTCCAACGCCATTTAGAACTTCACCCTTTCAACTAAGAGGAAGTTGTCACTCCACCTGGAAACTCTGTACAAAAGGAATTGCATCTCTGTTGAGTTTCCTTTCATGTCCACAAACGATACTTTTTGAGAGAGAAACTTTGATTTCCCCACATCCTCGGTTCGCAACTATACAAATAAAGTTATGGCGCACCAAAAGTTTTTATCCATACCTTTGTACTCTTCCTTTTTATTACTAATTATTGTGTTCCTAAATTATGTATAGGTATGTGTCTCTCGCCTGTGTTTCACATTTAGACCCAGTTATGAACTGCCTGCCATCCTTGTGTTCCGCATGCAGGGCAATGTAGCAATGTAGCAATGTGTGTGCAATCTCTCAGATTGATGTTGAACTGGGTGTCCCGTCTGCCAGAATTGGGTGGTGGAATTAGGTGTCCTTCCCATCGGTGTTCAGAAACACCTAATCCAGATAAACAGTCCATTCACAGGAAGCGATCCGTCTGGGGTTTGTGAAGCATACGCCCATCCACTCGGGCTTTGCACCGACCCACATGGTTGGGAGTTTGCAGTACGAGCAGGTTCCCGTCTGGTGAGCTGAGAAAGTTCTCCAAGTCTTTCATTGTTCAGAGGCACAGCTCCTTCTCTCAGGTGTTTTCCCAAGTATTTTCAGCTTATTTCCAAAGCTTTTTTATCCATTCCAAGGAACAATCATTATCCTGGATACATAATATATTTTATTTTGCCACAATCTCTTCAGCTTCCGGATGTTTCTGCGCATGTGCACCAAGCATTTTGGGGCGTATTTATATAATTTCAAAACTTCCATATTGGCCAACGGCAAATCATAATCTATATAGGTGTGGTTAACGGTGTAATATTACATACAGTCCTACAACAGAAAACCATTTTTCAAGTCTGTCTACTTCAAACCTGACTATTGTTCAGTCTTGACATCGTTTGTGTTTCTCAACCAGCAGTTTTATCATAAAATATGTTTAATTTTTTCCCCATCTCTGTTGAAAAATTACTGGAATTTTTTTTATCGGATACAGATCCAGAACTTCACCAAAATCCAATAAATTTGTCCTTTGTAGACACCCAACCTATACACCAAGTTTTGGCCGAATCCGCCCATAATGTTTTGAGATATCATATGTATCGTGTTTAGCCATATCTCTCAATGGTGAACAATCACTTAAAATTATAGTATCCGGATCTTGATCTTCTTGAAAATCTAATCAATGCGTCCTTGGAAGACACCCAATCTCTACACCAAATTTCGGCCGAATCGGTCCATAACATTTTGAGATATTGTGTTCTACATTGTTTTTGGCCCTATCTCTAAATGGTGAAGTCACTTTGAAAATTCTTGTATCCAGATGTGGATCTTCACTAAAATCGAACCAATTCGTCCTTTTCGCACACAACCTGTGCACCAAATTTCGTCCGAAGCCATTCATAACTCTGAAATATTCTGCTCACAGACAGACAGACAAACAGATGTGAAAACGTAACCTCCATACAACTTTGGTGCCTGAGCATACATTTGACAAATTACAATATGATTATTACAAAGACAGCAATTATTATTATTATTACAATTATTATTATTATTATTACATTATTATTATTATTATTACATTACAATTATTATTTACAATTATTATTACATTATTATTTACAATATGAGCAGTATTTACAATATTTACAATATTACAAGGATTATTATTATTACAATTACAAAGACAGCAATTACAATATGAGCAGACAATTGACAAACACGTATGGGATATGGGATTTAAATCTGGTTTCCTCATGTCACGAGCTCTGAGTTCAGACGTGAACACTCTCAGACCTATTATTGTTTATCCAAACATTCTTGCTTAAACAATGGTGATCATCATAACTGTTGAGCCGAGTCATGTGATTTTTCTCTCTACGAGAGTGAGGCTCATGGAAGAGCAAGAATTGTTCTTTTTCAAGATGTATTTTTTTCCCCCAAAAAAATTTCCCACAATTTTCAAGACTTTTTCAAAAATTTCAAGAATTTTGTTTTCAAGAAAAAGAAGAACAAGAGCATCTTCAAGTATCATCGTTTATGTTTTATGTGTCCGTTTGATTTTATTTGTGATTAATGTTAGCTCTTTCACGAGCCTCGATCTTGTATACAAAAAAAGAAAAGAAAAAAAAGAAGAAAAAAAAGGACTGCTACATTTAGCTCACGGAAGAGCAAGATTTCAAATGTCAGTCCAATTGCAACTATGCGAAGCAACTTGTCAGCTGACAATTTCACTCGGTGTTAACATCTTTATTGAGGTCTAAAGATAGCAGCTTTCGTTGCTGAGGACTCTTCAAAAACCTATGGGGTCAGGCGTATTCGGGATGTTGTGGTCGTAGGCAACCTTTGGGGTTCCGAGTCGAAAACTCATTGACGTGACGTAGTGAACAGTCAATAACGCAGCCAGTTAGCGAATGTTCAACTACATTTTAGAGGTTAACAGTAAACTTTGTGAAATGTGAAGTATTTTGAATGGTATCTGAAAATCAGCCTACAAGGAGTAGATATATATATATTTTTTTTTTTTAAGGTTATGGAGCACCTCAAATTTTCAATGGAGGAAGAGTGTCCTATATTTCTGCCTTCAAGTACCATCGTTATGCACAGAAGGAAACGGGTGTGATGTCAGTAGGGGGTGCCAAAGGAATGTGGCGGCACATTACAGCAATGCCTGCCAGTAATGCAGGCTGGACAAAGTGAACCACAGGTAGCACTTTTCATGAACAGCCAAGAACCCGATACATTTTGGGGCCTACGTATTATAAGCCCTATCCCTGGCAAAGGAAGTTCGTATCAAATATTTGGCATGTGTGCACTTCTTACCGAGCTGGAGAATAAATTGGATGCTGCAATTTCTTGTTCCTTTGGTTGGTCTGCAGTGGGACGATGGGACGCCAGAAATGTTTCACTGATGGCCCCGAGTTAGGGTCCACCCCATGCCGTATGCCGGTCCTTATCCAGCTCTGACAGATGCACGTTATTAAGAGCACAGTTTTCGAGCGGCGCCCATGGACCTGAGCCGATCGTCGAGCCGTGGTAGGCAGTCTTAACACGAGGGAGGAAAAGTTGGGTTAGCTGCGAGCCACCTTTAATTGGGATCTCTGGGGCGGAGCGGCGGAATGGCTTTTACGGACACCTGAGGACGGGGAGGTGCTCGCTTGTACAAGGGCAATGCAACTCACATTCATGGCTGTACCTGCACAGAGACTTCAGTACTTAATATTTAGCATGCTCTGCATAGAATGTCAACCCATCTATCTCAAACAGAGATTATACAAGTTGTTTGGGTATTTTTATGCCTGCGCTCCGAAGGTGGCTGGAGGCATTACGTTTACGGGTTGTCCGTCCGTCGGTCCATACGGGCTAAATCTCGTTTTTCTCAGCAACCACATGTCCGATTGGGACAAAACTTTCTGGGTAGGAGTGACACCCATGCAGAATGTTTTTATGATAATTGTGATGTCATAGGTCACGTGGGATGGCAGCCACTTGGATTAAACGCAAGTAATTAAAAAAAATCCTCGGAAACCACTGAATGGAAAAATTTTAAACTTGGCACATTGTCAAGTACTCCCAATGGGGAACAAAAGCATTATAATGATGACATCATTGATGAAGTGGTATACCAGCCATAAATGTTTTCATGGAATGCCTTATCCTAAAAATCTGAAATTGCATGCATATGATCTATGACCCATTTGTATTGAAATATTAAATTTTTGACATCATAAACATGGTTTGGTTGAAGGGAAAAATTAAATAATTATATCTCTGAAACCGCTTACCCTATAGATGTGGTATTTTAGAAATGTCATTGAACCATTGTTACATATAATTTTAAAACTATGACGCCGTAGGTCTCGTGGTTTGGCAGACATCTTTGATAGAAAAATGAACCCTATCCGATCAACACAAAACTTCACAAACGTGATCCCCTTCCCATACATATGCAGATTACAGAGTGTACATTTTTTAAGTCATATGTCACGTGGTTTAGCAGCCATATTAGCTTGAAAGCCGATATTTGAAAAAATCCCTTCTCTGAAAACGCTTCACCGATCGATGTGAAACCTGTCCTGTGGTAAAAATGTTATACTTCAAAACAGTTTAAGGGATTTAAACCAAACTTGTTTATTTTTAGGACAATGAATGATGGCATCTACCCATTGTCATTGGCAGGGACTATGCAGAGGCATATTGGTAACACAGTCACATTGCTCTCGTTTGTATTATTTTTAAAATGCCGATATTATCAAATTATTTCATTTAACCTTGTCACCATTGTTTACACCAAACATTTATATGACTATATTTATATAAGGTAGATTGATTAGGAAAAACAATCTCATTAAATGGTATATAATGTTCTTTTTTTTTTTTTACTGCGTGTTCGCTGGCTCTCGGCATGAGGGTCAAAATGTACTTCTGGAATATTCTAGAAGTTGCTAAT
Source organism: Myxine glutinosa (assembly GCF_964187855.1). NCBI lineage: Eukaryota > Metazoa > Chordata > Myxini > Myxiniformes > Myxinidae > Myxine > Myxine glutinosa. Next base: position 84,915,554 of record NC_136262.1, on the reverse strand, counting down.
GAGTTCCAGCAAGTCATTTCATTCTAAGAACAGTTGCAGAAACATGGTGCAATATTTTGAGCTGGGTAACTCAGGAACTTGCAAAATAATTTTTTTTACATCATAGGTCACATGGTTTGGTTGAAGGAAAATATTAAATAATTATTTCTCTGAAACCGCTTACCCTATAGATGCGAAATTTTAGAAATGTCATCTAACCCCATTGTTGCATATAGTTTGAAAACGATGATGCCGTATGTCACGTGGTTTGGCAGCCATCTTTGATAAAAAAATGAACCATATCCGATCAACACGAAACTTCACAAGGTCTAACTTTTTTCGGGGGAGTTTATTTAGAACATTTAAAATCTGGCAAAAGTGTTGTCTTCTCCTCACCATATACCACCGGTCAAAAATTTCAGTGTAACTCACAAGAAGTTATTTTTTTATCGAAACAAAAGTATTCAAATTTAAATTAGTTTCCTCCTCATATAAATGACTATAATTTGTCCTCTCTGTCACACATTGGATTTTGTGATTAATCTTAACCAAAAGCATTCCAAAAGTGGAAAGAGTTGAAATTGTGCTGTGATTGACAGCGGAGGAGCACCTCGTAACTGCAGAGACATCGGTGTGATTTGGGGGCAGCTGGGGCATCTCATTCTAAAACGAACAGAGTTCTCCCAGCTTATATCATACAGACAATTGTCTTGTAGCACAGACTGCCTTTCTCAAAAGTGAAAACTTTCCACCGACACTTTTGCAACTGGAAACTTCGGAGGTCAACGTTTAGCATGATGGTGAAGGTAATTGTCTTTGTGATATAAGCTGGAAGGCCTTGGCTCTTTTTGTGATTGACAGCTTCATGAAAGCATCTTATATTGGCCTGTATTCACTGCACGGTTAGAATAGCTTCAATTTTGACCTATTTCCTTCAATTAAAAGCCAGGAAAGTTACAAGCAGGAATAATACCAAGCTTTCTGTCGTAGAAGACCGCTAAGTAAGCTTAGCCGGCCTAGTAACTCAAGTATTATTAAAATGGAGCTAAAGGAAAACCTTTTGAAATTGAATGAACTTATAATAAATGGCATGTTAACGGCACACCTTCTACAGTCATGATGACCGAAAACGGCAATTAGTAAGTGTGGATATCGAGCGTGTCAATTTGCTTGTGATGGAAAATCAGTGCGTTGTCATCAGTTGGACAGGAAACAATTACTAGAACAATTCAACAAAAGCGGCCGTGACATTAAGCATGGACTTCATTTGAAAATATTAAGCGCATAATTGCCGATGAAAATGTTTTAGCAGGCTGGTTAAGATCAAAAGGCTAATGAATACAAGGCAATGTCTAACAAACACAGAACGATTGAAAGAACTTTTGCAAAAAATAATTTGCCTCTTGTGATGCGTTTTCCGTTTTGGGCTTTGGAAACGTTCCGCCACGTGCAATAATGAATTTGTGTTATACGAGGGATTATCAATAATTTTGTATATTTATACAATTGAGCAATGCGTAACGTTTTGCATTTGCCATTCACAGAAATCGTAATAATATCGAATGAATGGGAAAGTGGAGAAAAACGATAATTTTGTTAAATGTGGACTTTAAGAAACAGACTTTGATTGTTTTTGATTAACTATTTTGAAATCACAGCATTCTTATGCTGAGAGTTTTATTAGTGTTCAATATTGCGCTACGGGTTTTTCATGCAGGCGACCAAAACTGTTCGGGTAGGAGATTCACTGAGTGGTTTGAAATTGCCTTTCTGGCAGCAGTCAGTGCAATTCGGACCTTGGCCGCATGGTACTGCCACAAAATGGCCTACTTATTTACAATAGGACTATGGCATCCTAAATATTCCCGAAGATTATACAATGTGAGACAGCCGCATTAACATCCCTTCCAAAGCATGGAGCATTTTATGTTTAAAAGCACCAGAATTACAGTTTCTAGTCCGATGCTGTTTTGAATTGAAATTGTATGTGGAGGCAATTTAAATAATTTACAAATGGGTAAGAAAAAAGTAATTTGTACTAAAATAAAATAAAGAATACACTGTATTGCACAAATAGTATGTCATGTTCACCGGCGGAGCTTGAGGGAAGAGGGAGAGGGGGCGGGGGGGAATGCCACCACCTTAATTTTTTTCAGTAGTTAACAATTAAGATAAAAACATCCCATAATTAAACGTGAGTAACAGAGCGAAACGGAACACAAGTGCGTGGATTTCTTCCCCCAGCCACGGCAGATATCGCGGTATTTGCATAGAGTGACGTGATTGGCTGCATCCTTTTTTTTTTTCAAATCAGATTAACAACTTTGAAATTTGTGATTTTTCACAAATGAAGGATTTTCACAAATTAAGCCACTTTGGCATGAAGCTTTTCTGCAATGAGACGAATTAGAAACTTTTTGTGCTCAACCATATGGGGAGGAAAGATTTTCTTCACTGACTCTTCTTCCCATAGAAGGTGATTTAACTGTGAAGCTGATTCCAGAGGACATTGTGGACGTTTACGCTAACCGAAGGGAAAAACGATCGATTGTACCTATTTAGTCATTAAGGTAAGAACAGTATTTATATTAAGAAAATGCTTATGTATGTGTATCACCGGGGAGACATGATTTATAAAGTGCTCGATTTTATTTATTTATTTAAGAATTTGTTGTTATGCTAATAGTAATATTGGTCATAGCTGGTATACATGCCAAACTCGAAAGCATCTGAAAATGCAAAGCTCGTCCACATCCGTTTGTATTCAGATGTCATCCTCTTCTTCTTCCACCTGCTCAAAATAATGAAAACAGTTTTTAAAAAAATACCAAATGAAAATTTATGATTTTATGCAGCCTTGACCTTTCATCTTTAGATCTAAAAAATAATCAGTTTCTAGCTTTCGATTGGTGAACCTATTCGATGACCCAATATGCAAATTCTTAAAATTTCAGGTCAATCAGATGAAAATTGACAATTTTATGTGATACTGACCTTTGACCATTTCACAAAAAATTACTAATTTCCCTTCTCCATATTCTCATAATAAAATTTGACGACAAAACTCAAATGGTAAAAAAAGGTACGGCCCGGACACACACTACACATACACATACACACACACATACACATACATAGACACACACATACACACACATATAAACACACATACACACACACACATACACATATTCATATGCACATACACATATACACATACACATACATGCACACATATACACATACACACATACACATACACACATACACACATGCTGTGCAAGGGATGGGCTAAAAATTAGGCTAAAACAAAAACAAAAATGAAAGGCTAAAACTTAGGCTAAAGCATTTTGCGAGACAATATGGTACGGCTTGTAACGTTGGTTCACTCAGCCAATTAACATCCGTTTTGCAGCTGTCGTCAGTTTTCCATCTGCTGCAGTCATCTCACAGATAAGGTAAACTGACACTGGGTGCAAGGATCCGGCCAGAGGTGAGTGTTGAGGAAGACGTCTGTGGTCTTTTTATACACGCGTCAGCCTCAGAGTTATTGAGAGGTGACCTCATCACAATATACATATAGTGTGTGTGTGTGTGTGTGTGTGTGTGTGTGTGTGTGTGTGTGTGTGTGTGTGTGTGTGTGTGTGTGAATAAAAGAGAGAGATAGAATTGTGAGGAACAAATGAAAAAACGAGGTGTGTGTGTGTGTGTGTGTGTGTGTGTGTGTGTGTGTGTGTGTGTGTGTGTGTGTGTGTGTGTGTGTGTGTGTGTGTGTATATGGATATGTATTGTTACGGATTCGTCACTTCCGTCTTTGTGGTTTTCATCTACTTCTACTTGAAGCATTTTTAGTTTCATGTACTATTATTTTTACAGTTTGTGTGAAATGGAGATGACTGTCTTCAAAGGTAAAAATAGTGTCTCAGAAGAAAAACGAAATGGGTGAGGGTGAAACCAGAAGAAGAAGAAGAGGCGGGCGAGAGGATCGAGTGAGATCAGGGAAGAAAGGCCTATCTGCTTCGTGGTGTCGAGCAGACCTTGTGGACATTGGTTGCGAGCGAATATTGGTTTCCCCAAGAAAGGGATTCTCGTGACAGTTTCGTTATTGCTGTGGCAAATAAACCTGCATGACGGGTTTTGGTTCCGAAAGTGAATCATTGCTGGAGAGCAGGTACACCTCCATTACAGGCCAGTCCGCCATTTCACCTCGCATCAGCCATTCGCCTGGTCCCCGTGTGTGTCGTGGATTTTCCCCGGAGCGATCTCAGCTTGGGAACCGCTGATCGTTCATGTCAGCTTCATTGTCTGGTGAACGGAAGGTGTGAATTCCCAATCACCTTTTGGGTGAACTAATACCGGACCGACGTCGGCCCAACCTCTCACCAAGCGGCTCATCTGCAGCATCGACTGTCAGCTGTCCTGGGTTCTGGTTTCAGTATGACCTTTTCTTGTGATCACCGGAGCGGGGATCGACTTTGGCCTGGTGTCGTGACACAGTGACTTTGGGGAATGTTACAGTTTGCTCACGTTGGAGTACTGTGAGTTATTGATTCAGGAATACATTGGTGGTACCATCATAGGAATTGTATGGTGTTTGCTGTGCAAGTGAGAGTTTCCTTGTACTTGCGTTTAGTGTTATTGTGTGAGTTTGAATACAATTACTTGGTTTTTGTATCAATTGATTGGTGTGGTTCTACCATTGGTCATTGGGACACACACATAATAGCACTTCTTTCTGCCGTGACTCCTTTCAGGGCTCGGAGGTACACCGTGACCAGGGTTTGGGGAGGAGCACGTAACAGTATATGTATATGTATATGTATAATTGTATATGCATATGTATACTTCTATATGTATATACAGTCATCCCTCGTTTATCGCGGGGGTTACGTTCCAGAACCCCCCGTGATAGGTGAAAATCCGCGAAGTAGAAACCATAAATTAATTTTATTATTTTTATATATTTTAAGCCTTTATAAACCCTCCCCATACTCTTATAAACCTTTCCCACGCTCTTATAAACCCTTTCTACACTCTTAAACACACTTTTGAGACCCATCCTTACGTAATAGAAAAATATTTGTACGTGTATATATAGCTGTACAGTATATTTGAAAATACTGTAATAGATACTGGGTAAGTATTGAAGGAGCTGGGGCTCCCACGTCGATCGGAAGAATGGACGCGACAAAAAGCTAGAATTCATCCGAGTTGCTTTAATGAAATCAAACACTCAGGCACTCTGAAAACCCGTTTATCGGGCAGCAATATATATCGATTAACCCAGGGGGTTTGCCCAGGCCCGGCGCCAGGGGGCGTGGCCCAGCGTCCTGGCTGCGGCCTGGCAAGTTGAGGGCGAGCCTGCCCGGGCGTCCTGGACGAGCCCGGCATGGTGATCGCTCCGCGTCCTTGATAGGTGCAAGGCGATTGTGAAAACCCAGCGGCAGCCGCTACACACGTCCCCCCAGAATCGACTTGCACCGGCAGGGTCAATTTGAGGGGGGTCCTGATGACCCGGCCGAAGCGACCCCTGGCGGGTCGTGGGAGGGGGTCCGGTGAGGTGGTGGGCGGTCGAGTGGGGGGCACCGTGGACGGGGGGCGGCCTCGCCGCGGCGGAAGGGCCACCCGTGGTGGGTGGTCGACGTCCACGTGCGCCGGCTTGAGGCGGTCCACTGCAATCCGGTCCGACCTGCCGCCGATGTCGATGAAGAACGACTTGTCGTCCCGTCGCAGCACCCGGAAGGGCCCGTCGTACGGCGGCTGGAGTGGCCACCGATGTGCGTCGTGATGCACAAAAACATACTCCGCTGTGCGGAGTGCTGGGGGGACGTAGGACTGGGGGTCACCGTGGTGGGATGTTGGCACGGGGGCAAACCGTCGGGCGGCCTCCTGGAGGTCCGAGCGCTGGTGAGCTGCGGACCAGGGACTGGTAGCGTCGGGCACGAATTCGCCCGGGACGCGTAGCACCTGGCCATAGACAAGCTCGGCGGTGGATGCCTGGAGGTCCTCCTTGGGGGCCGTGCGAAGGCCCAAAAGGACCCACGGCAGCCGGTCGGCCCAACCGCCGTCTTGAAGGCCGGCCATGAGCGCGGCCTTCATGGAGCGGTGGAATCGCTCGCACAACCCGTTTGCTTGGGGGTGGTAGGCCGTAGTACGGTGGAGCTTGACCCCCAGGTTGCGGGCGACCGCGCCCCACAGCTCGGAGGTGAACTGTGGTCCGCGGTCTGACGAGATGTCCGCCGGTGCGCCGAAGCGGGCGACCCAGGTGGCGATGAAAGCCTGCGCCACGTCGGCGGTGGTGGTGGAGATGAGGGGAACGGCCTCCGGCCACCTGGTGGTCCTGTCCACCATGGTGAGCAGGTGTGTGAACCCCCGTGACGGGGGGAGGGGGCCCACCAGATCCACATTGACGTGGTCGAAACGTCGTTCGGGCACGGTGAAAGGTGCCAGCGGGGCCTGGGTGTGTCGGTGGACCTTGGCCCGTTGGCAGGCCGTGCAGGTGCTGGTCCAATCGCGGACGTCCCGACGAAGGCCGTGCCAGACGAAACGCGCCGACACCAGCTTCTGGGAAGCTTTCCGGCCCGGGTGGGAAAGGCCGTGGAGGGAGGCGAAGATGCGGCGTTGCCAGGTGACGGGCACGATGGGGCGAGGCTGGCCTTGGGAGACGTCGCAGAGCAGGACAGTGTCCGCGCAGGGGATGTCGGCCAGGCGGAGGCCCGTGTCCGCCGCCCGGAGGGCTTGCACCGTGGTGTCGGTGGTTTGGTCCGCCGCCATAAGCGCAAAATCCACGCCCAGGTGGACCGCGTTCGCGCTGGCCCGGGAAAGACAGTCGGCCACGGCGTTGTTTTTGCCGGCGACGTGCCGGATGTCCGTGGTAAACTCCGACACGGCGGAGAGGTGGCACTGTTGGCGGGCTGACCATGGCTCCGTGACCTTGGCCATGGCGTAAACCAACGGCTTGTGGTCGACGAACGCCGTGAAAGGTCGGCCCTCCAGGAGGTGGCGGAAATGGCGGATGGCCAGGTGTAGACCGAGGAGCTCCCGGTCAAACGTGCTGTATTTGAGCTCGTTCGGCCGGAGCTGCCGGCTGAAAAAAGCGAGTGGCTGCCAAACCCCGTTCACCCATTGCTCATGTACGGCGCCCACCGCGTAGTCGGAGGCATCCGTGGTGAGGGCGATGGGAGCGTTGAGCACCGGGTGAGCGAGCAGTGTTGCGTCGGCGAGGGCCCGCTTTGAGCGTTGGAAGGCCGCATCCATTGCTGCGGACCAGGCGATGTCGTGCTTGGCCGGCTTGCCCCGGAGGGCTTCGTAGAGGGGCCGCATGAGTTGAGCAGCGCGGGGCACGAAGCGGTGATAAAAATTCACCATTCCCAGGAATTCCTGCAGGGCCTTTATGGTGCGGGGACGCGGGAACGTGGTGATGGCCTTGACCTTGGTTGGCAGCGGCACGGCCCCGTTCTTGGTGATGTGGTGGCCCAAAAAATCAACGGCCGTCGTGCCGAAGTGGCATTTGGCCGGGTTGACGATGAGGCCGTGCTCGCTGAGGCGCCCGAACAGTGTTCGGAGGTGGAGGAGGTGCTCGGCCCGGGACGTGCTGGCGACGAGGATGTCGTCCAGGTAAACGAAAAGGAACGGCAGGTCACGCAGCACGCCGTCCATCAAGCGCTGGAACGCCTGAGCCGCGTTCTTGAGACCAAACGGCATCCGCAAGAATTCGAATAAGCCGAACGGCGTGATGACTGCCGTTTTAGGGACGTCGGCCGCCCTGACAGGTACCTGGTGATATCCCCGTATGAGATCAATTTTCGAAAAAATGACCCGTCCCGCCAGACGGGCGGAGAAGTCTTGGATATGCGGGATCGGGTACCTGTCGGGGGTGGTAGCGTCATTGAGACGGCGGTAGTCGCCACACGGGCGCCATCCACCCCCCGGCTTTGGCACGATGTGCAGTGGTGAGGCCCACGCGCTATCGGAGCGCCGCACGATGCCGAGGTGCTCCAACGCGTCGAATTCGGCCTTCGCTACGGCGAGCTTGGCTGGGTCGAGGCGGCGGGCCCTGGCGTAGACCGGCGGGCCCGTGGTTGGTATGTGGTGCTCGATCCCATGCCGTACTGCGACGGCCGAAAACGTCGGCCGCGTGAGGGCCGGGAACTCCATGAGCAGGCGAGCAAACTCGTTCGCCGCCGGGACGGTGCATGCCAGCTCGGTCGGCGCGGAGCTGCTCAATGTGCATACCAGGGAGCTGAAGGTTTCAGCGTTGATTAAACGATGCCGTTGGACGTCCACCAGCAGTCCGTGTGCGCAGAGGAAGTCGGCGCCTAGCAGAGCCATGGGAACGTTGGCGGTTACAAACGTCCAAGCAAAGCGTTGGCCGCCGAAGCAGAGGGTGACGTTGCGCGGGCCGAAGGTGCGGATAGTCGATCCGTTGGCCGCAACCAAGGAGGGGCCGCAAACCGCGGATTGCCTGTCCTGGTCAGAGGCGGGTATGACGCTCAGTTGGGCGCCGGTGTCGCACAGGAAGCGCCGTCCGGACGCTTTATCCGTGATGAACAGTAAGTTGCCCGTGTGGCCGGCGCTCATGGCTGGTAATGAACGCCGGCCCGGCCGTTTCCCGGCCTGCCGAAGGTGCACGGGGGTCGGCATGTCCGGGCCTTCTGTCCGAACCTGGCATGATAGTAACACCACGCTTGGTCAGGTGGAGGCCTCGGTCGTCGTGCTGGAGGTGGTCGGCTCGGTAGAGCGGCCGCCAATTGCGTCGGCAGTTCGGCCGTCGACCGTGCCGGGTGCTCGGGCGCCATGGGTGTTGCGTCGAACGGCGGTGGGTCCCATGTCGCCGCTGCGATGCGCTGTCCTGCGGCGGAGATCTTGTCGGCTTCTCTGGCAAGGGCCCGGGGATCTGTGATCGTCGTGCTTGCCAGGGCGAGGCGTACCGGGTTAGGCAGCTGACGGAGGAACAGCTCCCGGAACAGGAATGCCGGAGAGTGCTCGCCGAGCAGTGAAAGCATGTAATCCATTCGCTCGGAAGGGCGCGTGTCGCCAAGCTCAGGCAGTTCGAGCAGGCGCCGTGCGCGTTCCGCCGATGGGAGGGCGAAAGCATCGAGGAGCAGCTTCTGAATCGCGCCGTATTTGTCAGCGGCTGGCGGGCTTTCGAGGAGGCTCAGGGCGCGGGCCGCGGTAGCCGACCCGAGCGCAGCTACCACATGGTGGAAGCGGGTGTCGTCGGCCGTGACGCCTCGCAGGGCGAACAGGGACTCCGCCTGCGCGAACCAAACCGCCGCGTGAGCCTCCCAGAAGGTAGGCAGTTTAAGGGCGACTGCCGTGTCCATGTCGATAGGTCACCAATGAAGGAGCTGGGGCTCCCACGTCGATCGGAAGAATGGACGCGACAAAAAGCTAGAATTCATCCGAGTTGCTTTAATGAAATCAAACACTCAGGCACTCTGAAAACCCGTTTATCGGGCAGCAATATATATCGATTAACCCAGGGGGTTTGCCCAGGCCCGGCGCCAGGGGGCGTGGCCCAGCGTCCTGGCTGCGGCCTGGCAAGTTGAGGGCGAGCCTGCCCGGGCATGCCCGGGCATGCCCGGGCGTCCCGACCGAGGCCTGGCAAGTTGAGCGCGGGCCTGCCCGGGCGTCCTGGACGAGCGCGGGCCTGCCCGGGCGTCCTGGACGAGCCCGGCATGGTGATCGCTCCGCGTCCTTGATAGGTGCAAGGCGATTGTGAAAACCCAGCGGCAGCCGCTACAGTATATCAATAATAGTTTTTACTGTACTGCACAGCAAAGAAGAGCATTACAGCTCTTCTGAAGGCGCCACTTCAGCAGGCGCCTCGTCAGGTGGTGCAGTATCTTCGTCGTCGTCCGGAACTTATTTTCGTGCTGAAGACGAAGGCGTGTCTTCTTTCTTTTTTCGGGTGAGGAACATAGTGATGGGCAGTTGCTGGCACTGCCTTTTCTTCTGGGCGAGGAGGTTTTTATAGACTTCAATGCCTCCGTCGATTACATTTCTGAACTTCAACGAACGAATCATCTGTGGGCCCCATTCTTCAGCCCTTTCCTTAAGTTATTTTGCCATTCTCACTAGGGTTGCGAGGCGTTCCAGTAATAGGCCTTCTTCTTCTTCATCCCCGGGACCCTCCTTTTCCTCTTCTTCTTCCTCACTTGCTGACTTCGTCATCTCCGCCAGGTCTTCGTCCGTTAACGGATCTGAGTGGGTCTCGAGCAGCTCCTCAACGTCATCGGGAGTCATATCGTTGAAACCATCTCCTCCTAGTAATTTTGCCAGCTTCACTGCCTTATCTACTGCAGAGTGGTGGACTTCATCAGGAGAGAAACCCTTGTACACGTAATCGTGGACTACTTCTGGCCACAATTTTTTCCAGCAGGCATTCAAAGTTTCTGTCTTCATCTCCTTTATGGCCATCTGAATATTTTGCAGACACGTTGCAATGGTGTACTCATGCCAGTACGCCTTCAGCGAGAAGTTTTCGTCCGAGTCCATAGCCTCGACCAGGTGCTGCAGGGTGTTTCGCGTATAAAGTGCCTTAAATGCGCGAATGACGCTTTGATCCATGGGCCTCCGATGTGAGGAGTTTCGTAATCCAGGACTTCTGGTTGTGCATCCAATACACTGGCAGGAGGTTCTTATTTTTGTTTTTGAGTACCCTTGGGTTTTTGGACTTATAAATAAGACCAGGCTTTATCATAAAGCCCGCAGCATTCCCACACATAACTAAAGTCACCCTGAAGGAGCTGTGCTCCAACTCGAATCGAAAGAATGGACGCGACAAAAAGCTGGAATTCGTCCGAGTTTCTTTATTGCATCAAATCAACTCGGGTACTCTCAAAAGCCCGTTTATCGGGCAGCATTATATACAAGCACTCGAATATCTCATGCCGGAGCGTTTGCCCTTAAAAGGCACGACTGGGCGTGTCCGGGAGACCTGGGCGAGTCTGGACATGCCCGGGAATGGCGAGACTGGGTGTCGCCGGACGGGCCGGGCGTGCCTGGACATGCCCGGAAACGGCGAGACTGGGTGTCGCCGGACGGGCCGGGCGAGCCCGGGAAAGGCGAGTCCGGGCATGCCCGGGAAAGGTGAGACTGAGCGTCTCCGGGCAGTCTGGGCGAGCCCGGCGCAGCGATTGCTCCGTGGATGCATCCTCGGCAGGTGTAAGGCGATTGTGTATGTTCAGCGGCAACCGCTACACACGCCCCCCCAGAATCGACTTGCACCGGCAGGGTCAATTTAAGGGGGGTCCTGATGACCCGGCCGAAGCGAACCCTGGAGGGTCGTGGGGGGGGGGGGTCCGGTGTGGGGGTGGGTGGTCGAGCGGGAGGCACCGTGGACGGGGGGCGGCCTCGCCGCGGAGGAAGGGCCAACCGAGGTGGTTGGTCGATGTCCACGTGCGCCGGTTTGAGGCGGTCCACCGAAATCCGGTCCGACCTGCCGCCGACGTCGATGACGAAGGACTTGTCGTCCCGTCGCAGGACCTGGAAGGGTCCGTCGTACGGTGGCCTGAGTGGCCCCCGGTGTGCGTCATGACGCACGAAAACGTACTCCGCTGTGCGAAGCGCTGGGGGGACGTAGGCCTGGGGGTCACCGTGGTGGGACGTTGGCATGGGGGCAAACCGCCGGGCGGTCTCCTGGAGGTCCGAGCGCTGGCAAGCTGCGGACCAGGGACTGGTGGCGTCGGGCACGAAATCGCCCGGGATGCGTAGCGGCTGGCCGTAGACCAGCTCGGCAGTGGACGCCCGGAGGTCCTCCTTGGGGGCCGTGCGGAGGCCCAAAAGGACCCACGGTCCAGCCGCCGTCCTGAAGGCCGGCCATGAGCGTGGCCTTCATGGAACGGTGGAACCGCTCGCACAACCCGTTGGCTTGGGGGTGGTAGGCCATGGTACGGTGGAGCCTGACCCCCAGGTTGCGGGCGACCGCGCCCCACAGCTCGGAGGTGAACTGCGGCCCGTGGTCCATAGAGATGTCCGCCGGTGCACCGAAACGGGCGACCCAGGTGGCGATGAAAGCCTGCGCCACGTCGGCGGTGGTCGTGGAGACGAGGGGAATGGCCTCCGGCCACCTGGTGGTCCTGTCCACCATGGTGAGTAGGTGTGTGAAACCCCGTGATGGGGGGAGGGGGCCCACCAGGTCCACGTTGACGTGGTCGAAATGCCGTTCGGGCACGGTGAAAGGTGCCAGCGGGGCCTGGGTGTGTCGTTGGACCTTGGCCTGTTGGCAGGCCATGCAGGTGCTGGTACAATCGCGGACATCCCGTCGAAGGCCGTGCCAGAAGAATCGCACCGACACCAGCTTCTGGGAAGCTTTCCGGCCCAGGTGGGAAAGGCCGTGGAGGGAGGCGAAGATGCGGCGTTGCCAGGTAACGGGCACGATGGGGCGAGGCTGGCCTTGGGAGACGTCGCAGAGCAGGACAGTGTCCGCGAAGGGGACGTCAGCCAGGCGGAGGCCCGTGTCTGCCGCCCGGAGGGCTTGCACCGTGGTGTCGGTGGTCTGGTCAGCCGCCATAAGCGTGAAGTCCACGCCGAGGTGGACCGCGTTCGCACTGGCCGGAGAAAGACAGTCGGCCACGGCGTTGTCTTTGCCGGCGACGTGCCGGATGTCCGTGGTAAACTCCGACACGGCGGAGAGGTGGCGCTGCTGGCGGGCTGACCACGGCTCCGTGACTTTGGCCATTGCGTAAACCAACAGCTTGTGGTCGACGAAAGCCGTGAAGGGTCAGCCCTCCAGGGGGTGGCGGAAATGGCGAACGGCCAGGTGTAGACCGAGGAGCTCGCGGTCAAACGTGCTATATTTGAGCTCGTTCGGCTGGAGTTGCCGGCTGAAAAAAGCGAGTGGCTGCCAAACCCCGTTCACCCATTGCTCATGTACGGCGCCCACCGTGTAGTCGGAGGCATCCGTGGTGAGGGCGATGGGAGCGTTGAGCACGGGATGAGCGAGCAGTGTTGCGTCGGCGAGGGCCCGCTTTGAGCTTGTAAATGCCGCATCCACGACTGCGGACCAGACGACGTCGTGTTTGGCTAGCTTGCCCCGGAGGGCTTCATAGAGGGGCCGCATGAGCTGGCAGCGCGGGGCACGAAGCGGTGATAGAAATTCACCATTCCGAGGAACTCCTGCAGGGCCTTGATGGAGTGGGGACGCGGAAACGCGGTGATGGCCTCGACCTTGGTAGGCAGCGGCACGGCCCCGTTATTGGTGATGTGGTGGCCCAAAAAATCAACGGCCGTCGTGCCGAAGTGGCATTTGGCGGGGTTGACGATTAGGCCGTGCTCGCTGAGGCACCCGAACAGTGTTCGGAGGTGGAGGAGGTGCTCAGCCCGGGACGCGCTGGCGACGAGGATGACGTCCAGGTAGACGAAGAGGAACGGCAGGTCGCGCAGCATGCCGTCCATCAAGTGCTGGAACGCCTGAGCCGCGTTCTTGAGGCCAAATGGCATTCTAAGGAATTCGAATAAGCCGAATGGCGTGATGACGGCCGTTTTTGGGACGTCGGCCGGCCTGACAGGTACCTGGTGGTATCCCCGTATCAAATCGATCTTCGAAAAAATGACACGTCCTGCCAAACGGGCGGAGAAGTCTTGAATGTGCGGGATCGGATACCTGTTGGGGGTAGTAACGTTGTTAAGGTGGCGGTAGTCGCCACATGGGCGCCAGCCGCCCCCCGGCTTCGGTACGATGTGTAGTGGCGAAGCCCACGCGCTATCGGAGCGCCGCACGATGCCGAGGTGTTCCAAAGCGTCGAACTCGGCTTTGGCCACGGCGAGCTTGGCTGGGTCGAGGCGGCGGGCTCTGGCGTAGACCGGCGGACCCATAGTTGGTATGTGGTGCTCGATGCCATGTCGTACCGCGACGGCCGAAAACGTCGGCCGCGTGAGGGCCGGGAACTCCCCGAGCAGGCGAGCAAACTCGTTTGCCGCCGGGAGGGCGCATGCTAGCTCAGTCGGCGCGGAGCTGCTCAACATGCATGCCAGGGAGCTGAAGGTCTCGGCGTTGATGAGGCGACGCCGTTTGACGTCAACCAGCAGCCCGTGTGCGCAGAGGAAGTCGGCGCTCAGCAGAGCCATGGGCACGCTTGCGGTCACAGAAGTCCAATGAAAGCACTGGCTGCCGAAGCAGAGGGTGACGTTGCGCGGGCCGAAGGTGCGGATGGCCGATCCGTTGGCCGCCACCAAGGAGGGGCCGCAAACCGCGGACTGCCTGTCCTTATCGGAGGCGGGTATGACGCTCAGTTGGGCGCCGGTGTCACACAGGAAGCGCCGTCCGGATGCTTTGTCCCTGATAAAAAGTAAGTTGCCCGTGTGGCCGGTGCTCATGACTGGTAATGAACGCCGGCCCGGCCGTTTCCCGACTTGCCGAAAGTGCACGGGGGTCGGCATGTCCGGGCCTTTTGTCCGAACCTGGCATGGTAGTAACACCACGCCTGGTCAGGTGTAGGCCCCGGTCGTCGTGTTGGAGGCGGTCGGCGCGGCGTAGCGGTCGCCAATTGCGCCGGCAGTTCGGCCGCTGACCGTGCCGGGTGCTCGGGTGCCATGGGCATTGCTTCGGACGGCGGCGGGCTCCAGGTCGCTGCCCGATGCATTGGCCTGCCGAGGAGGTCTTGTCGGCTTCCCTGGCGAGGGCGCGGGGATCCGTGATCTGCGTGCTTGCCAGGGCGAGGCGTACCTGGCTAGGCAGCTGATGGAGGAACAGCTCTTGAAAAAGAAAATCCGGGGCGTGCTCCCTGAGCAACGAGAGCATGTAATCCATTTGCTCGGAAGGGCGCGTGTCGCCGAGCTCGGGCAGGTCGAGCAGGCGCCGTGCATGTTCCGCCGATGAGAGGGCGAAAGCGTCGAGGAGGAGCTTCTTGATCGCACCGTACTTGTCAGCGGCTGGCGGGTGCTGGAGGAGGCTGAGGGCACGGGCCGCGGTGGCTGAGCCGAGTGCTGCTACCACATAATGGAAGCGGGTGTCGTCGGCGGTGATGCCTCGCAGGGCGAACTGGGAATCCGACTGGGCGAAACAAACCACCGCGTGAGCCTCCCAGAAGGTAGGCAGTTTGAGGGCAACTGCCATGTCCATGTCGGTAGGTCACCAGTCAAGGAGCTGTGCTCCAACTCGAATCGAAAGAATGGACGTGACAAAAAGCTGGAATTCGTCCGAGTTTCTTTATTGCATCAAATCAACTCGGGTACTCTCAAAAGCCCGTTTATCGGGCAGCATTATACACAAGCACTCGAATATCTCATGCCGGAGCGTTTTCCCTTAAAAGGCGCGACTGGGCATGTCCGGGAGACCTGGGCGAGTCTGGACATCCCCGGGAACGGCGAGACTGGGTGTCGCCGAACGGGCCGGGCGAGCCCGGGAAAGGCGAGACTGGGTGTCGCCGGATGGGCCGGGCGTGCCTGGACATGCCCGGGAACGGTGAGACTGGGTGTCGCCGGATGGGCCGGGCGTGCCTGGACATGCCCGGGAAAGGCGAGTCCGGGCATGCCCGGGAAAGGCGAGACTGAGCGTCTCCGGGCTGTCTGGGCGAGCCCGGCACAGCGATCGCTCCGTGGTTGCGTCCTCGGCAGGTGTAAGGCGATTGTGTATGTTCAGCGGCAACCGCTACAACCCGATCTTTGTGGGCCTTAAATCCAGGGGCTCTGGCTTCCTCGATCATGATGAAAGTGCGAGACGGCATCAGTTTCCAAAATAAGGCTGTCTCATCCATATTAAAAACTTGTTCAGGCTTATAACCCCCTTCCTCGATGATCGTCCTGAACGTCTCGTTCACGTACCCCTCGGCGGCGGCTTTATCAGCAGAAGCAGCTTCTCCATGCAGGACCACGCTCTTTAGCTTAAATAGTTTTTGAAATTTTTCAAACCAGCCCTTGCTGGCATTGAATTTGGTTGGTTTGGTGGGAGATGCGGTCGATGGTTCGGATTTGGGGTCGTCGTCGCCAGCGCCTTCAGCAAACGTGGCGTAAAGCTGCCTGGCCTTCTCACGGATAACGTTGGTATCCAGTGGGATAAATTCTTCCTGCAGTCACTGATCCAAAGGGCCAATGCAGACTCCATCCTTACAATGGCCTTATTGCGTGAAGTTACCACCCTTTTCGCTGTCTGGTTAAAGGACACTGCTGCCGTCGCCCTTATATTCTTTTCGTCCTTCTTAATGTACCGGACCGTAGATTCATTGAGCCCGTAATGGCGGCCTACAGCCGCAAAGCTTCTCCCTTCCTTTAACATGTCGAGGAGTTTCACCTTCTCTACGATATTAAGCATCTTCCTCTGGCGCTTAGGTTCAGTGCCAGAACCCTTAGAAGACGCAGAACGTTTACCCGTCATCGTAGGGCTTGAAACAACTTCACAATTTTACACAAAATGCACAAAAACACAACACCGCAGGATACTGAACAGCGTGCTCTGATTGGTCGCGTCTCATCCATCTGCCAATAGTGTGCCCGTACGAAATCATCTGGGCAAACTAGCGCAAGCAACCCAAGCTTGGTTTTCCATACGCGCGATTCTTTGTCTTCTCATTTATAATGCGTATTTTATTTCGATTTACTGTAATATTCTTTTAATATAGGTTTTAATTAATGTGTTATATTTTTATTTTTATTAGTATTAATTTTTAGGCTAGAAAATGCTTATTTTACTGCAAAAATAATTAAGATCTAAAAAAATAAAAATACGTATAGGCCGCAGAATCCCGCGATATAATGAAAAATCCGATATATAATTTTACATACACGAGCGAGAAAAACCCGCGATGTACCGAAGCCGCGAAAAGTGAAGCGCGATATAGCGAGGGATGACAGTATATGTATATATATTGT
Organism: Myxine glutinosa; assembly: GCF_964187855.1. NCBI lineage: Eukaryota > Metazoa > Chordata > Myxini > Myxiniformes > Myxinidae > Myxine > Myxine glutinosa. The sequence goes on along the minus strand of NC_136262.1, from coordinate 84,898,763 downwards.
TACAGACGCGGTGGTGGATGTTAGTTTACCGAGCGGTTTGGTATGACCACGTCTGCACAGTTTACCCGATTATGCTCGAACGTTGACTAGTCGCGCTACGCTAGATCAATGAAGGAAAAGGACACAACTGCTGGATTCAAATGACACGACACCAAGGGTTCAGTTCTCAAGACCTCCGGAGGAGGTTATATTATGGCGGAAGGTTAGACTACAGAAATGAGAGGGACAGCATAGAAAGACAAGCACTTAGACACACTCTTATATTAACCCCAACAGACGACAGATAAATGGGACAAAAGGCTGACTCACACGGGGATTGATGGCAAGGAAAGGCAGGCAGTCGATGGCTCCCGGTGCACCTGGGCTCAGGGCAGAATCGACCCGGTTCGGTCCGGTCCAAAGATGCGGGGAGGTATCGTCGCGCTGGGGGTGGCGGTGGCTTCCTCTGCTCTCCGTAGTTCAGGCGCATCTGACGTCACATCCGGTAAGTCGCCGCGTATATCTGGCGGGGAGTGACACGCCCTCGGCTTGTTAGCTCCGCCCCAGATGGAATCGGTCCGCCCTTCTTATTGGGTGCGGGGGGGGTTACCAGGCTCCGCCCCTGACGAGGAGCTGACAGCCGGCCCCTTCGTGGTAACCCCGTGGAGCGCATGGGCAATGGCGGCTAACCACACCGGTGTGAGGACGCACACTCCCCGCGCCGTCGCCGCGCCGCCCCCCTCTGCTGTTGTAGTTGTTGTTGTTGTTGTATTGTAGTTTCTTCATGGGGAAGAGATGCGGGGAGGTCCTAAACTCACTACTGGTGCCATATAATCACATTCTGGTGCAACGAAGAGTCAGAATTAATGGAAACGAGTCCTTAACTGACATAGACTAAGAATAACTAGCAAGATGTCCTATAGTTGTCTACGTGAGATGCGGTGAACCTGGGTGCGACATTTAATGGGGGAAATAGGGGAAGGTCGGCTCTACTGATTGTTGTTTACAGACAATGGGACTAGGGAATGGGGGATTGGGGATAGTTGGGGAGTATAGGGGAAATAGGGGGATATTTACAAGCGGATATGGAGGCCAAATTCCATATTCGCAACATTGCACCCTTCTCTACCCTCGGGGCGTCCCGACCCGATAAATTTTTACCTATTTTAGTGTGGCACTCAGATGTAGTTCCCTCTACTATTAACTCTACCCTGAGTGCGACAGTTTTACAGATATTCACAAATGAGTAAATATGTCCCCCTGCGACGTTGCACCCTTCTCCTCACAGAAACACACCCACAGGATAACCGAATCCGGAAAGAATTCGCAAACTAAACATACAGCCGGTAGGGAGCATTATTTACAAGACTACGCTGCTATTTACACTACGATCCAGGACCTGTTTTTGGAGGAACACATGCAGATGTTATGCATAGAGAGAGAGCACGCATGCCAGCATCGATACACCAACCCACGAGTGCTCTGTGGCCTACGGCCTTTAATAATGTGCAGAGCACCCCTTCCCAGCATCAAAAGCACCACCCCATCACACCGTGAGCACCATCCGGTGCACCAATAAAGTGTTTAGTGATCATTGTGTGGTGTCGCAGCCGGCCGATGTTCTGCCGCTGGTCTTGCCTTCGTGTGGTGCACTTGGCCTTCTTACTTCCTTAGAAAAATAAAGAAAGGCGCCAACCGCATCCATTTCTTTATTGTGGCCGTCAGGGGGCCAACTGTTAGTGGTTCACCTTGTATGGCATAGGTGCCACGTTGACCCATAGGTCCATCCACGGGTGGTGCTTGGCCGCAAAAGAACTGCGGTCCATTGTGGGTGGCCACAAACATTGCGGTCCATATGGTGTATCGATCCCGGCAGCAAGCAGCAAAAGTGCAGGCCCACAACTGCGTAGCCAGCACCTCTCTCTCCTCTCTCTCTACCCCAAAGCCAGATCCTCGGAGGTGGGAGACAAAAGAAGCAGACAAGTGAGTAAGGTGGTAAGGGCGCAAAAGTGCACGCAATGCAAGGTAATGCACACTGGGGGCACATGGGAACCAGGTGAGACAGGTACGTTCCTACCGTACGCCCCCCCCCCCCCCCCACCAGGTAACCTACATGGCCCCTCCCTTACCCCTTACTGTATCCACAAAACACAACACTACCCATAAACATCTACTTTACAAATCAACAAACATCCCTACTGTCTTCCCCGTTCCTCCCATAAACCAAATTCGTCTTCTCTCCCTCCTAACCAATCAAATTTGCCATTTTCAACTCTCATCAAAATTTGCCATCTCCAACTCAACATCATAATTTGCTATCACCAATTCATCATCAGTCCCTCCTAGGGAGGGAGAGATGGAATCACCCCAATGTCTCATCCACGTCGTGATGCGTCTCACAAATCCAACAGCAGTCCTTGCTTCCTGCACACAGAACAAAGAAAACACAGGTGTGGAGTCATCATCATCACCACAGGTGAGTGGCTGCGTATGGTGCGACAGGTTCATCAATCCTAACTATTTCCTAAATGACTTTAACAACTTTACACTACCCGGGGTCTTTCTCCGGCCAAACCATTGGCCCTCTTACACTATGGGTTCTAAAAACCAATTCCCATTGGCCAAACTGTGGTGCTTTTCAATTTGGGGTCTCACTCCCCCGATTCATCTCCCGGTGCCCTCGCACAATTTCTGGGCTGTGGCGTGTACCTCTCCCAGCGGGTCTACCCACCTGCACACCTCCACCACTGCAGTTGCCTCCGAGCTTACCTGCTCCTTACCCTAACCTAACTACCTGGGGAAGGCCCTCTGGCGCTCTCCCCACTCGGTGCCCTCTCTGGCACTGGGCTACCCGGGTCCGTCCTCCGGATCCTCGGGCCCCACCCACAACTCTACCGGCTCCCAGAGCCCACCTGCGGCCTCACCTGGCCGACATCCTCACAGTGGTGGAGTGCCCAACCAACTACACACACTAACAGGCTACACGCCCAGCCATTTCCACAACACTAATGCACCCATCCACAACACCATTCTGCAACCGCACCACAAATGCCAATATCCAACCACAATTTACCTATACCCTCTACCTAACACTTACACTACCCGCCCCGGGTACTCGTGAAAGGGGTCCACTCTTCCCCCATCCACACCTTCGCACCATGCACACCACTCCGTACCACTTACTCCAACTCTCTCCACACACCTGTACTTGCACACCTGTGCTCTCACACCTGGTGCCACCTGCACCCTTCTCTCCCCAAGCGCATTCGCGCTGATCCACACACTCACTACTCACACACTGCTCCACACACCTGTCCAGTTGCACACCTGTGCAATCACACCTGTTCAATTCTCACACACACGGCATCATCTCAGCTAACTACTCCCTTCTGAAACTTGCGCTTCCCAGTCGTCCCTTTAAACTATTGCGCTCCCACGTCATTATCATCCACACTAATCTACCTGCGTCCCCACTACAGGTATCAGTCACTAACTAAACTTAACGTCACCTAATGTCAATCTCTTCTAGATCCCTACAATATAACCTAACCCACCCGGGCTAGTTTTCACTGCCATCAACCCCATAATCTAGTGCTCCTTTGCCCCACTTATGGGAAGGGTGGCAAGGATGCCACCCTTACCCACCGGGCCTATCGCTCCTCAATCCCCCAGTCCTCTGGCACTAATAAGCCCCCCTTATTCAGAGGTACGGGGTCCCGCCTCGGCATCTAAAGCCGAGGCAATCCACGGGGGCGCCTGCTCGCCGGTGTAAGGTCTTATCCGGTCGGCGTGGACGATCCGAGGGAGGGCTCGTGGTCCCATTTTGATCTTAATGACCACGTCACAGATTTGCGACAGGACGACTCCTGGGCCTTGCCAGGGGGAGGTGAGCTTTGGGCACCTTCCCTTCCGCCTCCGGGGATTAAAGAACCAAATCTTCATCCCCGGAGCGTATTGACTCCCCTGGCTCCGGTCGTCGTACCTGCGCTTCATCTTTTCCCCCGCCAGATGGAGTTGGCGGCGGGCGAAGGCATGGACTAGCTCCATGCCTTCCTCTAGGTGACGTGCGTACCCCTCCCTCGGCGGGTTAACCACTGTGTCTGGCACGGGACCGCATAGCAAGTCGGCGGGAGCCCGTAACTCCCGCCCATACATAAGCAACGCTGGACTGCATGCGGTGGCCCCGTGCTGGCTGGTTCGGTAGGCCATAAGCAAATAAGGGAGATGTTCGTCCCAGTCATCCTGACGGGTGGCGGTGAACAGTGCCAGTTGTTGGATTAGAGTTCGGTTAAATCTTTCCACCATCCCGTCAGATTGAGGTCTTAAAGGCGTTGTTCTGGTTTTCCGAATTGACAGGAGACTGCACACATCTTTTAGCAATTTGCTCTCAAAATTTCGTCCCTGGTCGGTGTGCAACTCCTGTGGAATCCCATGCCGGCACACAAATCCTTCCACGAAGGCCTGCGCTACCACCCCTGCTTCTTGGTTGGGGAGGGCGTAGGCCTCCGGCCACTTGGTGAAATAGTCCATTACAACGAGGATATACTTATTACCTTGGCGGGTGCGGGGCAGCGGTCCTAGAATATCCATAGCCACCCGCTCAAGGGGGGCCCCCACCTGATGTAATTGAAGGGGGGCCCTCATCCTCCGTGCTGGTCCCTTTTTGGCAGAACAGGCGTCGCATCTCCGACACCAGTCCTGTATGTCGCGCCCCATATTCACCCAATAGAACCTCCGGCGGACCCGAGATATTGTCTTTGTCCTGCCCAAATGGCCGCCGGAGCGGGTACCATGCACCTGTTGCAATATGACGTTCTTGAATTTGTCAGGGACTATCACCAGCCAGGAATTTCTATCAGAGGGAACCTCCACCCACTTGCGATACAAGATGTTGCCTTTCAATTCCAGGGTCTGCCACTGAGCCCAATATGCCTTTGTTTGTGCCCCGAGGGGGGTGACCTCTTCCCCCTTTGGTCTTTGCCCCAATTTGACCCATTGGAACACCGGCCCCAGAACAGGATCCTCCTGCTGGGCCGTGCTCCAAGCCAACTCTCCAAATTCTTCGTCCGCGGTTAGTGGCAAAATTGGCCCTCTCACCCGGGTTGCCCGGACAACGAGGGTCGGGTCCGAATCGCCCAATTGTTCCCTCTCCTCGTGTCTCGCACAAAATTTGCAGTTTTCCCCCAGACAAGGACGCCGAGAGAGTGCGTCCGCATTACCATGGGCCTTCCCGGCCCTATGGGCCACATCAAAATCGTACTGCTGCAACTTTTCCAACCACCTTGCAATTTGGCCCTCCGGTTCCTTGAACCGAAGGAGCCATTGCAAGGAGGAATGGTCAGTTCTAACCAAAAATTTCCGCCCGTACAGGTACGGGTGAAAATGGTTCATGGCAGCCAGCATGGCCAATAACTCTTTGCGAGTGACGCAATAATTTCGCTCGGGCCTACTTAAGGCCCGACTATAATAACCAATCACTCTCTCCACGCCCTCCTGTGTCTGAGACAAAACTGCGCCCAATCCTTCCTGGCTCGCATCCGTGTCCAGGGTAAATGCCCCGTTGCTAGTGGGGTACGCTAGAAGGGGTGCGGATGTTAGACACCCCTTCAATTTTTGGAAGGCCTCGTGGCACTCCCGTGTCCAATTAAATCGCGTCCCCTTCTCCGTAAGCCGGTGGAGGGGACGGGCCAACTCCGCAAATTTCGCCACAAAGCGCCGGTAGTAGGAGCAGAGTCCCAAAAATCCCCGCACCTCTTTGATGGTACGTGGTGCGGGCCACTCCTCTACCGCTTTAATTTTGTCTGGGTCCGTTTTTACCCCCTCGCGGCCGATCACGTGACCTAGATAGGCCACCTCTCTTGCAAACAAAGTGCACTTACTCGGGTTCAGCTTCAACCCTGCCTGTCTGAGGCACCCGAACACCTGGTCCAAATTAGCTACTGCCTGGGGGAACGTTTGGGCATGTACCAGGACGTCATCCAGGTACACCAGGCATGACTGCCATGGCATGCCGCCTAGTACATGCTCCATCAATCTTTCAAAGGTGGCGGGGGCGTTACACAAACCAAACGGCATCACAGTAAACTGATACAGTCCCTTACCTGTGGAAAATGCCGTTTTCTCCTTCCCTGCCCTATCCATTTCCACCTGCCAATACCCACTCTTGAGGTCCAAAGTTGAAAACCAATTTGAGCCCGCAACGGCATCGAGGGTGTCATCAATCCTTGGCAGGGGATATGAGTCCTTGAGTGTCACGTTGTTTAGCTGGCGATAGTCCACGCAGAACCGCGTGGTCCCATCCTTCTTTTTGACCAGCACAACAGGTGACATCCAAGGACTTCCCGAGGGCTCGATCACGCCTGCGTCGAGCATTTTTTCAACCTGCTCGTCAGCTTCCGCCCTCTTGCTCCAAGGGAGCCGTCGGGCGGCCTGACGAATAGGCCGGGCCTCACCGGTGTGGATCTGATGTTTCACCAGGCCCGTACGTCCAATATCCTCGGTGGACAGGGAGAAGAGGTCCAAATGGGACCCAACCAGTTTGTGTAAGGCCTCCCTCTGGGTACCTCCCAACTCTACGCTACTACGATTTACCATCTCGCAAATGGGATCGGGCCAATTCCTACTTGTTATTGAAGGCTCCCCCCGGGGTCGGCTCGGCTGGACGTTCTCGCCCCTCACTGTCGCGACTTCCTCAACTGGGGTGCAGCCAGCTACCCTCGTGCCCCTTACTATAGTGCGTGGTTCTGTACTCATATTTATTACTCGGACGGCCACTACCGGTCCGTCCGTTTTTACAAGGGTGCGGCCCACGATTAAACCCGGTATGGACTGCGCTGCCACCGGTTCGACCAGGCCGCAGGACTCCTGCCATGTTGGGCGAGCTGCCCACCGGGCCGGCACTATCGCCTCGGCCCTTGGGGGGATGGTCACGGCCTCGGAAGCCTCCAGCTCCGCTCTCTCGGCCGTGCTCACTCCCCCTAACGGCAGCTCTTCTACTCCCACCTGCAGGATCCCCCGGCACAAGTCGATTTTACAGCCGCTGGCAGTCAACAGGTCCAACCCTATTAAACATGGGTCGCACACCTCCGCCACCCAAACATCTATCTCCCTCCTTGCCGACCCTAACTTGAGGGTCACAGAACCACGCCCTATGATCGGGGCCGTTACCCCGGTAGCAAGCTGCAAACTATAATTTTGCAGGCGCTGGATCTTATCCCAGCCACCTGCGCTCGAATCAAGGACCACAGGGCTGATGATAGTGGCGCTAGCTCCTGTGTCCACTACGGCGTCTACCCCCACGCCGGCAATTTTGCATCTAATTGTCAGGCTACCGGTTCCAATTTGGCCACAAAAAATGACCTGTCGCGTCAATGAGGGCTCTCCTCCATCCTCTGCTGCCGAACACCGCCCTACGTGCCCGACACCTTCTAGTTTCCCGGGGTCTGGCGGGGGGGTGTCTGGGGTCGGCTAACCCGCTCCCCCCTGGGCGGAGTTGAGGACCTCAACTGCCGGGGATCATCCCGGCGCGCGTTTCGACAGTGCCGCGCCAGGTGACCCAGGCGGTTGCAGGTATAGCACCTCACCTGATAAGGTGCTTGCCTCCGGAATTCCAAATTTCCCCCCCTGTAGGTCCGAATTGGATTACCCGCTCGTGGTCCACCGCGGGCCACCTCCGGGGCCGCCTGCCATGGTCCAGGTCCTGCCAGGCGCTGGTCCACCAGCCTCCGGACCATGCCCGCCAGGTCAGGACCCACGTCGTGGGCGGGCCCCCTAAGGGGTCCGCCCTCCATCGGGGGTCCCACCTGGCGGACCGCCATTGCGAGACGCTCGCCCCCCCGGGCCAGGGGCCTCGCTGCTTCCCAACGGGCCGCAGCGTCAGCCGCCTGGCTCAGAGTCTGCGGGCGCCACATGGCGAGCTGTTGCCGGAGCTCAATGTCCGGGAGGGCCTGGATAAAATGGTCCAGCGCCAGGCTTTCCCGGGAATCTGCTGCCATGCTAGCATGTGCGATCCCCACTGCGCGGCGAATGTCGTGGGCAAGTTCCCCGATGGCTTCCTGGGGCTTGCGCTTTCGCAGCGCGAGCTGAGCTTTAACAAGCTCGCTCTGCTGTTCTATGCCGAATCGATTAATTAGGGCGTCGCGGAGGGCTGGCAGGGTGAGAGCACCCGCTGGTAATGCCGTCAGCACCTCCGCCGCCGCGCCGCGCAATGCGGCCACCAGGTGTACTCCACCTTCGTCCTCACCCCAACCGTTGCCCTTACACACACAGTCGAACTGCGCCAGGTACGCGCGTAGATCACTCTTGCCGTCATACGGCGCGAGTGGGACCTTGTGGGACCATCTCGTATGCGAGTCGTTGCCCGCCTGCCGGACCCCGTGCGTCGCCCCTTGCGGGGTCAACGCGGGGCCGAACCGGCCGGGCCCCCACAGTACATTACCCCCAAGGGGCTCTCGTGCCTCCCCGGTCCCTCCAACAACTACCCCTGTTGGTGTCGATGCATGGGTCACACCTCCGCAACCCGCTACCCATTCCATACCACCACAACCTTGCTCACCCACCCCTCGCACCTCTCGTTCCATACCCTCCGGACCAGCCATACACCTCACTCGTGGCCTCTCACGAACATCCGGGTCTATCTCGACCCCCAAGCTTATTAAATCACCTGGCGCATCATACGCACGACCATATTGGTCACCACTTACACCGGGTCCTCTTTCTCTTCGCTTCTCCTCCATCACCTGCGAATCCCTCATCCGGTTAATGAGCACATCATCACGATCCGAACACAGACTTTGGACCAATTCTTTTACTTCCTCCTTTATCTCTTTCTTATCCTCTCTCCGTCGCTTCTTAATTTCGCTCACCCCTTCTTCCACTTCTTCTAATTTTTGCTTCATCTCCTTCATCTCTTCGTGCGCCCCTTTAAGTTCTTCCTCTAACTCCACTTTATTTTTTTCTATGTGCTCCCGCACCTCCCGCTCTTTAACCTCCATCACCTCTACCACCTCGTCCAACCTCGTTGTCAGTCCCTCACGTACCATCTGACATTCCCTCTTCGTCGCTATCAAGTCATCTTTTAGTTCTTTCTGTGTCGCTTTCAACCCTCCTAATACCGCAGTGTTCCTTTGAACCTGCTCCGTTACTTCTTTTTGTCCCTCCGTCAGCTGTTCCACCTCCTGCGTCAGGACCTCTATGCCCCCTTGTAACTTTACAGTCCCCTTTCTCACCTCCTTCTCCATGTGCTCCTTACAGTGCCTCACCTCCTCGCGCACTCCTCCGACCTCCTCACTCACTCCTCTTCTGATCTCCTCTCCCATCACTTGCATCTCCTGCCCAGATGCCACCCTCATCTGCTCCATTTCCTCCCTGTGAGCATCCAGTTTGGTTTCTACCCCCATTCTGACCCCCTCTATCTGCTGCCCCATTTGGTTAACTTCCCTTTCTGCTTGGTCCCTCATGTCCCTCAATTTGCCTTCCATCCTGTTTTCTAACCCTATTAACCCATTTCTCACCTCTTTTATCCCGTTGTCTAACCCCTCAAAATTATTGTCTAACTTCCCAAATTTCTTGTCTAATCCCTTAAAATTATTGTCTAACCCCTCACTGGTACCCCTCGCTTCGTCCCTCATTACCCCCATTTGGTTCTCCAATCGCTCACTATCAGCCCTCATTCCCACCATTTGTTCCATAAGGGCCCTCATTTGCAGGAGGAAAAGGTTCGAATCCACCAGGGGCGCTGCCACTGTCGCGGGCGCGGTGACCAGCGAGGCGCCATTTTGCGCGTCTACTACCCTCGCTGCTTCGCTCTCCTCGCGTCCCTCAATTTGGTCCTGGACCGACCCTGCCTCACTCTCCACTACCGGACCCCAGCCGACTTGGTCTGCCATAGCGCGACTTTCAAAATTCGGGTTTTTATTTCCGTAAAACAAATTCAAATTTCGCCGTTATAATTTCGAGCGCGGGAAACGCGCTCCGAATCGAATTCTACCTCCCAAAGTTTGGGCCTAACAAATTTAGTCCCGGGTCCGAATTCCACTCCTCGACACCAATTGTTACAGACGCGGTGGTGGATGTTAGTTTACCGAGCGGTTTGGTATGACCACGTCTGCACAGTTTACCCGATTATGCTCGAACGTTGACTAGTCGCGCTACGCTAGATCAATGAAGGAAAAGGACACAACTGCTGGATTCAAATGACACGACACCAAGGGTTCAGTTCTCAAGACCTCCGGAGGAGGTTATATTATGGCGGAAGGTTAGACTACAGAAATGAGAGGGACAGCATAGAAAGACAAGCACTTAGACACACTCTTATATTAACCCCAACAGACGACAGATAAACGGGACAAAAGGCTGACTCACACGGGGATTGATGGCAAGGAAAGGCAGGCAGTCGATGGCTCCAGTTGCACCTGGGCTCAGGGCAGAATCGACCCGGTTCGGTCCGGTCCAAAGATGCGGGGAGGTATCGTCGCGCTGGGGGTGGCGGTGGCTTCCTCTGCTCTCCGTAGTTCAGGCGCATCTGACGTCACATCCGGTAAGTCGCCGCGTATATCCGGCGGGGAGTGACACGCCCTCGGCTTGTTAGCTCCGCCCCAGATGGAATCGGTCCGCCCTTCTTATTGGGTGCGGGGGGGTTACCAGGCTCCGCCCCTGACGAGGAGCTGACAGCCGGCCCCTTCGTGGTAACCCCGTGGAGCGCATGGGCAATGGCGGCTAACCACACCGGTGTGAGGACGCACACTCCCCGCGCCATCGCCGCGCCGCCCCCCTCTGCTGTTGTAGTTGTTGTTGTTGTTGTATTGTAGTTTCTTCATGGGGAAGAGATGCGGGGAGGTCCTAAACTCACTACTGGTGCCATATAATCACATTCTGGTGCAACGAAGAGTCAGAATTAATGGAAACGAGTCCTTAACTGACATAGACTAAGAATAACTAGCAAGATGTCCTATAGTTGTCTACGTGAGATGCGGTGAACCTGGGTGCGACATTTAATGGGGGAAATAGGGGAAGGTCGGCTCTACTGATTGTTGTTTACAGACAATGGGACTAGGGAATGGGGGATTGGGGATAGTTGGGGAGTATCGGGGAAATAGGGGGATATTTACAAGCGGATATGGAGGCCAAATTCCATATTCGCAACAATATATATATATGTATATGTATATATATATATATGTATATGTATGTATGTATGTATATATGTATGTATATTGTATATATATATGTATATACATATATATATATATATATATATATATATATATATATATATATATATATATATATATATATATATATATATATAATAATAGCCGTAGATGATTCTGTCTGTCTGTCTGTCTATCTGTTGGGTGTCTGTCCGGGGTGTGGCTTACTCGGTTTGCAGAGTAGCTCCACCCATAGCTCCACCCATTCTGGGAGTGGCTATAAACAAATATCCACCATTTTATTAACTCGCATAGCTTTGAGTCCTGTTTTGTAGGCCCGTGGTGTCTTGCTCTCCCCCAGTTTTATTTCAAATCAAATTCGATAAATCATTTCATTTTTCACAGTCGCTAACATAGTTTTAGACTCGGTTGAAAAAAAACGGGAATAAAATCCGATGAAAGTTGCCGTTTATAGAACGAAATGAATTCTCAAAGGCCTGTAACTTCAAGGCCATTGAGTCTCTCTCACGCCTTTATCTCCAATCTAACTCACCATATGATTTCATTTTTATCGATGGTTTTACTTTTAGACTCGGTGTCAGCAATAATTGAGAACAATCCACACACGCGGGAAAATGCAGAGATATATTTTTTAAAATCGCGTCATGGTGTATCATACACCGCCCAACATGACACCGCCGGCAATGTGTCGATATATATTAAAAATTCGCTTTTGCTTTTCCGTTATGATATATTACTATTTCGTTTGATGATAGTCGTCACAAAAACGTCAACAATGATGCCGACATATATTTCTTCGTTTTTATTTCATTCAACATATTAGCCGGAAGTAAAATATGTTTCAGGAAATTACCGAGATATTTCTTCGTTTTTTTTATTAGTTATGTGCGCATACACTTTAAATAGGTTTATTTGAAATCTTTAATTTTCCACAAACATTCCACACACGCGGGAAAATGCAGAGATATATTTTTTAAAATCGCGTCATGGTGTATCATACACCGCCCAACATGACACCGATGGCAATGTGTCGATATCTATTTTAAATTCGATATATCATTTCATTTTTCACAGTCGCTAACATAGTTTTAGACTCGGTTGAAAAAAAACGAGAAGAAAATCCGATGAAAGTTGCCGTTTATAGAACGAAATGAATTCTCAAATGCCTGTAACTTCAAGGCCATTGAGTCTCTCTCACGCCTTTATCTCCAATCTAACTCACCATATGATTTCATTTTTATCGATGGTTTTAGAGTCGGTGTCAGCAATAATTGAGAACATTCCACACACGCGGGAAAATGCAGATATATTTTTTAAAATCGCGTCATGGTGTATCATACACCGCCTAACATGACACCGACGGCAACGTGTCGATACATATTAAAAATTCGATATATCATTTCATTTTTCACAGTCGCTAACATAGTTTTCGACTCGGTTGAAAAAAAACGGGAAGGAAATCCAATGAAAGTTGCCGTTTATAGAACGAAATGAATTCTCAAACGCCTGTAACTTCAACTTCAAGGCCATTGAGTCTCTCTCACGCCTTTATCTCCAATCTAACTCACCATATGATTTCATTTTTATCGATGGTTTTGGACTCGGTGTCAGCAATAATTGAGAACATTCCACACACGCGGGAAAATGCAGAGATATATTTTTAAAAATCGCGTCATGGTGTATCATACACCGCCCAACATGACACCGACGGCAACGTGTCGATATATATTAAAAATTCGCTTTTGCTTTTCCGTTAAGATATATTACTTTTTCGTTTGATGACAGTCGTCACAAAAACGTCAACAATGATGCCGACATATATTTCTTCGTTTTTATTTAATTCAACATTATTAGCCGGAAGTAAAATATGTTTCAGGAAATTACCGAGAGATATTTCTTCGTTTTTTAAAATTAGTTATGTGCGAATACACTTTAAATAGGTTTATTTGAAATCTTTAATTTTCCACAATATAATTTACTTGCCATTTATCATTTGATGATTACGAGACACTTCCTCTTGAGGATCGTGACAATTCATGCGCTGCGTGGAAACTTCTATTTCCAAAATGAATGAGACGCTCGATGAAGAACGCAGACTTGAACAGGATGCAGCAAGAAAACGAATGAGACGGGCGAACGAGTCCATCGACGAACGTCAATGCAAACTTGCGGGGTCACCCGTGGGAATCCCACGGGCATGGATGTGTGTGACATTTCGACATATTGAGTTAGATGCTGCACATTCATTTTTACAAAATGGTTACTGGCAAGTCATCAGATCCAGAAATGGTGTAAAAACCACCGTTTAGAGGCCATTTTTCCCCGCAAAGCGGGGGTTGGCCTTTTCGGGGACCGTGGTAGTTGTTGTTTTTTTGTCCCCTTTTTGAAGCAATGTTTTACGGCCGGATGCCCTTCCTGACGCCAACCCTTTTTGCCGCCTTCAACGACAAACAGGGAATTACCAGTGAACTGGTACTCAATTAGCCGACCTCGGAAGGATGACAGGCTGAGTCAACCCCCCTGGCATTAATTCGGCGATCGACCGAGATTCGAACCCAGGATCCTAAGCCGGCACCCTAGCCGCTAGCCCAACACCAGAAATGGTGTCATGAATACAATTTATTTACGCACAAGCACAAAAGCAAGACGGGTCGATTTCCGATTCCGACGGGCGAGACGGGCCGATTTCCAATTCCGACGGGCCGATTTGGAGCAAGAAAAAGAACGAGACGGGAGAAAAAGGAGAGAAACGAGACGGGGAAAGCCGATTGGAGAGGCGAGTGAGGCGCGATTGGAGAGGAGTGTGAGGCGCGATTGGAGAGGAGTGTGAGGCACGATTGGAGAGGAGTGTGAGGCGTGATTGGAGTGGAGTGTGAGGCACGATTGGAGAGGAGTGATTGGAGGGGAGTGTGAGGCACGATTGGAGAGGAGTGTGAGGCACGATTGGAGAGGAGTGTGAGGCGCGCTTGGAGAGGAGTGTGAGGCGCGATTGGAGAGGCGTGTGAAGGATTGCAGAGGAGAGGAGTGTGAGGGATTGGAGAGGTGAGGGATTGGAAAGGAGAGGGATGTGAGGGTTTGGAGAGGAGAGGAGTGCTAGGTGGAGAGAGGAGAGTGTCAGGTGGAGACAGGAGAGTGTCAGGTGGAGACAGGAGAGTGTCAGGTGGAGAGGAGTGAGGGGTCACATATTATGTGAAATAACTAAATTCACACCATTTCTGGATCTGATGACTTGCCAGTAACCATTTTGTAAAAATGAATGTGCAGCATATAACTCAATATGTCGAAATGTCACACACATCCATGCCCGTGGGATTCCCACGGGTGACCCCGCTAGTATATATATAATATAATATAATATATATATATATATATAATATATATATATATATATATATATATATATATATACATATATATATATATATATATATATATATATATATATATATATATATATATATATATATATATATATATAAATTATATATATATAAAAAAATTTAAATTAAATTTATATGCAGGCGAGACAAGAAATATGTACGAGACATGTACAATGACAGACAAGAAATAAATAAATATATGTATAAATATATATATATAAATGCCTGGGCCTGAGGAGAATTAACTGTACCACGAGCCTGAGGAGAATTAACTGCACCGCGAGCCTGAGGAGAATTAACTTTACCGCGAGCCTGAGGAGAGTAGCTCACGTTTTTGGTGAGAACTGGTATTCTGAGGAGATTGGTCTTCCTAAGAAGGAGAGCTTTAAGGAGGTCATCCTGCCTGCCTGCTTTGGCCTTGGTGTTATCATCCTCCACCATTGCATGTTGATGGTCCTATTCGTCTCCTCATCATCTCTTCATCGTCCTGCTCATCTCATCGCCTGCTCCGTGCCCATCCTCTCATCGCCTGCTCTGTGCCCATCCTCTCAACCGCTGCCACCGGAGATAAGTTGCCATTTTGTGTCCCTTGCCCCGGCTGTGCTTGTGACTTGACGCCTTAGTTTTTATCTGATTATTTTACTTTATTGTGTATAGTTATTATTGATTTCATTCTCCGTTTATTTGTTCGGGATTAAACCCGTTTGGTTTTAATCAAAGCTTTATCCGGGTGTGTACCCTGGTTAGAATAGGTACACCGTACCCTGCATGTCGTAAAAGGCGACTAAGAGGGTTGGCGTCAGGAAGGGCATCCGGCCATAAAAACATTGCCTCAAAAAGAGAACCATGACAATTCCAACTTTATATGGGCAGTTGTTACGTGGTCCTCCCGGTGACTACCTGGTCTCGGTGACCCCCGGACCGTGAGAGGAACTCCGCCAGAAAGATCTATTATGTATGCGCTTTCGTAACGCAATCAATATGAATTCCAATCAAGAAAAAACCCCACACCAAGGATCCGGAATAATCAAGGATATATTCCCCGAGCAATCAACAACCATCAACAATCAGCAATCAATAGTACAAAGATGTAAACTCATCTACCATAACTCTAAGATGGCCATCTTATACATTCCTCACGTGAGCCCCACTCCCGACTCTCTCCATGGTCAATGTCTCTCTCAATGTCTCCGTACTCCTGTAGTTCGATCTCCGCATGTGGGCGGTTGAACGGACCCTTCCTGACGTGCTTCCACCGTGCACGTCCCGTACCGGGAACAACGGCTGCAGCGCACACCTCCTGGCCAAGCGAAGTGGGTAAAGCGGCGGTTGAACGGACTCTTCCTGATGTGCTTCCACCGGGCACGTCCCGTACCGGGAACAACGGCTGCAGCGCACACCTCCTGGCCAAGCGAAGCGGGTAAAGCAAAGCGGGCAAAGCAACACGCGGCTTGCCCAGCGCGCGAGGCCCAACGTGCGATCCGTACGCGGCCTTGTAGACGGTGAGGCGAACTGTGCCGGACGCTTGGTTCCGTGCACGAACCCACAGTGACTTGACGTGTCAAAGGGTAGTTACACGTCCCGGTAACTCCTCTCGCCAGACGGGCTTTTACACGCCGATTCTGTTATGTTGCTCCATAGCGATACCGCTCGCGTCCGAGCTCGGCGAGGAAGAAGAAGAATCGTCGCTTCTCCAGGACCTCGTGTCTTTTCTTCTTCCGTTTCCGGTCTCCTTTTTCTCAGAAGGGCTCCTGACCCTTTAATCACAACAACCTTTAATCGACTACACATTGATAAGCAAAGACCTGAATAGTAATTCACATACATTCAAATAAATATGTAACACTCCCCCCCTTCAAGAAAGAAAGTTTGAACCCAGCGAAAACTTTCTTTGCCAGCCAACTTGGATAAACAAACCCGATAACTCACCCCCCAGGCACAGTCATCACTTAAAAATAAAGCAACAAAATTTCACACAATCCCCTAGATTAATTCCCTCTGGACCAAGCATCAACCACTTCTAGTTTCTCTTGAATGACGGTTAAGAGGTGGTGACCAAAGCCCCCAAATTTAAACCTCTCAATAGCACTCTTTCGGGAGGCCCAGCTGAGTATTCCCTACATGGACGCCTTAAGGAATGTGGAGTTCACGGTTAGTCCGGGGAGGAAAGTTCATTACATGGACGCCTTTAAGAACGTGGAGTTCACGGTTAGTCCGTGCAGGGAAGTTCACTACCTGGACGCCTTTAAGAACGTGGCGTTCACGGTTAGTCCGTGTAGGAGCCCCGTCTCGGCAGCTCCCCCGTATATAGTGCTTCAACTTCGCCAGACTCCTAACAGTTACGGTGGGACCCCTTGTCCCAGCCGTTACCTGACTGGTGGTCTCCTTCTCGGCCAGTGCTCTGACATTCATTCTTTCGGGAGGTGCCGTAACTCTGGGAGCCTCTATAGTAATATCGGCTGCTGCCAACCCTAAAACTACTGCCAAGTTGTCCTCTTCTGTAGACCTCTCGACGCCTACGAAATGCCTTCCCTACTGTGATGGTCCGACCCTCCAAATCCTTACCATTCCAATTCTTCTCTGCCTCCCTGGCGTCTCTTGTGCTTGCAAACGTGACAAAGCCGAACCCTCTTGACCGTTGCGTTTCCCTGTCTTTTACCACCCGCACTTCCACCAGCAGCCCATATCTGTTGAAGACAGAGGTCAGAACTTCTTCCTCTGTGTTGAAGTTCAGTCCCCCTACAAATAACTTGGAACTTTTGTCGCCATCCCCAGCTGGTGTGGTGTTATTTTCCCTGTTGTGCTCTTGACCAACCCTCGGGTTACCATAAATTTGCCCCCCAGCCAAATCATTCCCGATAATCACAGATACTCCCTCTACAGGAAGCGTGGCTTGTAAACCGACGGTGACCAGTCCTGACACCAAATCGGATTCCAAATGGATGACATGAAGTGGGGCACTAACACAGCCACCGATCCCTTGTAACCGAACACTATCACCAGTTGCGGTACTCTTTGACAATGGCAAAATGCCTTCCAGCATTAAGGATTGATGGGCTCCTGTGTCCCTCAAAACCCTAACCGGTCTTGGGTTAGTCAAGTCTCCCTTGAGTGAGACCAACCCCTCATAAATAAATGGTTGGTAACTCTTCTGTGGGCGATTTCTTACGCTTGCCATCGCATTCGGAGTGGTAATAATCGGACTCCGCTCTGGGTTTTCCCTTTTCATGAGGTAACAACTGGACATCAAGTGCCCAGGTTTTTTGCAAAAGGCGCAAGTCGGCCCGGAGGAAAAACTCGTGGTCTGCCTCGGGCCCCCCGAAAAAGAAGTTTGTCTTGGGCCCGTAGCCCCCTGATTTCGAACAGTTCGGGTATCAGTGTTGTCCCCATAATCACCTCGAGGCCGCCGCCATGTATTGTCGTTCTCCGCACCTGCTGTTCCCCACCTCCCCTGCGGAGATCTAGGCGAGGAGTTAGGTTCGTGGACCCCTATCCGGTGTGTTAAGGCATAATCATCTGCCATGGTGGCTGCGTCCCACAACTTCGGTACTTTCTTTTCCTGCAGGTACACTTTGATGTCCTCGTGGACACACTGTTGAAATTCCTCCACCAGCATCAGGTCACGCAATGCTTCGAAGTCGTTTCCGACTCCTTTTGACTCACACCACCGATCAAACATGTTTTCTTTCACTCTAGCAAACTCCACATGGGTCTCACTCTCCCTCTTCCTGGCATTCCTGAATTTTTGCCGGTAAGCTTCCGGAACCAACTCATAGGCTTTGAGGATGTGCTTCTTCAATACCTCATAATCTGCACATTGGTCCATTGGTAGCGCCGAATAAATCTCTTGAGCTTTTCCCACCAGCACACTTTGCACTAGTATGGTCCAGGCCTCCTCCGGCCAGTTTAACTGTCGAGCCACTTTCTCAAAGTGTGGAAAAAATTTAGCGACTTCCTTTTCACTGAAGGGTGGAACCAGCCTCACATGTCTGCCCACATCCCAGGTGTTCTGGCTAGGTGTCGACCCCGTCAGCAAGGGTGGTACCTCTCCACGTTCTCTCATTAACTCCAGCTCCTTGAATTTAATTTCTTGCTGAAGCTCCATGTCACGTTCCTTTAATTCCCTTTCCGCTTTTCTCTCCTCTGCTTTGAGGTCCCTTGCAGCTCTCCTCTCCTCTGCTTTTCTCCCTTCTAACCTTTCCTGGAGTTCTCGTTCCACTCTCCTTTCCTCTGCTTGTTTCTCTTCTCTCCTCTCATCTGCTTTCCTTTCTTCTTCTGCTCTTTCCTTTTCTGCTTTCCTTTCTTCTTCTGCTCTTTCCTTTTCTGCTTTCCTTTCTTCTTCTGCTCTTTCCTTTTCTGCTTTCCTTTCTTCTTCTGCTAACCTTTCCTGGAGTTCTCGTTCCACTCTCCTTTCCTCTGCTTGTTTCTCTTCTCTCCTCTCTTCTGCTTTCCTTTCTTCTTCTGCTCTTTCCTTTTCTGCTTTCCTTTCTTCTTCTGCTCTTTCCTTTTCTGCTTTCCTTTCTTCTTCTTTTAACCTTTCCTGGAGTTCTCGTTCCACTCTCCTTTCCTTTGCTTGTTTCTCTTCTCTCCTCTCTTCTGCTTTCCTTTCTTCTTCTTTAATCCGTTCCTGGCTCCGTAATTGCAACTCCAGTTTCTGGAGCTCAACGTCTTCTGGTTCTTCGGGTAGCCACTGCCAGGCTAACTCATCCCATGTTCCTAATCCCACCATAGACTGTATCACCGTGGTCTGCAACTCTGCCTTCCTCAAATTAGTTCGGACCTCCAAGTTAAAATGTTTGGCCAATTTCAAGAGGTCCGCTTTTAGTAATGCTCGGAACTGTGCCTCACTCGGTGTTACCGCAAAGTTCTGTGCAACAAACGCCATGGTGACTATCGTTAACACCTGTTAACCTTCACCCAAGACTTTACCACAATTTCTCAAAAATTTACCAATTAATAATTAATTAATAAATTTTAATTAATAAAAACTATTATTTTATTATGTTATACAATTTTAAATCCCGGACGAGCCCCCAATTCTGTTACGTGGTCCTCCCGGTGACTACCTGGTCTCGGTGACCCCCGGACCGTGAGAGGAACTCCGCCAGAAAGATCTATTATGTATGCGCTTTCGTAACGCAATCAATATGAATTCCAATCAAGAAAAAACCCCACACCAAGGATCCGGAATAATCAAGGATATATTCCCCGAGCAATCAACAACCATCAACAATCAGCAATCAATAGTACAAAGATGTAAACTCATCTACCATAACTCTAAGATGGCCATCTTATACATTCCTCACGTGAGCCCCACTCCCGACTCCCTCCATGGTCAATGTCTCTCTCAATGTCTCCGTACTCCTGTAGTTCGATCTCCGCACGTGGGCGGTTGAACGGACCCTTCCTGACGTGCTTCCACCGGGCACGTCCCGTACTGGGAACAAGGGCTGCAGCGCACACCTCCTGGCCAAGCGAAGCGGGTAAAGCGGCGGTTGAACGGACCCTTCCTGACGTGCTTCCACCGGGCACGTCCCGTACCGGGAACAATGGCTGCAGCGCACACCTCCTGGCCAAGCGAAGCGGGTAAAGCAAAGCGGGCAAAGCAACACATGGCTTGCCCAGCGCGCGAGGCCCAACGTGCGATCCGTAGGCGGCCTTGCAGACGGTGAGGCGAACTGTGCCGGACGCTTGGTTCCGTGCACGAACCCACAGTGACTTGACGTGTCAAAGGGTAGTTACACGTCCCGGTAACTCCTCTCGCCAGACGGGCTTTTACACGCCGATTCTGTTACGTTGCTCCATAGCGATACCGCTCGCGTCCGAGCTCGGCGAGGAAGAAGAAGAATCGTCGCCTCTCCAGGACCTCGTGTCTTTTCTTCTTCCGTTTCCGGTCTCCTTTTTCTCAGAAGGGCTCCTGACCCTTTAATCACAACAACCTTTAATCGACTACACATTGATAAGCAAGGACCTGAATAGTAATTCACATACATTCACATAAATATGTAACAGCAGGGTACAGCCCGAAGTGGAGATCGGTTTCTGAGGTTTGGGACATGGAATGCAGGGACAATGACAGGGACATCAGGAGAAGTGGTGGAAGTATTGGTCAGAAGAAGTGTGGACATATGTTGTGTGCAAGAGATGAGATGGAAGGGAAGTGGTGTGAGAATGGTGAAGGGTAGGCAGGGACAGAAATACAAGTTTGGTGCGTAGGCGAGATAGGGGGCACCTCCGGGACACAAAGGAGATCCCCGGGGAGGAGGCTGTTTCACAGCACCACGAGGTTGTCTGCGACATAAGGGTGAAAGGTGCGAGGAGAGCTCAACGGGTGAAGTACAAACCGAGAAAGAAGGTGTGGAGGTTGAAAGAGGTGACAGTAAGGGAGGCATTAAAAGAGAGGCTGAGTAGGGTAGAGAATGATGTGGTTGAGCTTGAAAGAGGTTGGATGTCAATGAAAGATAGTCTGTTGGGAGCCGTTGGTGAGGTATGTGGACGAACAAAAGGACCACCGAGGCACTCGGAAACATGGTGGTGGGATGTTGAAGTTGGAAAGAAGATTGCCGAGAAGAGGAATAAGTTCAAGGAGTGGCAGAAGGTGAAGGGACCGGGAGCAGAAAAAGCAGAGCATGAAAGTTATAAGGCAGCCAAGAAAGCAGCAAAGAAAGAGGTAGCATAGGCGCAGGAGGCATGTTGGAAAATGATCGGAGAACGCTTGGATTCGGAAGAGGGTCAGAGAGCGGTATTCAGGATTGTAAAGCAGATAGCGAAAGAGAGGTGTGATGTGATGGAGGCGAGTTGCTTGAAGGATGAAGTGGGACAAATCGTTGTGGACCCAGATGGAATTAAAGGAAGATGGAAAAGATATATGGAAATTCCTTTGAATACAGAGAATGAATGGGATGGCAACATAGAGAGTAACCCAGTTTTAGAACCGGCAGTGAAGATAACTGAGAAGGAAGTTGAGGAAGCGAAAAAAGCAATGAAGAGTAGAAAAGCGGGAGGGCCGACGGGAGTTGTGGGAGATATGTTGAAGGCAGCAGGAAGTGGTGGTGTGAAGAGAATGACAGAGATCTGTAATCTGGTGGTGAAAGAAGGCCACATTCCTTTGAATGTGGGAACTGAGTACCCTCGTCCATCTATACAAGGGGAAAGGTGCCCCTCTGGAGTGTGGCTCGTACTGAGCGATAAAGTTATTGGAGCATGGAATGAAGGAATTGGAAAGGGTGTTGGAGAGGAGGATAAGGAAGAAGATGAAGATCGACGAAATGTATTTTGGATTTATGCCAGGTAGAGGAATGACAGACGCGCTCTTTATTGTGAGGCAGTTGCAGGAGAAGTACATTGAGAAGAGGAAGAAGTTGTTTCTTGGGTTTGTGATCTGGAGAAAGCATTCGATAGGGTTCCACGCGAAGTATTGACATGGGCATTGAGGAAGTTAGGAGTGGAGGAATGGTTGATCAGACTAGTGATGGCAATGTACAAAAGAGCGTGCACAGCTGTAAGGACGAAGGACGGGAACAGTGGTGAGTTTGAGGTGAAGGTGGCAGTGCATCAGGGGTCGGTACTAAGTCCACTACTATTTGTAGCTATGATGGAGGTGCTGGCTCAGAACGTAAAGTAGGGATTACAGTGGGAGTTGTTGTATGCTGATGATCTGGTGTTGATTGCGGAAAGTATGGATGGACTGAAGGAAAAGATGAACAAGTGGAAGGAATGTATGGAGACAAAAGGTCTGAAGGTGAATATAGGAAAGACGAAGGTGATGGCAAGTGGTAAAGCATGTGGTAAGGTGGAAAGAACTGGGAAGTGGCCATGTGCTGTGTGCAGGAAGGGTGTCGGAGTGAAATCCATTCAATGTACAATGTGCGCTGAGTGGGTTCATCAAAAATGTAGTGGTCTGAGAGGGTCATTAATCAGTGTGGCAGCTACATTCAAATGTTAGGTGTGCACAGAGGGAGCTGCAGATGGAGGAAATGTTGAGTTGGATCTTGGAGAGGGCATGAGGCTGGAAGGTGTGAAAACATTTTGCTACCTCGGAGACATGCTGAATGGAGAAGGTGGATCAGACTCGGCAATGGTTGCAAGAGTGAGATGTGCATGGAATAAGTTTCGGGAACTGAGTGGCGTGCTGATGAGGAGAGGAGTGTCGTTGAAGCTGAAGGGAAAGATGTATGCTGCATGTGTGAGAAGTGTTATGATTTATGGGAGCGAGACATGGGTAATGAACGTAGAGCAGCAACGAAGGCTGGAAAGGGTGGAAATGCGAATGTTTCGGTGGATGTGCGGAGTATCGTTGAGAGAGAGAAAGACAAATGATGAATTATGAAAGATGATGGGAATAGAGCCTGTGATTGATGCTGTGAAGAGGAACAGGTTGAAATGGTTTGGTCATGTGTTGAGGAAGGATGAAAGTGACTGGTTGAGAAGAGTGATGGAAATGAATGTAGAAGGAAGTAGAGGTTGGGGAAGACCGAGAAAGACTTGGCTAAAGATGGTGGAATAAGAAATGCGTGCAAGGGGGTTAACAAGGAGAGATTCAGAAAATAGGGCAAATGGAGAAGATTGTCATGCGGACCGCAAACTAACCCCCACTCTAGCAGGGAAAATGGCCTTAAAATGCATGATGTTGTTGTTGTATATGAGTGAGCGGTAAAATCTCCAAGCCACGCCCGCGCTGGACGAAATATAAGGCAGATGTGAGCCAGCAGAGAGCCAGATCTGCTGAGGGAGACAAAGAGAAAGAAAGAGAGCTGCTGAAGGAGATGGAGAGAAGGGGACATCATCACGGGGAACCCAGGCAGCACCATCAAATGAGCTGGGGAGAAACTGTTGCTCGAGCGCGGAACCTGGTCTGGGTGCATGTTGTGCAGCCCGCTTGGAGTTTGCACCTAGTTTGCAAAAGCACCTAAAGGACTCTCAGACGGTGAGAAACAAGATTCTGTGGGCTTTCATGTGTCTTTCACTGAGGAGAGGCTTCCGTCTGGCCACTCTGCCATAAAGCCCAGATCGGTGGAGTGCTGCAGTGATGGTTGTCCTTCTGGAAGTTTCTCCCATCTCCATGCACTCGGGACTTCGTTTTATACACCTTGCAGACAGGTCAGCAGAAGCACGCAAAATAAGTTGTTGATAAAGAACCTTTCGAGTCGCTAAATATTAGTAATTTATTATATTTTCCAGTTCACAATCAATGATCGATGTGTATATATATATATTGCTCGGCTTGGCTCCACCCCTCCCGAAAGCGCGCGCTGTGTCGCGCTTTTGACGTTCGCGAGACGAGGCTGAGGGTGCGCGGTGCGGCTTGAGGAGAACTCTCGAATAAACAAGAGATATCCATTTTTAAAAAATATTTTCGTTTGATTAACGATATCTGCCAAACCACGTGCCCTATCGCAAATTCCAAGAGGACATTTTAGTAGACTGACATGCTGAACAGATCTGTGAAGTTTCCCCTCGATTGGATCAAAAATGACGGAGGAGCGTGGTTTTAAAGGTTCATGATTAAAAACGTCATAACTCTGAAACCATGTGATGCATGACGTCAGGCTCGCTGACTTTTTTGTTCGTCATGGGTATGTGATTATGCCTGCAAAGTTTGGCCTCGATCTGTTCAGCCGTTGCAGAGAAAAAGGGGTTTTCGTGTTTTCACGAAAAACAATATGGCGGCCGAACCACGTGACCTGTGACGTCATAATTACCATTACAATATTCTACAGACCGAGTCGCCCCTACGGTGAAAATTTGATCTCAATCGGTCCTATTATTGCAGAGAAAATCTTTTTTAAAGGAAATTAAAACTTAAAATGGCACTGAGTTAAGGATCATCAGAATTATCAGAATTGCCAAAGTTCAAAGTGCCATAACTTTGTCAAAAATGATCGAAAGGTCGTGAAGTTGATCTGTAACTTATCATGAGGAAACCATGTCCCAAGTTTGAAATCAATAGCTTTAAGCGTTTCGAAAAAAAGTCCGGAAAACTGTTCTTTGCGTGACAGACTGATGGACTGACTGACGGACTGACGGATGGACAGACTGACGGACGGACAGATGGACGGACAGACTGACGGACTGACGGACGGACAGACTGACGGACTGATGGACGGACTGACGGACGGACAGACTGACCGGACGGACAGACTGACCAGACTGACAGACTGATGGACGGACAGACTGACGGACTGACGGACGGACTGACTGATGGACTGAAGGACTGACGGACGGACAGACTGATGGATGGATGGACTGACGGACGGACGGACGGACAAACTGACCGGACGGACAGACTGACAGACTGACGGACTGACGGACTGACGGACGGACTGACGGACTGACGGACGGACTGACGGACTGATGGACTGACGGACGGATGGACGGACGGATTGACGGACTGACGGACTGACGGACTGACGGACTGATGGACTGACTGACGAACTGACGGACTGACGGATGGACTGACGGACTGATGGACTGACTGACGAACTGACGGACTGACGGATGGACTGACGGACTGATGGACGGACTGACGGACTGATGGACGGACTGACGGACTGACGGACGGACTGACGGACGGACTGACAGACTGACGGACTGACGGACTGACAGACTGACAGACTGACGGACTGATGGACTGACGGACTGACGGACGGACTGACGGACAGACTGATGGACTGACAGACTGACGGGCTGACGGACTGACTGATGGACTGACGGACTGACTGACGGACTGACGGACTGACGGTTGGACTGACGGACTGACGGACTGACTGACGGACTGACGGACTGACGGACTGATGGACTGACTCACAGACGGACTGACGGACTGACGGACTGACTGACGGACTGACTGACGGACTGACTGACTGACGGACTGACTCACAGACGGACTGACGGACTGACGGACTGACTGACGGACTGACTGACGGACTGACGGACTGACTGACTGATGGACTGACGGACGGACGGACTGACGGACTGACGGACGGACTGACGGACTGACGGACTGACTGACGGACTGACGGACTGACGGACTGACGGACTGACTGACGGACTGACGGACTGACTGACGGACTGACGGACTGACGGACTGACAGACAGCGTGCAAACCTATAGTCCCCTCCGGTGTACACCGGTAGGGGACTAATAAAAAGTATAGTGGAGATGAAGTAAGCAAATGTGGATGTGGACTAGCTTGTGCCACTCACTAGATGGGAGTCATGATTTTGTGGTTCATACCTTTTAGCAGGTTTCCAGGTGTTAAGTCACCAGCTGCCATCAATGCATGAGATCATCAAATGGCTGTCTGAGGATGCGATGTTTCCGACAGATACACGGGGCGTTCAAAATATTCTCGGAACGAGATATTCACAATTGTAGAAGAAATCCCAACTTTAATTACTTTTTTCCAATATGCAAGTATTTTAAAATTAAGAAAAGACATTTCTTTACACATTATATGTACACACGTTTTGAAAAAGCTTTGCCTTCACTGGAGCATTGTGTTTCTCTTTCCGAGAATATTTTGAACGACCCACGCAATTAGCATTTTATTGCCAACTTAGGCAACATCTCTATATTGCCACTGGGGACTTGAAACGACAACAAAAAACGCTACAATTTATTATAATTATATGGTCTTAACGTTTCGCACGACTTGGTATATGGGAGGTGGGATATCCAGACACTTTATGCACCTGCCGGCAAGGTCCAAACATCGAGTGGACCAACATTGTTCATCATCATTGAATTAAGCAGCTAGCAGTTGAAGCCACGCCGCATTTTTAAAGGTTATGTGGTGAGATGGAAAGAAGGCCATGTAATGTAGATATAATTGTTACATTTGCAGTTACCTGACGTATGTTCTGGTGTTTTACTGTCACACTGTAGGAAGCCGGATGTAACGAGCAGAGACAAAGCTGCTGCATGTTATTCGCAGTCATTGATTTTATCTGCAGAGACATAATAATAATTATACAAAGCTAGATCAAATGACAATCAACCTACAAGAAAACAACTATATTAAATATGTGCTTGTAAAAAGTGGGAAAATTAATTGTGGATTAAACTGATATCTGTGCTCGATCTTCTGCACAATATTCAATGAAGGAAGAAAATAAAAAGAGGAAATAGAAGAGGTTAGAGAGCAATGTATTAAGATTAAATTAATTAATTGAGTAATAATAGCTGCAATATAATTAATTAACAAGAAAGAGCAATCAGAGATTTGTTACAGATTCGTCACTTCCGTTGTTGTGGTTTTCATCCACTGTAAACATTTTTGATTCCATGTACTATTATTGTTGTCGTTTAAGGGAAATAGATATTGCTATTTTCAAAAGGTAAAAAAGTTAATGTTTTAAATGAAACCGGAACCGGACGACGAGGAAGAGGAAGAGGAAGAAGGCGGAGCGAGTGAGTCGGGAAAGAGGCCTAGCTGCTTCGAGGTCTGGAGCAAACGTTGACGAATGGAGGTCACTAGCGAACGGGTTTCCTGGGAAAGGGATTCTTGCGACAGAGTTGTTATCGCTGTGACAGATCAACCTGCATGTCAGGTTTTGGCGGTTGATTCCGAGGAGAATCATCGTCGTGCCGTTACGCCACAAGAACGGGCCGTCGGCCATTTTTTACCTCGCGCAGGACTTGCGCTTCGCTCAAGGTTTCATCTCGCTTCAACCATTTTCATCACATTCAGACGTTGATCTGGTGTGTGTGTGTGTGTGTAACGTGGCTTTTGAGTGGAAAATCTGCGTGTCGCTGATTTGGAGCCGTGAAACGTCCATACCCGAGGGTGTGATTTCCCAGTCGCCTTGGGGGCGCCTTTGCGCAGCTTTGGCAGCAGGACTGTAACTGCCAACCGAACGGGATTCTGGTCTTGATTGGACATCATTCTGAAGATCGCTGGAGCGGATCGACTTGGGCTTGATGCCGGAATAGAGACATTGGGGAATGTTCTTCTTTTCGCTCACTTGGATCACAGTGAGTTATATTGTACGAACCTGATGGTACCATCATAGGAAATATATATTGGTTGTACAATTGATTACTATTGTTGTTGTACTGTTATTCTTGTGTGATCTTAATACAA
Source organism: Myxine glutinosa (assembly GCF_964187855.1). Taxonomy (NCBI): domain Eukaryota; kingdom Metazoa; phylum Chordata; class Myxini; order Myxiniformes; family Myxinidae; genus Myxine; species Myxine glutinosa. Next base: position 84,871,149 of record NC_136262.1, on the reverse strand, counting down.
TATTTGTTTGTTGGTAACAATTGGTGTGGCTTCACCATTGATCTTTGACATACAGAATTACACATTTTTCTGCCGTGACTCCTCTCGGGGCTCGGAGGTACACCGTGACCGGGGGTTGGGGAGGAGCACGTAACAGATTGCATACAGTCGCCAGGACATGTTTTTGGTGGTTTTTATGGCTTTTGTGTTAAAATAAATATGGCGGCTGAACCACGTGACCGATGACGTCACCATTTTTTTTTCTCCCACAATTTATGCCTACATGACGCTCAAGAAATTTCATCTTGATCGGATGAAGTTTTGTACTTGTCGAATTATGACGTCATAATGGAGGAACATACGACGTCATCATTAACATATTTTATTCCACATGGAGAGTTCTTTACAATGAGCAATGTCTCAATTTTTTCTATGCAGCGCTTTCGGAGATATAGAGGTGAAATTTTGTTCGGTTCTTCCAAGATGATGTCCGTACCACTTGACATATAACGTAATAATTAGCATTAATAATTCTGCAGGAGGAGTTGCACATATGGTGAAAATTTCCTGTCAATCGGACCAACGGTTGCATAGGAAATCATACTTGTTCTGTGCGGACAAACAAACAGACAGACAGACAGACAGACAGACAAACAAACGGACTCAAATGCAATGCCCTTTCCCCTGGCGAGGGTAAAAATCGCAAGATGAATGCAGAGAGGATAAAATTAAAAGTGAAAACCAAAAAGGTCACAGGGTGACTTAATTTCTCGTTCAAAAGTTGAGCGAGGTATTTCTAACTTTCTTGGGAAGGCAAGGCGACGTTATGGGCATGAGCCCTTTTTCTCAAAGCAAGAGAGATCAAAGTGTTTGAGAAAGGTCTTGCTTTGAAGAAGGTTTTATTCCCAAAACACTTCTCATTCTTAATTCTCACAACAATTAGAAATATTTCTCCCAACTTCGAAATGAGAAAATTATTTGTCCATATTTTATGGCCGACGCAGAGTAACTATATTCCTTGTGAAGACTATCTTCTGCAAGAATCTTCAGGATTGAGGGAGGCAAACTAACTGGGAGAAGACTAGTCTTCCTTTGTGTGTGAAAAAGTCATGGCTGTATTTTTCTTTGTCTTCCTCTCTTTCCATGCTTTAAGAGAGGAATTTTGCTCAAATGAAGGATGATCTAAATGCCATTTTTTTCTTTGCTTACCTATACCTGATATGATTTTCATTGCAATAGAATGTACAATATTGAACCTGAATTATGTTTTGGGCCCTTGTTTACGCATTCATCTGTTTGCAACGATTGTTTGTTTTTTTTTAAACAACTTTATCAAGCGATGATGGTCTTCATTATTATGGCCACATACTCACATGGCTCAGTGGAAAGTTAAAAACATCCACTGCGTAGCATCTAAAGGCTGCTTATGCTGGTCCTATTTGAACCTCTTTTTGAACCTTTCATGAGTCATTCAGGTCGAGGTCTATTTTTCTTTTTTCTTTTTTTTGTATACAAGATCGAGGTTCGTGTCAGAGCTAAAAAATCTAAGAAATAATAAATCTAAAGGTCTAAAGATCTCTAAACAAAACTAATAAGAAGGTCGAAAGAAATCCATCTATATGGAACAAAAAAGTTGAACAACATAAAATTGTGCTTGAACTGTTGTGATTAAATGCAATAAACAACAACAATTAGTTGCATGGCAAAAGGTTACAATACCTTGAAATTGCAGTTTCTACGCTCCTCCAATTGTCTCCCATGGTTACTTAACCCTGTGTCTTCTTCCTGATGCCGATGAGAAAATGCACGCAATCCACGCTCTGACTGGAGATGCATTTCCTCACCGGTGATCCTTAGGGGATGCTTGGTCAAGCTGTGGGAAACAGCTTCCTGTATGACTCTTGGAGGTTGTGCTTTGACTCATTCAAAAAGATAAATGTATTTCACTGATATGCGGTCCAATTAACATGGTTTCTGGCCCATTTTAGATGGCTTTCCATCATATTCTTGTTCTGATTTTGATGGACCATACTCTGTTACAGAGCATCAATGCTGTCAAACCAGTTTATTGGCAAGGCTTATATTGAGTGTTTTGCCATTGCCTTCCCAGCAGTCGTTACGGTAGGAATTTTGAATTTGGCCAGGTTGTCCGTGATTGCTCGCCTACTCTTCACGAATGACACCATGGGATCGTTAGCGTCCACCAACTGATGTATGCAGATGGGATGCCCACTTTAACAGTCCATCCGAGGGATGACACACATTGATGAATCACCCTGCCTGTGGAACACCAGGATGACAGGGATTCAAACCCAAGCTAGACAGTTTAGAGGTGAGTGTGCGTACCTCAAGGCTTTCCTGCCATGCCTATTCTTGTTTGGGAGTGACTTTTTATTTATGCAAGGAATTAATTAATTTAAAGCAATTTGGAGAAATAGGCTACACCCTATTGATTGCTTACATCTGTAGGTGTTCTTTAGTTGAGACCATTTCAAAACGCATCTCTTGTACAATCTGGGGGGAGGTTTTTTGGTATCACAGTCCAGGATCTTGGCCAATAACATGAACATTACACCCTACAAGAGGCCAATGGATAAACAAAGTTTTCTGGACTACATAGCAAGCATTGTTGTGCAACTAAATATCCTGTAGGCTTCTCTGTGGCCTAATCACATCCTGTACCCTTACACTCACATCTGCTACTAGTTCATATGCTGGACTCATCTGCCGCATCTCTTTGCAACTCGTTCGTAAAAGTTCCTCTGCTTTCTCTTGGACCCTTTCTTTGTCGTGTACCTATCCACGCCGCTCAGCTCGTATTCCCTTCCTCTCACTTCTCTCCAGCGCGGGACTGACACGCCCTCCCCCCCCCCCCCCCCCCCCCCCGTGCTCTGTTTCGTGACCTTGTATGGTAATCCCACGGGCTTGTCTCCTTATTTGGGCATGGCGCCGACGGCATGCCCCTCGTGGCGAGCCACGGGCTTGTGTCCTTATTTGGGCATGGGGCTGAACAGCCCCGCCCTTCGTGGCGCGCCCTGGGCTTGCCTCTCCCGGGCGACCCCGCCCCTCCTGTTCAAACAGATCACGGAGCACATATTCACTATCGCAGCGAAATGAGAGGGCGTGCACCCCACGCTTGTGAACTGCTTTACCCACAGATGGAGAGTTTGGCTGGGAAATGGAAGTATTGAAGGGGAGCTATTCTTAATTGATTCGGTGCAATGGAGTATTATTCTAATGGAAGACAAGGCCTTACTCTAAAACACATAATAAGATATAAGCTACTGAACAAGGGTTTTATCGTGTCCTGCAATGTGGTGTTTATGGAATAACTACCGGGACGCCCTTTTTACCTTTACACAACTCTGGAGGCAGGAGGGGCCATATCCAACCAATGTTACACAACAATTTACCACTACAATACACACAATCAAAAAAATGCAATCCTCATATCCGCAACAATATATCTAACCAGGACTGATGACGTTCTATTGCAGGTTTAGGGGGAATCTTTTGTCCAATTTCACTGGACACAGTTTTTTTCCAAACCCTAACCCGGGGACATCTTATCCCACCTTACTCTACTTGGCAATGTCTCAAATACGACATTTAAATGAGCAGTTGCTTGTTAGGATGATGGGCCGACTGAAACAAGATGCCAGTAAATGGAAGGCGTCTACTGTTTTCTGGGTATGTTTTATGTCATTGGTAGAAAATGTTTTGTGTCCTAGTTTGCGTCCTGTTTTTGTCTGTTAGGTCCTGATCCGTGCATGGTGCTAGTTCTTCCACGATCCCTGATGATGCATACAAAAAAGGACTGTTTACCGTTTATGGAGCTTTCTAGAGGTAGACAGGCAAAAACACATTATGGTGAATACCAGGACTTTTCCTTAGTTTTTAAACTGAATGGCAATAGCCTCTTATCTATGATGGCAGGTGTACCCAATAACTCAACTAGAACGGCACTCGCTAGAGAGCATATATGTACCAGGCTGAACAGTTTGTTTTGTATCCCACTGATAGGCCAGATCTGGATTCGGACCTGAACCAAAATCTAATTGGCTTGTTCTTGTCACCGAACCAACTCATCTACCACGTTTTGTCATAAGTAGTCCACAACGTTTTGAAATATCATGCTATATATAGTTTTGGCCCTATCACTCAATGGTGAAGAATCACTTAAAAATATATATTTGGTCCGGATCCGGAACTTCATCAAAATGTAACCAATTCTTCCTTGATATACGCCCAGCCTATCCAACAACTTTCGTCCGAATACATCCATAACCTTTTGAGATATCCGGTTCACAAACAATCAGATAAACAAACAAACAGACAGGGGTGAAAACATAACCTCCATCTACCTTTTGTGGCAGAGGTAATTATTGACCGCATATACCGCATATATTGAATTATTGACCGCATATTGACAACTGGGAATATAAAACAATTGCCCTGCCAGTATAGAACAAAGAACAAAGACTAAATTGCACATATTTAGCTTACATGTAGCTTCATGGATGTATCACCGGAGTTTTAACAGCATTATAGAATTATGTATGTTCAGTCATTACAACATTAATGTTCAATGTATACCCTTTCCCATACCCTTTCCATGTTATATATACCCTTTCCCATCCTTAACTTTACTCCTATCATCTCCGATCCTCCTTGCCTTTGTCTCTGACACACGCCCACACTACCCTAAACTCCATTATCTTGAGCATTCTTCTTCTCTTTCTCGTCATCCTTCCATTCCACCCCTCTCAAAGTGTACATGACAAAAACATTGCCCCTTCACAACAAAACAACCAATATATGAGGAGGGCCGGCGAGAACCAGAATGGGTCCTGGTGCAATACTAAGTGCCGGGCCCACTTCATTCGGGCCCCCTTCAAAATGTTTTATCCTTTTAACCCTTGGATGCAGTGATTGGGCCTCGGAGGCCCACAAGGTTTTTTTGTTGCAAAAACTATGTTGTACAATTTATTTTTTTTGGAATGAGTCTCATCTTCACCGACTTTCATGTTGTTACACAAAATTCAATGACATAAAAAAAATTCATTCAGGCTTGTGGGAAAATCTTCATTCTTCACTTATAACACGAAAAACCTACATGAATGCAGGCCTGGGGCCTTCGAGGCCCCGCGTAAATGTTGTTGTACTACTATGTTATATCATTATTTTCTTGATGTGAGCCTCATTATATGCTCCTATAACTTGGTTACAAATAATTCAGTGACAAAAATATGAAAATTTAATTCTGGTTTGTGGGAAAATCTTCATTCTTCACTCATTTTTTTTTTTTTTTTTTTTTTCTATACTGAATCGAGGCTCGTGAAAGCTGACAACCGCGAGGGAAAGACAGCACAGGGGGACCACGAGGGAAAGACGAAGGCAGCACAGGGGGACCACGAGGGAAAGACAAAGACAGCACAGGGGGACCATGAGGGAAAGACAAAGACAGCACAGGGGGACCACGAGGGAAAGACAAACGCAGCACAGGGGGACCACGAGGGAAAGACAAAGAGTACAGGGGGACCACGAGGGAAAGACAAAGACAGCACATGGGGACCACGAGGGAAAGACAAAGACAGCACAGGGGGACCACGAGGGAAAGACAAAGACAGCACATGGGGACCACGAGGGAAAGACAAAGACAGCACAGGGGGATCACGAGGGAAAGACAAAGACAGCACATGGGGACCACGAGGGAAAGACAAAGACAGCACAGGGGGACCATGAGGGAAAGACAAAGACAGCACATGGGGACCGCGAGGGAAAGACAAAGACAGCACAGGGGGACCACGAGGGAAAGACAAAGACAGCACAGGGGGACCACGAGGGAAAGACAAAGACAGCACATGGGACCGCGAGGGAAAGACAAAGACAGCACATGGGGACCACGAGGGAAAGACAAAGACAGCACAGGGGGACCACGAGGGAAAGACAAAGAGAGTACAGGGGGACCACGAGGGAAAGACAAAGACAGCACATGGGGACCACGAGGGAAAGACAAAGACAGCACATGGGGACCACGAGGGAAAGACAAAGACAGCACAGGGGGACCACGAGGGAAAGACAAAGACAGCACATGGGGACCACGAGGGAAAGACAAAGACAGCACAGGGGGACCACGAGGGAAAGACAAAGACAGCACATGGGGACCACGAGGGAAAGACAAAGACAGCACATGGGGACCACGAGGGAAAGACAAAGACAGCACAGGGGGACCACGAGGGAAAGACAAAGACAGCACAGGGGGACCACGAGGGAAAGACAAAGACAGCACATGGGGACCGCGAGGGAAAGACAGTACAGGGGGACCACGAGGGAAAGACAAAGACAGCACATGGGGACCGCGAGGGAAAGACAAAGACAGCACAGGGGGACCACGAGGGAAAGACAAAGACAGCACAGGGGGACCACGAGGGAAAGACAAAGACAGCACAGGGGGACCACGAGGGTTAAGGGTTTTTTGGAGGAAAGAGACAGGCAGTGAGAGACAAAAATTCCTCACAATGTGCAATCCCCTCTTTAAGCAGGAACTATCTCTTCATATTCTCTCATAACACGAATGCAGGCAAGGGCCTTAGAGACCAGGCATAAATGTTGTTGTACTACTATGTTATATCATTATTTTCTTGATATGAGCCTCAGTCTATGCTCCGATAACTTGGTTACAAATAATTCAGTGACAAAAATATGAAAATTTTCATTGAGGTTTGTGGGAAAAGCTTCATTCTTCATTCATAACACTAATGCAGGCCTGGGGCATTAGAGGCGCCTCATAATTTTTCTTGTGTTATAACCATGTTATATAATTATTTTCTTTGCATGAGCCTTCTTGTATGCTCCTATAACTTGGATATAAATAATTCAATGGAATAAATGTAAAAATATTTCATTCAGATTCGAGGTAAAACCTTCATTCATAACACATTACACATTACCCATAACACATTACACATTACCCATAACACATTACCCATAACACATTACCCATAACACATTACCCATAACACATTACCCATAACACATTACCCATAACACATTACCCATAACACATTACCCATAACACATTACCCATAACACATTACCCATAACACATTACCCATAACACATTACCCATAACACATTACCCATAACACATTGCCCATAACACATTGCCCATAACACATTACCCATTACACATAATCATAATAAGTAAATAAAATGCCCGGGCCTCCCAGGACTGCATTGGTGCAGGATTTTTGACAATGTGGTGGACATATACATTCTAAATAAAAGGATCAGTGAATCGTATTTTTTTTGAGCAAATACTCCTCCACGAGTCTCACCTTTTTAAAGAAAAAAAAGTTGAAAAACCCCCCCAAATTGTGTTTTTTTGCAAAAAAAAAAAAAGATTATTCATTACTTGTATGGGATTCTTCCAAATAATAGGATCAATTTTATTCACATTTTCTTAGCAAATACACATCCATGAGCATCGAATTGGATTGAAAAAGGATATTAAAGAAAAGAAATCTATAAAATAAAAAAAAACACATTACACGAATACATCCTTTGGGCGTCTGTGGCCCAATGGCTGCGTTTATGTAGGATTTTTGACGCCTGCATCTAAGAGTTAAACAAGTACAAAAAGTTTTAATGAAAACAAAAGCCGCGTCGATGTTACACAATGCCTAGATGCAGCTGTGCCTATAACGTCGATGTTATAAGCACAGGACATTCCTATTGATTCGATTACTTGATGTTATTTTTGTGCAAAGTGAAAATATATCTCGGCAATTTCCCGTGTGTGGCGACGAATTTTTAATATATCTCGGCATTTTCCCGTCTGTTATTTCAGGCGGTGTATGACTGACCATGCCGCGATTTAAAAAAATATATATCTCGGCAATTTCCCGTGTGTGGCGACACGTGAACGAAGCTATGCTCCTCTCTCCACATTATTGTGACGACGTATAAATTAAATATTTCATCGTGACGATTGTCATCAAATGGACGAATTTTTAATATATCTCGGCATTTTCCCGTCTGTTATTTCGGGCGGTGTATGACTGAGCATGCCGCGATTTAAACAAAATATATATATCTCGGCATTTTCCCGTCTCTTATTTCGGGCGGTGTATGACTGACCATGCCGCGATTTAAAAAAAAAATATCTCAATGGACTTGAAGTTACAGGCGTTTGAGAATTCATTTCGTTCTATAAAGGGCAACTTTCATCGCATTTTCTTCCCGTTTTTTTTCAACCGAGTCTAAAACTATGTTGGCGACTGTGAAAAATGAAATGATATATCGAATTTGATTTGAAAGAAAACTGTGTGAGAGGAAGACACCACGGGCCTACAAAACAGGCCTCAAAGCTATGCGAGTTAATAAAACTAGGGCATGCCCGTACTATATCTATATCTAAAATTATATCCCCCCCCCCCTCTATTTACATGAAATGGTTTGGTCCAAAGCGAACGGCTTGCGAGTACGGTGACAATCCCCCCCCTCTATTTACATGAAATGGTTTGGTCCAAAGCGAACGGCTTCGGAGTTTGGTAAAGAAATCGCCATAGCGTGCCCAAACGCGCAGGAAAGCGAAAGAATCGCAAATTTAAGGAAATGCCCGTACTTCCGTAAGGAAGAGAAAAGAAATGAAAAGGAAAAACATTCCAAACCGCGAGGGAAAACAACACGGCACGTCGACACAACAACGTGTCCTGTGATTGGCCGTACGTCGCTGCCAGTAGCTGCCCCCAAAAAAAAGCTTTCACCGTCCGGCGACTGAATTTAAGGGGAAAAATAAAACGCTCTTCGCTTAAAACAACGCCCTTCGCTCTGACTGAATTGGGACAATGTTTTTATGTTTTTAATTGAATTACTATCCGTAATGGCGCACGCTCTCACGGGAGCTCCGGAAGGTCGTATATCGCAGTTACGATGAATCGCAAATTAGTTTTTATTAGTTTTAAAACATAGTTTAACGCCAACATAGCGCCAACATAGTTTGCAAACGTGAAATAAATGAATACGCTCTCAAATGTGCCGTCCGAGGCAGAGTCTGTTCGCCACGTTCGGCACACGTGATAGCTCGCTGCTCTCTGATTGGTTGAATCGTTTTTTGGACATAGCTCGGTAACTGCTTGTCCGATTAATTTCAAACCTTGAAAAGGCACATCCTCGGGTCCCCAGCAATATACCTGGCAAGTTTCAAGTATATCGGACCGGTAGTTGTCGAGAAACAGCGGTCACAGACAAACATACATACAAACATACAAACATACAAACATACAAACATACAAACATACAAACATACACACAGAGATTGCTGGAATTATAGATAGATGGTGGATATTTGTTTTTATGAAGGCTCTCCCAGAATGGGTGGAGCTATGGTTCCCAGAATGGGTGGAGCTTTGAGGTTTTGTCTTCTCTGCAAGAACAACAACAACAAGAAGAAGAAGAAGAAGACGTGGTAACAACAACAACAGCAGAGTGCACTCTATGAGCAGCGTCTGCGACGTGGCTAAAAATGACACCCTTACTCATAAAATAAAATAGTGTGGCAACAATTTACATTACTACTAGTCTACTACTGGGAATCAAATCCACTCATCTGTTCATCTCCACGTACGTACCATACAGAGGTTTCCATATTTTCATTGTCAGAAACATGCCATGACTAAGGGAAATTTGGGTGTTATTCACTTATTCGTATATGCGGATTCGTTTCTTAACCCATTTAATTCGGATGGCGTTTGGACAACACTCATGTGTTCATTTATGTCATTGCATCATTACCACGATTACCATTATGTAAATTGTTCCCACAATAGTTTATTTTATGAGGGATGGTGTTACTGCCCATGGTAATGGCATGTCATGGAATCGCCTGAGTGGCTTGGAGACGCAAAATAAAGCTGACCCCTTGTGTTTTATCGACACAAACTATCATTATATGAAAACAAAAAATTTTTATGGAATAATTACGGGTCCCTATTGGGTCCGGGACCCACTTACCCATAGTGGTGACCCCTCCCTCTCGGCGCCAGTGTAGTGCCTCTCGTGCCTCTCGGCGCCTCTCGGCGCCAGAATGAGTACGAGGCAGTTCGTGGTCAATTGGGATTTGAAAAATTGTACAACAGGCAATAATAACAGCTAAATGCTGAATTTTTTTACAGTAATATTATTTATCCTGACAAAATTATATTTAGTAAGTGACATCATTGCTGGCAAAAGCATTCTGGATAAAAGCAAGATGGTAGCCAAAATAGTCAGATGTGCAATAGAACAGGTGCCTCTATAAGTTCCTTCTGAAGGTGAACATCAAACCAGCGAAATTGATTACATCAGACTTTCTGAACAATTTGAAAATGCACAATTTAAAAATGCATCTCTATGTCTTTGAAGTAGAAATGTGTTTAAATTTTACAGCGAGTTAAAAAATTCCCATCAATTGGTGAGCAAATGCTGTCACAAAAGAAAAAAATGAAGCATAATGATCATCTAACTTTGCTAAATCTTCAGATTATTTTATACGGAACTAGCAATGGCATCCGGCATTCCCGGTGCTGTTATAATCATGTTGTAGCGTATGCCTTTTTTTTTTTTTTTAAAGGGGACCTAAAATACTTCGACACCCACAAAGGAATGGGGTCAGGCATCATTTAATATTATCTAATACATCTCCGACACCCACAAAGGAATGGGGGTCAGGCATAATTTAATATTATCTTTCACATTTCGCGACAAAGGCTTATGCACTTTAAGAGAGATTATTATTTAAAAAAAAAACCCATCTTTTTTAGTTTTTTTTCAAAAGTTTTTTTGTTTTGCCTAAAACACTCCTCAACACTTACTGATGAACTTATGAAAGTTTGACAAACATCCGCTTGGCCATCTCTGAGGAAAATGACGACCCAGACAGACAAACATCTCTCTTATAGTATACAGTACAAGAAAGATATTATAGTACTTGGCTTATAGTATCCTATAGTATGGAAAGTTATTTGGTTTCCCTTGAAATTCATGTTTATGTGAGGTAATTATCGAAGGACTTCTACTTTATCAGACCTCAAAGTACATGGATACTCTCATGGAGACATGTTGGAATGCCCCTCCTCCCCTTAATACAGTTCAGGCTTGTCCTCTTGTAACCTTCCTTTATTTGAACAACTCAAAGAACATCTGGGTGGCATTTTTATGAATGATGAAGAATGATGAAGAATGATGAAGAATGATGAAGCACATGGGCTGAAATGGCTGTGTACCCATCCCAAATATTTACATGAGATGGCATCAAGGCGTTTAAATATTAATTTGATATTTTATGTATTTATAGGAGGAGCCCTTGAGTAATCGTTGTTTCATAAACTATCCTGCACTTTTACTTTTTTTCTGGAATAAGTTCACGTCAACACTTGTAGTGTTTAACAAGAATGACCGCATTGTGGGCACAACCGGTGCCATAATTATTTTTTGGACAAAAACGATGCTATCTTAATGTCCATTTTAATGCACCTTTATGGTTGACAACTCTTCTCTGAAAAATTGGCAACTTCACTTTCAGCTCCGCGATTTCTCCTTGTGAGGTCCACTGTATTTTTTCTTCACCACTCTTAAATCGACTTGCAAATAACAATCGATATACTGTTGAAATTGTAGGAGTAAAATTGCCTTCGTCCCTTATTTCTGAAAATGTAACGTTGAAGTTGTATGTCTGAAGCAGTCTATAAATGCAATACAGTACAGTACTATACGCTACAATTTTCCCCAATATATTTAACAGCGGTTTTGTTTTTACCTCCGCCACCAAAGGTGGATGGAGGTTATGTTTTCACCCCTGTCTGTCCGTTTGTCTGTCCGTTTGTCTGTCTGTTCGTTTGTGAACAAAATATCTCAAAATGTTATGGACGGATTTGGACGAAATTTGGCAGAGATGTAGCGTATGTCACAAGGAGGAAATGATTCGATTTTGGTGAAGATCTGAATATGGATTCGGACATGAGAATTATTTAATTTCTTAAGTGATTCTTCACCATTGGGAGATAGGGCCAAAAACGATACATTGCGGCTTGTGGGATATCTCAAAAAGATTTGCACAGATTCGGACGAAATTTGGCAGAGATGTAGTGTATGTCACAAGGAGGAAATGATTCGATTTTGGTGAAGATCTGAATATGGATTCGGACATGAGAATTATTTAATTTCTTAAGTGATTCTTCACCATTGGGAGATAGGGCCAAAAACGATACATTGCGGCTTGCGGGATATCTCAAAAAGTTTTGGACGGATTCGGACGAAATTTGGCAGAGATGTAGCGTATGTCACAAGGACGAAATGATTAGAGTTTGGTGAAGATCCGGTTTCAGATCCGGCTAATATAATTTTTTAAGTTATTCTTCATCATTGGGAGACAGGGCCAAAAACCATACATAGCAGGATATCTCAAAATGTTATGGATGGATTTGGACGAAACTTGTTGGACAGGTTAGGTGTGTGACAAGGAAGAATCGATTCAATTTTGGTGAAGATCCGGATGCAGCTAGTAGAATTTTTTTAGTGATTCTTCACCTTTGAGTTATATGGCCAACCATGTGGAGGTATGCTCTCTACTGAGTGCCGTTCTAGTTCAAGATGTGTATGATAAAACTGTGAGTCTATTATAGAGGTAAACAAAACAGTCATTGGCTAATAGTGTTACATAACGCCACTGGAAACACCGCCTCTAACCCCCTTGAAGCTCTCCCTAACGTTTGGACATACAATCCCATCCCTCCCCCCCATACCCTCCTGAGCGTTACTTAATTTTTGAATGGCTCCTGTGTGTATGCAAAACGTGGTGACCTCTCGTTCATGCTTTTAGTTTACTGTAAATTTACTTTATGTGGAACAAGTAAATTGCACACAAAAGTTGATGCGGGGGGGAATAAGATGCAAATTGAGCAGACGACTTGTGCCAAGTTGTGGTACAGTTTTGATGAGTGAAGCACATTTTACTCAGTTGTGTAAGGGGTAAAAAAAAGAAGGATGCAGGCCGCATAGTGAGTAACAAAGCCGATCGAAATCCAATGATGTTTAACAAAATTACCACAGGAACAGCTTTAGGGAGGCGTGTAACGTCCATGCTGACGGGCTTCATTAAACATTACTAATTATTTTTATTCTACATATGATTAGATTTTTCATGGTCTCTCATCTTAAGTAACACTAGACCCAAACAAAGCCAATGTAAATCTGACGCAACAAATCCGGGCAGTGTATAATCAGCAGAGGCTGACAGGCCTGATGTCTCAGGCCCACCAGAAAACCAAGATGGCAGACATTATTTATTCTGGGTGCCACGGTGGGCGGAGTTAAGCGACAAATGCGGGTGGGGTCCGGCAGCTGTCTGACCAATGGGTGCACAATGCACATTTAAAAAATCGACCCCTAACAAGAACCACAACAACAACCATGCGGAGCTCTTGAATACCTACAGCACGTCGCAGGTAAAAACTGTTTTGAACATGACTTTATGAAAGATTTTTAAGCTGTCGTGTATTAAAATGTTTTCTGCATATATAGCACATTTATAGCTATAAAAAGGATTCTTCAATGTCTACCATGACGAAGACCCCAAGTCAGTTCATGATCCTAACAGGGCGATATGTTTTAGCCCAACATCCAAATAGAATCTTCGCCCAATCAGCGTGCAAAGCCCTCGGGCCAATCAGAGTATCGAAGCGTGGCCCAATCACTGTGTTGGGCCGCTGACATCTAAGGTGGGGAGAAACAGGCCCAGGGGAAGGAGCCATGGCACATTCTTTGTACAAAATTACTCCGTTAATGAGCGATTGCCTTTTCATTCCTGAAGACAGGCAATTTTAATGCAAATGAGTTGAAAATGTAAATGGCCATTGTGGAATTACCAGGAAATTCGTCTCTTTGATAAAACGGTAAAGGTCTTTTAGAAAGCTAAAAAGATACCTGGAGTTTTCATTGAAATCTTGTGATATCATCTCTTTATTGATGCACAGCTTTAATTAGTGTCAATTTATTCCTGAAGTTTAAATGTCGCAGTGACATTATAGTGGGTTTTTGCAGATTACTTGCTGCCATATTCTTCAGAGGCAAGTTGAATGTAAATAGGCTTTTTAAAAGAGCTCATATCTCTGAGAAGTATCCGGCTAATGTGATGCTGAGTGTTGAGGCAGATATAAAACTAATGCTACGATTACTACGACTACTACTACTACCTCTTTCATGGCCTCAATTATCCCCACTGTCTGATGGGGTCGACCAAGGAGCGTTTTTGGCCCAAGTTTCAAGATCCGGTAGGAATTTGGAACTTAGCCAGAGTGGTGGCAATAACTCGCTTGCTCTTTCTAAAGGACACCCTGGGATGATCATAACGTCCATGAACGACCAGTGTTGGCAGATGGCTCCTCCAGCTTAAGGTCCTTCTGATGGACAAGTCCACACGTCTTCGATGCCTCAACCTGCGTCATAAATACCAGGGTGATGGTTCATAGACGGGTCGAGATTCGAACCAAGCATAGACACGTCAAATGTGATATGCCAACTCTCAGGAATATATAGAAAGCAATGAATTTTTTTTTGTTTTGAATATCTTTTCCATAGTAATTGTATGGATGTACTAGATAACTAGAATAATATACAGTGCTAGATGTTTCGAGTAGGTTCTTTGGTTATTCTCCCCACATTTCTAAAGCAAAAGCATAATCTTGTGAATGGTATATTTTAAAGAAAATGTTGTAGCTTTTCCCAAATGTCTTAAATCAAAGACTTGTGCCATAATTTTTCCTGAAATTGGTTCTCGAGCATGAATTTAGACTTTGTGGTTGTGTTTCTTGTTCTCATGTCGTGGTACCTTTTTATTTATAATATTTTGCCCTTTCACATGTTTCTTCGACATTGTTTGTCGTTTTGTAACAGGCATAAAATATTGATGCAAACCTTTTCAATCTTGTCGGCATCACACATTGCTCTTTCGAGGAATACTTTGTCATGCTGGGTCTATGCAGATTTTTTTCCCCCCATTGATGATTCATTTAGGAACAGCCGATCGAGTTGATCTCTCATTAATTTGTAGATAAAAAAAAATAGATTAATGGAAGGGAGAGGTGACAGAGGGCAAAAAAGGAATTGGTGGTGGGGTTTGGGGGAGGAGAGGGTGAAGCGAAGGGAGAGGGGAGTGCACAGTTGGACATAACAGGTAAGGGAATGAACACCAATAAAAAGAGGAGGGGAGGAAACATAACCTGCAAATAAGGTAGTTTGGTTAGGTTGTGTAATTGGGGGTAGAAAAGATCACGAGGAGGGATGGGGATGACACATTAGATGGCGGTACACCACCTGCTTGAAGCCATGGGAAGTGTGTGATTGAACCAACTCCAGAAGGCAGTTCCACAAATGAAAGTTCCACATCACAGAGTTCCACCCTAAAGTTCCACAAAGTTACACATGAGACACGAGGAGGCATTAATTAATTATTTATACAAGTTATTGTTAGTATTGGCATTTCTTTTTTCATACTGCTTCCATTATCAGGTTTCACCATGTCTCTTTCATTCTAGTGTATTTCCCTTTTCTTAACTCCAATTTTCTTGGCCATGCATTTCCGTTTCACTGCGTTTATTTGTTATCGAGTGTAATTCAAAAGAGAGCTTTTCTCCTATATTTTCTGCAGCTTATGAAGGAGCTGTACATATTTATCACATGCAGGACAAGGACATTATGATACATTGCATTATTTTGTTTTTACCCCGCACACACGAAGCAAAAAGTGCGATTAAGCAATTGATTCATGTCCGTCCATCTGTTTGTAAATGTCAGTTTATGATCGAGGAACAGCTTATTTAAATTGAATGTTATATTTTGAAACCGAATTGGAATGTGAATTGGAAAACAAACTTGCCATTTAACTGTATTTTGTCTCTGAATTTGTCCGACCGTATGTGCGCAGAGAGGAGTGAAATTTTAAAGCGATTTAGCCGCTTCAATATTTCGCTATGTCCATCCTTCCATCCATCCATGCAAAATGAAGAAGAAGAATCTGTCTAACCCACCGTGTTTAATTATATTGGGTTATAAAGGGTAATTATAAAGGGCTTCATTCGATTTTAGGCTTTGCCATTTTTCAAATTGAAAATGCCAAACTCAACCGAATCCTTCGGACACAGGTGCGATTTTTTTTTTCTCTGTCTGCCGGCCTGGCAGACAAACAAAATTGAAAATCATTCCAAATAAGAAACTTACTGTTTTTAAAGACATGTTAATGGACACAAACAGCGGGTACAAAAATAACTGTGATGTAACATGTTAGATAGGTTCATGCAATAGACACTGTGTAAACGTCAGTAAAACGAGGTGGCACGCCGCCTGCTTGAAGCCATCTAGACGGTTCTAAAGGGGAATTCTAAAGGGTAATTCTAATAATCTAATCCATTAAATTCTGGAATTTATTTATTTATACGAATTTATCATCTATATTTTACTATAATTCACCAAATGTCCTTCCGTCTGTCTGTCCGTTCGAAGGTACCGCAAAAACGGCTGAACCGATCGCAACGATATTTTGGGTGGGTAATCCTAGGACCCCCTGGAGTAAAATAGGCTATATTGTTTTTCCAATTTTTCCAATTTTCCAATTTTCCAGTTTTTTCCAAACACGATGGAATAATATTTACCGATATGAACAGTGATGTGGCTTTTGTTGAAATTCTATATACCAGGAGAGAGTAGATCGACTCCTGACGAACTCTTCCTATATAAACGTGCGGCTCCGAAGTAACACGGCAGCGTGTGCAAAGCGACTGAGGAACAGGTGTAGCAGCCGCTTCCCTGTTACAGATTCGGCGCGCACTCTTCACACATAAACGTGCGACTGAGAAAGACGTGTAGTGGCCGCTTCCGTTTTGCAGAATTCAATCTTTTTTCAAAATTGGCGCCATGTACTGTTTAGATTTTGATGATTTGCGTGTGATATGATTCAACGGATGTTTATATGAATCGTTTAAAATAAAAAAAGCCTTCAACTTCTGATATTTTGCCTTTTCATTTAGGCTTCCCAATTGAAGTCCCGCCCGTAGGGCAGGCACCGTTGCTAGTTTTATTTAAATTGAATTATATACTTCAGGACCGTATAACACAAATTGCATTCTTGTTATTTCCAAGGAGCCTCCAGTTTTGCAGTACTTGGACAAGTTAAATATAGTGGTGTATAAGGTTGATATTAAAGAATGCTTCAGTCGTGCTAAACTTCCGGAATTTATTTTAACGACCTTTAAAATCATTATTTTATTTAAATTGAAGTATAGACTTGAACACTGTGGGGTATCATGTTATATTATTTAGTGATCACCTAGTGATCTAGTGTGATCGTTTTACCTTTCCTTTTTACCTCCGCCACCAAAGGTGGATGGAGGTTATGTTTTCACCCCTGTTTGTTTGTGAAGTGAAGTGAAGTGGACAAACTATCTCGAAAAGTTGTTGACGGATTCGGACGAAACTTGGTGGACCGGTTGAGTGTCTGACAAGGACGATTCTATTGGATTTTGGGGAAGATCTGAATATGGATTCTGATATGAGAATTATTTAATTTCTTAAGTGATTCTTCACCATCCGGAGATTGGGCCAAAAACGATACATAGCGGGATATCTCAAAAGGTTGTGGACGGATTTGGACGAAACTTGGTGGACAGGTTGGGGTTGTGACAAGGAAGAATCGATTCGATTTTGGTGGAGATCTGAATATGGATTCGGATATGAGAGTTATTTAATTTTTTAAGTGATACTTCACCATTGAGTGATGTGGCCAACCAGGCGGAGGTATGCTCTCCACTGAGTGCCGTGTTATAGTTGTCTTCTGTTACACTAATGCGCTTGTTGGGCTTTTCAGGATACCTCGGAAGTAAAACCTCCTAGTCCTAACGCTCTTACTCACCGGCAGGTGATTACCGTGTTGCCTCTGTCATCTCACTTTTACATTGGCCTTGAAATTGTATAAAAGGTAGTGTTCCTGCCCTTAAGCAATATAGACTCGGGTTGACACTCATTCTACCTTTCAGTTGTCAACCTGGTGCTTCGCAGGTTGGCGGTAATTGCATCGACCAGAGCACCATCCGATGGAGTCGGGGTTAATCCAGGCATCCTGCCTGCTATAGCTTGTGCAGGTGGACGTTGAAGATCCAACAGTGCCTTTCAAAAATATAAAGTCATTTTGAATGCAGGTACTCCGACTACATGGCATTGTCCTCCCCGCATACCACCGAAATGGCAATGAAAATCTACCCGGTGTATTTTCTGCCATTCACCTACTTTTGCAGCATCGGGGCTCTCATTGGATGGATTGATGGTATGCTGCTTTATTTTGATGCTTTATTTTGCTTCATTATATCTTCAGGGTGCCAGGATGGCCTCGAGTCCTGGAGGTATGCACCCTAGAGGTATGCACACTCGCGTCTAAGCTGTCTAGCCTGGGTTTGCATCTCGGCCCAGTTTTAAACTGTCATGCCGGTGTGCCACAGGCAAGGTGATTCATCAAAGCGTGTGCCTGTTGGCATGTTTCTTTATTTACTTACTCGTTCGTTTAGCCTCTCCTTATGCTCAATGATGAGCTGTGCCTTTTGTATCCAAAAAGAAACAACCAAACTAACTTTTCCCTGGATCTTTAATTGATATAACACATGGCTGCTGGCTTCCTTTGCATTTGTTTTTATATCGACCAATTTATCTTGCTTAAAAGTCGTTTATGTCAAATATGCCGTTTAACACTGGTTTTATGTATACCTATTAAAACCCTATTTCACCATGACCTTTTGGGTGGTAATGTATGGTATTTCCCTCTGGTCTAAATTCTCCTTATCCATATCCGAGGGTAAATGAAAGACAACAATATTTTCTCCAGCATTACCTACTGCGCATTTCATTTGCAACATTATACCGGCATAGGATGTAAACGTAAATTATTGAGCCGATGTTATTGCAATACCATAACGTCATGATACTAATTTATTTAAATAAAAACAAGACTGAAAGTCTAACAATGACGTAGCCGGGCTTGTTTAATACCTTAGTTGAAGAGGAAAGTATGACCTGGGTGGGGATATACCAGTTAGAAAAGAATGTAAGTATTAAATTTTTTGACTTCAGGCATGTACAGCCGGTTCGTGAATGACTTGTGTAAAGAAACGGCGAATGGCAAACGATAAACCAATAAATTCCACATTCCTGTGCCACCTTCAGTCGAACGTCAGGCTCATTCTCTATATTTTCATTCCAAACAGCATAATCCATCATTCCAATCACAAATTAATACTATAGTGTTAATATATCAAAATATAATGTTAAATTACGATTGTATTGAGATATTATCAAACCAGTGAACCATCATCTGTTCACTTCCGGATTCGGGAGCAATGTCTGTGTCGATCGCATTTCAAAATCTTAATTGTATTGAGGAATGTCTGAAACCTCCTACCTCCCTCACGAAATCCGCTGGGACCCCAAAACATTCCACAGGTTATTATATTTCCTTTTAGTAAAATATGTAAGTGTAATGGTTACTAAATGCTGTCCCCTTGTCATGTGACCAGATCCTCAGCTCTGATTGGTGTACATTTGTGGGCACATATGGACAGACAAACGCTGTCATAGGTCAACTGTAATGGTCAAAATCACAAGTATAGCGGTGGAGAATAAATAAATCAACTCCAAACATTTCACTTACATTTTCGGATTCAGCGTTCAATTCTATACAAGTGAGTGTATTTTGAGGTAGGTGGGACTTCTAAGCTAAATATGTGAAATTACAAACTCCGTGTGCAACCCATAAATTTAGTCCAAATGGCTTAACATTTCACCACAAGGGTTTTGTCATACATACAATTTTTTTTAAGTGTTAGGAGCTTTTCTTACTTTCATTTTGAAGAACCACCCTAATGCCCTCTTCCAGTGCCGTTCTATAAAATGTACAATTAGGATCGAGTCAAACATGAATCACGAGAACATCATTGAATTATCAATTATTATCGAAGCATTGCATTCCTTCACACTTTCCATTGGTGCTTTGACGGTGGTTTCAGTTTGTGCTTTTGCACCCATCACCCCATTCCTCGCACGGTTTCTACCGTCGCAATAGGATTTTATACGGGCGGACAGAGCGGGAGGGTGGGAGAATGGGAAATACAAACTTTTCCTTGCGGTCTCATCAGTTTGTCAAGAAATCTCAGGACTTTGTTCTTGAGCTGTGTCAAGCGCGCTGTTAATTAATGAGCAATGGGTGCGCTGCTTGAGACATGTGCCCCTGGCTGCACCATTATTATCAATCTGCCGCGGGCTTCTCCGTAGACAGGTTGAATGCTGTGCACGGAATGCTGCCTTCGTCACGTGTCGTGCTTAGCATTACGGAATGGCGTGGCATTTCGATTCGTGTACTAAAGATTTTGATGGTGATAAAGAGGTATCGTCTTCTAACGTGATGAACTAATCAGTCTAAATCATTCGCTGGAGCATTTTTTTTTTTTTTTTAATGTGCAAACGTTGCTGGGTATAAATTTACAAACTGCGTCTAATAATATGCAGCAAAATTGCAAATTTTGTTTCGTTTGAAAAGGTCACTTCAGTATTAATAAGTCGTACCACATTGTGACTAAATAATCTCATTTTAAATAAATAAACATTACTGACATTCAATCTCAACTTTCTCGTTTGATCCGACGAGATGGTGCACACCTGGTGGGTGCATTTACCTTTGAGCTGTCTATAATTTGAGTTCAATTTCTGACAAGACTATATATATATATATATATCAGTGGGCTGTCACCTCCAAATGATTAATTATATATATATATATATATATATATATATATATATACATATATATATATATATATATATATATATATATATATATATATATATATATATATATATATATATATTGTTGCGGATATGGGATTTACATCCATCCATATCCGCTTGTAAATATTCCCCTATTTCCTCAATACTTCCCAACTATCCCCAATCCCCCATTCCCTAGTCCCATTTTCTGTAAACAACACTCTGTAGACCCGACCTCCCCCTATTTCCCCCATTAAATGTCGTGCCCAGGTTCACCGCATCTCATGTAAGACAACTATAGGACATCTTGCTAGTTATTCTTAGTCTATGTCAGTTAAGGACTCGTTTCCATTAATTCTGACCCTTCGTTGCACCAGAATGTGATTGTATGGCACCGTTAGGAAGTTTAGGACCTCCCAATACCTCCCCACAGCTCTTCCTCACGGTTCAGCAACAACAACAACAACAACAACAGCAACGGCAGCGGCGAGCGCAGGGAGTGCGCGTCCTCACTCCGGCTTGGTTGGTAGGGGGTGTTGGGAGGGCACGAGGCCTTCCCAACGAGCCGCCATCGAACATGTGCTCGACAGGGTTACCAAATAGGGGCTCCCTGTCAGCTCCTCATCAAGGGCGGAGCCCGGTAACCCCCGCACCCAATGGAAGCGGCGGACCGGTCCCATCTGCGGCGGAGCCAACCAGCCGAGGGCGTGTCACTCCCCGCTGAGCATGCGCAGGAAGAGGGAGGTGACGTCAGATGCGCGCTGAGCTTGGAGCAAGCAAGACGTACCCTCCGAGCGCTGTGAGGCCTCCCCGCATCTCTGGACTGGACCGTGCTTTATCCTGTCCCCGAGCCAAGGTGCACCTTGTGCTATCGACTACCTGTCCCTTCCTGCCATCAATCCCTGTGTAAGTCAGCCTTGTTCCGTTTGTCTGTGGTCTGTCTGGGATAAGATAAGATTGTATCTAAGTGCCTATCTCTTCTGTGTCTTTACCTCACTACCTTGTAATCTACCCCTTTTCTCCACCACTGTAATTATACCCTCCTCCGGAGGTCTTGAGAACTGTACCCTTGCGTCGTTTCATCTATCCCAGTCGTTGTGTCCTTTCCATCATTGATTTAGCATAGCGCGATTTGGTCAACGTCTGGGTGGAATCGGGGTCTAGTCGGGGAATAACTGTTCGGTCGCGGTCATACCAACCGCTCGGTCAAAAATAACATCCAAACCGCGTCCGTAACAATATATATATATATATATATAATCGTTAGATTAAATAAGACGCGGACGTAGCTTCAGGACGTCGATCTTTAATTGTCGACAAGCTTTCGACCAACAAAGGTCTTCTTCTGAGTCTACAAAAACAGCAGGCATGTATATCAGTCAAGTGTGTATGGTGATGTGTGTGAGATGTGTGATGTGAGTAACAAATTGCATACAGAAGGAAGAGCCACGCCAAAGTTCACTCACCAGCCCCAAGTTCGACGGAAGTGACCGTTTGCGTCACGGTCACTTCCGTTAGGGTGCACGTGCATATACAAATATAGAGATATACATACATAAACACACAAGCATATATTCATATCCCATTTATATTCATATAATATATTTATATATTTATATAAATGACATATAAAGGTAGAATGAATGAATGAATGAATGAATGATGAATGAATGAATGAATGGGTTACGGTTAACAATTTGATTGGGTTGATGTGGGAACATGCTTTAGTCATCAAAATTTATGCCATGAGGGACTTTTGTCCGAAGTTTGTGTATCCAAAAGGACTCACGTTTCAGAATCGTGGTGTGTGATCGATTTGTGATTGATTCAATGGCAGAGATCTGAATGTCATTTATAGAGTGATCCGGTTGATTAAAGTGTATCGTGTAAGGTAGAGATTTGCCCTGACTGGTGTGGAAGTTATTGATTTCTGACCGGGTGTTATTAAATCGTGTGTAGAGTGTATTTTCAGTTTTTCCAACATATTGTTTGTTGCACTTTTGGCAAGTGTACCCTTGCTTGGTTGGTAGGGGAGTTTTGGAGTTTCTACTATTTCTTACAGTTATATATATATATATATATATATATATCTATATATATATATATATATATATATATATATATATATATATATATATATATATATATATATATATATATATATATAGATATATGTATATAGATATATGTATGTATATATATATATATATATATATGTATATATATATATATATATATATATATATATATATATATATATATATATATATATATATATATATATATATATATAATCCAACCTCCTCCAAAGTATGCTGCACGTGTGAGAAGTGTTATGATTTATGGGAGCGAGACATGGGTAATGAACGTAGAGCAGCAACGAAGGCTGGAAAGGGTGGAAATGCGAATGGTTCGGTGGATGTGCGGAGTGTCGTTGAGAGAGAGGAAGACAAATGATGAATTGCGACAGATGATGGGAATAGAGCCTGTGATTGATGCTGTGAAGAGAAACAGGTTGAGATGGTTTGGTCATGTGTTGAGGAAGGATGAAAGTGACTGGTTGAGAAGAGTGATGGAAATGAATGTAGAAGGAAATAGAGGACGGGGAAGACCGAGAAAGACTTGGCTAAAGATGGTCGAAGAAGAAATGCGGGCAAGGGGGTTAACAAGGAGAGATGAAGAAAATAAGGCAAAATGGAGAAGATTGTCATGGGGACCGCAAACTAACCCCCACTCTAGCAGGGAAAATGGCCTTAACATGCCTGTTGTTGTTGTTGTTGTTGTTGTGTTGTAGTGGGCTGTCACCACGTAAGTGATGAGGTTCCTGGGTTTGAGTCCCTGGTTGAATCAGAATTTTTTCACACTAGCCCCATGCAGGAATTTACTTCCTTTTCTTTAATTGTTGGATGAGTTCATCTTCAATGCACTTTCACACTTACATACACATACATACATTCACAACCGGGGTCTGCCGAGCAGGCACATAAGACATCGGCCATTATAAAGCTCGCAGTTAGTGTGAGAAATCTCTGTGGATATCCCATAGACTCAATAGATCAGTGGGCTGTCATCACGTAAGTGATGAGGTTCCTGGGTTCGAGTCCCTGGTTGTCATAATTTTTTCACACTAGCGCCACGCAGGAATTTACTTCCTGTTTCTTTAATATATATATATATATATATATATATATATATATATATATATATATATATATATATATATATATATATATATATATATATATATATACTGTATATATATATATATATATATTGTATAAAATTTCAAAACACACCTGGTCACAAGTGTGCCTCACTGATGGGGTCTTCAGTTGAATTCCTCGGCATCATCCCGTTTCGTCCCTTCAATCTCGATACGGTCAGCTAAGTTGTGCCGGCAGGTGCACATACGCCGGCACATGCAGCAACTACGCAATACGCATGGATGCGTACATACCCCTACCCCCAGTCAACGAGAACACAAACAACAACAACAACATATATCGCATATTATTCTCGTATCATATGGATATCATATCATATGTCTTATTGTATGCATGTATCGTATATCATATTATATATTGCATCATATATCGTATTACATATTGTACCATATTCATGTCATATGTATATCATATATCATATTATATATCATATCATATGCATATCATATATCATATTATATATCGTATTATATATCATATCATGTGCATTTGATATATCGTATTACATATTGTATCATATATCATATCCGATGTCATTACACCAGCCTCAACGGAGTAATGGTTACAGAGCGTCCATTCTGAGTCTGGTAGGTGATCTGTTTTAATCCCTGCTGTGTGGTACCAAATAATAATCCTCACTGCTTCCTTTCTTTCGCTCAGTATTTAAGAACATGCAATTCAGACTAACAGCCATATGTTGGTAATAATAGCACAAGCTTTGATTGGCCCAATGACCTCCTCGTGTATCAACGTTCCTTGTCAGTGAACTCATATTATTATACTTATATTTGGTGATAGTTTGGTAAAATATTCTTTACCCCCGAGTAATATTAATTATGACATTTCGATGTTTGTGATCAGGAAGAATCGGAACTGTGGCTGAATTCTGTCGGTATGTTGCCTCCTTCACCTTCTGTCACTTTGCTCATCCACGAGCCTCAATTTCGCATAGAAAAGAAATACCAAAAACAAAATGGCGTTACATCACAAAGTGCACCATCCCTCTGGTCGATGTTAAGGTGGCTGTCCCATCTGCCGGCATTGATTGCTGACGGATGCAAAATATCCCACATTGTCGCTTGA
Organism: Myxine glutinosa; assembly: GCF_964187855.1. Classification (NCBI taxonomy): domain Eukaryota; kingdom Metazoa; phylum Chordata; class Myxini; order Myxiniformes; family Myxinidae; genus Myxine; species Myxine glutinosa. The sequence continues at coordinate 84,846,022 of NC_136262.1, read as the reverse complement.
CGAAGAAGAGTAGGCAAGGTATTGCAGGCACCCCAAAACAAATTCAATTTCCTGCCCTAACCAACCCCAGTCGAAAGTTTTGCCTGTCCATCTTGTTCATGAAAATATTTGGCCCAATCTCACGTGGTCTACCAAAGCCGTGCAAAATCTCGGACGTGGTGTTTGATCGATGATGATTAATGTCTTTTCGCATCGTGATGACGTTAAAAGAAAGTAAAAACCAATTTTATAAGGTCACCTTTTTGCCATACCAAAGCAACTGTATTTGTGGCGAATGATCTCGTGCTTCTTTGAGGCCTTTTGACCTTTCTCCCTGGAACCAGTGCCATTCTGCATAATGGCGGTGAGGACTTCTACTTGTCTGGTTCATTTCCTCCAATCATGAAGTGACACCGCAGCCTTTTACCATCTCTTTGGACGATTATCAAGGATGCCTCTTCGTGGTGGTTGTACCCCCTCCCCTCCACGCAAGTCTGGGGCCAAACTTCCTTATTCATCCCTGCTGCCCGTATTCGACAGGGCAGGTCACGGTCAGAGTGCCTCTGTCTTTAACTCTGTCATGGCCCCGACTTTGTGTAGGTGAGTTACACCATCCTAGATGTAGGGGGTCTCTGCCAGGGTCACTCCTGGGAGATCGATCACCTTTCTCCGGGCCGCGGGTTTGTTCAAGAGAACTTTCCGGGGCTATACAACAACAACAACAACAACAACACCAGCGACCATCTCATTGGTCAATATGCATCAGCAGCCCAGCATTCTTGGCCAAGATGCAAACCTGCTTGTTGCAGCATATATGCAACCTGACGCTTCCCACAAAGCGTCATTATGGGCTCTTATGTAAGAAGCTGCTCTTATGTAAGAAGAAGCTGTAAGGGATTTCAGTCTAACCCCAGGCTAATGGGGGCAATAGGACCCATTTCTCCCTCAAAGCTAAGGTCTGACTGTCTCGATTTGAGAAGCTGTTGATAAACATCCTTAATTGACCTTGTGGCGACATTCCTTCCCCCATGAGCTCCCTGCCTGCCAGATCTTGCTCCCAGGGACAGTCTGTGTAAACTGGGGAAATGTTTTGAGTTCCTTGTCCTTTGAAGAAAGTATATAAAGACGAATGTAAGTTGAAAGTCCCTGAGTTGATCTTGGGGCTGGCTGTGTGATGTTATTTTCCTGAAATGGCGTTACTGGCCGATGCTCCGATCATCGACCATGCATGTTACCCTTATACCTCAATAGACCTCTTGTACATTTGGTCCGAGTTGAGCTGGTGCTTCTTCCAGAACTGGAAGGGATTAGGGAATCCACGACGAAGCCAACAAATTATTCATCTGAAGCAATCTTATTGACACTACTTTCAAACACTACCAGCTGCAGGGCTCGCCACAAATTAGGAAGTCGACATGTTCATCTGTGAAAGGAGGCACCAGTAGCCGTATTCATCTGTACAGGTGCTGTAATGGAGGAAGTGATGTATTGAGGTCGACATCATTTATTTTGAATGGTCATTTCCAATATGATTTCCATTGAACATTGTGAATTTTGCTGCAAGCCAAATGCATGTGGACAAATGCAAAATGGCTGTGGGAGTGCTTGGTCCTCGTCTGTGAGATTTTCCTGTCCACTGAAAATCGCAAGAATAATTTACGAAAAAAAATTGGTGACTTCTTTGAAAGTGTGTGGTCCAGGTATTGAATTACTTACCGTAAGTACTCTGTTCTTTGATTTAAAAGTTTTGTCTCTTGGAGGAACTGAACTACGGAGGAGAGCAACTTCTTTCAGGACTCACAGTCGATAAATGGCAAACGAGCAGACGAAATGCATGGAAACAACACAAACGTGTAGTTGAGTGGCAGCAAAGAAATAGGGGAAATGGGTGGTCAGCAGGAGTGGAAGAGATCACATGTGCGTATGGGAGAAAGCATGAGGTGGCGATGGATGGCACGCTTGAAATATTGAAGGTAATAGCATGAGGCAACAGTCACAGGGAGTCGGATACCCAGACGAGTGCACGGCAGAATGAAGAAATGGAAGTGAGCATCTGTTTATACTTGGGATGAGAAACTAGGAGTGGGTTTTCTGGAAGAACACATGTGACCTCTGAGGAGAGGGGAGGGGGCGTCTGTGTGCAGATGGAGGGGAAAGAAGTTAGGTGGAGTCAGGCCAAAAGTGAAGTGATGAAAACTAAGAGTCCACCAATGCTGGGCAAGAACAGACTCTTCACTTTAGCCTTCTGCCAGGAGATGCCAATAATATGAAAAACCTTAGAATTGAGGAGCAAGATGGGAAGCAGCTGCAACAGTCTAGAATGGGAAGCCATATTCTATTGTATTACAGATGAAGGCCTTGTATACATATGATGAGCTTGCCTTGGCTCACAATGGCCTTTGTTCTTTTTTTTCTTTTTTTTTCTTTTTTTTTGCATACAACATCGAGGCTCGTGTAAGAGCTAACATTAATCACAAAAAGACAAACTGACACATAAAACATGATAACGGGAGCAGGAGGCAAGATGGGGAGAGAGATGGAAGCACACCAGTACAACAGTAGAGAACAGGAACATCGGGAGATCTGTGGGAGGGAGAGGGCTTGGGGGAAGGAAGCACGGGGGGTGGGGGGAGAGGTATAAAACACATGGACATTGCTAGGACTTCCAGGAAAGAAGTCGGTATTTCAAAAAAGTGGATCTGGAGTGAATTAACGGGGGTAGAAAAGATCAAGGTTTTGGATGGGGGAAGATAAGAGATGGTGGTGAACAGCTGTTTTAAAGACCTGGAGGGAGGAGTGGGATTGAATAGAGTGGGGAAGTTTGTTCCAGAGGCGGGAGAAAAGAGGAATGAAGGAGTGAAGGTGAATAGAGAGTCTTGATTTTGGCAGTTTAACCAGAAGAGGGTTGCTCGCAGATCTTGTGCGACCTGTAGGAATATTTGGGGGACAAAGCACAGACAGAGCTGGGGAGCAAGGCCGGAGAGGAGTCGGTAGAAGACAAAGTCCACCAACTTGCCTGCGATGAGTGAGTGAAAGGCCCTCGGAGTTAGCTTCATCGCGGGAGATTCCAATTATTCTGAAAGCTTTGGTTGGAATCTATAGGTTATACAGATCTAATCTACAGGAATACAGGTATCTACATATAATACAAAGGAGTTGGCTAGTCTTAGAGGTCAGTTTGGAGATATGGTTTCCCCAAGATAGGCGGAGACAGATTGTCAGGCCTATGAGCTCCATGGATGCACATCTTCCAGAGGCTGTGCATAAAATTAAACTGGGCTGTTCAGCATTGATGCGCTGACCTCTTCAATCCCCTGACCTTAAGCCAATTGATATATTTTGAGGTTAGCTGGATGGAGGAGCGAATATGGGGGGTCAAACAAATTGAATGGAATAATATAAATAGCTATAACATTTGCTGAAGTTACCAAGTAATGCCTCGAGTTAGTGTGCTTGTAATAATTGCTAACGAAGGGGCAATATTTTGAAGAGAAAACTTTGAAGTTTAGTACATTGCTGCTCCGCACATTGGACCTATTACCCATTCAACTGGACTGTGGAGCTGAATTTTTGGGTATACCTGTACAGTTTCCCTTTCGTGAACTCTCATTGGGAAGATGTGTTGATATTGAAACGGTGCACCTAAAGTCTTGGGAATTCATTGCATTACCTGGGGAATCCCAAATTGCAGACCTTCAGATTTTATTTTCTCAAGACGTCCATGTTTTCTTGGACTCATCGTGTCTGTGAGTTGGATTGGTGCAAGAATCCCGCCGCTAATGAAGATGGACGGAGGTTATGCATTCACCCCTGTTTGGTTATTTGTCTCTTTGTGAGTAGGCTATCTCAAAAAGTTATGGACTTATTTGGCCTAAAATTGGTGGACAGTTTGGGTGTGGGACAAGGTCGAATTGATTAGATTTTGGTGAAGATCTGAATCAGGATACTATAATTATGTGATTTTTCACCATTGAGAGATCGGGCCAAAAATGATATATAGCGTTATATCTCAAAAAGTTGTATATGGGTATGCAAAAATTTGATGGATGAGCTGGGTAGTTGACAAGAACAAGCTGATTAGATTTTGGTTGAGGTCCGGACCCAGATCTGGCCTCCAAAATCTGGCGGAGGTATGCGCTCTCCCGAGTGCCGCTCTAGTTCTCAGATGTCATAATAAGAAAGCCAATATTTGTTGATCTTTCTCAGTTTAAGCAACTGACCTTCTGGAATACAGCTATGCTGTATTTTCTTGTAAGGGGGCATACATTTATTACGCTCGCCCGAGGAGAGGGTGTTGCATTTGAGTCTGTTTGTTTGTTTGTCCGCACATAATAAATATGATTTTCTCTGCAACCGTTGGTCCGATTGACAGGAAATTTTCAACTTAGGTGCAACTCCACAGGTAGAATTTTTAAATGATAATTATGACGTCATAGGTCACGTGGTTCGGCCGCCATCTTGGAAAAATCGAAAAACTTTGCACCTCTATATCTCGGAAAGCGCTGAATAGAAAAAATTGAGACATGGCTCATTGTAAAGAACTCTCCATGGGGAATAAAATATGTTAATGATGATGTCATATGTGTCTCCATTATGACGTCATAATTCGACAAGTACAAAACTTCATCCTATCAAGATGAAATTTATTGAGCGTCATGTCGGCATAAATTGTCCAGCGCTTCTGGAGAAAAAAATAATGACGTCATCGGTCACGCGGTTCGGCCGCCATATTTGTTTTAACACAAAAGCCTTAAAAACCACTGAAAATACATCCTGGTGAGGGTCTGCAATCACTGATTGCTCTTTCTTGTTACTTCTGCATTTGGGAGGGGACGGGGGTGGTGGTTAAAATGAGTATGTTCAAATTGAATAAATGGAAGACAAATGTGAATGAAATGGGTTAGGAGGATATAGTAGTTGGCAGAGAAGGGAAAACGTTTGGAAGAAGATAGGAGGAAGGTCAGGGAAGGGTCATTTATGGAGCATTTCATACATTTGATGGAGGTGGGCTGATCGTCAAGCAAGTAAGCAGCACATACCATTTATAAAAAGTATTTGGTACTGTATGACTCGGCCGGGGTTCGAACCACCGTCCTCCCAGAATCAGAGCGGATGCCTCTAAACGATACACCACCGAGTTTGGTAAGATAGGTGAACTACCTGGGAAATGATTTGGTGGTGTAGCATCTGCTACTTGTTCCTGAATTACCTTGCATTAACTTGTATTAATACATGCCATAAATTGTGTCCTTCATCCTGTTTTTATTTTCTGTAAAATATTTAAAAATCTGGGGAAGAAGATATCTACAAACTACTCGTACTTCAAACGCTTTAAAAGAAAAAAAAACAAATGAAATAGTTGGCCTTAATTCATATCGGCTTGCCGTTGTATTCAACAAGGTGACAAATTTGACAACACCACTATAACTGGATCAGCAATGTCAGCACCTTGTGACTAGTTTATCATGGTTGGTGGTGGTTTATGTGGGCTCCTCAAAGGCATCACTTGACTTTTGAAAACCTATAAGTGGTGCTGTTTAATCTCAACCTCAGCATCATTGTCCACCCAATTAGGCAACCTGTAATTCGTGCTGGTTGTTCCGATGGCAGAAACAAATTCTTTCTTCTGTTGCAAACCTGCAGTATCCTCATTTAGGCCTTCCAAAGAGCCTGTCGAAGAAACCTTATTAACCTCAGGAAGGATATATGTGTTGTCAATAATCCCTGGCATACAAAAGAGAGTCATATTGAAATACCTTCGCACTGCCATCTTGCTTGAAAGCTTAGGGGACCAGCTTCTCATTACTAGAGTGGATGAGGCTTGGACGGAATCTCATATCCATTAATTGGCTATAATGTTGGCCCATAAGATTGACCTTCGGTTGTTGACTGATGTTGGCCTTGCTGGGAAACCATGCATCTCTTCAGCTTAGTGTAGTATTCATTCTTAAAATGACATCTCAATAGCTCAAGAACTTCATGTTATTATTCTATTAATCATATTGTGTTTCCAGTGATATTCTTCACATGAAGTGTCTTTTCTTCAATTTGATAAGTTTGAGAGGCCAAGAAATGTCTTTTTCAACATTTTCCACCTGGTCGATCCATTATGCCCAGGCACTTGGGATCCAGCCACCCTGCCTTTATAAGGACTATTGCTTTCAGCTCTGCCTTTTGTTTTGTTTGTTTTTTTACACATTTTTTATTTATTTTGTATACAATTTGAGGCTCATGGAGAAGCTAGAACATAGAACATATCAGAATGCAACAGAACAAAAGGAAGGGTAAAAAGAAAGGGGGAAACACTAAGAGCAAGGATGAGGGGAAAAATAGAGAGAGACTTTTAAGAAACAAGCATTCTGAGTATTGCACTGCAATACATGTCCCCTACCGGCATTGGGTAGCACTGTCATAGACGACAGTATTATGACTTACCGCACTCCAAATTATAGTCCGGAAAACTGTTGGGGAAATTCCCAAAGTTCAAAGTGCCATAACTTTGTCAAAAATGATCGAAACGTCATGAAGTTCGAACTTCATCTGTAACTTATCATGAGGAAACCATGTACCAAGTTTGAAATCATTAGCATTAAGAGTTTAGAAAAAAGTCCGGAGAACTGTTATTTGCGTGACGGACTGACGGACTGACAGACGGAGGGATGGAGTGCAAACCTATAGTCCCCTCCAGTGTACACCGGTAGGGGACTAATAAGAGATGTGGGGAATAATGAGGGATAGGGCAGGAACAGGGGTTGAAATGGATAAATACAGCCACAAACTGTCAGGAAGGAAAAACTGAAACTTGGAGAGGGTGGACTTCGGGAGGGCTAATGGGAGCAGAAATATCATGGTGTTTGACGGGGAATGAACTGAGGTGGTGGTGAACAGCTGTTTTGAAGTTTTGAGAGTGAAGAATGAGATTGAAGAGAATGTGCAAATTGATTCCACCGTTGATTCTGAGCAGTGATTCTGGATTTTGGTAATTCCACCAGAAGGTGGATGCTGGCAGACTGGGTACACCCTGCAGAAACATGGGGGATGGAATGGGGAGGGGACAAAGCATGGAAAGACCAGAGGTTAAAAGACCAGAAAGGAGGCTGTAAAAGACAGATCGACCAGCGACCTGTCTGTGTTGGGAAAGTGATAGGCCCATAGACTCATATTCATAACGGGAAATGCGAATGATCTTGAAGGCCTTGATTTCTGTGGTGTCGAGTTGAAGAAGTTGTGAGCCACGGGTGCCAGCCCAGAGGGGAGAGTTGCACTCCATCAATTTGTCGATGAATGCCTTGCAGGTGGATAAGAGTTCAGGTGTGCCAAGGAAGTGTCCTTGCATGAAGGAGGATGCCCAGTTGGTGACTGGCTTTCGAGGTCAACTTAGAAGTGTGGTTTGCCCAAGAAAGATAATGGCTGATATTGAGGCCCAAAAGTTTTGTAACAGCGGGTTCAGGTGGTTTCGTTCTAGATCCTTTAATCCATTAAAATGGCAGCATTAAGAAATCTACGCAATATTATCAAGAGTATTGCGATATATACAGGGTTATTCATTCACAAACATTTATTGTAACGTATTTGGAAAAGTAGATTTAAAGCAGTGCTCACCTTTTGGGCCTTAACGCCTTGTCTGAGCAAGAGGTGTCTGACCAAGAGATTAACCTCCAATGAATGGTCAGAGTATTTGAGCTCAGGGTATCAGAACAAAAATGTTGAGTAACAATAACCGCTTTGCAAGCCTAACCTCAGAATCAATGCAGACTTTACTATTTGTGGCTTTGTACATTTCAAGCATCACCGGCCATCATTATCAAACAATCTGGATCAGAAGGATCTGCACTTACATATACAGGGTTTCCAAAAGATGAACTAAACCCGGTGTGGTTGGCTTTAATGCACCAGCGGCCATCTCAACATTACTGCAAAAATTAACCCATAATGACCACTGAGCAAGCATAGACGAGCCTGTTGTTGGGTTAACGGTTATGGTGGTTGGCTTGAGATCTTAGGTCCTGAGTTCGAGCTCCTGCCATTCCGTTGGATTAACAACAGGTGGGTTGTCTCAACCTGTCATCCTTCCGAGGTCGGCAAAATGAGTGCCAGCTGACTGGTAATGGGCGGCATTGCATCAGTGGCACAGCCACACCCCCAGAAAATGATGCAGCCAAGCAGCCACAGACTGGATATGAACTACCACCACCATCAAGCACAGACACTTTAGTTGTATAGACACTTTTTTGGACAGGTCAGTTTCTTAACTGTCACTAGTAACATATAAGCCAGTGCTACCTGCCACATGGTCGGGTAGTCGGCGACTAAACAGACTACCCTCACTGGCTTGCCAGTGGGGAGGGTGACTGTGACACCCTGCTGGACTAAAAACAAAACCTGTTTAAGGGCAGATGAGCTCTATTGGAGAGCCAACGACCATCCAGTGCAGAGATGGTGTCTCTTAAAAAACACCCATCTGGTTGGACTGGTTTTTTAGGTAGTAGGTTGTAGACAGCAACTACTCCGGGTAGCACTACCGTTTGGACTTGGGAGCGTTAAAGTGGTGCCTGGGAACCATCTTACACTCTCCGTGTCAGGATTGCTGGTCTTTATGTCTCACTCAAACTACAGCTACCGGACTAGCTTTAATATCTCTTTCTTGAAAACAAACATTCACTTTTCATCACACACTTTTCATCACACACTTTTCATCACACACTTTTCATCACACACTTTTCATCACACACTTTTCATCACACATTTTTCATCACACACTTTTCATCACACACTTTTCATTACACACTTTTCATCACACACTTTTCATCACACACTTTTCATCACACACTTTTCATCACACACTTTTCATCACACCCTTTTCATCACACACTTTTCATCACACACTTTTCATCACACATTTTTCATCACACACTTTTCATCACACACTTTTCATTACACACTTTTCATCACACACTTTTCATCACACACTTTTCATCACACACTTTTCATCACACACTTTTCATCACACACTTTTCATCACACACTTTTCATCACACACTTTTCATCACACAATTTTCATCATACACTTTTCATCATACACTTTTCATCATACAGTTTTCATCACACACTTTTCATCACACACTTTTCATCATACACTTTTCATCATACACTTTTCATCACACACTTTTCATCACACACTTTTCATCACACACTTTTCATCACACACTTTTCATCACACACTTTTCATCATACACTTTTCATCACACACTTTTCATCATACAGTTTTCATCACACACTTTTCATCACACACTTTTCATTATACCCTTTTCATCACACACTTTTCATCACACACTTTTCATCATACACTTTTCATCACACACTTTTCATCACACACTTTTCATCACACACTTTTCATCACACACTTTTCATCACACACTTTTCATCACACACTTTTCATCATACACTTTTCATCACACACTTTTCATCACACACTTTTCATCACACACTTTTCATCACACACTTTTCATCACACACTTTTCATCACACACTTTTCATCACACACTTTTCATCATACACTTTTCATCATACAGTTTTCATCATACAGTTTTCATCACACATTTTTCATCACACACTTTTCATCATACACTTTTCATCATACACTTTTCATCACACACTTTTCATCACACACTTTTCATCACACACTTTTCATCACACACTTTTCATCACACACTTTTCATCACACACTTTTCATCATACACTTTTCATCACACACTTTTCATCATACAGTTTTCATCACACACTTTTCATCACACACTTTTCATCAAACACTTTTCTCACTCATTTTCACTCATCAGCTGCACATCGGATTTTTATGTGAAAAAATAAAAAATATTTTTTCACATAAAACGGCTTTTTTGCGCGCAAAAAAATTATTTTGCTATTTTCGGAGAAAAAAAAAATTTCGCCCTTTTTCGGGAAAAAAAAAAAATGCCCTTTTTGGTCGAAAATGTCTGGCAACACTAAAAAAAAATAGGGAATTTTTGGAAATTTTAAACTGCGATCGAAATTTTTAACTGCGATCGAAATTTTTAACTGCGATCGATCTCAAAAACAAAACGTTGCGTCCACTTGCGTGCGTTGCGTCCCCAGCGTGTACAGCAGTGAGGCGGTGTACTACAGTGAGAGAGTGTACACAAAGTGCGAACAAGTCTCCTATCAAGATGAGTGCTGCTCTTCGTGACAAGTGGCTGAAGGAATTCAACGCTGGCGGTGATGGGGCCACCTTCAAGTACGTGTCGAGTGACACGGCTTTCTGTCGAGCTTGTGAAAAGACTTTCCGGGCGAAGCAGAAGTCTGAGCTGGCCCAACATGTCCGAGGAGACCGCCACAAGAGCAACTTGGCCTTGAAGAAGAAGAGGACGGTCACACAAGCCACCATGGAGGACTTTGGTGGCGGAAAGAGGCACAAGTGCGACGTCGTGGCTCAGGAGCTGTGCCAGGCCATGCTGGCCGCTGGCATCCCATGGTCTAAATTGGAAAACCCTGCCCTCCGGTCGTTCCTGGAGAAGCACATCACTCTCCAGATCCCCGATGAAAGCTGGATTCGAAAGCACTACCTCGACAAGTGCTACGACGAGGCCTTGGCGGGGATCCGTGCCAACCTCGGACAGCAGCCCATCTGGCTGTCCGTCGACAAGACGACCGATTCGGCAGGTCGATATGTGGCCAACATCATCGCGGGACGCTTGTCCAAGGAGGGGTACTTTCGTCCCCACCTCGTCCAGTGCATGTTTCTGGAGAAGACCAACTCCGGGGAGATCGTGCGCGCAGTCAATGACATGCTGCACTATCTTTGGCCTGATTTCAAGCCAGAGTGCCTCAAGGTCCTCGTCAGCGACGCCGCGGCCTATATGATCAAGGCCGGCCATGCCCTGAAGGAACTCTTCCCGGACTTGCTGCATGTGACTTGCGTTGCCCACGCGCTCCACCGTGTCTGCGAGACAGTCCGAGAAATGTTCAAGGACGTCAACGACCTGATTGCCACGACGAAGAAGGTGTTCGTCAAAGCCCCGTCGCGTGTTGTCCTTTGGAAGGAGCAGCAGCCCAATCTTTCTCTCCCCCTACTGACCCATTCTGACTCGGTGGGGGACGTGGATCGACGCCGCGGTGTTTTACGCCGAGCACTTCGAGGCCGTCAAGGACATTGTGGACCAGCTGAACGATGACGACGCGATGGCAATCCGGAGTGCCAAGGACCTGTTCGGAAAGGCGGACATCAAGCTCAGTTTGGTCTTCTTAAATGCCCACGTGTCGTTCATCCCGAAGATCCTTAAGCAGCTGGAGGAGGCCGGCATGGAGCTGGCCAAGGCCTTCCAGCTCCTTGATCAGGCCAAGGAGGAGCTCGAAAAGATCCGAGGCTGCCGTAAGGAGATCCTGCTCACCAAGTTCAAGGCGGTGCTCCAGCGCAATCCCGACATTGGTGTGCTGAGGACAGTGGCTTTGATCCTGGATGGAGATCAGCACAGATCTGAGGTTGGTGTGCCGGCTGGAGTCAAGCTTGCCAACATCCCCCTCTTGAGGTACTGCCCCATCGTCAGCGTCGACGTGGAAAGGTCCTTCTCCATCGACAGAAACGTCCTCACCGACCGCCGACACCGCCTCACCAAGGAGAACATTACCCAGATAATGATTTCAAACACCTACTTTAACCGTTCCTAAAAGGGTCTTGTCAATTTCTTCTAGTCCTCTACTTATCAAACAATGCGGTTGCAATAAAGGTACCTGAACGTCATTTTTTACCTGTTTACTAGCCCAGAGTGCTTAATGTTGTGCAGGAAAAAGCTTACCATTTTTTGTTCTTTTTTTGACTGATTTCTGAAAAACTTGGTAATAATAAAAAATGAATAAAACGGGGGAAAAAAATATTTCGGGATTTTTTCACATAAAAAAAAAATTTCCGCTTTTCAAAACATAAAAGGCCTATTTTCTTAACATAAAAATCCGTAGTCTACGAGTCATCACCTTTAAATTCTCTCTTTTATTTCACTTTCCTCACATTTATCAATGCAGTTATTTTATTTAAGGCATGGCCTCGATGAGGACTCTCTAGTCCGTGACTGGAGCCTTCAATATTAAAAAAAAAAAAAAAAAAAAAAAAAACGGATATCGGCAATTGTCATAATGTCTTTTTAAGCATTCCCAGTTTTCATAACAGCAACCAGATGAATAAGGTCTTGCTTCAGGCCTAATAAACCCTACTTGAGTATGTTCCTGTGAGGATCCTATATAGTCCTTTACAATGGTCAACAAGAAATGGCAAAAAAAACCTGAAATTTCCTGCCATCTAGCACTAATTTTCCTTGCTCAAAGGCAGCAATTATACGTGAATAAATTCTCTGATTGGCCATCTTTCTTGTCAAGCGGGTCACGATGAAATGCCATTGCCAGTTGAAGGATCCGCCCAGCCGTCATTCCTTGATTTAATCAAACGCAGAGTTAATTTGTGAGTTGAGATAAATTGGGTTTCTGCTGCACATCCTCACCATTCAAAGTGACATATAAATTATTGAATGCTGTTTCTGTTTTGGAGAAACGTTAGCACCTGCATATTCCTCCGTAACCGATGATAAAATGGCAGAATTTGTCGTTTTGCTGTACGGTGATTCACGTGTACTACCCTTTTAAACTTCTGGCACAATTCAAACAAACACATCCTCTTCCTGAAAGATGCATCACCGGAAGGTACAGCTAATCTAAAAGTCAACATGGGTTCACGTTTTCATTTGGCAAGAAATGTCCTTGCAAATCAAGAGCATGTGAAACATTCTTCACTGTAGTTTCAGAAATACCCAGAATGAAGTGGGTTGTTGCGCGCTGCTAAAATAATATATGTGAAATGAATTGCACTTTCCGGCTCAGTTGCAGACTTTGAAAAGCAAAACTGCCCATTGCAACAGCGTCGAGCAATTTTGTGTTTTTAACAGAATGCAACTGAGCTGGAATGCATCTTTAATCCTTACATCTTTTTTCGCGGGTGCTATTTAGAGATCTTGCTCATCATGCACTTGGCATCCAAACAGGGTGGATGTGCGGCGGGCATCTCCTGTTCATCAGGACTTTTGAGGCAAGTACTGATGTGCCACAGGGGTCCATGGTCACCATTCCAGTTAAGAGTTGTTAGTTGAATCTCTCGAGTGGCTTCCAATTTGTGCAAAGGATTCTGAACTGATGAAGTTGCAGTATGATCAGAATAAAGAGTGGAGCTCCTATGCCAGTTGGAGCTTCTTTTGTTCCTCTGCCTCAGTGATTGTCGGGATGAATTTAATATAGAGCTGGTCAGGTTGTCCAGGAACATTTGACAACAGCACTTAAAGGAAGAATTGAAGACTTATAATTGCAGGATACGTAAGCACAGGCAGGTCATAGTTTCACCGAGACCACTTTGATTGGTGCATGTTGAAGCAGAATTGATTACTTCCTTTTCCTTGACATTTTGGTGCCTTGGATTTGGTACTTCATGCTGTGGCCATTACTGTTCACTGTCACTTGTCCTCGGAGTGGGAATTGGAGAGGGTGCATGCTCTGCGCAATGGGCTCTGGAGACCTAACCGTGGCCCAATGCACAGTCTTGTGCTCAGAAGCATCGGCATTGGCCGACTGGTACATGTGCTTCTTCGCTTTCTCAGAAGCCTGGTGGAAGGAGCTGAAAAGTATGAATGCAGTGTTCTTCCGTGTGGCCGGGCATAGGAGGAACGCAGGAAGATGTGTACTTAAAGTGCGTGCAGACTTAACTCCAGCTCTTGCTTCAGAAGCTCAGTGAAGTGATAGATGCGTCTGAAAAATGTTCGCCAGGTGAAGGGGAGGATCTTTGACCTCGTCAAAACCAATACAAGGACCTCTTTCATAGCAGAGTTTAAATGTTGAAAGAAAATGATGTATGCAGCAGATTATTTTTCCAATGATGTGCCAGAAAATAATGTTGTTGGCTAAAGTTACAGGTGAGGGAGGCCTTGTTGTCCCCCGTCGCACGGCGGAGCGAAAGGGGGACTATGGTTTTCCCCTCTGTCCGTGTGTCCGTCCGTCCGTCCGTGCATGTGTGCGTGCGGGCGTGCATGCGTGCATGCGTAAGCGAAGGACCGCATTCGAATTTGGTGTGCGGGTGCAACCCACGTCAAAATCCAAGATGGCCGCCGCCATGTATGACTGATGCCATGTATGTCTGAACTTTGTGAGCTGAATATCTTGAAAAATAAGCGAAGTACCAACTTCTAATCTGGTGTGTGGGTGTATCTAGGCATGAGGAAGAAGACTATTGAAAATTGGGTCGCCACGTCTAAATCCAAGATGGCCGCCGCCATGTATGTCTGAACCTTGTGAGATGAATATCTTGAAAAATAAGCGAAGTACCACCTTCTAATCTGGTGTGTGGGTGTATCTCGGCAAAAGGAAGAACGCTATTGAAAATTGGGTCGCCACGTCAAAATCCAAGATGGCTGCCACAATATATATGTCTGAACCTTGTGAGCGAAATATCTCGAAAAATAAGCGAAGTACCAACTTCTAATTTGGTGTGTGGGTGTATCTAGGCATAAGGAAGAACGCTGTTTAAAATTGGGTCGCCACGTCAAAATCCAAGATGGCCGCCGCCATGTATGTCTGAACCTTGTGAGCTGAATATCTTGAAAAATAAGCGAAGTACCAACTTCTAATTTGGTGTGTGTGTGTATCTCGCCATAAGGATGAACGCTATTGAAAAATGGGTACCCACGTCAAAATCCAAGATGGCCGCCACCATATATGTCTGAACCTTGTGAGCGGAATATCTTGAATAATAAGCGAAGTACTAACTTCTAATCTGGTGTGTGGGTGTATCTACGCATAAGGGAGAACGCCATTGAAAATTGGGTCGCCACATCAAAATCCAAGATGGCCGCCTTGCGTCTTCCACTTTGTCAACTCGCATCACTTCACCGACGGGGGACCTAGGCGTAACGCTTGTTATTTTTTAATAGGACCAAATTGCAAAAGCAGTGGGAACTGCTGTGGATGGTCGTAGGACCGAAAAAATAGAGAGGGATGGAGCATTGTTACCGTCGCCACCAAAGGTGGACATAGGTTATGTTTTCTTCCCTGTCTGCTTGTCTGTCTGTCTGTGAACAGGATACATATCTCAAAAGGGTATGGATGGATTCAGACGAAACTTGATGGACAGGTTGGATTTGTGCCAAAGATTAATTGATTCGATTTTGGTGAAGATTCGGATACGGATACAAGACTTTCAAAAGTGATTCTTCACCATTGAGAGATAGGGCCAAAAACGATCTGCATGATATTTCAAAAAGTTTTGGAGGTGTTATGGCAAAACTTGGTGGTTGAGTTTGGTAGTTGACAAAAACGAAGTCTTTTAGATTTTGTTTCAAGTCCGGATGCAGATCCGGCCCATAAGTGGGATACAAAACTGTTCAGCCTGGTAATGGTTTTCGCTCTTCCAAGTGCCATTCTTGTTGGACAATATATCTTATAATAATAGAGCAAACATATGTGGTGATGTTTGTTACTTGGCAAAAAAAAAAAAATTATTTTTATTTTAAAGTATGTTGATCACTCCATGTGTGTGTGTGTGTGTTTGTGTGTTTGTCTATCCGCTCACATATACTTGCCTACAGGTCAGAATTTTAAACCGACTTTCACGAAACGTCACCAAATGGTCGAGTTTGTGGTCAGACAAAATCCTATATATGTTGAGGGCAAAAGGTCAACATAGGTCAAACAAAGGTCAACCACTTTTTTCGATTTTCTAAAACCTCAATTTTCATCCGATTGACTTGTAATTTGAATAGGATTTTCATATCAGCTGACTGAATTCAACCACCAACTATTTTTGAGATCAGCATAGGCCAAAAGGTCAACATTGGCCAAAGGTCAACAACAATTTCTAATTTCTAAAATCCTCAGTTTTCATCTAATTCACTTGAAATTTGACTCGATTTACATTTCAGCAAACTGAATTCAACCACCAACTATTTTTAAGATCAACATCGGTCATAAGGTCAACATAGGCCAAAGGTCAACCAATTTTTTCAAATTTCTAAAATCCTCAATTTTCATCCGATTGACTTGAAATTTGAAAAGGATTTTCATATCAGTTAAGTGAAACCAACCGCCAACTATTTTTGAAGTCAACATAGGCCAAAAGGTCAAACATAGGCCAAAATTCTAAAATTGTCAATTTTCATCCAATTAACTTAAACTTTGAAGACGATTTGCATATCAGGTCACTGAATTCAACCACAAATTATTTATGAGGTCAAAAAGATGCTCTACTGAGTGCCGTTCTACTTTGTTCTGTTTTGCCAAGTGTCGCTCCATGAGTGATTTTTCATTTGTATGTTTGTTTATTTGTGACCAGAACGTCTTCTTCTTCCTCAAATAAAATGAACACCTCAAACACAGGAGTTTCTAATCATTTTGAGAGCTTTGGATTCTATCGAGTCTAGAAGACAGACATGATGTTGGGGCATCAGTCCGTAATGGGGATCAGTACTCCATGGACCTATGGACAAAGGCCTTGTAGACTATGGGTAGCACTAGTTTTCCTAGGAAAGACTTGAAGCAACGTAGGATTATTGTGAGTATCTCGCTTTGAGAGCATTTTGAATGCCCCTTGTCTTTTATATTATTATGTGCAGTACAGGGTGTTCCAAAAAGACCCGGACAACTTTGGTTGTAATTATATTTGGAACCACAAATGAAACAACGATACCTTTCGTTTATATGATACAGAAACTCATATCGTTTAGTGTACACCATCGATACACTTCAATTTCAGCTCCATTAGTAGCGCGCAAGTCATAATGGCGGTACACGAGTTCTTGCCATGTTCAGCTCAGTATGTTTGCGTCCACCAGTGCCCATGCAGCTGTGATCCGAGAAAGAAGATCCTGCAGGTTTGCCGCCTTGGTGTTGTAGACAATATCTTTGACAAACCCCCGCAGAAAAAAAATCAAGGGGGTTATGTCTGGTGATCGTGGGGGCAGGCGGTTGGTCCAACTCGGCCAATCTAGGGACCTGGAGATTTTTTTTTCATTCAGGGCGGCTCAAACGCCTAAGGTCCAATGAGGTGGGTGGGGGTGCTGTCCTGTTGAAAAATGATAAAAAATGAGGTCTTCAATCTGTGGGAAGGTGAATCCTTCCAACATGTTCATGTGAATTGTTGAGTTCACTGGATCCTCTGCAAAGACAAACGGACCCACCAAGCGGTCATGAAGAAGCCCTCACCACATTGATCTTTGGACTGTCGCATAAGTGTTTAATGACCAGATCGGGGGTTTCAGAGCCCCAGATTCCCACATTGTGCCGGTTGACCTTCCATAATACATGAAACATGACCTTTTTCAGGCAATCTTTGTCATCCTCTATGCGACTGAGCATTTCCCAGGCAGACGCCTTGTGTTTGGGTCTCTCACTTGGTTTGAGTTCTTGCAGAATCTGCACCTTATAGACTTAAAGCTTCAGTATTTTATGCAAAATCCAGTGTACAGTGATGGTTGGTAGACCCAGTTCTCTAGATGCGCGTCGGATTGATTTTCTGGGACTTTGTTGAAATGATTCTCCTTCCATACTTTGTGCAGAAATTTCACTGAACTTGCATGTCAGATCTCGTCTCGATGAACCATTCAACGCACTGAGCTTGTCCCCTGTGGAGTCGCCATTTTTTTTACATTTACGCCATTTTACACCAGACCAGAAAAAAAATAAAACTTTAAGTTTCTGTATCACATAAAACAAAGAATATCATTGTGTCACCAGTGGTACTAAATATCCAAAGTTGTCCAGGTCTTTTTGGAACACCCTGTATTTACTTTGTTGACGGGGAGTTTTTACTTTCCAAAATGTAAATGTATATGAAGTTGATGATACTTCACCCGTTTCTCAAGATATCTGCTTGCTATCAATACACACTTCTAAAATGAGTACAGTAGTGTTTTGATGCCATTTTATGTGTCAATCTTTGGAACGGTATGTAGGTATTTCAGGGCACGTGTTTTGACATATTCAGAATGCGTTCATTTTTACAAACATAATGCTACGCAAATGTTATTTGAGTGGTCCAAGAGATTCCAATCGCAAGATTACAAGTCTGAACTCTGGGGGATGATTTAGAACTTCACACCCAGCTTCCCAAAAGTAGTCGTGGTTCCATCCATTTGCTCTGTGTGATTTGCAGTCCGAGTCCTCTACGTATTGCTTTCCTCACCTGATCGCATAACAAATCATAGCGCAATAACCTCACAAGGTTAATTAGGATGTCGTGACCTCGTTTTCACTAATGTCGTGACCTCATGTTCACGAGGTGAAAAATGTCATGACCTCGTGTTCACTACCTGTGGAGTTTAGGCCATTTGGGCAATCATTCCAGTTCCTTATCCATGCCCTATTAACTTAATTTATCACTCTCCTTGGGTGATATGCCCTAATCCCATTGTTCCCATTGTTACAATTCACTTAGTCTCAATAAGCATCAACATTGCATCAGCGGCACAGCCGTGCTTCCAGAAAATGATGCAACCAGCAGCCACAAGCTGCATATGAACCGCCAACATCATGAATAAATGTTTTGATTCAAGTACGGTATAAATGAACAGACATGCTATTTAAGAAAATTGCTGCTAATTGGAAACGAAAGGAGATTTGAATGTTTCTGTGCATGCAGTATGAACATTTTATGATAAACAAAAGGAGAGTGAAAATCTGTCGAGACCAGCCAGAGTCACGTTTTCCAGATGGAAATGCAAGGGGGGGAAAAGCCCATCAGAATGAGAGTTTAATTTATTTCTTGTTTAATTCAATATTAACATGAGTCTGCGTGAGAATCTTGACCAATTACCGTATATGTAATGTGCAAAGTTCTGCAAATGAAAAACATGCAGAAATCAAATGAAGTAGCAATTCAAACCTATACCTTGACCAGAAACTACAAATTTATAAGCCTTTTCGAACAAAAGAATTCAAACTTTAAGTCTTTAATTTTTTTCGGCCCATAGTAATTTGGCTTTTACAATTATTGTACATTCAGCAGTTGTATTATCAGTCCAGGCTAATTTTTCATGTACAACTGTGAATGAAAGAAAAATGCAAGTTTGAACGTGTTAATAGACCTGCATGTCTTTGTTAAAAAGTACACTCAAGTACAGTATGAAATACGCGCACGCGGTCCGAGCGCTCGTGCCTGCAGAGCGGAGATTGAAAATTCGGACTACAATGGTCGAGCAATTCCCACAGCAATTTTGATGCAAAAATACCTTTTCAATTTACCTCTTTTTCGGCATCATTGACTGATGAGGGAAATTCACCAAACTGCCTCGTATATTAACATGCCACACGGCTTGGCTGTTGTGGGCTGGCAAGATCACCCAGAAGTATGTAGAATTGCCTTGAAAAGCTGCCCAGCCTGGGTTTGAATATGGTGAAAAAAAATTTCCAGATAAAAAAACAAAAAATAATATCTGAAAATAAATTAGAATTAAAAAAAGAAAAATAAATCCTGATGTTTCACATGCAGGGCGAGGCAACGACGTGTGCGCTATTCATTCGATGAAGGTTAAGCCCAGGACCCGTTTGCCAGTAATGGTCTTTCGTGGACGTTAAATATCGTGCCTTTCGTGAAGAGTAGGCGAGTTATCAGTGGCACCCTGAAAACAATTCCAAATTCCTGCCACATTTAGTCAAATGTCAGACCTGGCCAGCTGGTTCTAGAAAGACTTGCACCAGAACTGTTCCAGCCAGCCGACAGCACAAGTTGCGAATAATTGAGTCTATTAAAGAATAAGATTATGTGGCTCTGTTCTTGAGTCCTGCGCTTTGGCCGACAAATTTGAATGTGCCCAATTCCGTGAGATCTCTGAAGCTGAGCAGATTAGTCAAGTCCAATAAGTCCTTTACCTGGTTTGGGACTTTGCTTGGTACGACAGGTTAGCTCAGTTGGTACTGAGCTCTCCACTGAACCCTCTGTTCCTGGACTTATTTCCCAAGTGGAGTTGAATCTGATTTAAATGATTTCTTCCTTGGTGGGTTCGCATATAACTAAAATCCTTGGTACAAGTACAGCATAGGTAGGGGTGGGCGATTCACCTTAGAGCTGACTGTATGGCAACGTAAAAACAATTGTGCTGTCACTTTGCATTTGGGTTATCAAGGTTAATGAAGGACTTTTAATCTTAAAAAGAGAAGGAGCTTATGTGCTGTTATTATTACAAATTATAATTGCACAAGGCATTAAGATGTTGAATTAGTAAGCGAAGATAATGGTAAAAAAAAATCGATTTCTATATATGCAAGATGACTAAATTTCTTCTTATTGAATATGACATCGAGATTAGGAAGTGAACTTGGGAGTTTTCAACCAGTGGCGTGCATCTGGTGTGTGTCTGCAGGCCGGTCCATCCACCAGAGCAGCTATGTGTGCCACATCCCTCAACACGAGAAAGGTCCTTGGTAGAGAGCATACCCCGCTAGTCTGAACAGTTTAGGTTTTGTATCCCACCGATAGTCCGGATCTGGATCAGGACCTGAACCAAAATCAAATAGTCTTGTTCTTGTGACCTAGCCAAATCATCCACCAAGTTTTGTCATAGGTTGGCCACATCATATTGAGATATCGTCCTCTATGTTGTTTTGGCCCTATCTCTCAATTGTGAAAGAACCACTTAAAAAATTATAGTATCCGGATCTGGATCTTCACCAAATTCAATTCATCCATGTCAGACACCCACCTCTCCAGCAAGTTTCATCTGAATCCGTCCACAACGTTTTGAAATATCCTGCTCATGGACAGACATACAAACAGTCATGAATACATAACCTCTGTCCACCCTTGGTGGCGGACATAAAATGGTCTGCAATTTTGTTGAGGCCACAGTTGCATATTTGAGCAGTTGCAGAGACTCCACGAGTGCATACAGTTGTTGCCTCTGCCAACTCTTGAGTGAAGACGGTTTAGGTGGATCCTTGATTCAGACCTTCTGCCACCCCCACACCACCCCCTTCCCACTCCCCAATCTACTTTCTTAACAATCCTCTTAAGGAAGTTCAGTCACTCAAACTCTTGGGTCTCATTCGCAACCATGATCTACCTTGGGCAAACCACATTTCAAAGTCTGCATCCAAAGCCAGTCCCCGATTGGGCATCCTCCATCGTGCAAAGTCCTTCCTTGTCACACCTGAACTCCGATCCACCTACAAGGCTTTAATCTGGAGATTGATGTGATACTGCTCTCCCCTCTAGGCTGTCAGCCTGCCTCACATTGCTCTGCTTGATGCTGGGGAAACCAAGGCCTTCAAGGTCATTAGAATCTCTCACGATGAAGCTGGCACCTATCACTTTGCCAGGTCGGTGGTCTCTTTGTCTTCTTCCACCTCCTTTCTGGTTTGCACACTCTGCCCTCTCCGTGCTTTGTCCCACCCTCCTCTCCCCCAGGTATCTGTAAGGCGCATGCAGTCCACCAGCAACCCCCTTTTAGTGAAACTTCCTAAATCCAGAATCACTGCTAACCTCCACTCATTTGTTCTTCTTTTTTCCCACCTGAGGAGCCAACTTCCACACACTCTTCAATCTCATTCTTCCCTTCCAGGTCTTCAAGACAGCCGTTCACCACCATATCCGATCATTCCCCATCCAAAACCATGATCTTTCGTGCACCCTTTAAACCATCCCCTGTCCTTCCCCACAATATATTTACTTCTGTATCCATCTTGTCCACCCCTTGTGTTCTCCCCTATCCCTCATTGTTATCCTCATCACTTATTTGTCCATCTTTGTCTATTTTATTCCTCGGCAGCGTCTTTATCACACACTTTTCTTACCTAGTGGCTCATCCTGGTGATTATTATATTGAACACGGTGCTATCCTTGAGAATTTTATGTTTCTTTGACTTCCCGGATACAAAGCGACCATCCGTGTTCGTTGGGCCAACACGGGTACTCCATCCTGTAGGGCACATGCTCCCACTAGTCAACAAAATGTACTGAAATAAAAGTTTAGCAAACAACCACGAACAAAGAAAAATGAAATATAATTTCCATCAAGGTTCGATCACAGATGATTCTTCGAAATGTATTCTTCACAAAAAAGTGAAATTTTACCAGTCACAGCAGCACTTCTTTAATGTCCCCAATTGTTCCCACCTTTTTGTGGGGTTTGCTGGAGAGCGTTTTTGGCCAAGTGTTTGAGGAATCAGTAGACCAGGCCCAACGTTCAACTGAATGTGGCAGGAGTTTGGTATTTGTTCTGGGTTCTAGCGGTAACTCGCATACTCTTCACGATAGACGTTTACCGTGTCCACCAGCTGAGACTAACAGACTAGACATACAGCATGCCTCACAACAATCGGAAAAGGGTAATCGACAAGTGAACCCGCATGCAATGGGGGACGGAGAGGGTGTAGGAAGTGAACCATTTTATATTAAGTTTAGAATGAATGTAGATATTTGCAACTGCGAAGCATTCTAAAACAATTCTGAACAATTCAAATGACCTTCACTTTACAGTTTTCACAAGAGCTCGAGAAACAAGAGGGATGTGTGGGGAAAAATAGAAAAAGAAAAAAAGAGGCAACCTCCAAAATTACGCCACTCTAGTGGCGGAGAAAACATCAAATACTTTTTGATGACAAAGCACCTTCGCCTCCTCGACTTCCCTGCATGTGTTCGGCACGTCGCAGCAGGCTTTTATAGTGTCCCCTCATTGGTGTGTCATGGGATCTGCGTGTCATGGGATCTGCGTGTCCACGCTGTTCCAAGATAACATGTCCTCTCTTCCTTCAAAAGGGAGATCCTCCTTCTGAGTTTTGCTGATGCTGTCTTTCTATCGTCGGCCGCGTGGATCCTCAAGGCTTCTCTTTCACAGCCTTCGCAGGAGAAGCTCCACATAGGAACACCTGTGTCCTGGGAAACGGTTATCCCAAACGGTGCGAATTTTGTCGATGGTCTTGTGAATGTGGGACATGAATGTGTCAAACACCTTTGGTTGTTATCAAGGGAAACCTTTTCTACCGTTGAAACAGAATTCGAGAACGGAAATGTATCAATAATCAATAAAGCTTCTTCGGTGTGGAATTAAAACGTGTTTTCAAAATATGCTTTCAATATCCAAGCCATTTTACCAGCTTGCTGCACAATTCTATGACCGGAAATTTGAAGTGCAAGAGGTTTACTGATTTTTCTGTCTCTTTATAGCATTTTTTTTCATGAAAAGTTAAATATGCTAAACATAAGAAAAGATAAGGGAAAGTGTCTCATTTTAAGTATTACAAAGTAAGTCTGTATATATATATATATATATATATATATATATATATATATATATATATATATATATATATATATATATATATATATATATATATATATATATATCTACATATATATATATATATATATATATATATATATATATATCTACATATATATATATATATATATATATATATATATATATATATCTACATATATATATATATATATATATATATATATATATATATATATATATATCTACATATATATATATATATATATATATATATATATATATATATATATATATCTACATATATATATATATATATATCTATCTATATATATATATATATCTATATATATATATATATATATATATATATATATATATACACTAGGAAGAGTATCTGTACTAAGTGATAGGAAAAGCTCGCATAGGATACCCCTCCCCTGTCACCTCCCTCCCCCACTCTCTCTCTCTCTCTCCCCCACTCCCCTCTCCCTCCACTCCCCTTTCCTGCCAACACTCCCCTTTATCCCCCAATCCTCTCTCTCTCCCCCAGTCTCCGGTCACCCATCCCCCTCCCCAGTCTCCCATCCCACTCCCCTGTCTCCCCTCTCTTCCACATTCATCTTCACATGCGTTTGAACAGAATATGTAACGATGCCAATGCTTTTTCAACCAAGTAAATTGATGATTAGCTTTTCAACGGTAGATAATCGGGTGAAGGTACAGGGCAAGGGTAGGAGTTCGAAACCACAAAATATGTTTTTTGGAGCGAAATACATTGCCATTGAAAGAAGAAAAAGATGACTGAGTGTGTGGACATGCATAGAAACACTCTGCTGGGACCCGTATCAATACCAGTCGCTACATGGACAGCGATCTTGATCACTTGTGGCACTACGTTATAAATAAACAATATTAATAACAGATGCATAATAAAATAATACAGGATTTTTTTTTTTACATCATCAAGGCTTGTGGAAGAACAACAACACAGAACAGACAATGATGTTCACGGGAGCAACAAAAGTTGACACAAAAAGTAGAATCAGAATCCAAAAAGATCATTACCGGTGTCCCTGGCCGGTAATAAAATCAAATCAAAATACAGAGTAAAATAAAAACCAAATCATCAAATATATTGGCTTTTAATAAGCCCACATAATAGAATCATTGTGGGTGCACAAAAGTCAACAAAGCATGGTGGATAATACACACAAAGTTATGGATTACGTCCGATTAATTATTTGCAATAAGGGAATGGGAAACAGGAACGGGTCAAAACATTTGGGGAATTTCTTCCTTCCTTCCTTCCTTCCTTCCTACTGTGTAAGTGCTGCTTCATCAGGATGAATATTACCATGGGTGGTGTAGAGGCACAGTATGCTGGCTTGCTTCCCCGATACCTCAAAAAAATAACAACTTGGGTTATGTAATGAAGCCAAAACATTTATTTTGCTTATGTGCATATATAATACATCGTGCTTATATAGCTTGGATTGATTCCAATTCCACAGGTGCAAAAAGGAATTATCCAACAGACTAGAAGGCTTGAAGCCTGAGGTCTACACAAACGGTGTGCCTTAGAACATTTTGACATTTGATGATGCTTTTAATAGTCGCTGTTGGTCTTTTTCATACTGATGATAAACGATAGAGGGAACTCATTGCAATTGTGAATATAACACTGCTGTTTGTAGCAGTTTTACCTCATGTCTCATTGAGCATTGAGACATTGAGACATCTCATTGAGTTTGTATATATATATATATATATATATATATATATATATATATATATATATATATATATATATATATATATATATATATATATATATATATATATAGACAGTGCGTATCAAAAAAAAGGTAATCCGAATTCAAGGGGTTAATATGCAAAGGTTATTTATTTTGACAATTTACATGTGGTTTAACAATTAAGAGGAGATCCTCAGCTTTCCATTGATGCCTTCCATGCATCATTGCTGTCACACATGACCGAGTACATGTTCATTGAAAATGACAAGTTCAAATCGCATTTTTACAAGTTTGGCTAATCAATGCAAGTCAGGATAATTGGTGCAAAATGAACGTCAGACATGAACTTTTCTCAGGAATGATTGGCCTTTATACACCCACACCTTCAACATGTCCACCTCCCCTTTCAACACAAAGCTCACAGTGGCGGAGCATGCCCTGAACTGCTTGTCTCACCATAGCCGGGTCATTGCGCAAAGCATCCACTTCATGTCGAATACGGCCCTGCAATTCGTCAAGATCACGGGGAGGAGTTATGAACACCTTGTTCTTTAAATGTCCCCAAAGGAAATAATCACATGGTGTGAGGTCAGGTGATCTTGACGGCCATTCCACTGCATGTTTGAGGGCGATGACTCGGTCTCCAAAGAGTTCCCTCAGTCGATCTCGGTCAGCGATAAGACGATGTGCTGGGGCGCCGTCTTGGGCCCACCAGAGATATCTGAAGACACCACGTACTTGTCGCTCATAGTTCTCCAGCTGCGGTAAAACTTCATCATTGATCATCTGCAGATACCTGTTACCATTGACATTCCTTTGAAAGAAAAATGGTCCAATCACCTGACCACTTCCACAAAGTCCCAACCAAACAGTCCACTTTTGTCGATTCATGTTGGTGTCAAAATTAAATTCTGGGGGTTGTCCTGTCGGTGCATATTCAAGAACATTATGGGTATTGACCTTGCCATCGATGGCGAAAGCAGCTTCGTCGCCAATAACGAGATACCGCAGGGAATTGACATCTGCTTCGCAATGTGCTATCAACCATCTGGCAAGCACCAG
This sequence comes from Myxine glutinosa, assembly GCF_964187855.1. Classification (NCBI taxonomy): domain Eukaryota; kingdom Metazoa; phylum Chordata; class Myxini; order Myxiniformes; family Myxinidae; genus Myxine; species Myxine glutinosa. The sequence goes on along the minus strand of NC_136262.1, from coordinate 84,819,936 downwards.
CCTTCTGGCAAAATCCCCTGGTATAGGTTGATGCCGGATGTGAATCTGATATGGATGTTGGTGGGGGTCCAGTCTTGTGATTCAGTTGAATATTGCCGAAGGCAATCCCGTCCCATTTTGTCTTGCGCTGGTATCCCTAGGACGCTCCAAAACTTGCTGCCTTACTGCTGCAATGTTCATTTCTGATCGCCCAGTGCGCCTCCTACCAGAATTCTCCTCATTGCGTTGAGGCTAGTGCCATGCTCTTGGTATTTTCTAACATTCGCCCAGATGGTTTTGGCTGCTGGAGGCTCCCGTTCTGGGAAACGTTCCCTGAATGCATCACGAGTTCGTCGCTGCAAACTTCCAGTTTGGTGAAAGGTTGTAACCACGAAGGTCCGCTGTTCAGTCGTAAGTTGAACCATCTTTTCAATGACTCAGACTGTCTCTAAACCCATACACTGTAGGCCTATCTTAAATACCCATCTTAAACAAAGGATGACGCAACCGACGATTACCAGACCAGCTTAACAATTTTACATAATCAACTTGGCAGTCGACAAGTAATGCGTCCATTTAAAACTGTCTTGCACCGATTAGCCAAACTTGTAAAATGCGATTTGAACTTGTCATTTTCAATGAACATGTACTCGGTCAAGTGCGACAGCAATGATGCATGAAAGGCATCAATGGAAAGCTGAGGATCTCCTCTTAATTGTTAAACCACATGTAAATTGTCAAACTAAATAACCTTTGCATATTAACCCCTTGAATTCGGATTACCTTTTTTTTGATACGCACTATATATATATAAAACATATATATATATATACTATATATATATATATATATATATATATATATATATATGTATATATATATATATATATATGTGTATATATATATATATTGCGGTTTTGAGAACCCACACAGGTAACATCATTAAAGGTTAAAGGTTGCACCCCATAGTTAGGCCACATGCAACACGTAGGTCACCTTAGAACGTAAGTTATTTCTTAGTATATGTGAGATAAGGCCATTTCCAATAGTTATCATCTGCGTTGTGTAAAACAAATAAGAGTAGGCCCCGTTCAGTTTGCAGCCTCCCTCCATTCGACTCCATTGTGCACTATCCAGTCTGCACCCCATGCCCCATTGCGCCCATCCAGTCTGCACCCCATTGCCCCTCGCAGTTTGTTACGCGTTGGGCCGGCAGCGTTAGCTGCCAGTTGCTCGCTCAAACCACCCAAATGCCACGAGGTAAGGCCCGAAAAGGGGGCGGAGAGCGAGGTCGGGGGTGTGGCCATGTCAAGCAGACATCAAGGGCGGAGCCGGCAAGACCCCATCCACCAACCAGGGCTCGAGTGGGCATGGCTAAGAGGCATGGTGAGTGCGCCTCTCCCAGATTCGAGAGGGTTCGAAAAGCGGCGCTATATAACCGCGAGCGCAAAGCCCTCTGAAGGACTCGTGTGAAAGGATTGTCACGTTTGGCATTCGTGCAGAAGGACTTTTGTGAGGACTTTTGTGGAAGGCGCCAGTATTTGAGGACTTACGTGATATATGAGAAGGACTCGCGTGCATACGGCAGTGCCAAATAATTGGGAAAGGCGCTTTGGTGACATCATTGTGTGAGTGGCGCATTGCACTGAGCTATACCGGGGGCGCGTATAACGCGCCAGTACAACTATTACATACGCCAGTATAATCGCCAGCTTACCGGTCCCCCCCCAGTGTATTTGTCCGATCCGCGCCACCGACACGGGACGATCTTGCCTGCCGTCTACTATCACCAGCTGCTTCGTGGTATGAGTCGGGGACCTGAGCGAGCTGTGGACGCCATCGGTGGACCCTCAACCCGACCATCTACAAACCCCGTGTGAGTGAGTCTGAGAGTGTGACTGAGTGTGAAAGGGCCCGTGTCCAGGGGATAAGTATAAGACTGTATAAGGCTGCCCTGTGTATCTGCTTCTTCTTCTTCCCTGTACATTGCTTCTCTTCCTCTTCTTCTTATTTGTACAAAGTGTGTAATAAATTACCTGTTCATCCTGTTTTCCTCTTAATTCGACCGTCTTAGTGATTTCTCCATTGGGTAAGCGTGGCACGATTAGGAACCGCTCCAATTGGGGTAGTTCCCGTTAACGGCCCGAATCGCGGCCTGCTATCGCTCGGCGTGTCCACTAACACCGTGGTTCGGGTGGGGTTATTTCCTTGCTTCACAGCCGGTGTTAGTACTTAGGTAATAAGACTAATTCGGCGTACAACCCTATTTAACACCGACCGGAAGGAACGTGATAGCCCCGGATCGCGTCGGCTAGTAAAAAGACAAGGGGATTAATCCCCCCTTGATAAGGGGGAGGCTGACATTGGAGATCCGCAACAATATATATATATACATATATATATATATATATATATATATATATATATATATATATATATATATATATATATATATATATATATATATATATATCTATATAATTATAAAATTGAAATCTTGCGTGTTTGTATGTAACATTCGATCGGTCCGGGGGCGTGGCTTACCCCTTTGAGAGAGTAGTAATATCCACCATTTTATTAACTCGCATAGCTTTGAGGCCTGTTTTGTAGGCCCGTGGTGTCTTGCTCTCTCTCTCAGTTTTATTTCAAATCAAATTCGATATATCATTTCATTTTTCACAGTCGCTAACATAGTTTTAGACTCGGTTGAAAAAAAACGGGAAGAAAATCCGATGAAAGTTTCCGTTTATAGAACGAAATGAATTCTGAAAGGCTTGTATCTTCAAGGCCATTGAGTCTGTTTCACGCCTTTATCTTCAATGTAAGTCGCCATCTGATTTCATTTTTATCGATGGTTTTAGACTCGGTAAAATAAATAATTGAGAACATTCACGCACACACGGGAAATTGCAGAGATATATTTTAAAAATCGCGCCACGTTGATATACGAAAATACACCGCCTAAAATAACAGGCATACAGTATATATCTTCGTCATTTCATTCAACATTATTACCCGGAAGTAAAATATGTTTCAGGAAATTACCGAGAGATATTTCTTCGATTTTTTTTATTATTTATATGCGCATACACTTTAAATAGGTTTATTTGAAATCTTTAATTTTCACAATGTAATTTATTTGTCATTTGATGATCGGCAAAACGATCGCACAAACACAATACTATTTGCAGGAAGAATGTCGTATCAACCCTCCGACGGCGCTACGGACGCGGACAACGAATCACACCTCACATCTATGGACGCGAATAGCAACATCCGCACGAATCAGTCATCAATGATTTTCATTGACGCGCCTGGAGGCACAGGGAAGACGTTTCTTATTAACCTGATTCTCTCTAAAGTGAGAGCGAGTGGAGAAGTTGCCCCCTGCGGTGGCCTCATCTGGCATAGCTGCTACCCTCATGCCTGGTGGAAGAACAGCACACTCAAGGTTCCAAATCCCTCTGACACCGAGGGAAGATGGCGTATGCAACATCGATAAAAATTCCACTATCGCAGACCTCTTTCGAAGTACAAAACTCATCGTGTGGGATGAGTGTCCTATGATCAGGAGAGAGAGTTTCGAGGCTGTGGATCGCACGTTGCGTGAAGTATGTGACAAAGATGAGCCTTTTGGAGGGATCTTGACGATATGCTGTGGTGATTTCCGTCAACGTGATCGGAGATAAGGGCCGAAATCACGTGTCACAGGTGAGTGATTTAGAACGCTGGAGAGGTGAGCCTTATGGCTTGCTGGCCCAAATAATCTCCCTGATGATGTCCAGCGTTCGCTTTAGTTCTATTCTCATATCTATTCAAACTGACATTGACCCAACGGGTCATGGGTCGTCTAGGGGTAGCATCATCATCATCATTGGCTGAGGGGTAGCATCATTGGCTGAGGCGTAGCATCATTGGCTGAGGGGTAGCATCATTGGCTGAGGGGTAGCATCATTGGCTGAGGGGTAGCATCATTGGCTGAGGGGTAGCATCATTGGCTGAGGTGTAGCATCATTGGCTGAGGGGTAGCATCATTGGCTGAGGGGTAGCATCATTGGCTGAGGGGTAGCATCATTGGCTGAGGGGTAGCATCATTGGCTGAGGGGTAGCATCATTGGCTGAGGTGTAGCATCATTGGCTGAGGGGTCACATCATTGGCTGAGGGGTAGCATCATTGGCTGAGGGGTGGCATCATTGGCTGAGGGGTAGCATCATTGGCTGAGGGGTAGCATCATTGGCTGAGGGGTAGCATCATTGGCTGAGGTGTAGCATCATTGGCTGAGGGGTGACATCATTGGCTGAGGGGCGACATCATTAGCTGAGGGGTGGCATCATTGGCTGAGGGGCGACATCATTGGCTGAGGGGTGGCATCATTGGCTGAGGGGCGACATCATTGGCTGAGGGGTGACATCATTGGCTGAGGGTCGACATCATTGGCTGAGGGGCGACATCATTGGCTGAGGGGCGGCATCATTGGCTGAGGGGCGACATCATTGGCTGAGGGGCGACATCATTGGCTGAGGGGCGACATCATTGGCTGAGGGGCGACATCATTGGCTGAGGGGCGGCATCATTGGCTGAGGGGCGACATCATTGGCTGAGGGGTGACATCATTGGCTGAGGGGCGACATCATTGGCTGAGGGGCGACATCATTGGCTGAGGGGCGGCATCATTGGATGCGGGGCGGCATCATTGGATGCGGGGTGGCATCATTGGATGCGGGGTGGCATCATTGGCTGAGGGGCGACATCATTGGCTGAGGGGCGACATCATTGGCTGAGGGCCGACATCATTGGCTGAGGGGCGACATCATTGGCTGAGGGGCGACATCATTGGCTGAGGGGCGACATCATTGGCTGAGGGGCGACATCATTGGCTGAGGGGCGACATCATTGGCTGAGGGGCGACATCATTGGCTGAGGGGCGACATCATTGGCTGAGGGGCGGCATCATTGGCTGAGGGGCGGCATCATTGGCTGAGGGGCGGCATCATTGGCTGAGGGGCGACATCATTGGCTGAGGGGCGACATCATTGGCTGAGGGGCGGCATCATTGGCTGACGGGCGACATCATTGGCTGACGGGCGACATCATTAGCTGAGGGGCGTCATCATTGGCTGAGGGGCGACATCATTGGCTGAGGGGTGACATCATTGGCTGAGGGGCGACATCATTAGCTGAGGGGCGACATCATTGGCTAAGGGTCGACATCATTGGCTGAGGGGTGACATCATTGGCTGAGGGGTGACATCATTGGCTGAGGGGTGGCATCATTGGCTGAGGGGTGGCATCATTGGATGTGGGGTGGCATCATTGGATGTGGGGTGGCATCATTGGATGCGGGGTGGCATCATTGGATGCGGGATGGCATCATTGGCTGAGGGGCGACATCATTGGCTGAGGGGCGACATCATTGGCTGAGGGGCGACATCATTGGCTGAGGGGCGACATCATTGGCTGAGGGGCGACATCATTGGCTGAGGGGTGGCATCATTGGATGCGGGGTGGCATCATTGGATGCGGGGTGGCATCATTGGATGCGGGGTGGCATCATTGGCTGAGGGGCGACATCATTGGCTGAGGGGCGACATCATTGGATGCGGGGTGGCATCATTGGATGCGGGGTGGCATCATTGGATGCCGGGTGGCATCATTGGCTGAGGGGTAGCATCATTGGCTGAGGGGTAACATCATTAGCTGAGGGGTAGCATCATTGGCTGAGGGGTCACATCATTGGCTGAGGGGTAGCATCATTGGCTGAGGGGTGGCATCATTGGCTGAGGTGATCGGGGCGGTCACGAGATCGGGGCGGTTTTGGGATCTCGCGAGATCTTGATCGGGGCGGTCACGGATTTTCGAAGCTGCTCCACGATCTTCACGCACGCTCGAAGCTAAGTCATTGTCACATTTGTATTCTTGTCTAAACTGTTTATCTTACGTGTGTGTACCTTTTAAGTGTCCCTCGGAAATTTTATCGGGGTTAATCTTTCATACCTGTAAAAAATAGTCGAGTATCTCGTGCCGCGCGCGGCCACGCGGCCTAGTTGTTGAAACTTCCGACCTGGAGGCTTGGTTTCTCTCCGGGCATCCAAAGTGGTTATTTTTTCATTCGTGTGTTTGTCAAATTTCAACTCGTTACTTTATCGTCCATGCTTTATTGTTTGTTTATAGTTAGTTTTGGTTTGAATTTCCTGTAACTCGTAATTAATTAATCCTGTTCTGCGCCTCGTGTGCGGCCTTGTACCCCTGTCGGTGTTTGTTAACTTAAGTCCCCTACATCGTGTTTTGCTTGGCTCTCAGTTTTTCCCTTCTACACCGAACGTAATACTCTCTGTCTAACGTTTTAAATCCCCACCCCACCCCACCCCACCACCCCCCCCCCAAAAAAACAAACAAAAAAAAAAACACTTATTTTTCCTTTCTCCACGTGTGCCGTTGTCTCATCCTGTACTTTCTGTCCAGGTGTATCGCGGTGCTTTTCGCCCCGCCCCCATTATCTCCTTGCCATCCACCTTTTGCCCTGTTCACGTGACTCGTGGTGGTCCCTCTCGGCCCTCCCCCCATTGGTATTTTGTGCATATAAGATTGTTCACGGTTCTGTTTAAATATTATTTTAAATATGTTTAACCTTTCCCCTTCAGTGGTTTATTCAGTGGTATATTACAACACGCTGTTTTTCTTCCTATTTAAAAGGCTTTTCTCAATTTCCTCTCCAACTCATTCCACGTCAAAAAAAAGAAATTCAATATCTTATACGTCTCCCTCACTCATGGTCTAAATTCACATTCATTCCATCCCTCCTCCATCGTTCTGAATCGGATTGCTAACTTGAAAATCACAACAAACCCAATTTGTTATCAATGTTTGTCTTTCATTAATCATCCACTTTCTAAACTCCCCTCTTGCCCCTCCCCTCCAAATCCCCCCCCTTGCACCTACACTCCTAAACTACCCCCTTTCCCCTCCACTCTTAAACTCCCCCCTTGCCCCTCCACTCCTGAACTCCCCCTTGCCCCTCCCCTCCAAATCCCCCCCCTTGCCCCTCCACTCCTGAACTCCCCCCTTGCCCTTCCCCTCATAAACTCCTCCCTTGCCCCTCCCCTCCAAATCCCCCCCCTTGCCCCTACACTCCTAAACTCCCCCCTTGCCCCTCCACTACGAGACCCCCCCTTGCCCCTCCCCTCTTAAACTCCCCCCTTGCCCCTCCCCTCCTAAACTCCCGCCTCACTCCTCCCCTTCAAAACTCCCCCCCAACTCCTCCCATTCAAATCTCCCCCCATACCATTCCTCTCAAATTCTCCCTCCTCCCCCCTCCTCAAAGTTGCCTCCTCCCCACCTCGTCTCCCTTCTATCTCATGCCTCCACCCCCCCCAACCTTCTACTGTCCCATGCCCCCCCCTCAAACAACCCCTCGCTCTGCCTCATCCCTTCACCACCAAACCTTTCATCCTCCTCATCCTTCCCTTTTTTGGAACTCTTCTGTAATCTCTGACACACTATCAACTGCTCTCCCTACCTCCCCCTCTCATCCTTCATCTTACCCTACTCCTCCCCTCCCCTGTCCTGTACCCGATGCTCCCCCTCTCTCTTCTTTAACGGTATGGACCTCAAACATCCGGGGCCTTGGCTCAAACCTGACTGATCTCTCCATACAGGTTGCTTCTGACAATCCAGACTTGATCTGCTTAACAGAGACTTTCCTCCTTCAAGATGTCTCTGATTCCTCAATATCTCTTCCTGGTTACTCCCTCTTCCGGTATGATAGACCTGAGCCTCGTCCTGGTGGTGGGGTGGCTATCTTTATCAAAAACTCTCTTCCTCATTCTCCTTGCACTGCCCTCTCTCCTCCTCACCCCAGGAGTACCTCTGGCTACGGCTTCCTCTCTGCTCCCACCTTTTGTTCATGTGTGTTCTGTACCGTCCCCCAAACAGTGATGACTCAATTTACATTTCACTCTCTGACAACATGGACCAACTTCTATCCACTCATCCCAACTCTCTCCTCCTCATATGTGGTGACTTCAACTGTCATCATGCCACCTGGTTGGGTGTGGGTTCCTCTCTCACCAGTCATGGAACCTCAGCAAAGGACTTCTGTGACTCACTGGGATTGACACAATCTGTCAATTTCCCGACCCAGATCTCAGCCAATGGAGTTTCTTCTCTTCTAGATTTGGTTATGACAAACTTCCCTGCTAATGTCTGCTGCTCTTCTTCTGCTCCAATCGGTTCTTCTGATCATGTGCTTGTCAAAGTGGACATCTCTCTGGCCATTCTCAGAGAGCCTCCTCAGCGTCGAAGAGTCTGGCATTTCACTCAGGCCGACTGGGACGGGCTTCAAGCAGCCTTCAATCGTCTGGATTGGTCTCCCATCTCCACTGCCTCTGACATCAATTCTTCCTGGGAATTCTTCCAAAGCAAACTGATCTCTCTCATGCACAGATTTATCCCATCTCGTCTTCAGTTGTCTTACCCTTCCTCCCGTCCATGGTACACCGAATCTTGTGGTGAGGCAGTTGCCCTGAAACAACTTGCCTTTGCCTCTTGGAAGGCTAATCCAACTGAAGGCAATCTCAGTTCCTTCCACCAAGCTCGGAACAAGTGTGTGTCTACCGTCAGGAGTGCCAGGAAGCACTATCTCTCCTCACTCAAGAACGAACTCTCAAACCTGTCTCCTTCCTCCAAATCCTGGTGGTGTCTGGTCAAATCCGTTTCTGGTGTTTGTTCCCCCTCCATCCCCTCCCTTACCTCAAATGGCCACACAGTTGACATCGCACGTGACAAAGCCGAATGCCTCAACTCTGTGTTTGCCTCAAAATCTTTAATCCCAAACCCATCTCTCTCTGTTCCCACCTTTCCCAGTCGAACCCAACTGCTCCTGGACTCTGTGTCCTTCTCTCCTGACAAGGTGGAGGAGTTTTTGTCTAACCTCGACTCTGATTCTGCAACTGGACCAGACGGCATCAGCCCACGGCTCCTAAAATCCTGCTCTGCCACTCTATCTCACCCTCTCTCTGTTCTTTTCACCCTATCTTTTGCTCAAGGTCATCTGCCAGCATCCTGGAAATCAGCAAACATTACCGCTTTACACAAAAAAGGTGCAAAAACAGATCCTTTTAACTACAGACCAATCAGCCTGCTCCCAATTATCAGCAAAGTCATGGAATCCATCATTGCTTCGGATACGAAATCTTTCCTCTTCTCCAATGGCTTGATCTCTGATCATCAATTTGGATTCAGACCAGGTCACTCTACTCTGGACATGCTGCTTCTCCTGTCTCAACAATGGATGGAGGTCCTCAATGCCAAACAGGAAATCAGAGCTGTCTCCCTCGACATATCACGTGCCTTCGATACGGTCTGGCACCCAGCTCTGCTCACCAAACTCTACTCCTATGGTATCCATGGAAATCTCCATGCATGGCTTGCGGACTTCCTCTCTGGTCGTAGTCAACGTGTGGCCCTGAATGGATTTCTCTCATCTCCCCTCCTGTTCAGGCTGGAGTTCCCCAAGGCAGTGTGCTGGGCCCTGTGCTTTTTCTGGTCTTTATCAATGATCTCTCCGACTCTCTGGAAAATCCTCTCTATCTCTTTGCTGATGACTCCACTCTCTGCCGCTCCAATCCTCTTCCCTCAGATCGGCAGTCTGCAGCCTCCTCACTCTCTGAAGACCTGGACAAAATCACAGACTGGTCAAACAAGTGGAACATGTCTTTCAATCCTGACAAATCTCACACTCTTACTATGTCTCTCCGAAAAGATCGACTGGACAACCCTCCCATCTACTTTCTCAACAATCCTCTCCAAGAAGTTCTGTCGCTCAAGCTTTTGGGTCTCACTATCTGCCATGATCTTTCTTGGGAAAACCACATTTCCAAGCTGGCCTGCAAAGCCAGTCGCCGACTGGGCATCCTCCGTCGTGCGAAGTCCTTCCTTGGCACACCTGAGCTCCTCACCACGTACAAGGCTTTCATCCGCAGCTCAATGGAATACTGCTCTCCCCTCTGGGCTGGTGCTCCTGCCTCACACCTAGCTCGTCTTCACGCTGTTGAAAGCAAAGCATTCAGAATCATTGGAATCTCCCGTGATGAAGCTAACTCCAAGGGCCTCTCACTCACTCACCGCAGGCAGGTTGGTGGTCTTTCCGTCTTCTACCGACTCCTCTCCGGCCTTGCTCCCCCAGCTCTCTCTGTGCTCTGTCCCCCAAATATTCCTACAGGTCGCACAAGATCTGCCAGCAAGCCTCTGATGGTTAAACTGCCGAAATCTCGGCTCTCTGCTCACCTTCACTCCTTCATTCCTCTTTTCTCCCGCCTCTGGAACAAACTCCCACACTCCCTTCAATCCCACTCCTCCCTCCAGGTCTTTAAAACAGCTGTTAACCACCATCTCTTATCTTCCCCCATCCAAAACCTTGATCTTTTCTACCCCCACTAATTCACCCCAGATCCACCTTGTTTGTAATTCCAACTTCTTTCCTGGTAGTCCTGGCAGTGTCCATATGTTTTATGCCTCTCCCACCCCCTTTCCCATGCCTCCCCCCCAAAGCCCTCTCCCTCCCACAGATCTCTCGATGTCTCCATGTCTCTCGGTTCCTGCTCTAAAATGTTGTGTTTGTGTCCTTCCCCCTCTCTCCCCATCTTGTCTACCGCTCCCGATGTTATTTGTTCTATGTGTCGGTTTGTCGGTTATGTGTCGGTTTGTCGGTTTGTCTTTCTGTGTGATAAATGTTCGCTCTTTCACGAGCCTCGATGTTGTATACAAAAAAAAAAAAAAAAAAAAAAAAGGTGTAGCATCATTGGCTGAGGGGTCACATCATTGGCTGAGGGGTAGCATCATTGGCTGAGGGGTCACATCATTGGCTGCGCAGTGGCATCATTGGCTGAGGGGTCACATCATTGGCTGCGGGGGTGGCATCATTGGCTGAGGGGTCACATCATTGGCTGCGGGGTGGCATCATTGGCTGAGGGGTGGCATCATTGGCTGAGGTGTAGCATCATTGGCTGAGGGGTCACATCATTGGCTGAGGGGTAGCATCATTGGCTGAGGGGTCACATCATTGGCTGAGGGGTGGCATCATTGGCTGAGGGGTCTTCTCCTCACTGCTCATTACTAAAAACTGCTCTTCTATGTGAGGATTGATAAATAAAAGCAATTAGAACCAGTAAATTTAGTTTTATATGGCATTTTGCCTCTCTATTAGAAAGTGTGAGAAAATTATATATCTTCACCATAGGTTGACCTTTGACCCCCACTGTAACCATGGTAACCCCTTAATTATATATAATAACATTGACCCAACGGGTCATGGGTCGTCTAGTATATATATATATATATATATATATATATATATATATATATATATATATATATATATATATATATATATATATATATATATATATATATATATAGATATATATAGATATATATTGTTGCGGATTTGTGAATCCTGTGTTTTTTTTGTATTGTTGTAAGTGTCATGAGAATTGTTGTAAATATCATCCTCCACAGTGTAAAGGTCACAGGTCGTCCTCCTAGTTACTCCATATACATACACGTAGCCAATCATATACTCTCTCAAATAGTTATCTCCTTATTCTATGTAGTTGAAGGCTCTGTTCCCACTAGTTGACACTGCATTGCAAGAAATTGAAATAAGGTAGATTTCCCCTGTCTAGTGCGAAGCCTCAATTGCCCACTGCAATTGCCTCCATTGAGCACGCGGTCGGTTCAAAGAAGAAAGGCGTGTCTCCACCTCGTCATCAAAGGGTGGAGCCAGGAGAGCCCTTGCCGACCAACCAAACACCAGGGGTTTGGCTTGAGAGGGCGGAGGAAGAACGATCGGGGAGGTTCGCGAAGGTTCGAGGGTGTGGTCTATATAACCCGCGGCGGGACGCCCCCACAGTGAGATGAGCCCTTGGAGAGCACGCGACGCACCCCACCTGAGCGATACCTGCACTGATACCGATACCTGCACCCCACCGGAGCTGAACCACAGCAGCTTTGATTTCTGAACCACCGCAACTTTGAACAAACCGGAGCTGAACCACAGCAGCTTTGATTTCTGAACCACCGCAGCTTTGAACAAACCGGAGCTGAACCAACAGCAGGTTTGGCCACAGCAGCTTTGAGCGTCAAAGGCGGTTTTCGGCCGCGGCTACACTGTGGCGGCTGCTCACTCCCGGCCCGACCATTCTCCTGCTCCAGCTGAACCTTCCTCTCCTTCCTGCCATTCCTGTCATCCATCCATTCGTGTGAGTCTGACCGTAGTCTGTCTTTTGTCTTGTCCTGGGTTAAGTAAGACTGTTTAGGTAAGTTAAAATTGCACTGTGTCCTTCTGGTTCTTCCATCCTTCTGTAAATTATTTTATTATCCTTCCTTCTCCTTGGTTTCTTTAATTGTGTAAATAGTTAGTAATAAATCATATTTGTTCTTCCTACCTTGCCTTCTTTCCTTTACATCCGTTTCGTCCTTGTCCTTTCCCTCATTGAATACCTGTGGCACGATTTGGCCAACGTTACGAATCGGGTCAGTTCTTGTTAATAGTTCATGCCACGGTTGCTAAACCGCTCGGCATCTGTCCACGGTCGCGAACGGGGTTGCGCTACTGCCTCTCCGGAGGGAGCTGTGCAGCGTCAGGACTCATGTCGGTCAGTCAGGAACAAGGGGACTAATCCCCCCTTCTTAAGGGGAAGAAGGCCGACGTAGAGATCCGCAACAATATATATATATATATATATATATATATATGTATGTATATATATATATATATATATATATATATATATATATATATATATATATATATATATATATATATATATATATATATATAGATATATACAGACTTGGCATTTAATATGGAATATTTTTTTTTTCTTGACTTGGGTTTACTTTCTTAACTCAGTATATCAATCTGGTGAGTTTCTTTTACACTTTGGTGATTTATTTGTTAAAAAACCATGTCACTGATTGTCTGTCGCAGCAAGAAGTCAACAACAGGATTATATCACAGGTGGCGTGGCAAAATGTACGGACAGGTGCATTTGACGATTGGCTTCACAGTCGGGTATACAAGTGTTGTTGGGTTCTGTATTCGTGGAAAACAACTGCTGCACATCTCCAAAAGTTATTGCCACTTCCTCTGTAGATGGCCCGTCAACTCGACAATGCTGTTTGTCATGGAGTGGTGGCTTTACGAAATTACGGCATGAAAGACCGTGCTATTGCTCGGCAGTATGGCATCACTAAAGGTCAGGTGTCAAAGATCCTGAAACGAAATGCTCAGAGGGGTGTCCCTACTCCACTACCGAGGCCAGGACATCCCCGCAGAACCACAAGGAGGGATGATCGCCAGCTATACCGGTTATTCCGCAATGGCCGCACCAAGTCAGCTAATCGGCTTAGGGCTGAGTGGCAGCAACTGATAAATGTGCCTGTATCCAGAAGGCTAGTCAACCAACGACTGGTTCAAGCAGGCTATTGTGCCAGGTGTCCCCTGAGAAAGCCACGCCTGACCAGACAACACCGCCAGCGCCGATTGCAGTGGGCCAGAGAGCACCGTCAATGGCAGCCAGGACACTGGAATCACGTGATCTTCAGTGACGAGTCGATATTTCTGGTCTATCGTAAAGATGGCCACGTCCGAGTGCACAGACAAGTGCATGAAACCCACAACGAAGATTGTATAGTGCCAAGAGTCCAAGCTGGAGGTGGTGGGGTGACCGTTTGGGCTGCTTTTCATGCAGGGGGCAAAACTGACCTGGTTGTTCTGATTGGAAACCTGAACCAGTTCAAGTACAGGGCCATTCTGGAAGAAACATTGCTTCCATTTGCTTGTGCAGCCTTTCGAGGAAACTTTGTCTTCCAAGATGACAATGCACGGCCTCATCGTGCTCGCATGATCCAACACTTTCTTGCTGACCGTGGTGTAGAGCATATGGAGTGGCCTGCCATTGTCCCCGGATATGAATCCGATAGAGAACTTGTGGGCAGAATTAACGCGTCAAATCGACCACTTGGACCAGCAGCCGACCTATGTGCGTGAATTGCAGCAGGCTATTGTCACTGCATGGCAAGCAATTCCTGTCCAAACCTTGGCAAATCTCGTGAACAGCATGCCTCAACGTGTACGTGCTCTCCTGAATGCTCTTGAGGGTTACATGAAGGACTGAACTGTAATTTTACTGTCCGTAATCCCAGTCGTAATTTAACTTTTGTTTTTGTTAAAAAAAATTTTTGCTAATGTGCAAAACAAAGACATACTTCTGGAAAACGTACAGAAGTTTAACACAGTACTGTCCATGAATTGAGTTCGATATCAGTTTACATCACTTTCAAGGATCAATTTATTTGTTTCGAAATGTCAAATGTGGTTTTTGTTTCTTTTAAAGGTCACATTAACAAAATCTAGAATAATTTCAACATAATTCCAATGAACTTTTGGTTCTAAGACGTCTTTAAAAGTAAGTTCACCCCCACAAAAAAATATTCCACCATATTAAATGCCAAGTCTGTGTATATATATATATATATATATATATATATATATATATATATATATATATATATATATATATATATATATATATATATATATATATGTATGTATGTATATATATGTATATATGTATGTATGTATATATGTATATGTATATATATATGTATGTATGTATATATATGTATATATATATATATATATATATATGTATATATATATGTATGTATGTATATATATGTATATATATATATATATATATATATATGTATGTATGTATATATATGTATATATGTATGTATATATATGTATATATGTACAGTATATCATCACACTTAACTTTGAGCTGTCTAGCCTGGGTTTGAATCCCGACCCAGCTATAAACTGTCATCCTGGTGTTTCACAGAAAGAATGATTCATCAATGGGTGTGACATCAAACCTGACGTCCCTTCTGCCGGCATTAGTTGGTGCACGTTAAAGATCACACCCATCTCAATCAGTGATGCAATACTTTGAAGAAGAAACACGACACGTTGACCCTCCTCTGAGGTTGTGGCTGCATTTTGTTGATGATAGATTCGTTCGCTTTGAAAAGGCAAATGTTGACAGTTTCCAAGCAAAAAATTATCCCAACATGGTCAGGAATACAATTCATGTGCAAAGTAGAAGAAGCAGAGTCTCTCCCATTCCTAACCTTAACTGCCCAGGGATAGGAATGGAAAGTTACATTTGCAAGTGTATTGTAAACCCACGCAGATGGACAAAGTACACATTGCACTAGAGAAGTGGCCATCCCACCTGTCATAAAACAAGTTGTGTTCGCAGCTTAGTTGACAGTGCAAAAACATACTGCAGTGACCGTGAACAACGCCAAACAGATACCGCATGTCACTCAAGTCCTGCGAGAAAAATACTCACTACACAAGTGCGTTCATCAAATACTGTCACCCGAAACCCAACCACAGCAGCAACAGTCCAACCACACCAACAGACTTGGTGGCACTTCCATACATAGAAAACACTTCTGAAACCACAAGCCACCTACTACATCAGTACAAGGTGACATAACCCACAAACCAGAAGCCATATACTACATCAGTACAATGATGACATCACCCACAAACCACAAGAATCCTCGCGAGCACAGCTGTCAAACCCCGAGGACAACGTGAACATATTTGACAGAAAGAACATCAACGATAAGATAACATGAGAATATTGGAAAGCCAAGTATGTTGGACAAACATCGAACGTTTAGCCACAAGGGTAACCTGACACTAACGTGCTATGAGATGACAAGAAGGCTGTCCTTGGTTATGATGTGTGCGTGTGTATACACACACACACACACACACACACACACACACACACACACACACACACACACACACACTATTAACATTCATGGCCTATTTTTTATCATATACGACTATTTAATATATTTATTGTCTGCAATTACTCATAATGGTAGCAGTTTGAATTCCTTGACATTTTAAGATGAAAAAATGCCCTCTCATAGTATTTAGTGTTTAGATGGAAGTGGCACACTATTATTTTCCCCCCCAGTATTCCGTAATTGAATCTGATGAACTGTCAATAGGCAATGTTGCGACACATCCTGCAAAGCCAAATGAGCAATGTCTTAATTTGTTTTTGTAATTATGCATTGTACAATGTTTAAGTGATCCAGTGTGTTTTTGTCTTTGACCTGATGTATATGCAGTGTTTTCACAATACTCTGACTCCTCCCCCACCCCCCAATCCTCAATCTATCATTGTTTTCAAAAATGTTCAAAATAATGTAACTTGTGAAATACAATGGATGAAGCCATGTTAACCTGTTGCACCTCACTCACAGCCTTTTTTCTGGTCATCTTGTAGTAACATTTACTGATAAGATCCCCATTGCTCACTCTTTAATAACATCCGCTTGGATTTCCCTTTGATCCTTCCCTACATATGTATGCTAAGCTGTTCTCAGCACCCAGGAGTCCATGCAGTTTGATTGAAAGCCAAGGTGATTGATTGTGCAGTTAATATGTCCTCCGTAATCATCATTATAAACTGCTGAATCTCAATCATCACCGCGTCCTTCTCTTTGCAACAGTATCATTCTGCAAGTACACACTCCTGCATTATGCACTTTGTGTATTCACACCTGACATATAAGGGACAGTATTGTCAAAGTTAAAAGAGTAGAAGAGATTGTAGGGATGGAATAAAGGCCATATGCAAATATTAACAAGCGTTACGCCGAGGTCCCCCGTCGGTGAAGTGATGTGAGTTGACAAAGTGGAAGACGCAAGGCGGCCATCTTGGATTTTGACGTGGCGACCCAATTTTCAATAGCATTCTTACTTGTGCCTAGATACACCCACACACCAGATTAGAAGTTGGTACTTCGCTTATTTTTCAAGATATTCCGCTCACAAGGTTCAAACATACACGGCGGCGGCCATCTTGGATTTTGACGTGGCGACCGAATTTTCAATAGCATTCTTCCTTATGCGTAGATACACCCACACACCAGATTAGAAGTTAGTAGTTCGTTTATTTTTCAAGATATTTCGCTCACAAGGTTCAGCTTTATATATGGTGGCGGCCATCTTGGCGTTTGACGTGGCGACCCAATTTTCAATAGCATTCTTCCTTATGCCTAGATACACCCACACACCAAATTAGAATTCGGTCCTTCGCTTACGCACGCACGTCCGCACGCACGCACGCATGGACGGACGGACGCACGCACGCACGTCTGCACGCACGGACGCACACACGGACGAAGGGGAAAACCATAGTCCCCCTTTCGCTCCGCGGTGCGACGGGGGACAAAAACAGAGTACGAGAAATTTTTAGTTATTTATTTAACAGTGCTATATAACAAACAATGCTGTATCTAGGACACTCTGTGCATAGAACCACCAGCACATGAACACATTATATTCGAGTCTGATACCTTAATATGTCAGTGTAAATTGAGTCTGCTTGAGCAGGGTGTAATCATACCCTATGGTGGCAATATGCAAATTAGAGAAATACCAGGAATAAGCAGAAGCATCTTTGCCTTAGGGTATGAAGGCAAGAAGCAGATGAATGAATAAGGTAGGTAGGCTACTCGTGATACATGAACAGCGAAAAGGAATACGGGACTAAGAGATTGCTTTAATATCGTAATGTGGAATCGGGGGATCATAAATACTGGACATTGTAGAAAGACTTTAGCATGGACCGCGGGTATGATCGTGTAGGTTAGATTCTCCTTGTAACAGGACATTTGACTAGAAGGAAGTGGTATGGTAAAACGTACACTGAAAAGGCAGTGAGTGTACATTATAAAGCAGACAGAATGCGATTGTATTGTGTAAAAGTTCCTGTTTATAGGCGAGGCCAGGTCGAGTACTTAACACCAAAGGCACAAAGAAAGCGCTTTGCATTTTAAAGGAAAGATCATTACGGACTGTTTGGCCGGTGCAGCATAAGCCATGGTGGCAAAGTAAGCTGTGGAGCCCTGGTTGAAGGAGGAATGTTTTTTTTGCTAATGCAAGATCGTGATGCCCGCAGACCGTGGGCAACCAATAATGGTACCTGCCGCCCACGAAGGGGTTCCCAAAGTTTACAAGGGCTATGGCTCCTCTGAGCTCAGCAGTTTGAGCTGGATTCTCAGGAGAGCAGAATCTCTCTGCTCAACATCCGAACTATTTAGGAGACATCCGAACACCCTCAAGCAAAATTCCTCCACTTAGGAGATTCAATGCACACCAAAGGAAGTGGTTGAAATCTTCACACATGGACGTTGGCAGAGTTGAAGCTCTTACATTCTCAATCATTTGGAGCAAAGTATAACCCACCCTACCCCTATCCCACATCGTCATGACTACTCTTCCAATACTTTGGATTTGTTCTCCCCCTCCAAACCGTTGCATTACAGCTACACAATATGACCTCCAGTTGGTTCTTCTGACCACAATCTTGTAAACATCACTTTGCTTACCACCACTCCTTCTCCTCCGACTATACACCATTGGCATTTAAATAGCGCTGACTGGACTGGTTTACAAAACTTATTTTCTGATTTTCCCTGGAAAGACCACTGCCTCTCCTCGGATGATGCCTCTATCTCTGCTGAACATGTAGCTGAAATTAATGTGGCAGGAACTGAGGCTTATATCACCTTCTCTTTCAAGTTTATCGCTCTTACCAACTGTTGTTTCAATAATTCCTGCTCTGTGGCCATTCGTGCAATGGATGTGGCATATGGGACATGGAAAACTCTTCTTCCTCAGACTCACATTCAGCTTTCATATCTGCCAGAAATCATTGCAAACATGTTATTCATGAGGTGTAGTATTCCTTTATCCAAAATAAATATGACAATCTTTCATCGTATTCCACTAATAGATCTTTCTGGTCATTAGCTAAAAGTATCTCCAACAACTTCTGTAGCACTACCACTCCTTCGCTTTTCCATTCTGATGATACTATCACTGTCTCTCCGACTGATAAAGCAACTCTTTTTGGTTCTCTTCTCTCCTCTAATTCCACACTGGATGACTAACATTCCATCTCCCTCTGAAGCACTCCTGAAAAACCCAAACTTTTCCTCTTTCCTGGAAACATGCCTCAGTTCAGCCTATTGTGATCATTCAAACCCTTCCAACTACCGTCCCTTTGCTCTGACTTCGACTATTTCTAAAGTCTTTGAATGTCTTCTCAAATCCCATTTCCTCAAACATCTTGAATCTCAGTCTTCTATCTGACCATCAATGTGGCTTTCATAAGGCATGATCTACCGGTGATATCATTTCTTTACTTATCAATGTCTGGGCCTCTTCTCTGAGAGACTTTGGGGAATCCTTTGTTGTAGGCCTTGATATCCCAAAAGCCTTTGACAGATTTTGGCATCGGGGTCCGACATCCAAGCTTCCCTCTTTCGGCTTCCCCCCCCCCCCCCCCCCCACTCTGCTCTTTCGTATGGAGCTTTCTCTCCGACCGCTCTATCGCTGTAATTGTTGATGGATCAACATCTCCCTCCTTCCCTATCAACAGCGGTATCATTCAGGGTTCCGTCCTGTCTCCAACACTCTTCATTCTTTTAATTAATGACCTTCTTTCTTCGAACAAATAACCAAATGCACTCATATGCTGATGACTCGACATTACATTCCTCCATGTTTTTCCCATCTGCCACATCTTCCCTCACACGATCTACATATCTTTTACATCGATCTACATCGCAGCCACCTCTTTAAATTTGGGTTTGGACAAGATTTCACAGTGGGGCAAATATAATCAGGTTAAGATCAATGCTTCTAAAACTGAATTTCTTCCCATCTGTCTGTCTCTCTAAAACTCCTCTCAACTCTCCAATCTCTTTTGAAAGCTCCACAATTAGACCATATGATAAAATAAACATACTAGGTATTACCCTAACATCAAATTTATCCTGGAATCCACACATTGCACAAATAGCTAACTCTGCCTCGAAGAAACGAAGTCCTGTTCAGATGTCGAATAATCTTCTCCTCTCAACAGTTGCTTCAACGATATAAAGGATTGTTTCGTCCTTGTATCGAGTACTGCTCTCACATCTAGAGAGGTTCTAGCTCCACATACCTACTGGGCAGAATTGAATCCAAAGTAATCAGACTTATCAACTCTCCCAATCTGACCTCAAAACTCGACCCTCTCAAATTATGTCACAAAGTTGGTTCTCTTTCTATTTTCTGCAGATATTACTTCAGTTTTTGCTCCCAAGAACTTGCTGCTTGTGTACCTCTGCCATTAGCGAGACCACGGAATACTCGACTAGCCACTACATCGCATGATTATTGTGTGGCCGTTGAAAACTCAAGGGTGGGCCGTTATGATGTTTGTTTCTTACCCTCCACTGCCAAACTCTGGAACTCTTTACCTTCTCGTGTATTTCCAAACACTTACGACCCTCCCCTTTTCAATAGGCAGATTTTTACTTCCTCAAAAACTCAGACTATTTTCTCTTTCTGCACTTTTATATCAATGTAATTCTTATATTTAAGGCCTGGCCTCAATGAGGACTATATAGTCCTTGACTGGAGCCTTCAACATTAAAAAATAAATAAATAAATAAACACACATTCAAAGAGTACATTAAGAACTCAACATGGAGATAGTTATATTTCATTTTTGCTTCCAAATGCCAATCATTGGAATGATCAAATTGATCGAAAATAATTTAATGTTTATTAAAGTGTAAATCAGGTGTGGTGTGCGATGCAGTGTGATGGAACTTCAGCATTATTAGGGGGGGGGGGGGGGGGAACCATAAATTTACTGCTGGATAAGGTTAAATAAACCCTCGAATACCCTCATCCTAGCTCTCAAAAATCCTTTGATTCTCATGAGCCATTCAGACAAACCCCAGAGGCTGTACATCCGAAGAGAAAAGGGAGTGCAGGCCAGGCCTTATCAATGAAGAAATAACCAAAAATGGCGACATGACAACACCTCCAGCTCATCTTTGTATAACAATCCATCCAGCTCTGCATCTGCCATCCTCCAGAGAACACTAGACTTGGAAATTGATTCCGAGAGGAACCTCAGATGACAGAAATAAAATTCTGTATTTTTTTTTTACTACTTACTCCTATTTCTGAGTTAAGCTTCGCCTTGGTGTTAATAACTTAATGCAGCATAGTTATATAACATTCATTAAACATTTACAGCTTAGTTGTATTTCCCTAAGTGTTGTTCATGTCAGCTGTAATGTATTTTTCACGTAATGCATCCTGGATAAAATTTGAGGCTGAAAGCCATCATCACATTGTTAGCTCCACATGGCAAGGTTAACATTGTGGTGTAATGCTCAGCAGTGTGATGGAAAATTGCATGTTTTGTCCCTGACTAATCAGTATGTACGATGTATTCAAAGTAACCTTGAAATAGAGACGTGGCTTTTCATTTACATAGGACATAGGTTACAAAAGCATTTCATTTAACTCGCAGCTCAATAATCACCAATTAATATTAGTTCCAATGTCATTATCGAAGGCAGGACATTCTGTTGAAGTTAATTGCATTTTGGTATTACATCTGCCATATCTATATGGCAGACAATATCAATTTTGTTTTTAATAGCATGGTGTCATTAACCACAGTGTTGTTTACAGAAATCAAGCAATTATCAATCTGGATATTTTTGTGTGAATATAATGCAATTTGTAGAGTGTGCACTCCTTTACCATAGAAAAAAAGCTTTATGTAAAGCCTATGTTTTAAATACATAAACAACCACTTAGCAATGACATTTATTCATTTCATGTGAACTGGATATGATGTAAAAGGGGCTATTTATGCCTACATCCAATTGGAACCTTGTTTTCATCAGGAATGGAGTAAGTCTATATATATATATATATATATATATATATATATATATATTGTGAGAAACCCCCGGTGAAACCACCTTTGTTCTCACCCAAATGAGTGCCCCGCCCACCACTGACGTAACCTCGTTGGAGCCTCACGCGATTGGGAGGCGAGTCGGGACGTGATTGGTGGAGGGTCAGAGAGCGCGGCCGCCATCTGATGAGACGGACGCAGCTCGGAGGTTCGAGGCCTCGAGGCGAGGGGACTTTCGTTACGCCTCACGACAGCGAGTTGTGCTGATCGTTTATAGTTATGGATTGTACGAGTGAGTGATTCCGGAAGAGAACGAGTGATTCCCGGAGATCGTAGATTGGAACTGTGAGTCCTATATTGCCTGCTTCGTGTTGGAGCTCCTGGCCGACCGTTCCTGGCGGCCTTGTGTGGTATTCCATCCTGGTATCCTTGGAGTCCCGGAGCTCGTCGATTGGAGCCGCGAGGATCTTACCTGCGTCTCGTGGGAGCGTCTGTGGCCGACCGTTCCTGCAGGCTTGTGCAGCCTATTCCATTTGTTACCTTTCAGGGTTTTTGTGATCGAGCCAATAAAGCATCGTGCCTTACCCCTAGAAGGCCGATTAAAACACAATTGTGTTGATTACGTCTCTTTTGTCCACTCCGTGGATTACTTGAAGCCCGGACATTTACGTCCGTATTCCGTGCTGGGATACATTCCACAGACGGGATCGCGACAAATGGGTTGCTCGTCCTAGGATCATTCAAGTAAGAGCCATTCGATTGAGACGGGAATTCTGCAGTGGACGACATCTTCTGGCATCTGTTCATCGCCTTCTCACCAGCGGACGCCGTCTGGGAGGAACTTTCTCGCCGTAGGACGCTGTCTTGGGCAGAGAAGTGAATAGCCTCGGATCCCTCCAAACAACCGACAAAGAATAAGCGAATAGCCTCGGATCCCTCCAAACAACCGAAAAAAAAAAAAAACGTGAGTATTTGTACGTGGTATTTTTCTCATTGGCAATTTGATGTGCGGGTGATATTGCGTAGTTGTGTCGTATTTCCCCAACAGAGCGTTGTGTTTGAGCGTTGTGTTGAGGTTGTGTTTTGTGCCTGGTCGTATGATAACTCGTAGCCAAGCTATGTCGACCAGGGAAGTGAGAGTTCAACCTGATCATGTTGACAGTCACGTGGGTGGCGAGGTGAGCGACGCAAGCAGCCTTGACCCGGTCACTCAACCCGAGATGTTAGGAAGCGATTCCATCATGACTAAATGCATGCGTTCGCCCTTCTGGACCGGGCTGACTCCGGTTCAACAACTTGACATGTATAACAGGGAGAATGACAGGGCAGAGGCAGAGCGTGCTGCGGCAGCAGAGAGAGAGCATGCGGCAGCAGAGAGAGAGCATGCGGCAGCAGAGAGAGAGCATGCGGCAGCAGAGAGAGAGCGTGAGAGAGAGAGAGAGCGTGCGGCAGCAGCAGAGGGAGAGCGTGCAGCAGCAGAGAGAGAGCATGCGGCAGCAGAGAGAGAGCGTGCGGCAGCAGCAGAGGGAGAGCGTGCGGCAGCAGCGAGAGAGCATGCGGCAGCAGAAGCTGAACGCGTCAGAGAGCATGAGTTGCGAATGTTGACTGAACGACTGCGGGCAGAGGGGTCTGCTGCAAGAGTCCCGGAAACTGTTCATGTTCGTTTGCCGGACTGGACGGGAGACACGAAGCCAGAAGCGTATCTGGAGATGGCGGAGAAGTTGTTGGCTGCCGGTGGCATTGATGAGAGCTTGTGGGTCGGCCATCTTGTGAGCCATCTATCTGAGAAGGCGAGGGAGGTATATGCGAGGATGGCAACCGAGGACGCAAACAAATACAGGGCATTGAAGGCCGAGATTTTGAATGCCTATGCGGTGTCCGCATGTATTTATAGGAGAAATTTTTTCAGCTGGACTCGTGAGTCCAGTCAAACCTATGAGGAACATTCGCGGGCCTTGTTGGAACAACTGCAGAGATGGTTCAAGGGGAGCAAGGTGGAGTTACCTCAAGCGGTTGCGGAACTCCTGGTGCGTTACCGTATCGATCAACAGCTTCCGCCTGACTTAGCATTGTTTCTTGTCGACAAAGACACTGTTTCCTTGGCAGACTGCGTCAACCTTATTGATAAACATGTTTTGGCGTGCAAAATGCTGCAAGTCACGCAGTCGCTTCGTAAGACGGAGGAGTCTGCGATCAAGACCGCCCCCCGTCTGCCCGGCGGCTGGATCGAGGGGAAGGGTTCTCCGATGACCTCCACTGGGGGCGCTCGCGAGCCGCAGACCAGGGCAGGGCCCTGGTGCGATTTCTGCAAACGCGTGGGGCACGGTGAAAACCGCTGTTTCTCTAATCCCGCCAGTCCGGCCTACCGAGGAAACCCTCCTGTTAAGTCGGAGGGAGATCAGTGGAACTCATCCGCCGGGCCCTCGCACACGACGGTGGCATCGGTGACCGAGGTCACTGCCACCGGGGCTAATTCCATTCATCCACTGCATCAGGAGTATTCAGGGACAGCCTTAGTGGGTGGCCCCGATTCGATGCTGAAGTTTGAGACCAAATACCTTCGGGATACTGGGGCGACACGGTGTGTTCTCCGGGTGGGGGTAGTTCCGGCCTCTCAGATGCGTTATACCGGCGAGTATACCCTCCTTCGGGGCATTGACCGGGTTCTTGGCCGGTACCCCCTTGCCCTCCTCGAGGTCCGGAGTGACATTTTTAAGGGTCCAGTGACCTGTGTGGTAGTACCCTACTACCCTATACCCGGGGTCTCCTTGCTGATTGGCAATGATGCCATAGCCAGGGAGGAGTCATTGACTCTGACCTGTGGGGGGGTCCCTAGAGCCCAGAGTAAACAGGCGGAGAGAGTGGCGGAGTCAGACATATCTTCACTCTGGCCCGAGGAGCCTAGCGCCTCGACTCCAGTTTCCGACGGTGACGTTGCGTCAGCTGAAGTCCACCCGAGCCTCCCGTCAAGCCAACCTCAGGTGCCGTGCTCCTCAGGGACCGCTCCCGCCATGTCGAGATTCAGCAGGAACGCTAATGCTAAGGTATATGTGGGAAACCTGGGCAATGGAGCAGCGAGAGCCGAGCTAGGGAGGGTCTTCGGGCATTACGGACCACTCCGCAACGTATGGGTTGCTCGGAACCCACCTGGATTCGCAGTTGTTGAGTTTGAAGATCCACGAGATGCTGAAGATTCGGTCAGAGCCCTTGATGGAAGGTTAATTTGCGGATCGCGGGTGTGCGTCGAGATGTCGAATGGCATGTCGCGGCGGCCTCGTTTCAGACGCCCTTTGGTCCGCAGGCCGTTCGACCCGAAAGATCGATGTTACCAGTGCGGTGAAAGGGGTCATTACGCATATGACTGTCGTTCTCGACACCGGAGGAGAACCCGCCGCTCTAGGTCTCGGTCCGTTTCCCTCCTGTAAATGTTTCCCCACCTTGAGTTTGGCTCCCTTGTTTCTCTATTGTGCTTTGGGTGAAGTGTAACTCTTGTGGGGTAGATGTTAATGGGGTGTATGGTGTTTAATATTGTGTGTGAAAAAAAAACAAAACTGGTTCATTGTTTACCCTGTTAACGCCTGTTAATTGCCTGTTGCGTTAATAAGTGCGTTATTGTTGCGTTATTGTGTTGCGCCATTGCGTTGCGTTGTATTGTTGCGTTGTTTCGTTATTGTTGTTAACAAGTGTTAGTAATTGTTAATTGCGTTAATTGCCTGTTAGCAATTCCCGCCATCATCTAGCCATGTGATTTGCACCTACTACAAATACTGGTTTTAAAAACGCCGTCTATTCGACGGGGTTTTTACTTAGGGGGGGAGGACTGTGAGAAACCCCCGGTGAAACCACCTTTGTTCTCACCCAAATGAGTGCCCCGCCCACCACTGACGTAACCTCGTTGGAGCCTCACGCGATTGGGAGGCGAGTCGGGACGTGATTGGTGGAGGGTCAGAGAGCGCGGCCGCCATCTGATGAGACGGACGCAGCTCGGAGGTTCGAGGCCTCGAGGCGAGGGGACTTTCGTTACGCCTCACGACAGCGAGTTGTGCTGATCGTTTATAGTTATGGATTGTACGAGTGAGTGATTCCGGAAGAGAACGAGTGATTCCCGGAGATCGTAGATTGGAACTGTGAGTCCTATATTGCCTGCTTCGTGTTGGAGCTCCTGGCCGACCGTTCCTGGCGGCCTTGTGTGGTATTCCATCCTGGTATCCTTGGAGTCCCGGAGCTCGTCGATTGGAGCCGCGAGGATCTTACCTGCGTCTCGTGGGAGCGTCTGTGGCCGACCGTTCCTGCAGGCTTGTGCAGCCTATTCCATTTGTTACCTTTCAGGGTTTTTGTGATCGAGCCAATAAAGCATCGTGCCTTACCCCTAGAAGGCCGATTAAAACACAATTGTGTTGATTACGTCTCTTTTGTCCACTCCGTGGATTACTTGAAGCCCGGACATTTACGTCCGTATTCCGTGCTGGGATACATTCCACAGACGGGATCGCGACAATATATATATATATATATATATATAATTATATATATATATATATAATATATAATATATACGGTACATATAAATATACAGAAAAATTAGGACAAAACATTTTCTCAAGCAAATGTTGAGAAGCTCATGCTATCCACTGTGGGAAAGAAGATTAAATGAGGTTTCAGGTGTGAATCCTTCAAAAGAAGAGAGATCATCATCTTTTCCATGGCATTTGGCATACTTCTTTCAACATTTGGTTAACAAAATGCATTATCTATCTCTACGTCTTCAATAAGCATTCAAAATATCTGCAAACGAGATACAATCGTCCACGAAACGTCAACCCTTTTTATTTTATTTTGGAACTACTCATGTACCCCGTGCTAAGCACGGGTGGGAAGCCAAAATCAAACAAACAATGCAGAAACGGTGAATGCTAAACCATGGAACCAATAAATTCCACATACCTGTGCCACCTTCAGTAGAACGTCAGACACGGACAGCCGGTTCGTGAATGGCTTGCACAAAAAAAAAACCGACCCGTCTGAATGGTTCTATACCCAGTTAATGGTGAATCTGCATATAGCAAACCCGCGAATGTCACGGTGAGAAAGTAGAAACCCTCACATCATTTCGTCATTCATATTAAAAATCAATATCTCTATTTTCATTCCAAACAGCATCATTCCAATCATACATAAGTACTATAACAAAATACTGTGCTAAATCACGATCGCATTGAGATATTATCAAACCAGCCCATTGTAGTCTTCTGTTCACTTCCAGATTCGGCAGCAGCTTCGAATTGGAGTCAATTTCAAAATCATAATTTTATTGAGGAATTTATGAAAACTCCTACCTACCTTACCACATCCGCTGGGACCCCAAACGTTCCACAGAAGGTTTGGCGGGGCTAGCCCCAAAACTGAGGGAGTAGTTTGGGGATGGACGGACAGACGGACAGACACTCCTGTTTTATAATATACAAAGGATATACAGTACAAGTATCATTGATGCAATATAAACTTTACTAAAAGGTATTTTTCAAATGCACAACAATGACATTACAAGACATTAAAGTAATTTGATATGAATCACAAAAACGTTGTAGGATGGAAGAGAAAGGAAGTGAACATAGGTTTAGAGGGGAAGAAGATAGAACAGGGCATATTTGAGTATTTAGTTGGAACAGTGACCGAGGATGGTAGTTCAATGGCAGAGGAGGATACAGGCGGGTGTACGAGGAAGCAATGCCATGCAGCATCTGCCGACATGTCATGAAAAATTTGCTGTTATAGCTTTCCATATGTATGTACGTACAGTCACGTGAAAAAGTAAGTACACCCCATGTAAAGTTTTGACTTTTTCAACATATTTCAACATACAGCTATTTGATCTTCATTTCAAGAATATTGATAGATAAAGGTGATATATGATAACAAATATCATGAAACATTTGCATTTTGTAGTCCATTGTATAATTTAAATAAACATAAATGCAAATATCGCATGTGAAAAAAGTAAGTGCACCCTTGGCTCTAATAGGTGGTATTGCCCCCTTTGGCAGAAACAACCTCAAGTCGGCGTTTCTTATAACTGTCTACCAGTCTCTGACATCGACTGGGAGAAATTTTTGCCCACTCCTCCATGCAAAATTATTTCAGCTGTGCGATGTTTGAGGGGTTTATTGCATGCACAGCTCGTTTCAAATCCCCCCACAACATCTCGATGGGATTTGGATCCAGGCTTTGACTTGGCCATTCCAGAACCCTCCATTTCTTTCTTTTCAGCCATTCCTTGGTGGATTTACTGGTATGTTTAGAGTCATTGTCATGTTGCAAGGTCCACCTTCGGTTGAGCTTCAACTTTCTGACAACACAACATGCATTTTAAGGACATGTTCCCTGCTAGAGCGGGGGTTAGCCTTGCGGTCCCCATGACAATCTTCTCCATTTTGCCCTATTTTCTGCATCTCTCCTTGTTAACCCCCTTGCCCGCATTTCTTCTTCCACCATCTTTAGCCAAGTCTTTCTCGGTCTTCCCCGTCCTCTACTTCCTTCTACATTAACTTCCATCACTCTTCTCAACCAGTCACTTTCATCCTTCCTCAATACATGACCAAACCATCTCAACCTGTTCCTCTTCACAGCATCAATCACAGGCAATATTCCCATCATCTTTCGCAATTCATCATTTGTCTTCCTCTCTCTCAAAGATACTCCGCACATCCATCGAACCATTCGCATTTCCACCCTTTCCAGCCTTCGTTGCTGCTCTACGTTCATTACCCAAGTCTCGCTCCCAAAAATCATAACACTTCTCACACATGCAGCATACACCTTTCCCTTCAGCTTCAGCGACACTCTCCTCCTCATCAGCACGCCACTCAGTTCCCGAAACTTCTTCCATGCACATCTCACTCGAGCAACCGTTGCCGAGTCTGATCCACCTTCTCCATTCAGCATGTCTCCGAGGTAGCAAAATGTTTTCACACCTTCCAGCTTCACGCCGTCTCCAAGATCCAACTCAACATTTCCTCCATCTGCAGCTCCCTCTGTGCACACCTTACATTTGAATGTAGCTGCCACACTGGTTAATGACCCTCTCAGACCACTACATTTTTGATGAACCCACTCAGCACACATTGTACATTGAATGGAGTTCACTCCGACACCCTTCCTGCACACAGCACACGGCCACTTCCCAGTTCTTTCCACCTCACCACATGCTTTACCACTTGCCATCACCTTTGTCTTTCCGATATTCACCTTCAGACCTTTTGTCTCCATACATTCCTTCCACTTGTTCATCTTTTCCTTCAGTCCATCCATACTTTCCGCAATCAACACCAGATCATCTGCATACAACAACTCCCACGGTAAACCCTCCTTTACGGTCTGAGCCAGCACCTCCATCACAGCTACAAATAGTAGTGGACTTAGTACCGACCCCTGATGCACTCCCACCTTCACCTCAAACTCACCACTGTTCCCGTCCTTCGTCCTTACAGCTATGCGTGCTCTTTTGTACATTGCCATCACTACTCTGATCAACCATTCCTCCACTCCTAACTTCCTCAATGCTCATGTCAATACTTTGCGTGGAACCCTATCGAATGCTTTCTCCAGATCAACAAACCCAAAAAACAACTTCTTCCTCTTATCCATGTACTTCTCCTGCAACTGCCTCACAATGAAAAGCGCATCTGTCGTTCCTCTTCCTGGCATAAATCCAAACTGCATTTCGTCGATCTTCACTTTCTTCCTTATCCTCCTCTCCAACACCCTTTCCAATACCTTCATTCCATGCTCCAATAACTTTATCGCTCGGTACGAGCCACACTCCAGAGGGTCACCTTTCCCCTTGTATAGAGGGACGAGGGTACTCAGTTCCCAATCCACTGGAATGCGGCCTTCTTTCACCACCAGATTACAGATCTCTGTCATTCTCTTCACACCCCAACTTCCTGCTGCCTTCAACATATCTCCCACAACTCCCGTCGGCCCTCCCGCTTTTCCACTCTTCATTGCTTTTATCGCTTCCTCAACTTCCTTCTCAGTTATCTTCTCTGCCGGTCCTAAAACTGGGTTACTCTCTATGTTGCCATCCCATTCATTCTCTGTATTCAACAGCATTTCCATATATCTTTTCCATCTTCCTTTAATTCCATCTGGGTCGACAACGATTTGTCCCACTTCATCCTTCAAGCAACTCACCCCCATCACATCACACCTCTCTTTTGCTATCTGCTTTGCAATCCTGAATACTGCTTTCTGACCCTCTTCCGAATCCAAGCGTTCTCCGAACATTTT
Source organism: Myxine glutinosa (assembly GCF_964187855.1). Lineage (NCBI taxonomy): Eukaryota > Metazoa > Chordata > Myxini > Myxiniformes > Myxinidae > Myxine > Myxine glutinosa. Next base: position 84,789,789 of record NC_136262.1, on the reverse strand, counting down.
CCTACATGCCTCCTGTGCCTTTGCTACCTCTTTCTTTGCAGCCTTCCTGGCTGCCTTATAACTTTCATGCTCTGCTGTTTCTGCGCCCGTACCCTTCGCCTTCTGCCACTCTTTGAACTTCTTCCTCTTCTCGTCAATCCTCTTTTCAACCTCAACATCCCACCACCATGTTTCCGAGTGCCTCGGTGGTCCTTTTGTCCATCCACATACCTCACCAACGGCTCCCAACAGACTAGCTTTCATTGACATCCAACCACTTTCAAGCTCAACCACATCATCCTCTACCCTACTCAGCCTCTCTTTTAATGCCTCCCTTACTGTCACCTCTTTCAACCTCCACACCTTCATTCTCGGTTGGTACTTCACCCGCCGAGCTCTCCTCGCACCTTTCACCCTTATGTCGCAGACAACCAAGTGGTGCTGTGAAACAGCCTCCTCCCCCGGGATCACCTTTGTGTCCCGGAGGTGCCCCCTATCTCGCCGACGCACCATCAGGTAGTCAACGGTTGTCGTCGACCCACCTGACGTGTATGTAACAAGCTTATTGTCCTCTTTCTGGAACTGAGTATTACAAATCAACAAATCAGCTCCATCAGCAAACTCCAAAATCCTTTCACCTTCTCCATTTCTCACACCATATCCGTAACCCCCATGAACTCCCTCAAAACCATCCATACTCCTTCCCACATGTCCATTCAGGTCTCCTCCCACCACAACAACTTCCTCATCTTTCACGTTTTCCATCAGCTTCTCTATCGCACACCAGAACTTGTCCTTCTCTTCATCGCTTCGACCAACCTGCGGAGCATATCCCGAGATGACGTTCACCAAGAGCTTTCCAATCATCATTTTCACCATCATCAACCTATCACTCACTCTAGTCACACTCACCACACTGTCTACAAACTCCTCAGAAAACAGGACACCAACACCATTCACGCCCTCGGGGCACCCTTGCCACACAAACTTGTATTTCTGTCCCTGCCTACCCTTCACCATTCTCACACCACTTCCCTTCCATCTCGTCTCTTGCACACAACATATGTCCACTCTTCTTCTGACCAATACTTCCACCACTTCTCCTGATCTCCCTGTCATTGTCCCCACATTCCATGTCCCAAACCTCAGAAACCGATCTCCACTTCGGGCTGCACCCTGCCCATATGTACTTGTGATTGTCATGGTTCTCTTTTTGAGGCAATGTTTTTATGGCCGGATGCCCTTCCTGACGCCAACCCTCTTAGTCGTCTCTTACGACATGCAGGGATACGGTGTACCTATTCTGACCAGGGTACACACTGGGAAACGTTTAAAACATGTAAATTCTTGGGGGGGTGGGCGGGGGGGGGCGTCAGCATCACGGCTGCGGTTTAAACATATTCCAACAATATCCAAACAGAACGATGAAAAAACAATCTGGGAAAAGTCTCCAAGCGAGAACGTCGATTTGAGAAAGAAGGAGCAGAGGCGGAAGAAAACGAGATACAGGGGGCGGGGCACAAGCCGAGACGAGGAGGAGAGCGAACAAGCACGTGTCCGGGAGGAGAGAAAGAATCAATATAGAATTATTTGTCTAGGGAGGTGAGGTGAGGGGGAGAAAACAAAATAAAAGAAACAAGCAATACAGCGAAGGAAATAACCCAAACCGACAAAACACCTACGGGGGGAGGGAAGCCCCAAGTCACCAGGCCGCGCACGAGGTACGACTCAGAAAACGATTAACTACACACAAGTTTGCACGAACCACAAACCAACACCAACTAGAAACACACAATAACACGTACACAGCAAAATAACCAGTGGAAATTTGACAAAGACAAGAATGGGAAAACACTCAAACTTCGACGCCGTGGAGAGCTCGGAGCACGCCTCACTCCCCCGAGGAACCTATATATACATCTTTTGTATGTAACTTTCTGACAGATGGCCTCACATTATCCTCAAGCACCCTCTGGTACAATGAAGAATTCATAGTGGATTCCATGATGGTGAGCTGCCCAGGCCCTGATGCAGCAAAGCTGCCCCAAACCATAATATTTCCACCACCATGCTTTACAGTTGGTATCAGGTTCTTGTGGTCAAATGCTGTCTTTGGTTTTCGCCAAACATGTCTTCTGGTACTGTGGCCAAATAGCTCTAACTTTGACTCATCTGTCCAGAGCACATTGTTCCAGAAGTGCTGGTCTTTGCCTAGGTGTTCATTGGCAAACTTTAGTCTTGCCCTGATGTTCTTTCTGGACAGCAAAGGATTCCTTCTGGCACACCTCCCATGTAGATCAAATTTGTGCAGCCTCTTTCTAATGGTAGACTCGTGCACTTTGACATCAACAGTGGCAAGAGCTACCTGTAGGTCCCGTGATGACATTCTGGGGTTCTTAGAGACTTCTTTCAGCATCTTACGGTCTGCTCTTGGGCTGAACTTGCTGGGGCGGCCTGGCCTGAACAAGTTGGCAGTTGTTTGAAATCTTCTCCACTTGTAGATGATCTTCCGGACAGTCGAATGATTGATTTCAAATTGTTTGGAGATCTTTTTAAATCCCTTCCTCGACTCGTAGGCATCTATAACCTTCTTTCTGAAGGCCTCGGAGAGCTCTTTTGATCTCGGCATGGTGACGACGCACACTTCAACAACAAAGAGCAAACCAAACTAAATGTCTGAGGTTTAAATAAGACAGGTTCCTCCAAGATCCTCTCTAACGATGTTCTAAACATTTGCACCTGAGCTGGTGCACGTGATTCTAATTTTAGGTATTTGAAGTAGTGATAAATGTGGGGGTGTACTTACTTTTTCCTCATGCGAAATTTGCATTTATGTTTATTTAAATTATACAATGGACTACAAAATGTAAATGTTTCATGATATTTGTTATATTATATCACCTTTATCTATCAATATTGTTGAAATGAAGATCAAGTAGCTGTATGTTGAAATATGTTGAAAAAGTCAAAACTTTACATGGGGTGTACTTACTTTTTCACGTGAATGTTTATATATATATATATATATATATATATATATATATATATATATATATATATATATATATATATATATATATATATATATATATATATATATGTGTATATATATGTATATATATGTATATATATATATATATATATATATATATATATATATATATATATATATATATATATATATATATATATATATATATATATATATATATGTTGGAACCCATCTTTGGATCGGTCCCATCGGCCGATGGGTCTGACCCGTTTGGCGACCCATCTGTGGATGCACGAGAAATGACAATGCAGACCCATCGGCCGATGGGTCTGCGCCATCTGCGGATGTGTTGTTCACCTTGAAGGAATGTGTTGACAGAATAGTGCTCTTCAATCAGGTACACAGTCATTGGAATTACATGTGGTAGGAATTTAACAGAGATGATTTTTAAATGTTTTATTATCTATTTCTACCCATCTATTTATAAATTTTGTCAATACATTTTGTAATTAACAGATACAAGGCAGTTTTAGTAAAGCTTTACATAACATACTCAACATTCATACAAAACATTAGCTGTTCTTCTGATAATGGCGTAGGGGAATGGTGGCAGGGTAGAGAGTGGCAGGTGCTGATGATTAGGGTTAGGGTTAGGGTTGTTAGGGTTAGGGTTAGGGTTAGGGTTGTTAGGGTTAGGGTTGTTAGGGTTAGGGTTAGGGTTAGGTTAACTCATCCACCATTGATGCATACACATTCCTTCAAGGTGAACAACACATCCGCAGATGGCGCAGACCCATCGGCCGATGGGTCTGCATTGTCATTTCTCGTGCATCCACAGATGGGTCGCCAAACGGGTCAGACCCATCGGCCGATGGGACCGATCCACAGATGGGTTCCAACATATATATACATATATATATATATATATATATATATATACATATATATATATATATACATATATATACATACATACATATATATATACATATATATATATATATATATACATATATATACATACATACATATATATATACATATACATATATACATACATACATATATATATATACTAGCAAAGGTACCCGGCATTGCTCGGGTTCCAAATATGTAGAAAGTAAATGACTTGACTTACAGCAAGTTGTTATGTAGTTCATGTTGTATGTAATTATATGTACATGACATAAGAACTTGCTATAAGTTAAGTCATTTAAGTTAAAAAAGAGTGAGTGAGTTGGTGATTTAGGTCCAAGTTCAATCCATTTAGGGACTATGTCTGAGAACGGGCCACATTTGGTGGTCTTCACAAATTTTTGCCGCTGCTGGGATTGGAGCGCGGATCGTCTGCGTGGCAAGCAAGCACATGATCCACTGGGCCACCAGCGCTGCCTAGGTAAAATATTAACAGACATGTGTTTTAGTCAGCATGAGCTCTGGGGTAGACAACATTTCTTGTTCTGCCGTTTGGTGCTCTGATGAAAAGATGTGTGCTTGCCCCAACACGTGAGCATGCAATGTAGAGTTGACCATGAGAGAAACATGGACGTGTCAGTTCAACTCCAGCAACCTTGAGAGACTGTCCCTGAGACTTGTTGATGGTCATAGCAAATTATAGTCTCACTGGAAACTGAAGGCGCTTGAACTGAAATGGCATATCTGTTGGGATGATGGGAATCCGTGGAATAAAAACATCCCCTCCCTTGGCACAACCAGTCATAATGGTGGCTTCGATCACATGGGGCATAAGAGTTTTGACAGCGAGTCTTGTACCGTTACAGAGTTTTGGTGCATCCAAATTTCGTAGCAACATCATGGGAGCTCCCACTTTCAGTTGCAGTTTGTGAGGTGGAATGCCAGTGAGCTGAAGAGAGTTTAGAAACTCTGTTGGATAGCTGACAGCAACGACAAGATCAACTACAGTGTCAAATGACTTGTACCATGAGGTTTGGTCTGGTAGCTGTTGAATGATGGTGGTGTAGCGGTTACCGCTGGATGCACACAATCGCCTTGCACCGGCCAGAACACGGCCAGACGCGCCTCTCCCGGGCATGCCCGGACTCACTGTTCCCGGGCACGCCCGAACCTCCCGGGCACGCCCGGTCTCGTCTTTCCCGGGCATGCCCGCTCTCGCCTTTCCAGGGCTCGCCCAGAGCGTCCGGGCATGCCCGCTATCGCCTTTTCAGGGCTCGCCCAGAGCGTCCGGGCATGCCCGCTATCGCCTTTCCAGGGCTCGCCCAGAGCGTCCGGGCATGCCCGCTATCGCCTTTCCAGGGCTCGCCCAGAGCGTCCGGGCATGCCCGCTCTCGCCTTTCCAGTGCTCGTCCAGAGCGCCCGGGCACGCCCAGCCTCGACTTGCCAGGCCGCAGCCAAACACGCCCGAGCAGGTCCAGACTCGCCTTTCCAAGGCTCGCCCTTGACACCCGGGCATGCCCGGTATAGCTTTTGCCGGGCAAACCTCCCGACATAAATGTGTATATATATTGCTGCCCGATAAACGGGCTTGTCAGAATACCTGAGCTGTTTTGTTTCAATAAAGCAACTCGGACGAATTCCGTCTTTGGTCGCGTCAATTCTTTCGACTTGCGTTGGAGCGCAGTTCCTTCTTTGGTGACCTACCGACATGGATACGGCAGTGACGCTTAAACTGCCTACCTTCTGGGAGGCTCACGCGGCTGTTTGGTTCGCTCAGGCGGACTCTCAGTTCGCCCTGCGAGGCATCACCGCGGACGACACCCGCTTCCACCATGTTGTGGCGGCGCTCGGTTCCGCCACCGCGGCCTGCGCCTTGAGCCTCCTCGAGCACCCGCCGGCTGCTGACAAATACGACGCGCTGAAGACACTCCTCCTCGATGCTTTCGCCCTCTCACCGGCAGCACGCGCACGGCGCCTGCTCGCTCTGCCCGAGCTCGGCGACACGCGCCCGTCCGAGCGCATGGACTATATGCTCTCGTTGCTCGGTGAGCACTCTCCCGATTTTCTGTTCCGCGAGCTGTTCCTTCGCCAGCTGCCTCACCCGGTATGCCTCGCCCTGGCTGGCACGTTGATCACGGATTCCCCCTGCCCTCGCCAGGGAAGCCGATAAGATCTCCTCGGCGGGCCAGCACATCGGCGCGGTTACCTGGAGCCCGCCGCCGTCCGAGGCGATGCCCACGACGCCCGAGCGCCCTGCGCGGTTGGAGGCCGAACTGCCGGTGCAACTGGCGGCCGCCAAGCCGCACTGCCCGCTTCCGACACGACGGCCGGGGCCTCCACCTGACCGGGCGTGGTGTTATTACCACGCCAGGTTCGGACACAAGGCTCGGACGTGCCGGCCCCCGTGCACTTTCTGCAGGTCGGGAAACGGCCGGGCCGGCGTTCATTCCCAGCCATGAGTGCCGTCCACTCGGGCAACTTGCTGTTTATTCGGGACAAAGCGTCTGGGCGGCGTTTCCTGTGTGACACCGGCGCCCAACTGAGCGTCATACCCGCCTCTGAGCAGGACAGGCGGGACGCCGTTTGCGGCCCCTCTTTGGTCGCTGCTAATGGCTCAGCCATACGCACTTTCGGCCCACGCGTCGTCACCCTCTGCTTCGGCAGCCAGCGTTTTCAATGGACTTTTGTGACCGCCTGCGTCCCCATGGCTTTGCTGGGCGCCGACTTCCTCTGCGCGCACGGGCTGCTGGTCGATGTCAAACGTCGTCGCCTTGTCAACGCCGAGACCTTCAGCTCCCTGGCGTGCACGATGAGCAGCTCCGCGCCGACCAAACTGGCGTGCGCCCTCCCGGCAGCGAACGAGTTCGCTCGCCTGCTCGCGGAATTCCCGGCCCTCACGCGGCCGACATTTTCGGCCGTCGCGGTGCGGCACGGGATCGAGCACCACATACCCACTACGGGCCCACCGGTCTACGCCAGGGCCCGCCGCCTCGACCCGGCCAAGCTCGCCGTGGCGAAAGGCCGAGTTCGACGCGTTGGAGCACCTCGGCATCGTGCGGCGCTCCGATAGCGCGTGGGCCTCGCCACTGCACATCGTGCCAAAGCCGGGGGGTGGATGGCGCCCGTGTGGCGACTACCGCCGTCTCAACGACGCTACCACCCCCGACAGGTACCCGATCCTGCATATTCAGGACTTTTCCGCCCGTTTGGCGGGACGGGTCATCTTTTCGAAAATTGACCTGATACGGGGCTACCACCAGGTACCTGTCCGGGCGGCCGACGTCCCGAAGACGGCCGTCATCACGCCGTTCGGCCTGTTCGGATTTTTGCGGATGCCGTTTGGCCTCAAGAACGCGGCCCAGGCGTTCCAGCGCTTGATGGATGGCGTGCTGCGCGACCTGCCGTTTCTTTTCGTCTATCTGGACGATATCCTCGTCGCCAGCACGTCCCGCGCCGAGCACCTCCTCCACCTCCGAACACTGTTCGGTCGCCTCAGCGAGCACGGCTTAATTGTCAACCCGGTCAAATGCCACTTCGGCGCGACGACCGTTGACTTTTCGGGCCACCGCATCACCAAGACCGGGGCCGTGCCGCTGCCGACCAAGGTCGAGGCCATCACCACGTTCCCGCGTCCCCGTTCCATCAAGGCCCTCCAAGAGTTCCTCGGCATGGTGAATTTTTATCACCGATTCGTGCCCCGCGCTGCTCAGCTCATGCGGTCCCTTTACGAGGCCCTCCGGGGCAAGCCAGCCAAGCATGACATTGTTTGGTCCACGGCCATGGACGCGGCCTTCGCCAGCGCCAAACGGGCCCTCGCCGACGCAACGCTGCTGGCTCACCCGGTGCTCAATGCGCCCATCGCCCTCACTACGGACGCCTCCAACTACGCGGTGGGCGCCGTCCATGAGCAATGGGTGGACGGGGTTTGGCAGCCACTCACTTTTTTCAGCCGGCAACTCCGGCCGAACGAGTTAAACTACAGCACGTTCGACCGCGAGCTGCTCGGGCTATTCCTGGCCGTTCACCATTTCCGACACCTCCTGGAGGGCCGCCCGTTCACGGCTTTCGTCGACCACAAGCCGTTGGTCTACGCAATGGCTAAGGTCACGGAGCCGTGGTCGGCCCGCCAGCAGCGCCACCTCTCCGCCGTGTCGGAGTTCACCACGGACATCCGGCACGTCGCCGGCAAAGACAACGCCGTGGCCGACTGTCTTTCTCGGGCCAGCGCGAACGCGGTCCACCTCGGCGTGGACTTCGCGCTCATGGCGGCCGACCAGACCACCGACGCCTCGGTGCAGGCACTCCGTGCGGCGGACACGGGCCTCCGCCTGGCCGACATTCCCTTCGCGGGCACCGTCCTGCTCTGCGACGTCTCCCAGGGCCAGCCTCGCCCCATCATGCCCGTTTCCTGGCAGCGCCGCATCTTCGCCTCCATCCACGGCCTTTCTCACCCGGGCCGGAAAGCTTCTCAGAAGCTGGTGTCGGCGCGTTTCGTCTGGCACGGCCTTCGACGAAACATCCGCGACTGGGCCAACGCCTGCACGGCCTGCCAGCGGGTCAAGGTCCACCGCCACACCCAGGCCCCGCTGGCACCTTTCGCCGTGCCTGAATGGCGTTTCGACCACGTCCACGTGGACCTGGTGGGTCCCCTGCCCCCCTCGCGGGGGTTCACCCACCTGCTCACCATGGTGGACAGGACCACCAGGTGGCCGGAGGCCGTGCCCCTCGCCTCCACCACCACCGCCGACGTGGCGCAGGCATTCATCGCCACCTGGGTCGCGCGCTTCGGCGCACCAGCGGACATCTCGTCCGACCGCGGCCCACATTTCACATCTGAGCTTTGGGGCGCGGTCGCCCGTTCGTTGGGGGTCACGCTGCACCGCACCACGGCCTACCACCCCCAAGCCAACGGGTTGTGCGAGCGGTTTCACCGCTCCATGAAGGCCGCACTCATGGCCGGCCTTCAGGACGACGGTTGGGCCGACCGGCTGCCGTGGGTCCTTTTGGGCCTTCGCACGGCCCCCAAGGAAGACCTCCAGGCGTCCGCCGCCGAGCTCGTCTATGGCCAGCCGCTCCGCGTCCCGGGCGAATTCGTGCCCGACGCTACCAGTCCCTGGTCCGCCGCTCGCCAGCGCTCAGACCTCCAGGAGGCCGCCCGAAGATTTGCCCCCGTGCCGACGTCCCGCCACGGTGGCCCCCAGTCCTATGTCCCCCCGGTGCTTCGCACAGCGGAGTACGTCTTTGTGCGTCATGACGCGCACCGGGGGCCACTCCGGCCGCCGTACGACGGGCCCTTCCGGGTCCTGCGACGGGGCGACAAGTCTTTCATCGTCGACTTCGGCAGCCGGCCGGACCGGATTTCTGTGGACCGCCTCAAACCGGCACACATGGACGTCGACCGACCACCACGGTTGGCCCTTCCTCCGCGGCGAGGCCGCCCCCCGTCCACAGTTCTCCCTGCTCGACCACCCACCACCACGTCGGACCCCTCCCCACGACCCTCCAGGGGTCGCTTCGGCCGGGTCATCCGGACCCCCCTTAAATTGACCCTGCCGGTGCAGGTCGATTCTGGAGGGGCGTGTGTAGCGGTTACCGCTGGATGCACACAATCGCCTTGCACCGGCCAGAACACGGCCAGACGCGCCTCTCCCGGGCATGCCCGGACTCACTGTTCCCGGGCACGCCCGGTCTCGTCTTTCCCGGGCATGCCCGCTCTCGCCTTTCCAGGGCTCGCCCAGAGTGTCCGGGCATGCCCGCTATCGCCTTTCCAGGGCTCGCCCAGAGCGTCCGGGCATGCCCGCTATCGCCTTTCCAGGGCTCGCCCAGAGCGTCCGGGCATGCCCGCTCTCGCCTTTCCAGTGCTCGTCCAGAGCGCCCGGGCACGCCCAGCCTCGACTTGCCAGGCCGCAGCCAAACACGCCCGGGCAGGTCCAGACTCGCCTTTCCAAGGCTCGCCCTTGACACCCGGGCATGCCCGGTATAGCTTTTGCCGGGCAAACTTCCCGACATAAATGTGTATATATATTGCTGCCCGATAAACGGGCTTGTCAGAATACCTGAGCTGTTTTGTTTCAATAAAGCAACTCGGACGAATTCCGTCTTTGGTCGCGTCAATTCTTTCGACTCGCGTTGGAGCGCAGTTCCTTCAGTGGCATTAATATCCTGCACAATGTCATTTTTGGGAGCAAGGATGGCACGTTCACAAAGCCACTCATGGTTTTTATAATTCTGAGAGAGGCTAAGATAAACCTTTAATAGCATTTCTTCAGATGTGTTGATGATTGTTCCACAATTTGGAGGTATTGTGACATCTCCAGTCTCAGAGTCTACTGGTAGCTGACCATTGCCCAGTTGAAGCAAAACCTTTGGAAACTGGCCTGCTGAGACATCTCTATTAAGTGCAACTCTCATGTTGGTAGAAAGATGGAGTTTTTCCACTCGTCTCCAAATATAGGATTCGTTGAGGCATGCTCTCAACTCATCAGTAGGTGTACCCTTTGGAATGACTGGTAGAGTTTGCCTGAAATCTCCAGAGAGCAAGAGTGTGACACCACCCATGATTTTAGTGTTAACTCTGAGATCCTGTAAGGTGTGATCGAGAGCCTCAAATGCAAGTCTGTGAGACATTGTGCACTCATCCCATACTATCAGCTTGGCCTGCTTTAGAACCTGTGCCTGTCCAGATCCTTTGCCAATATTGCACACAGGACTCTCATTGTGGGCCAGGTTGAGCGGCAGCTTAAAGGCAGAATGAGCAGTCTTGCCACCTGTGAGCAAAGTTGCAGCAATTCCAGATGAGGCCACTGCCATAGCAATCTGCTGTAGTGAACGAACTTGTGCCAAAATTAAGTTGATCAAAAACGTTTTGCCTGTTCCACCAGGGGCATCAAGGAAAACAATTCCACCCGAGTCAGATATCAACAATTGTTTGATCCTTGTATAAGCTTCTTTTTGATCTGGAACCAAGAGTGGTTCATTTTGGTGGACATACTGTTGCAGCTGTTGAATGTCATAGGTGGTTGCCTGAAGCATCTCTCGACTGAGAGTTGCAGGTTCAGTTCATACAGGAGCAGGCAGTCCACACTGTTGAAGATCGATCCTTGCCAGCCATGGACTGTACAGTATTTTCAATGAGTACCAGTGCTTGGTTGTACATGGCAGAGGTAAACTGCAGGTTTGGGTTTTTTGACTCTTGTTGTACTTGATACAGTATGTCTTCTGCCAAAGTTGCTCAGGATTGGATGGTGAACAGGCACAGATAATGATAGCAAAGAGGCTCCTCATCTTGCTTGGAGAATGCGAGACTGCAGCCTCTTCCAAGGTCCTGTTCCAGTGTGCATCTTCTTCCAAGAGACCTCTTCTCAGGCAAGCTTCACGGTATGTTGCACAGACATATCCAGCAACTCTCTTGAAATCCTGGAATGAGTTTGGACCATGAATGTTGTGTAGGAGGAGTCTGAGATAAAAGCACTCAGAGTTGCTGGGATGAACAGTGTAGACACGACCTAACACTTGACTGGATCTGATGTGAGGGTGTCCAGGGATTGTTGCACCTTGCTTTCTTGGCTGAAATGCCTTTTTCCATTCTTGTCAGGTGTAATATCTGGGCACTTCACAGTAGAGAAGACTTCTAGCAAAGGAATCCGGTTTGCACAAAGCAAAGAATGCAGGTAGTTTGGTCCTAGGTGGCTGCTGGGCTCGCTGCAGCGCGGTTTCTTCTGTGAAGTAAACTCTTTCCCCATTTTACAAATGGATCTCAAGATGCATAACACTGGGGTGGCGTTCATGAATGGGAAAGTTGAGAATATGCCACACAGCCTCATTACTGCTGATGTAACGACCCATCTGATATGCTGATACCTCATCATTTTTGGTTTCCTCTCTCTGTAGACCAAAGACTGCCTGAGCAGTACCTTTGTTGATGTACTTCAAGACATACTTGACAGACTTGACTGAGTAGCATGCTTCAACATTGATGTGTGATTTGAAGATGCGTGAAAGGAGAGGGTTGAAGGGCACCAACCACTGGTTGTCAATGACAATTTCTTGTTGTTTCACTTTGAGAGTAGTGGTGAAGCCCCCATCACCTGGCTTTCTTCTTCTGTACAAAGGATATCCATCCTGATCTGTCTGAGTTTCTGTAAGAAGAGGTCTGTGGTATCGTTTCGTGCATTTTCCCACTTTCATGCAAGGAGAATGAGTGTTGATGTGACCACATGGACCATGGAGCATGTGCTTCACCACTACTTCGTGCAATACTTTGTCCTCGGTAGGATTTGGAATCTCTGCACTGATGATATCATCTACCTGAGCTGGACGAATCTTATCCTTAAGCCAGACCAAAATGTGGATGTGTGGCAATCCACGCTTTTGCCATTCAATGGAGTACATGTAACTCTCTGGTCACACACAGTCAGTCATGGCTGTTGTCTACCGCCCTCCCAAACCACACCCATCATTCCTGTCTGACTTCTCCTACTTTCTGACCCAGCTATGTTCCCTCTCCCCCTCAATCCTCCTCCTTGGTGATTTCAATATCCACATGGACTCCACTGACTCCACGCTAACCACTGACTTCACTGATTTACTCACCTGCTTTAACCTCACTCAACATGTCAACTTTCCTACCCATAACCGTGGTCACATTTTGGACCTTGTCTGCTCTACTGGACTAATTTTGCACCATCTCTCTGGCTCCGACCTCACTCTCTCTGACCACCTAGCCATCACTCTGACCATCAACATCCCCACCCCAGCACCAAGGCATTATCGCACTATCAACTTCCGTAAGCTAAACGCTCTTTCACCTGCCTCATTCTCATCGACCCTCTCTGAAAAAATGTCCACTTCTCCCTTCGTTGACCTCCACACCCCTTCTGACCTCACTGACTACTACAACCACACTCTCTCCTCCTGCCTTGACCAACTTGCGCCTATAAAAACCAAAACAGTTTCTTTCACCCATTCTGCTCCCTGGTTTACCGCTGAACTCCACCTGATGAAAACTCGTGCTCGCCAACTTGAAAGACTCCGCAATAAAACAGGTCTCACAGTTCACTCCCAGGCCTACAAGGACCACATACAACACTATAAAGATGCCCTCTCCCACGCCCGCTCCGCCTACTACTCTCAAATTATCCACTCTGGCTCCGGAAACCCAAAAGCACTCTTCTCTACAATAAACAAACTCCTCAGCCCCCTGAACACCACCACCCAGTCATTCACAATAGACAACTGCATCTCCTTCCTTTCATTCTTCCAATGCAAAATTGAAAACATCTACAACAGCTTGACCACCGCCGCACCCGCTCCCCCTCAAACCACCTGCCCCCCCTTATCCTGCCATCCCCTGTCTCAATTCTCCCCAGTCTCCCCTACTGACCTCTCTGAACTCCTCATCGGAATGAAAACTGCCACCTGCACTCTTGACCCCATCCCCTCCAGCTTTGTCAAGGCCTCCCTTCCTGCTCTCTCTCCACTTATCATTGCAACAATAAACTCCTCCCTGTCTACAGGCATCGTCCCACCATCCCTCAAAATTGCTGCTGTTACCCCCATTCTGAAAAAACCTGGACTAAACCCTGACACCCTAAATAACTTCAGACCCATCTCCAACCTACCCTTTCTGTCAAAGGTTTTGGAACGCGCTGTAGCCACTCAACTCAAACATCACCTCTCTGCCAATAACCTGTATGAAACATTCCAATCCGGATTCCGCTCCAACCACAGTACTGAAACTGCTCTCCTCAAAATCACCAACGACCTTCTCCTCTCCTCTGACGCTGGCAACCTCAACATTCTCATCCTCCTCGACCTCAGCGCCGCCTTTGACACCATCGATCACACCATCCTCCTCACCCGACTTGAAACCACCTTTAACATTACCGGCACTACCCTCTCTTGGATTAAATCATACCTCTCTGACAGACGTCAGTTCATCTCCATCAATAACTGCAAATCCCCCACTGCTCCCCTCCCCAAAGGTGTCCCCCAAGGTTCAGTTCTTGGCCCCCTCCTCTTCATCCTTTACCTGTCCCCCCTCGGTCACTTAATCTGCCGTCATGGTCTCCAATTCCACTGCTTCGCCGATGACATCCAGCTTTTCATCTCCACCAAGTCCATCTCCACCGCCACCCACTCTATCCTGACAAACTGCATCACTGAAATAAAATCCTGGCTTCAAATCAACTTCCTCAAACTTAACTGTGATAAATCTGAAATAATCATCATTGGCCCAAAAACGCTCACCAAGTCCACCCATAACTTTGCCCTCAACATCGACGGTTTCCCAGTATCCACCTCCCCTCACATCCGGAATCTTGGCATCATCTTTGACCAAACCCTCTCCTTCGACAAATACACTAAACAGATCACAAAGACAGCCTTCTTTCACCTGAAAAACATCGCCCGTCTCCGTCCATCCCTCTCCTCCGTGGCTGCAGAAACCCTCATCCACGCCTTCATCACTTCCCGTCTGGACTACTGCAATAGCCTCCTTTATGGTTCACCCTCAACAATCACCAATAAACTCCAATACATTCAGAACTCCGCTGCCCGTCTACTCACCCATTCCCGGACCCGTGACCACATCACCCCCGTCCTTTACAAGCTTCACTGGCTCCCCATCTCCCAGAGAATCCAGTACACAATCCTCCTCTTGACCTACAAAGCCCTCCATAACCTGGCCCCATCCTACCTGGCTGACCTCCTCTCCAGACACACTCCCACCCGCAACCTCCGCTCTGCTGGTACCAACCTCCTGACCCCCCCCCCCATCCGGACCAAATTTAGATCCTGGGGGGACAGGGCCTTCTCCATCGCTGCTCCCACCCTCTGGAACTCGCTACCTCACACCATCAGAGACTCCTCCTCACTCACCACATTCAAAACATCACTCAAGACCCACCTGTTCAACACTGCATTCAACATTTAACCCACAGCATCTAACCCCTGACTATCTCCTCTCCTTCTCCCTCCTTTGTGCTTTGAATATTTCCCTATTGATTCTTCTTTTTTTGCAATTGTCTTTATGTTTTGCTATGCATTATGTTTTGCACTCTGTCAAAGCGTCTTTGGGCTTCCTGAAAAGCGCTATATAAAATAAATGCATTATTATTATTATTATTATCTGCAATCTCCAAAAGCAGCACCTTTTGTGATGAGATTCATAAGTGAAATAACCTTCTGGCGAAACACTCCGGCAAGAAGATCATGCCTGTCTTGGGCTGTCTGACCAAGCATAAGTTCTGCTGTGATCTCGGGCCATGTAGGATTGCAGGTAAAAGTGATAAACACATCAGGTCTACCATAGTAGCGAACATAAGTCATGGCATCCTGTGTGTACTCATGCATGTAGCGAGGACCCCCTGTGAAGGAAGAGGGCAGTATAACCAACTGTCCAACATTGGCAGCATGACCATCATTTGCAACAGCATCTCTAAGGTGAACATAGCTTTCCACTCTTAATCTCTTCTGGTTGTGTCTGATGTAGCACAATTGCTCAGACTCAATCTTGGCATACATGTCAACAATGAATTCGTGGAAGAGCTGACCATATAGCAAAATATGACTGTCCATTTGTCTGACCATAATTCGGTAGGAATATAAGTCATTGGCAGACACTTTTTTCCATCAAGTCTTTGGTGTTCAAAGTGATATCCATCCTCACCTTTCCAGAATATGAGAGGATACTGCAAGGCATCATAGGCCTTATTACTTTCAGAAATACGAATCAGTTTGTCATCTTGCTGTTGGAGAATGATGTCTCGCCGATTGAATTCTTGTCCAGATACGAGGACAGCCACATCCGAAACAGTAGGGGCATTAAAGCGCCGTGTATGCTGTCCTGTTGGAGTTCTGTCAGCATGGATGATTACTTTCCAGTTTGGCTGTGTTAGATTATGCAAAGTAGTGCGAAAACTCTTAACATAGTTATTATGAGCATGGAGCATCTGCTGAAGGGCCAGCACAATTTCCTCTCTGACAGTTGTAATATTTCTGCAGCGTTGCTGTATCTGCTGCTGCTCATCACCCAGGAAATAAATTTGAAGAAACTTTAGGACTTCATTAGGTAAAGGTACCAAATTTGGTACTTGTAGTACCAAACTTGTAGTAGGCCAACTGGCACGGTCTTCAAGCAGCCATCAATCATCTGGACTGGTCTCCCATCTCTACCACCTCTGACATCAACTCATCCTGGGAATTCTTCCAAAGTAAATTGCTCTCTCTCATGCACAGATTTATCCCATCTCGTCTTCAGTTGTCATACCCTTTCTCCTGTCCATGGTACATGGAATCTTGTGGTGAGGCTGTTGCCCAGAACAACTTGCCTTCGTCTCCTGGAAAGCAAATCCAACGGAAGGAAATCTCATTTCCTTTCACCAAGCCTGAAACAAGTGTGTGTCCACCCTCAGGAGAGCCAGGAAACAATATCTCTCTGTTCTCAAGACCGAACTCTCTTATCTGTCTCCCTCTTCCAAATCCTGGTGGCATCTGGTCAAATCTGTTTCTGGTGTTTGTTCCCCCTCCATCCCCTCCCTTACCTCAAATGGCTACACAGCTGACTCCGCACGTGAAAAAGCTGAATGCCTCAACTCTGTGTTTGCCTCTAAATCTTGTGTCCCAAACCCATCACTCTCTGTACCCACCGTACCCAGTCGTACCCAGCTGCTCCTGGACTCTGTGTCCTTTCCTCCTGACAAGGTGGAAAAGTTTATGTCAACCCTCGACTCTGATTCTGCAACTGGACCTGACGGCATCAGCCCACGGGTCCTAAAATCCTGTTCTTCCGCTCTTTCACTCCCTCTCTCTGTTCTCTTCACCCTCTCTTTTGCTCAAGGTCAACTACCATCTGCTTGGAAATCAGCCAACATCACCGCTTTACACAAAAAAGGTGCAAAAACAGATCCTAGCATCTACAGACCAATCAGCCTTCTCCCAATTATCAACAAAGTCATGGAATCCATCATTGCTTTGGATATGAAATCTTCCTCTTCTCCAATGGCTTGATCTCTGATCATCAATTTTGTTTCAGACCAGGTCACTCTACTCTGGACATGCTGCTTCTGCTGTCTCAACAATGGATGGAGGTCCTCAATGCCAAACAGGAAATTAGAGCTGTCTCCTTCGACATATCACGTGCCTTCAATATGGTCTGGCACCCCGCTCTGCTCACCAAACTCTCCTCCTTTGGTATCCATGGAAACCTCCACGCATGGCTGGTGGACTTCATCTCTAGTCGTTGTCAACGTGTGGCCCTGAATGGGTTTCTCTCATCTCCTCTTCCTGTTCAGGCTGGAGTTCCCCAAGGCAGTGTTCTGGGCCCTGTGCTTTTTCTGGTCTTCATCAATGATCTCTCCGACTCTCTTGAAAATCCTCTCTATCTCTTTGCTGATGACTCCACTCTCTGCCGCTCCATTCCGCATCCCTCAGATCGGCAGTCTGCAGCCTCCTCACTCTCTGCAGACCTGGACAAAATCACTGACTGGGCAAACAAGTGGAACATGTCTTTCAATCCTGACAAATTAATCTCACACTCTTACGATGTCTCTCCGAAAAGACCGACTGGACAACCCTCCCATCCACTTTCTGAATAATCCTCTCCAAGAAGTTCTGTCAATCAAGCTTTTGGGTCTCACTATCTGCCATGATCTTTCCTGGGAAAACCACATTTCAAATCTGGCCTCCAAAGCCAGTCGCCGACTGGACATCCTCCGTCGTGCAAAGTCCTTCCTTGGCACACCTGAGCTCCTCACCACATACAAGGCTTTCATCCGCAGCTCAATGGAATACTGCTCTCCCCTCTGGGCTGGTGCTGCTGCCTCACACCTAGCTCGTCTTCATGCTGTTGAAACCAAAGCGTTCAGAATCATTGGAATCTCCCGTGATGAAGCTACATCCGAGGGCCTTTCACTTACTCACCGCAGGCAGGTTGGTGGTCTTTCTGTCTTCTACCGACTCCTCTCCGGCCTTGCTCCTCCAGCTCTCTCTGGGTTCTGTCCCCCAAATATTCCTAAAGGTCGCACAAGATCGGCCTGCAACCCTCTTATGGTTAAACTTCCAAAATCAAGACTCTCTGCTCACCTTCACTCTTTCATTCCTCTTTTCTCCCGCCTCTGGAACAAACTCCCCCACTCCCTTCAATCCCACCCCTCCCTCCAGGTCTTTAAAACAGCTGTTCACCACCATCTCTTATCTTCCCCCATCCAAAACCTTGATCCTTTCTACCCCTGCTAATTTCACCCCAAATCCTCTTTTTTGAAATACCAACTTATTTCCCTGAAGTCCTTGGTGTCCTTGTGCTTATACTTCTCCCACCCCCCCCCCCTTCCCACGCCGCCTCCCCCAAGCCCTCTCCCTCCCACATATTCCCGATGTCCCTCACAAATGTTGTGTTTATGTGCTTCGCCTTCTCTCCCCATCTTGTCTACCGCTCCCCTTTTTATATACTTTGGTTCTTTGTCTGTTTGATTTGTTTGTGTGATAAATGTTAGCTCTTTCACGAACCTCGATTATGTATACAAAAAAAAAAAGAAAAAAAAAAGAGGTCATTTGAAAGCAGGAGTTGTACTTTCGTATATTTGCCAAGAAATGGTGGGTGTCTCTGTTGCTGCCAGCTAAAAGTGACTTTAGTGGTTCAGGTGGTTCTGTGAGGGGTGGGAGAAGCACTTTGCCTCCAGTACAACACATTCCAGGTGATTCAGCCTCCACTTCTTTGCTCTACAGTGTTTACAGATGACATGCATTCCACCTAGGTGAACAATAGAATCACCTTCATAGTTGATGGAGGAGTCATATTGAAAGGCAGCAAGCCTCTTGTTCTGCCACTTCCTTGCTCTCACTGCTGTCTGGTGTGCATCAAGTCGTGCTCTTGTCTGGATCAGAGTTTCTGCTGCCCTGGCTGCTGAATGTCTGGCTAAATCAGCCGCTTTTCTCGAAGTTGTCTGGGCTGGAGTGTCTGCAGCCCTGATTGCTGTCTGCCTGGTCTGCTGTGCAGCAATTCTCGCTTGTGTTTGAGCAGGAGTTTGAGCTGATCTCAGTTGTGCCTGTCTGGTCTGCTGTGCAGCAATTCGCGCTTGTGTTTGAGCAGGAGTTTGAGCTGATCTCAGTTGTGCCTGTCTGGCTCGCTGGGTTGCAAGTCGAGCTTCTCTCTCTGTTGAGGACTCTCTTTGTCTCTTTTTGTCCCCCGTCGGACCGCGGAGCGAAAGGGGGACGATGGTTTTCCCCTCCGTCCATGTGTGCGTCCGTGCGTGCGTGCGTAAGCGAAGGACCGAATTCTAATTTGGTGTGTGTGTGCAACTAGGCACATGGAAGAACACTTTTGAAAATTAGGTCGCCACGTCAAAATCCAAGATGGCCGCCGGAATGTATGTCTGACGCCATGTATGTCTGAACCTTGTGAGCGGAATATCTTGAAAAATAAGCGAAGTACAAATTTCTAATCTGGTGTGTGGGTGTATCTTGGCATAAGGAAGAACGCTATTGAAAATTGGGTCGCCACGTCAAAATCCAAGATGGCCGCCACCATATATATGTCTGAAACTTGTGAGCGAAATATCTTGAAAAATAAACGAACTACCAACTTCTAATCTGTTGTGTGGGTGTATCTAGGCAGAAGGAATAACGCTATTGAAAATTGGGTCGCCACGTCAAAATCCAAGATGGCCGCCACCATATATATGTCTGAACCTTGTGAGCGAAATATCTTGAAATATAAACGAAGTACTAACTTCTAATCTGGTGTGTGGGTGTATCTACGCATAAGGGAGAACGCCATTGAAAATTGGGTCGCCACGTAAATATCCAAGATGGCCGCCTTGCGTCTGCCACTTTGTCAACTCACATCACTTCACCGACGGGGGACCTAGGCGTAACGCTTGTGTTGTACTTGTATTGCATGTGCATCTGCACTTGCAGAACGTTGCCTCTTAGGTCCCATTTACGAAGTTACTGAGAAGTGATTGTCTGTAAGAAAGGAGAAAAACACAAATGTATTTAAACGTTAGTGTTGAGTAGTATATGACACCACTGAGTGAAGAACAATATCCGTATGGACTGAAAAACATACGTTAGTGTTGAGTAGTATATGACACCACTGAGTGAAAAACAATATGCGTATTGACTGAAAAACATACACCAAAATCAATATAACTATATCTTACCTTTTGTACTGAAAATACCAGTATTTGTAAACATTATTGCAAATGGCTGTGAACAATCGCCTACTGAAACATCCCATGAGAGAGTTTCCTGGGATGAAATAGCTTTGATTTGGAGGCAGAGCAGAAATGTCAAATTTGGTCTCCCAGGGGGTGGGTTGGGGGTGGGGGTGGTCGGGTTTTTTTTGTTCATCAGTGATTCTGTGGTGCATGGGGACCCTTGTGCCAAATTTGGTGAAGATCCGTTGAGAAATGGCAAATTTTGTCCCTGGGGGGGGGGGGGGGGGAGTATGGGGCGGTATAATTTTTTGGTTCATCAGTGATTCTGTGGTGCATAGGGACCCCCGTGCTAAATTTGGTGAAGATGCATTGAGAAATGGCAAATTTGGTCCCGGGGGGGGGGGGGGGTTGTGGGGGTGGGGGGCGGTGGAATTTTTTGGTTCATCAGTGATTCTGTGGTGCATAGGGACCCCCGTGCTAAATTTGGTGAAGATCCGTTGAGAAATGGCAACGCTGTTTCAGAACAAACAAACAAACAAACAGACAACCTTTCACGCTTATAATTATCTATCCATATATCTATATATTATAGATAGAAGATAGATAGATAGATAGATAGATAGAAGATAGATATTATATATATATATACATATGGTGTATATATATGGTATATATATATATATACAGTCATGTGAAAAAGTATGTACAACCCATGTGAAGTTTTGAATTTTTCAACATATTTCAACATTCAGCTATTTGATCTTCATTTCAACAATATTGATAGATAAAGGTGATATAATATAACAAATATCATGAAACAATTACATTTTGTAGTCCATTGTATAATTTAAATAAACATAAATGCAAATTTCGCATGTGGGAAAAGTAAGTACACCCTTGGCTCTATTAGGTGGTATTGCCCCCTTTGGCAGAAACAACCTCAAGTAGGCGTTTCTTATAACTGTCTACCAGTCTCTGACATCGACTGGGAGAAATTTTTGCCCACTCCTCCATGCAGAATTATTTCAGCTGTGCGATGTTTGAGGGGTTTCTTGCATGCACAGCTCGTTTCAAATCCCCCCACGACATCTCGATGGGATTTAGATCTGGCCATTTCTTTCTTTTCAGCCATTCCTTGGTGGATTTACTGGTATGTTAGGGTCATTGTCATGTTGCAAGGTCCACCTTCGGTTAACCTTCAACTTTCTGACATATGGCCTCAAATTATCCTCAAGCACCCTCTGGTACAATGAAGAATTCATAGTGGATTCTATGATGGTGAGCTGCCCAGGCCCTGATGCAGCAAAGCTGGCCCAAACCATAATATTTCCACCACCATGCTTTACAGTTGGTATCAGGTTCTTGTGGTCAAATGCTGTCTTTGGTTTTCGCCAAACATGTCTTCTGGTACTGTGGCCAAATAGCTCTACCTTTGACTCATCTGTCCAGAGCACATTGTTCCAGAAGTGCTGGTCTTTGCCTCGGTGTTCATTGGCAAACTTTAGTCTTGACCTGATGTTCTTTCTGGACAGCAAAGGTTTCCTCCTGGCACACCTCCCATGTAGGTCAAATTTGTGCAGCCTCTTTCTAATGGTAGACTCGTGCACTTTGACATCAACAGCGGCAAGCGCTGCCTGTAGGTCCCGTGATGACATTCTGGGGTTCTTAGAGACTTCTTTCAGCATCTTGCGGTCTGCTCTCGGGCTGAACTTGCTGGGGTGGCCTGGCCTGAACACGTTGGCAGTTGTTTGGAATCTTCTCCACTTGTAGATGATCTTCCGGACAGTCGAATGATTGATTTCAAATTGTTTGGAGATCTTTTTAAATCCCTTCCCAGACTCGTAGGCATCTATAACCTTCTTTCTGAAGGCCCCAGAGATCTCTTTTGATCTAGGCACGGTGACGCCACACACTTCAACAACAAAGAGCAAACCAAACTAAATGTCTGAGGTTTAAATAAGACAGGCTACTCCAAGATCCTCTCGAACAATGTTCTAATCATTTGCACCTGAGCTGGTGCACCTGATTCTAATTTTAGGTATTTGAAGTAGTGATAAATGTAGGGGTGTACTTACTTTTTTCACATGCGAAATTTGCATTTATGTTTATTTATATTATACTGTTACGGATCTCCGACATCGGCTCTCCCCTTATCAAGGGGGGATTATCCCCTTGTCCTTTTATCTGCCCGACGCGAGTCCTGGAAGTTATAACGTCCTTCCTGGCACGGCATTAGGTAGGGTTTGTTAGGCCTCGGGATTCGCTACTATCTAATTACTAATGCCGACCGGAAACGAGGGAATAACTCCCGCTCGAATCATGGATATGGATGGAATATGCCGAGCGGATAGCAATCCGCGATCCGAGCTGTTAACAGGTGACTAGACCCGATTATAGTGGTTCCGAATCGTGCCACGCTTACCCAATGAGAGAAAAGACTGATGCGATCGGATAAGAGGACACCAGGAAGAACAAGGCAATTTATTACAAATGTACAGAAAGAAGAGGAAATGAAAGAAATGTACAAGATAGAAAGAGGAAGGAGAAGTACACAGGGCAGTCTTAATTACAGGCTTAACTTATTCCCTGGACAAACGGGCCCATCTCACACACACAAACACTCACAC
The DNA here is from genome assembly GCF_964187855.1 of Myxine glutinosa. Lineage (NCBI taxonomy): Eukaryota > Metazoa > Chordata > Myxini > Myxiniformes > Myxinidae > Myxine > Myxine glutinosa. The sequence continues at coordinate 84,767,119 of NC_136262.1, read as the reverse complement.
GGGGGTTGTAGAGGAACAGGTTGATGGTCACCAGTGTGTCCAGGCTCCAGTCCGGCTCCGGTCCAGGCGATGGAAAACCCGGCAGGCAGCTCTTCACAGTGTAACGTGAACGGACAATTATATCACGGGGGGAAGGCTGGTATCCTGGCGGCATACGTAATAGTTGCACACTCGCGCCAAACGCCACCTCTCCAATGTCCTGTATGCAAGCGCTAATTGTGCAAGTTCTTTCAACCACGATCAAGCGCATTCGTCCTCGCAGTGCTGTTACCAGTGCGCTCTCCCAACAAGTCCTGTCAGCACACGCTTTCGCTGTAGGTTCTCCAAAATCACAGTAGTCCTTTTACCAAGCGCGCTTCCAACAAGTCCTTTATCCAAGCACGCTTCCTTACAGTCCTCTGAAATGTGCGCTCTCCCAGTAAGTCCATCTAAGCCCTTCAAATCGCAGCAGACCTTATACTCGCGAGTTCTCCGGGTAAGTCCTCTCAAAAGCCAACCTTCCAACGAGTCCTTTGGTAATCAGCACCAGCGAGTAAGTCCTGTAAAAGGGCTTTGTGCGCTCACTTTTATAATCCAGCCAGCGATCGCTCCGCGAGCCCAAAAGCCACGCCCATCAGGCGATGTCACTACAGCCCTGGTTGGCTGGTTAGGTCTTACCGGCCCCGCCCTGACAGCTGGGTGACGTGGCCACACCTTCTCTCTGGCGCTCCGCCCCCTTTTTCCGGGCTTCACCTCGTGGCTTATGGCGGCGTTGAGCGAGCTTACGGGCAGCTAAGGCTGCTGCTGGCCAAGGAGCGCACCAAATTGGAAAGGGCCATGGGGCACAGACTGGGGAGCGCGCTTAATGGCGTCGCTTGGAGGGAGGCTGCAAAATGGACGGAAGGGCCTACTTCTTATTTGATTGACACAACGCAGATTCAACTATTGGGAATAGCCTTATCTAACACATATTATGAAATAACTGATGTCCTATGGTGACCTACGTGTTGCTTGTGGCCTATCTATGGGGTGCTATCTTTAACCCTTTAATGATGTTACCTGTGCTGGGTTCTCAAAACCGCAACAATACAATGGACTACAAAATGTAAATGTTTCATGATATTTGTTATATTATATCACCTTTATCTATCAATATTGTTTAAATGAAGATCAAATAGCTGCATGTTGAAATATTCTGAAAAAGTCAAAACTTTACATGGGGTGTACTTACTTTTTCACGTGACTGTATATATACACACACACACACACACATATATATATATATATATAGATATATAGATTAGATATATAGATTAGATATATATATAGATATATAGATATATAGATATAGATTTGTGCTATCGACCGATCGCACTGTGTTGTCAATGGATGCGTATCATCGGTAGATAGCGCAGCGCTGTCGATCAATTTGTGTCAGGAGGGGAGGGAGAAATGGTAAGGATTGTTTGTAGGAAATATTCCAAAAAACATTGTTTTTTAAATTGTTTCTTCCTTTTTAATGCCATGTCTTCGTATCAATGTAATGTTTGTCTGGTGTTGGATGTAACCCTACGTTCCTCTCTAGTCTCTAGTGTGCACCCTAGTCCGGTACCTTAGTAAATGGATTGTTACACGCTGGACAAAAACACCATTTTTTTACACAATCCCTGCATGAGGTCACTTGTTAAGAAAAAGCTAAGCTCCAAACATTCCGTTAAACTTGAAGCTAAAATGGCGTCGTTTATGACGTCATATTGCCGAAAATGGCATTTTGTGAACTATCAACAGGAAAAAACAGGTACAAATGTTCAGCAATTGTGTTTTTAATGAAATACATGTACACTGATGACAACCGAAGTGTTATAAAAATTGAAGCGAAAATGACGTTAGAATGGAGTCATTTTGACGTCAGAATGACGTCATTTCGCTAGAAAATGACATTTTTGGTATATTCAGCAACCTTGTGTTTATTGAAGTACATGCATATTTGTAGTATGAGAGTTATAATGACGAGATAGGAAGCAAGACCATTAAAAAAGAGCCAGAACAGTATTCCATTGGAAATAATTAGCTTATTTTTGACATTTGCAACAGCACAGGTCAGTACATGGTAGTCCGGCTTTAGAGCATTTGCATCTAAAACAGCCCATGTCCGACTTGCAGCTGCATTTTATGAGTTCCGCACAGGTGTCCGCTGCTTGTGGGATAGTTATCCACACTGGTAACCACTTATTATCCTCCATTGTCCACCCCCAACCCCCAGGAGACGGAATCTGTGGATCGTACTGTTCACTTGTGGTCCAGATCCCTCCTTGATAGGCGACTCTTTTCATGTGCTGATGTAAGGCATTCTACAAAGACGTATCACAGTATTAAAATGCTGTCATGAGAGAAAAAGTTTGTTGATACAACAACGAAATAGAGTATTTATCTGCATAGGAGGGATGTTTTCCAGACTCCTGCTTTTCTTGCAGAACAGATCTCGACGGGCCTCGTTTACCATGTCCACATTGCTGGTTTAATCATATAAGACAACCATAGCCATTCTATGATCTGAAAGGTTCTGGACGATGTTTCCACTGGATCAAATGGCTTGTCGACCATGGTATTAAAAGCCTCTATAGCCATTGGATATGCTTTCCAAGCTTTCCATGAACTCTCTTTTCCTTTGTTGAAGAAACTTGAAGTTGTGTCACACCCACTGAAGGCATGGAACAACGGAAGCGCACGAGATGTTTTCTCACTGAGACTGCTGCTGATAGTGTTGATGTGGTAATAACGGAAGGCTTTTCCCATAGCGAATGCAACCCATATATCCATTTCTGGATAACGTGCCAGCAACTTGAAAAATGGACTGATGCGGATGACAATGACATCCGTATCTACAGTGCTTACAAGAAGTCTGTTGGAGCCATTTTTCAGTGCATGAACTACATGAACTACAATTCGTGTGTCTGCTTCTTCGTGTGAACAATCCGGCATTGGATCACTGCTACCGATGGATATTACTGAGCGGTCTGAAAAGTAAAAAGAAACGGAACATAAGTTATCGAATATAATTTTCAGATATGTTTAGGAAATAATTTATGTCAAAGCAAACCAATACACCTGCATTGATGTACATTTCCTTGTCAGGAGGACACTCTTCCCCATCAACGACCTGGGATAAGAAAGCAAAAAGCGCTCTTTGTTCCTGGAATCTCACAGGAAGTCCTTCCAGTTGGATAGCATTTTAGTCTGTGGTGATACCTTCTTTCTTATTCCAGAGCCTCTCTTATCACGTGTTGACTCTTTGATACTATTCGGTAAATATCGATCCCAGACCAGAAGTAACCGACTGACCTTGTCTAACTCTTGCCGCATGAACGGTTTGAATACACTTTCTGCATAATCCTTGAAAGTGGATGAAGACGAAGTTGGCAAACTATGGACAATTGCTGCACCATCAAGGATTTTTTTTTACGTCAAAGTGGTTTGGTGGATTAGGCTGTTCGCTGCTGTCCAAACAGTCAAGCAGGTCAGACTTCGTTCCTGTACGAAGTTTTCCAAATGCCGACAGTGATGGAGGATGGAGCTGATTTTCATGGCTGAAAAAGAGGTCTGGGTCACTTTCCCTTAGCTGGTTTGCTATATACAGACGCCCAAATAAGTTTACATCATTGCGAAGGGCAGCAATTTGTTTCGCTTTTGAATTTACTGTTCGTTTCGGCGATTTGAAAAGTGGCAAGTTGTTTTTCTTAATGGGGTATTGGATAAGTTTCGATCTTTCGTCAAGTACTTCCTTCCTAAACTTGTAGTACTGCAGCTCCCATAACTGTTCCATGTTGCGAATTGTGTTTACCACAGACTAATCCACACAGTCTCGTGTGTGTAACATGATTAGCTCGGGGCATTCATCCATAAATGGGTTGCTGTACTCTGTTATAACGTTTAATAATTCGTTGGTCTGGTTTTTGAACAATTCCTGTGTGAATAATCCCTCCTCGTGATGGTGGTAATTTATTTCGTGGTTTGTTCTCGCGAGATATGTGTTCTCGAGTTTGTTCAGCAGCCGAGCTCGCTCAGGTCCGGAAATCATCCACCGCCTAAGAGTATTCGGGTTTGCTGTCAGGCCTATTACACCCCCGACGCCCTTGACCTTTGCATTTTCTTGCTCATGGACAAGATCGATTGGCAGAGAAGAAAATCTGTGATTTGTCTCATTAACCACCCAACACTTGGTGAAATCTTCACGTATGGCAGCAGGCAGCGACTGCATATCTCGGATATGTACCGAAATCCAGCAAGAGTAGTTGTAATGATCGAGAGCAAAGAAAAGAAACATCAGTACTTCCAAAGCCTCGACATACAGATGGAAATTGTTCTCTCTATGAGCACGAATGAAGACGAGGATAGCGAGTTCTGTGCGAACACAGTATCCCAGAACTGAAAGGTTAGGCTTTTCTCTATCATTTGCCGTTTCCATTTATTAAAGTCATCTGTTACATCGGAGGAATTAAGATGAGTCCCATATGCGTCACGTTGTAATTTTGACAGTACCAACGCAGTCATTTGGTGAGCATGTCTCGTTCGTGTGATGTGGGCTGCTTTGAGAAATGAATCGGCCTTGCCAGTCGTTGCTACGCCAGAATCAGTGAGTGCGTTAGTCCAGCCACTATCTGCTAAAAAGTCCCCAAGAGTGTTCCACAAAGCTTTTTCAATATGAAGCCCGCCAAACATGATAATGAGTTTGTCTTCTCCATGGGTTTCTGGAAAATTCCACTGGATATACTTAGCGTTTGCAAAAATGGGACAATCGCAGGCTAGAACCGGGATTTGGCCCGGGTTGAGGAATTCTGTGGCAGACTTTAAAACATCCATTCCGTGCTTAATCATAGAAGGAGTGTCGGCCTTCTCAGCAAATAGAGGTAGAAGCGCGGTAATAGCTGGTGGGTTTGCCGGAGGGGGCTGAGTGGATGCATGATACGCTGCCCAAGATAAAGCATCGCCATTTTGTAGGGTATCCTTCTTGAGAAGTGTAATGGCACGCTGCACCCATTCATCTTCTTTGAACTTCGCTTCCCCGAGTGGCCCATTGTGTGGCGTTGTTTGTACTGCAGGGATTCGTGTGGATTACATGTTCACATTTAATGCCTGTACTATTGCAAACGAGTCTGGAAGATGTGGTTTGGTGTCTGGGTCTTTCTCAACGATAATTGTTGGTCTAGGTATTCCAGGATCATCGAGGGTTGGGAATTGTGTAATGCTAATACCAGTTCCATGAAACGACCCCTTGGCTGTAGTAGACGACGGATCGTGGTCAATATTGTCCAGAGCCCCGACTGTGAATAAACCATTTCTTAAATTGGGTGGACACACTACACCATCAATCTTAAATTGCTCACATGCGGATAGGGCCAACTGATTTTCTATTTTAAGCACATGACTGTAGGAAATGCTCAAACCCAGATTGGCAAGGTGTTCCACTAATGTTCTTTGTCTGGTAGCAGCGTGTATCTTCATACCGACATATACCGGGAGCGGAGGCTCTTTGTCAGTACTGTATCGACAACTTGAGGCTGCGGAAGGAGTTCTTTTCTTACTGTTTAGTCTAGTAGGAAGACTAGGTCCCTCTGCACCCCCGGAGATATACTTCTAATCAGTGTTTCTAGATTGGAAAAAATGTGTAGAAAATGACTAGCTATGGCCCCAAGCTGAAAAAATGTCCCACATACCATTTTTATGCAAATTACTGCTGCAAATTTTATGCAAAATTATGCAAATTTTATGCAAATTTTTGATGAGGAGTAGAGTTGAGGGGTCTTTGAGGGCTTCATCGAGGTGCTCTCGGTTGCAAGACTGGGTCATTCTGAGAAGCACAGCAGGGTCAGAGATCATGATGTTCTCCTCCTCAGTGAATCTCTCCATCAACAGCCTCTCCATTGCCTCACACACTGTTTTGAGGCAAAAGAGGGACTTTGCGTAGGCCTTTCCACTGAGAACACCTTTGAGAGATCCACTTGTTACTAGTTGTGCCTCAAAGAGAATCTCTGCATATCCAGAACCACGCATCTTGTGTCCAGTGAGCATCCCGATGTAGTTCATGGATGTGTGGAAGGGTCCAATCGTTACTACATGACTAGCAAATTCATTTGGCCAGCGCCAGATGATGGGAAGGGCTTTCATGCAGACACCCAGATCAAATGTATTCAGGACCCATCTCTGACCCACCTCAGCAGTTGCTGCCTCGGAACGCTTCAGTAGCTCACGAACAACTGCGTTGTCTGTGATCGGTTGGTGGATAGGCGTGCAGTAGTCGACTGTTGATTTGCTGGGTGGGGGAGAACCAGTTGCAGAGGTGAAACCCCCTAGCCCAGGCACAGGCTGCAGGCCATTGCCATGCCATGCAGGCACCAGGCACAGACCGATCACAGACAACGCAGTTGTTCGTGAGCTACTGAAGCGTTCCGAGGCAGCAACTGCTGAGGTGGGTCAGAGATGGGTCCTGAATACATTTGATCTGGGTGTCTGCATGAAAGCCCTTCCCATCATCTGGCGCTGGCCAAATGAATTTGCTAGTCATGTAGTAACGATTGGACCCTTCCACACATCCATGAACTACATCGGGATGCTCACTGGACACAAGATGCGTGGTTCTGGATATGCAGAGATTCTCTTTGAGGCACAACTAGTAACAAGTGGATCTCTCAAAGGTGTTCTCAGTGGAAAGGCCTACGCAAAGTCCCTCTTTTGCCTCAAAACAGTGTGTGAGGCAATGGAGAGGCTGTTGATGGAGAGATTCACTGAGGAGGAGAACATCATGATCTCTGACCCTGCTGTGCTTCTCAGAATGACCCAGTCTTGCAACCGAGAGCACCTCGATGAAGCCCTCAAAGACCCCTCAACTCTACTCCTCATCAAAAATTTGCATAAAATTTGCATAATTTTGCATAAAATTTGCAGCAGTAATTTGCATAAAAATGGTATGTGGGACATTTTTTCAGCTTGGGGCCATAGCTAGTCATTTTCTACACATTTTTTCCAATCTAGGAACACTGATTAGAAGTATATCTCCGGGGGTGCAGAGGGACCTAGTCTTCCTACTAGACTAGTTATGAAGTAACAGTTGTGCTATGGAAATACATGCCTGGGGATATTCGATTTATCCATCAACCGTTGGTCCATACAGAATCATCGCCACAAGCAGTGTCGTGTTGGGCAGGCTGTTCCTCTGGCACTTAGTCAAATTTCCAGAAAAAGCACACCCCTCTTCCACAAGAAATTATTTACTGCACATTTTTGCAACCTTGGCAAAAAGAGCTTCTGATTCATAGTTATCTTCCTCTAAAGTCTGTTTAAGCATGTCACGCATACCTTCTGGAAATACAAGAATTATGTTTTTACCATCTGACTGTTCTTGTAAACCCATATCCATGAAATGATGGAGGAGCCTGGTTTTGAATCGTGTCTTGTTCACTGAACTATCACAGCCAAACTGAATAACCCTGGTCTGGAACAATTGATGGAGGTCACCCAGCTTGAAAATAAATGTTCCATCCTCAATCAAACTTTCTATGTGCGATACAGGCTCGGCAAAAGCTCTTGCTTTAGCTCGTTTGACGTCTGTGCTTGTATCTGTATTCATTTGCCGTTGGTGAGTTCGGTACTGATTTCTGTATTGCGTGAGACAAGACATGTGATACTTACTTTCCAAGGCAATCAAATTGCCCCCGCTAGTACTGAAAGCATTTGCTGGTCTTGCATTTCAAGTGCCATATCTCTCAATGACTGATCTGCAGAGAATGTTGAAAACTCGTGAAGCTTGGTTATCGAGGTTTGGTCACAAAAAATGCAAACATCCTTGCTTCCCGGTGCTGATTGCCTGATTGATCGGCGAGTAGTTGTGTCTGATGTCTGATGTGTTTTTTATCTCTTGCTCTCTTGAGTTTAGCATTGTTAAATTTCTGGTGGCATGAACGATGCCAAGAGGCTTTGTTTGTAAGGAACTGTTCCGGTGTTGCATCAGTCCCGAACTCAATGCGCACGGGTAGTGCATCCAAGGTTTTGAATTCCTCGACATTTTCGAAGAATGCCTTGTAAACTGATAAAGCATCACAGCTTTGGCGATTTTGTGGACATTTAAGCTGCTCTGAGGTACTTCTCTGGCAGATAACACAAGCTGTCCAATCCATATAGACCTGTGGTGGGGTGTCCTTTTCTTTACCACATTAACATCATCTAAGAAAAAACAGTGAAGATAAGTTGTTTAATTCTGTTGGTTGTGACTGTGAGTTACAATGCGTTATACGAGTGCGAGTACAGCAACGAACATTATATTCTATCGGCTACAATAAAATGCTGTATTTTAGCTTAATAAAGGTCCTTATAGCATGACAAAATTCATTGAAATGCTTATTAACAAATTTATAAGCTTTAGTACCACACAAAATAGTCCATGAAACACAAAAGGTGGGACCGCATAACAAGTAGGAGCGCCTGTTAACCCAGTCCAGCATTTGTAACACTGTGTGACGTCATTGTGACGCCACAGCCCTCAGGTGCATATAATTTTTTGGAGCTTAGGCAAAAATCAATCCTCACATATGTGGGACTGTCCAAAAAAATTTGGTGCTTTTGTCCGGCGTGTAACTATTTCCGCCAGTTCCGTCGTTAAGGTACCGAACTACCCAAGCTAATCCTTCATGCATGCCTGTCCTTTCTTTTCTTGTTAGATTATTGTATACTAGTAGTTCACCTATTATTTTTGCTTTTCACCATCACCAACCATTCATTTCAGACCAAGTTCATGAGTAAGGAAAATAATAGGAATGAAAGTACATACAGAATGAGTGGTGATTGATCATGTTGGCTGTCAATATCCATTCGATAAAGCACGATCGACCGATGCCTGAGCCATCTACCGATGCCTGCACGAACAATGGATCCATTGATAGCGCAGCACGATCAGTCGATAGTGCAAATCTACCGATGGCGCAAAACATATTGTCCTGTGGATGGCTCTATTAAGACAGAGCGTCCACGGATGGCTAATCGAGCTTAATTTGAGGCGTTTCCAATTTATGGGGGACGATACGTGAGCAGGGGGGTTTTGGGGAGGATGCCGACTTACCTTCAAGGCCCCTCGCGCAGGCGTCTTCAACCTGAAAATCAATTCAACCCGAGATGGATGTAAAATGTACAAAAGGAATATTTATTAAACGGAACCCAATAACAAAGAACGCGATGGTAAAAACTAAACCCCTATGTCGGGACATCCCCACACCTCATTTCAAATACAAGACAAATGGAAGGATGAATAAAATTAACGTTATGGTTCTGCGTTGTGCGTCTTATCTGTCTGGATGTGGTCGGTCAGGCTCCGTCCGATGCGGCCCTGGTCGGCGCGAACCAGCCTCCCCACACCCCCGTTCACCAGGTCTCGATGCCTCCCTGCCCGCGCTCCACCAGGCCAAAGTGCGCCAGTGCGCGGCAAGCCTTGTCCGCATGCTCGGTCCCGCACACGAACACAGACAAGGAGGACCGTCGACGCTTCACCATCCGCCGTCACCCAACAAGCCAAGGTCCAAGCGGGAAGAGGTCCAATGCCCGGAAAGGAAGGGAAGAGGAAGAGTACATCCAGGGCAAATAGGAGCTCCAAGCGCTAGATACAGTTTCAACGATAGGGCAGAGGGAAAGAGCAAAATTCCGGCGAGCGAGTCGTTTTACCGATCATGTCGTGACGTCAGCTCCCTTCCCCTCCAACCGGTGAGTCGTTTCTTGGTCGTCTTTCACGCCCTCTTCACATCACCGGCGCTCCTCCTCCAATCAGCACGTTGCTTCTTGTGGTTCTTTCGCACCCTCCTCACTGATTGGCCGAGCGCCTCGTGCCATTGGTGTTGGTGTCATCGGTCGGTGGCCAATCATTGTGGCACATCCTTCACCTTCCTTACTCTCCAATCGGTGACCTGCTTGTTACTCGCCCCTCCCCTGGCCAATCACGAGTTCTCTTGGGCGTGGCTCTCCACGATGGACAGGGGACGCCATACTCCAACTGACCCCCCGTGGGGCCCAGGTCGTACCATGACAACCATGGTTGGACTCCACGTCCAAATCTCGCCAGCACAGCCACCCAGCTGGCTGGCATGACCAAATTTTGTGGGGGGCAAGTTTTCCCCGAGGCCATCCCCAATGACCTCTCATGGTCCATACTCCACAGCCCGGGGACCAGCTCCCTCCATGGCTGCTCCAAATCAAATTCCAAATAGTGCGTTGTCACTTCCTGTTTGTTATTCTGGTCAGTTATTGTGGCGGAGGGGGGGGGGGGGGGGGGTTAATTAATGTTGTGCGCTTTTGAGCCTAACTAATGTATATGAGTGCATTGCGATACGGGACACCGGATATGATCACAGGTTCGACATACCGGGGAGTTAGCATAATCCCTACAACTATTTAACATGCCCCATTCCTCGTAATGGGGATGAAGATACACCTTAATCCGAACAAACCGGGCTAGACAGGTCCCAGACTTACTGTACATCGAAATGGTTCTTCTTGGCGACATCGGAGCACCTACCTATGCAGATCTACCTGGATCTATATATGTCCCTACACAAAATTCATAACAATATTCATTCTGAAATAACATATTCAAGATCTTTGAAGTGTATTTAGAATGTGTAGCAGCCGATCTCTCTGAAATATTGCAAAACACTAAGGTGCACTTTTATTTCTAACACCAACTTCATAAACCACAGTTACTATTGTGATAATGTGTACAATGGTCTCTTGCTAGGTTCGCATCATGTTTCTTGTCCACCTACATGGAAGCATTTGCAGCATCTGTAGTTTAGGACCTGATTGGTGAGCTTCACAGTCGCCATTGGTGCAGATATTATTAGCCCCCATTGGACCGAGTCCGAAATGGGGCTTATTGATTGGATCTCGTCGGTGCGTCCGTCCGCAACTATATCTCAGACATATATGGACCGATTTTGTTCATACTTGGAAAAAAGGCAATACATGATGGCTTACATATGCACGTCATTTTGTTTCGAGATCAGATAGAAGATGTCAGACTGGAGGCCATTTTGTTAGTTAACAATGTTCCCAACCATTTCTCGGACATGCATGGTCCCATTTTGTTCACACTTGGCAAAAGTACATATACAAAGCCATAGCGTATATGATGGCATGCACATGCACCTCACTTTATTTTGCAATCTCATCAAAGATGGCCGACTGGTAGATTGGCTGCCATTTTAGTTGTAAAAATAAATGTATGTATGTATGTATGTATTATGTATGTATGTCGATGCAGTTTTTCATCTTAAGATAATATTGATAAAGTGAATTCGAATATTCTTATATATACCATGACTGTCATTAATACCAACAGTACCTCCTACCCTGTCCCTAACTGTATGGACCTCCAAATATCCGAGGCCTTAGCTCCATTTTGACATCGACAGGGTAATTTCTCTGGACATATCTTGAGCATTTGACCCGACTTGGTGGCTTCATGTTTAGTGTTCACTATTAGTCTGAGAGGTCTGTGGTTCGAACCCGAGGAGTCGTACCAAAGACTTTTAAAATGGTACATGCTGCTTCCTTGTTTGACACTCAGCATTTAAAAAAAGGGTAGAGCATGGACAACCAGCCATATGTTGGCAACCTTTGTGCAGACTTGATGGGCTTAATAGCGAGTTCGTGCATTGAAGTTCCTTGTAAGGAAACTCATATTTATTTGGATTCGGACCTAAACCAAAATCGAATCGTCTTGTTCTTGTCACCTAACCATGTCGTCCACTTAGTTTAGTCATAACTCGTCCATAACTTTTTAAAATATGTTATATGTAAAATGTGTTACCATTTTGCATCTTGAAGCATAGATCGCCTCAATTGCTGCACATACGATATGCTTTATTGTGTCTTCAGACCACTGATGTGAATTTCACGGACAATGCATACCCTGACCAAATCGAGGAAAATAGATGATATATAAGCCATGTTAAATGGCATCTTGTGTTCGAAATCTTTTTTAAAATTGTGTGACCATGGATGCATGTGCGATTCAAATACAAGATTTGAGTATACGAATACAAGATTTAAGCGTGAAACGCACACAACTGCAATCAGATGAGACAACCTCCTCATCTTCCCATGGGAAGAGCACCAGAATAATTCCCTACATTTATATCTCAGTTCCTTTTAAATCATATCTATTTTATGAACTTTTGCATCTACAGATTTTGTAATCATCTTTCATATCTTGTATTATAAATAAATGTTTCAGGAAGTAACTTTTGATTGCATCTTTGGGTTATGCTTTCCTTCTGAGTTGGAAAAGCTTCCTGCAGGATGAAAATATATTTCAACAATATTCTCTTTATAAAAAAAAAATCACTTTAGCTTCAGAGATCTTCATGCAAATTACGTTTAATGTTGTTTCATTACCATCCCCTCCCCAGTGGGGCAACTTTCTTTGTGAATATGCTTAGAAATCTTTATTAGGGGCCACGTTCTAAGCCTGTGTTGCTTTTGCAGATAAAGGAGGCTATCTTGACGTCCAGGGATGTCCAATTACTTGTATAACAAAATGAAAGTGATAAAGTGAACAATGTTTGTGAAAATGGCATGCCCGCACAGTGAGATGTAGCTCTATATGCAGCACGATGTGAGACCAGCCCAGCAGCATCATTGATGCGAACTCTGCATCATGGACCTGCTTGTGTGATCCCTTGGGTGATGAGACCTACCTTACTTTGGTCTAACCAACCATGTTGCGAGTCTGATACGAGAGTACAGATGGAAAACAAAGAGCTCCTTGTCGATGCATTTAACGATTTCATCAAAAATAATTAGTTTCTAAAATTATTTGTTTGAGGTACTGCTACATGGGCCTCACATTTCCACAGAACCCAAAGTATCATTCTTCCATGACTGTATTTTAGCATTATATGGTAAGAAGGTGATGGAAATTCGAAGCCAGAAAGCCATTTACTGGCAGAATCACTTTATGGTTAACCTCCCGGTGCCCTTTCATTCGGATCCAGCTAATCAGCCATTATGGGGCTCTATCCAGCAGGCCAGGCGAGTCGGTTGCCAGGGGAGAATGCGTACATGTGTATATCGCTCAACATCCCTGTGCACATGCGATTTAGTGAAATTCTTTTGCTTCCACAAAATCGCATGTGCACAGGGGTGTTGATTCAGAAACATCTGAGAAGTTCAGCAAATTTAGTCCACATTTAATATAGACTGAGCTGTTATTAATGAGATGGAATATGTATGTATAATTATATGTAAATACATATATGTATGTATATACAGTGCATTTGGAAAGTATTCAGACCCCTTCACTTTTTCACATTTTGTTATGTTGAAGCTTTATGCTGAAATCGTTTAAATTCTTTTTTTCCCTCATCAATCTACACTCAATACCCCATAATGACAAAGAGAAAACAGGATTTTAGAAAGTTTTGCAAATTTATTAAAAAGAAAAAACTGAAATATCACATTGACATAAGTATTCAGACCCGTTGCGATGACACATGAAATTTAGCTCAGGTGCCTCCCATTTCTCTTGATCATCTTTGAGATGTTTCTACACCTTGATTGGAGTCCACCTATGGTAAATTAAATTGATTGGACATGATTTGGAAAGGCACACACCTGTCAATAAAAGGTCTCACAGCTGACAATGCATATCAGAGCAAAAACCAAGCCATGAGGTCGAAGGAACTGCCTGCAGAGCTCAGAGACAGGATTGTGTCGAGGCGCAGATCTGGGGAAGCCTACAAAAAATATCTGCTGAATTGAAGGTTCCCAAGAGCACAGTGGCCTCCATAATTCTTAAATGGAAGAAGTTTGGAACAACCAGGACTCTTCCTAGAGCTGGCCGCCCGGCCAAACTGAGCAATCAGGGGCCTTGGTAAGAGAGGTGACCAAGAACCCGATGGTCAATGTGGCTGAGCTCCAGAGATCCTGTGTGGAGATGGGAGAAACTTCCAGAAGGACAACCATCACTGCAACACTCCACCGATCTGGGCTTTATGGCAGATTGGCCAGACGGAAGCCAAACAGTTCAATCTTGGTTTCATCGGACCACAGAATCTTGTTTCTCACAGTCTGAGAGTCCTTTAGGTGCTTTTTTGGAAACTCCAAGCGGGCTTTCATGAGACTTTCACTGAGGAGAGGCTTCCGTCTCCTGTCTCTGAGCTCTGCAGGCAGTTCCTTCGACCTCATGGCTTGGTTTTTGCTCTGATATGCATTGTCAGCTGTGAGACCTTATATAGACAGGTGTGTGCCTTTCCAAATCATGTCCAATCAATTGAATTTACCACAGGTGGACTCCAATAAAGGTGTAGAAACATCTCAAAGATGATCAAGAGAAATGGGAGGCACCTGAGCTAAATTTCAAGTGTCATAGCAAAGGTATGAATACTTATGTCAATGTGATATTTCAGTTTTTTCTTTTTAATAAATTTGCAAAACTTTCTAAAATCCTGTTTTCTCTTTGTCATTATGGGGTATTGAGTGTAGATTGATGAGGGAAAAAATGAATTTAAACGATTGCAGCATAAGGCTGCAACATAACAAAATGTGAAAAAAGTGAAGGGGTCTGAATACTTTCCGAATGCACTGTATATAACCCAAAGAGGAATGACCTTTCCTGCCGCTCTTGAAGTGAGCGGGTGTTTACGCCGTAATGACATATTTTACGTAATGACGTAACATGATGACCGGACACAAAACTTCCGCCACTTTAATATATATATATATATATATATATATATATATATATATATATATATATATATATATATATATATATATATATATATATATATATATATATATATATATATATATATTATAATAGCCGTAGATGATTCTGTCTGTCTGTCTGTTGGGTGTCTGTCCGGGGTGTGGCTTACTCGGTTTGCAGAGTAGCTCCACCCATAGCTCCACCCATTCTGGGAGTGGCTTCATATAATTATAAACAAATATCCACCATTTTATTAACTCGCATAGCTTTGAGGCCTGTTTTGTAGGCCCGTGGTGTCTTGCTCTCTCTCCCAGTTTTATTTCAAATCAAATTCGATATATCATTTCATTTTTCACAGTCGCTAACATAGTTTTAGACTGGGTTGAAAAAAAACGGGAAGAAAATCCAATGAAAGTTGCCGTTTATAGAACGAAATGAATTCTCAAACGCCTGTAACTTCAAGGCCATTGAGTCTCTCTCACGCCTTTATCTCCAATCTAACTCACCATATGATTTCATTTTTATCGATGGTTTCAGACTCGGTGTCAACAATAATTGAGAACATTCCACACACGCGGGAAAATGCAGAGATATTGTGGCGGACACAAAAGCCCACTGGCGTGGTGACATCATTCCACGCACCAAGTGGGCGGTGGCCACGCCCGAGGGGTAGGCGTGGCCTCATGATATACACTGGGCGACCAGCCCGGAGGAGTTCAGTGTTACAGTGTAGTCTTACAATAAAGACGTTTATATGTTACCGCTTGTCCGCTTCCTCCTTGCTCACAAGCAGCGCGCGTAACGCCGCGCTTTACTGGTGACCCTCGACGTTGGATCTGCCGTAGCGATCCTTCCGAACACGACGCCATTGCAATGGCCAACGACAAGGCAATGGCGATTAAACTTCCCGAATTTTGGGAGGCCCAGGCCGAAGTCTGGTTCGTTCAAGCCGAAGCCCAATTTCAGCTTCGGCGCCTCACCAACGACGACCTGCGCTACTGCCATGTCGTCGCCTCCCTCGGGCCCGGCACGGCCGCTCGAGTTGTGTCCGTCCTTCGCCACCCACCGGACGGCCACAAGTACGAGGCACTCAAGCGGCTACTCCTAGCCACGTTCGGCCTCACGGACGACGCACGGGCCGATCGCCTCCTGGATCTCCCCGAGCGGTGAGACGCGCCCGTCGGTCCGAATGGACCATATGCTGTCACTGTTGGGCGACGAAGCCCCCGGTTCGCTATTCCGGGCGCTTTTCCGTCGCCAACTTCCAGCGCAGGTTCGCCTCGCGTTGGCCGGGACCGGGCTAACGGAACCCCGAGCATTGGCGGCCGAGGCGGACAAGTACTTCGCCGTTTCGGACACGCGGGCGAGCGTTGGCGTGGCCGTCACGGCCTTCGACGCTGATGTTCCACAGCATCATCTTCTACAGCACGCTGATGTTCCACAGCATCATCTTCTACAGCACGCTGATGTTCCACAGCATCATCTTCTACAGCACGCTGATGTTCCACAGCATCATCTTCTACAGCACGCTGTGGTTCAGCAGCATGCTGATACGCACCTCGTGAACGCCGCCACGCCCCGCCCACCGCCGCGGCGAAAACCGCCACCGCGGGGAAACCCGTCGACTCCACCGGCCTGGCGGAGCCAGCCGCGCTCCTCCAGCTCCACCACCTGGTGCTGGTTCCACGCCAAGTTCGGCCACGAAGCTCGGCGGTGTCATCCGCCGTGCTCCTTCAACGGGTCGGGAAACGCCCGGGCCGGCGCTCAATTGTGGCGATGAGCGCCGGCCGTTCGAGCAGCCTGCTGTTCATAACGGACACCTTCTCCGGGCGCCGTTACCTGTGCGACACGGGAGCACAGGTGAGTGTCATTCCCGCCGGCACGTCAGACAAGCACGCCGTGGGTGGGGGCCCCGCGCTGCTTGCCGCGAACGGGACGCCCATCCGTACGTACGGAAAACGCTGCCTCTCTCTGCGGTTTGGAGGGCAGGTTTTCCGATGGACGTTCGTCACCGCCGACGTGCCCATGGCACTGCTTGGCGCGGACTTCCTGTGCGCTAATGGGCTCCTGGTCGACGTCAAGCGCAGACGGCTTGTCCAGGCCGAGACGTTCAGCTCGCTCGCATGTGCGTTGCCCAGCTCAACGAGCGGCTTGCCAAGCGGCTTGCCGAACGATTCGGTTCCGGCCACGTTGGTCTGTACGCTTCCGGCAGCGGACGCATTCACCCGCCTCCTCGCCGGCTTCCCGGCCCTCACGCGGCCCACCTTCTCGGCGGGGGCCGTCAAGCACGGGGTGGCCCATCACATCCCCACCGTCGGGCCACCGGTCTACGCCCGGGCACGCCGCCTCGAGCCGACGAAGCTGGCGGTGGCAAAAGCGGAGTTCGCTACCCTGGAGCGACTCGGCATCGTTCGGCGCTCAGAGAGCACTTGGGCGTCGCCGCTGCACATCGTGCCGAAGCCCGGCGGGGGATGGCGACCGTGCGGGGACTATCGCCGTCTCAATGACGCCACGACTCCCGACCGCTACCCCGTCCCCCACATTCAGGACTTTTCCGCCCGTTTGGCGGGCAGGTCCTTCTTCTCGAAGGTGGACCTCATACGCGGCTACCATCAGGTCCCCGTCAGGCCAGAGGACGTCCCGAAGACGGCGGTCATCACGCCATTCGGACTCTTCGAGTTCCTGCGCATGCCCTTCGGTCTGAAGAATGCGGCTCAGGCGTTCCAGCGACTGATGGACAGCGTCCTGCGCGACTTGGATTTTGTCAACGTCTACCTGGACGATATCCTCGTCGCCAGCGCGTCCCGCGAAGAGCACCTACGTCCCCTCCGCACGCTCTTCGAACGCCTGGGCCAGCATGGCCTGATTGTGAACCCCGCAAAGTGCCGGTTCGGCGCCGCCACAATCGATTTTCTGGGGCACCGTGTCACCAGGCACGGAGCCGTCCCCCTGCCGGCCAAGGTGGAGGCGGTGAAGGGGTTTCCGCGCCCCCGCACGATCAGAGGGCTGCAGGAGTTCCTGGGCATGGTGAACTTTTACCATCGGTTCCTGCCCCGTATCGCCCAGCTCCTGCGCCCCCTGCACGAAGCTCTCCGAGGTAAGCCGGGCAAAGGCGACGTTACCTGGACCGAGCAGATGGACACGGCGTTCACGGGCGCGAAGCTCGCCTTGGCTAACGCCACCATGCTCGCGCACCCGGCGCCCGATGCACCGATCGCCCTCACCACCGATGCCTCGGACTACGCGGTGGGCGCGGTGCACGAGCAATGGGTGCGTGGAGCTTGGCAACCGCTGGCGTTCTTTAGCCGGCAGCTTCGCCCGCCCGAACGCCGTTACAGTACCTTCGATCGCGAGTTGCTCGGACTTCACTTGGCGGTCAGGCACTTCCGCCATCTGCTCGAGGGCCGGGCGTTCACTGCCTTCGTCGACCACAAGCCGCTGATCTTCGCGATGGGCAAGGTCACCGAGCCGTGGTCGGCCCGGCAGCAGCGTCACCTCTCGGCCGTGTCCGAGTACACGACGGACATCCAGCACGTCGCGGGGAAGGACAACCCGGTTGCGGATTGCCTTTCCCGGGCCGTCGCCCACGCAGTCCACCTCGGCATCGACTATGCCCGGATGGCAGCGGACCAGGCCGCTGACCCCGACGTCCAGGCCTTGCGGACCGCCGTCACGGGCCTCCGCGTCACCGAGGTGCCGTTCGACGGCGCGGGCGCGGCCCTCTTGTGCGACGTCTCCCTCGGGCGTCCTCGCCCCATTGTGCCCGCGGGCTGGCAGCGCCAGGTGTTTGACGCCATCCACGGCCTGTCCCACCCGGGCGCGAGGGCCTCCCAAAGGCTGATCGCCGACAAGTTCGTCTGGCATGGCCTCCGGAAGGCCGTCCGCGGCTGGGCCAGGACATGCCTCGCGTGCCAGCGCGCCAAGGTGCACCGGCACACCCAGGCCCCGTTGGCCCCGTTCACGGTGCCGGAACGCCGGTTTGACCACGTCCACGTGGACCTGGTGGGACCTCTGCCCCCCTCGCGGGGTTTCACCCACGTCCTCACCATGGTGGACCGCACCACCCGGTGGCCGGAGGCCGTGCCCTTGGCGTCGACAACGGCGGCCGATGTCTCGCAGGCTTTCATCGCCACCTGGGTCGCCCGGTTCGGCGCCCCCTCAGACATCTCATCCGACCGCGGCCCCCAGTTCACCTCGGAGCTCTGGGGGGCGGTTGCGCAGGGGCTCGGGGTCCGGCTGCACCGAACCACGGCCTACCACCCCCAGGCTAACGGCCTGTGTGAGCGATTTCACCGCTCATTGAAGGCCGCACTCCGGGCCACCCTCCGCGACGGCGGCTGGGTCGACAGGCTCCCCTGGGTCCTGCTGGGCCTCCGGACGGCGCCCAAGGAGGACCTGCGCGCATCCGCGGCGGAGTTGGTCTTCGGGCAACCGCTGCGGGTGCCGGGCGAGTTCCTCCCCGACTCCACGGCACCATGGTCCGCGGCACAGCAGCGCTCCGCTCTGCAAGAGACCGCCCAGAGGTTCGCCCCGGTGCCAACGGCATGCCACGGGCACCCACCGACGCACGTCGCCCCGGAGCTTCGCACGGCGGAGTACGTCTTCGTCCGCCACGATGCCCATCGGACACCACTGCGGCCCCCGTACGACGGGCCTTTCCGCGTGCTGGAGACCGGGGCGAAGCACTTCACCCTGGACATCGGCGGTACTCCTGACCGCGTTTCGGTAGACCGCCTCAAGCCGGCCCACCTCGATGTGGACCATCCACCGCCAGTGGCCCGACCCCTACGTCGGGGCCGCCCTCCTGCGGGCAGACCCCCGGCACCGCCCAGCCCCGCCGCCACGGCGCCCCCCGGTCCTGCACCCATCCCAGGGGCAGCCAAAGGCATCCCACCTGGTATCCCTGCACCCCGGACGCCGCCGATCGCCAGGGGGCGCTTCGGCCGGGTCATTCGACTGCCCCACAAACTGGCCCTCCAGGTGCGCGGGAATTCTGGGGGGGCGCGTGTGGCGGACACAAAAGCCCACTGGCGTGGTGACATCATTCCACGCACCAAGTGGGCGGTGGCCACGCCCGAGGGGTAGGCGTGGCCTCATGATATACACTGGGCGACCAGCCCGGAGGAGTTCAGTGTTACAGTGTAGTCTTACAATAAAGACGTTTATATGTTACCGCTTGTCCGCTTCCTCCTTGCTCACAAGCAGCGCGCGTAACGCCGTGCTTTAATATATTTTTAAAAATCGCGTCATGGTGTATCATACACAGCCCAACATGACACCGACGGCAACGTGTCAATATATATTAAAAATTCGCTTTTGCTTTTCCGTTAAGATATATTAATTTTTCGTTTGATGACAGTCGTCACAAAAACGTCAACAATGATGCCGACATATATTTCTTCGTTTTTATTTCATTCAACATAATTAGCCGGAAGTACAATATGTTTCAGGAAATTACCGAGAGATATTTCTTCGTTTTTTTTATTAGTTATGTGCGCATACACTTTAAATAGGTTTATTTGAAATCTTAAATTTTCCACAATATAATTTACTTGCCATTTATCATTTGATGATTACGAGACACTTCCTCTTGAGGATCGCGACAATTCATGCGCTGCGTGGAAACTTCTATTTCCAAAATGAATGAGACGATCGATGAAGAACGCAGACTTGAACAGGATGTAGCAAGAAAGTGAATGAGACGGGCGAACGAGTCCGTCGACGAACGTCAATGCAAACTTGCAGGGTCACCCATGAGAATCCCACGGGCATGGATGTGTGTGACATTTCGACATATTGAGTTAGATGCTGCACATTCATTTTTACAAAATGGTTACTGGCAAGTCATCAGATCCAGAAATGGTGTAATGAACACAATTTATTTACGTGCAAGCAAGAAAGCAAGACGGCCCGATTTCCGATTCCGACGGGCCGACGGGCGAGACGGGTCGACGGGCGAGACGGGCCGACGGGCGAGACGGGCCGACGGGCCGATTTGGAGCAAGAAAAAGAACGAGACGGGAGAAAAACGAGAGAAACGAGACGGGGAAAGCTGATTGGAGAGGCGAGTGAGGAGCGATTGGAGAGGCGAGTGAGGAGCGATTGGAGAGGCGAGTGAGGAGCGATTGGAGAGGCGAGTGAGGAGCGATTGGAGGGGCGAGTGAGGAGCGATTGGAGAGGCGAGTGACGAGCGATTGGAGAGGCGAGTGAGGAGCGATTGGAGAGGCGAGTGAGGAGCGATTGGAGAGGCGAGTGAGGAGCGATTGGAGAGGCGAGGGAGGAGCGATTGGAGAGGAGAGTGAGGGATTGGAGAGGAGAGGAGTGTGAGGGATTGGAGAGGTGAGGGATTGGAGAGGAGAGGAATGTGAGGGATTGGAGAGGAGAGGAGTGCTAGGTGGAGAGAGGAGAGTGTCAGGTGGAGAGAGGAGAGTGTCAGGTGGAGAGGAGTGAGGGGTCACATATTATGTGAAATATATAAATTGTGTTCATTACACCATTTCTGGATCTGATGAATTGACAGTAACCATTTTAAATGTGCAGCATCTAACTCAATATGTCGAAATGTCCCACGGGTGACCCCACTATATTTCTTCGTTTTTATTTCATGTGAATATGATATTTCTTCGAGTGAGGAGCGATTGGAGAGGCGAGTGAGGAGCGATTGG